>NW_027362762.1:151507258-152707258 GCF_046119375.1 Phyllobates terribilis
TAGTGTAGTGTTAGTATGGGGAGTACAATTGGGGGATAAAGGTTGAACTTGATGGACCTAGGTCTTTATTCAACCTACATTACTATGTTACTATATAATGCACCCCAATAGTCAAATATAGTATGATACAATCCATAGTCATCCTATAAAGTATAATGCACCCCCATAATCATCCATATTAGTATAATGCACCCCATAGTCATCCTATAAAGTATAATGCAACACATAGACATCCATAAAGTATAATGCACCCCAGGAACGGACTGGGGATTTAGCCCTGGCATTTGAAAGCACACAGGCCCATGCAGTCCCTGTCCCCAAGCACCAGATGGGGATATATTACTAATATTACCCTGTCTGGAGGAAATCAAGATGGTCCACCCAACAGCCCCTTATATACTATAATGGTCCCTCACAGCCCCCCAAAAATAAACAAATCCTTATACTCAACTAATCCAGACTCCTCGTCCTCCTCAGCATCTGTCTCCTCTTCTATCTATTCTCACAGTGAATGTTGGCGGTGCGATGTGACATCACTGCACAGCCGACGTCCCCTGCTTGGCCTCCGGCAGGCCGCAAAGCGGAAGTCTGTGACCTGCCAGGGTAAGTGATGGAGCCAGCGGCTTTGTGCACCATCACAACTGTTAACAGTATCGGCATCTTGAGGATGCCGATACTGTTAACAGCATAGCAGACAAGGTGGCCCACGACTGGACAGGCCCTTCTGGCATCCGTAGAAGTATAATGCACCCCATAGTCATCATTTAAAGTATAATGCACCCCCATAGTCATCCATAAAGTATAATACACCCCCTTAGTTATCCTATAAAGTATAATGCACCCCATAGACATCCATAAAGTATACCGTTCTCTCCTGGTTCTCCTCCTACCTCTCTGACCGCTCCTTCACTGTATCTATTGCCGGCTCCTCTTCCCCTCCTCATCCCCTTACTATCGGGGTTCCGCAGGGCTCTGTCCTAGGTCCCCTCCTCTTCTCTCTATACACTGCCCCTATTGGACAAATAATCAGCAGATTTGGGTTCCAGTATCATCTCTATGCTGACGACACCCAATTATACACTTCTTCCCCTGACATCACCCCTACCCTAATCCAAATACCAAGGATTGTTTGTCTGCTGTGTCTAACATCATGTCCTCCCTCTATCTTAAACTGAATCTCTCCAAAACTGAACTTCTTGTGTTTCCCCCCTCTACTAACCTAACTCTACCTAACATCGAAATCCATAACTCCCAAGCAGCACGCCCGCTGCCTTGGGGTCATATTCGACACTAACCTTTCCTTTACTCCCTATATCCGATCACTCACTCGCTCTTGTCACCTGCATCTTAAAAACATCTCCAGAATCCGATCTTTTCTCACTTTTGAAACTGCTAAAACTTTTACTGTCGCTCTTATTCACGCTCGTCTGGACTACTGCAACTCTCTTCTGATCGGTCTCCCTCTTACCAAAATTTCCCCTCTCCAATCCTGAATGCGGCAGCCAGGGTCGTATTTCTGTCCAGCCGCTTCACCGATGCCTCCACCTTGTGCCAGTCATTACACTGGTTACCCATTCGCTACAGGGTCCAATATAAACTCATTGCTCTCACCCACAAAGCTCTCCACAGTTCTGCACCACCTTATATCTCCTCTCTCATCTCAGTCTATCGTCCTACACGTGTCCTCCGTTCCACAAATCACCTAAGACTAACATCCCCCATAATCCGAACCTCGCACCTCCGTCTCCAAGACTTCTCTCGTGCTGCGCCAGTTCTCTGGAATGCTCTACCCCAGACGATCCTATTGATACCTAGACCCGATGTCTTCAAGCGAGCTTTAAAAACCCATCTCTTTAAACAAGCCTACCACCTCAAATGCCCAGTAAACTAACTTTCCCCTGTTCCCTCCTAAATACTATTCAGAATCTGCTCCCTACTGTTCATCTGTCTCTACACCCTCCATGCACACGATAACTGCACTCGGAAATGGAGTATTGCACTTGAACATACAGGCTGATGA
The DNA here is from genome assembly GCF_046119375.1 of Phyllobates terribilis. Classification (NCBI taxonomy): domain Eukaryota; kingdom Metazoa; phylum Chordata; class Amphibia; order Anura; family Dendrobatidae; genus Phyllobates; species Phyllobates terribilis. Next base: position 151,509,279 of record NW_027362762.1, read on the forward strand.
CCGGATCATACAGCTTTACACTGTGTTCCAAATTATTATGCAAATAATATTTTCTCAGATTTTCCCAAATTACCTATATGAATTGCAGTCATTGTAATTTTCCAGTCAAATAACTATTAAAGTACAATTGAAAGGTTTTTGTACAAACTGCCTATGATAACAGTATATTTTTAAAAAAATAAAACACTCAAACTGCACTCAAAATGCATGTTCCAAATTATTATGCACAGCAGAGTTTTCAACCTTTTCATTTTAATAAAGAACAAAAAAATGGTCATTTTTGAAATTATAAGCATTAGCAGGTTATTACAAACTGAAATCAAACAGTTTTCAACTCAAAACTTTATTCTAGGTGATGTTACATTTGCACATAGGACCGCTTGTTCGAAAGGAGCTTCTGAACTCTCTCGTCCATTGAATTTGTCAGGTTTTGGATGGTTTCTGCTTCAATTGTTTTGCATGAGGACAGAATACCCTCCCAGAGCTGTTGCTTAGATGTGAACTGCCTCCCGCCATCATAGACACTCCTTTTGATGATGCTCCAGAGGTTCTCAATGGGGTTGAGGTCAAGGGAGCATGGGTGCCACACCATAAGTTTGTCCCCTTTTATGCCCATAGCAGCCAGAGATGCAGATGTGTTATGTGCAGCATGAGACGGGGCATTATCATGCATGAAAATGATCTTGCTGCGGAATGCACGGTTCTTCTTCTTGAACCATGGAAGGAAGTGCTGTTTGAGAAACTCAACATACATTATGGAGTTCATCTTTACCCCTTCAGGGATCCTAAAAGGGCCGACAATCTCTCTCCCCATGATTCCAGCCCAAAACATTACTCCACCTCCTCCTTGTTAGCTCCGTAGCCGTGTTTGCATGGGGTGTCCATCAACCAGTCATCCTCCATTCCATCCATCTGGACCATCGAAATCATTTCATGCATGATAATGCCCCGTCTCATGACCTGAAGAGAGCTAAGACCACAGTCTCAAACATTACCGTTAGTAACACACTATGCCGTCATGGATTAAAATCCTGCAGGGCACGCAAGGTCGCCCTGCTCACTCCAGCACATGTCCAGTCCCGTTTGAAGTTGACCATCTGGATGATCTAGAAGAGGCATGGGAGAAGCTCATGTGGTCAGATGAGACCAAAATAGAACTTTTTGGTATCAACTCCACTTTGGAGGAAAAAGGATGAGTACAACCCCAAGAACATCATCCTAACCATGAAGCATGGTGAGGAAAACATCATACTTCGGGGGTGATTTTCTGCAAAGGGGACAGGACACCTGCACCGTATTGAAGGGATGATGGATGGGGTCATGTATCGCACGATTTTGGCCAACAACCTCCTTCCCTCAGTAAGAGCATTGAAGATGGGTCGTGGCTGTGTCTTCCAGCAAGGCAATGACCTGAAACACACAGCCAGGGCAACTAAGGAGTGGCTCCGTAAGAAGCATTTCAAGGTCTTGGAGTGGCCTAGCCAGTCTCCAGACCTAAACCCAATAGAACATCTATGGAGGGAGCTGAAACTCAATGTTGTCCAGCAACAGCCCTGAAACCTGGAAGATCTGGAGAAGATCTGTATGGAGGAGTGGGCCAAAATCCCTGCTGCAGTGTGTGCAAACTTGGTCAAGAACTACAGGAAACGTCTGTACCAAATATTAAGTTCTATTTTTCTATTTATCAAATACTTATTTCATGCAATAAAATGCAAATTAATTATGTCAAAATCATACAATGTGATTTTCTGGATTTTATTTTTACATTCTTTCTCTCACAGTTGAAGTGTACCTACAATAAAAATTACAGACCTCTCCATTCTTTGTAGGTGGGAAAACTTGCAAAATTGGCATTGTATTAAATACTTATTTTCCCCACTGTATATATACAGTACATTTATGCTAGTTTCTAGGTAATATATATATTTTTACAGGTTTCTACAAGACATAATTGTAAATACAGGTGTCAGGCCTGTAATAAATGGGGAACATCAGGATAAATAATGTTACGATTGCAGACTTGGTGTAAAAGTGACACCTTGTAGTAAAGAACATACAAATCTATGGAGCTGATAGTAGAGAAGAACGAGTAGTAACACAAGGTCTCTTCCTAAGATAGAAATATACGTCCTGGACTCCAGGAGCTTCCAATGAGTTAAGCTGCGGCTGAATGTTGCTTATCTCCCACAATCCTCTTCTCCTGATGTGTTTTGACATCTGTGTCCTAGTATTACAAACAGTGAAGAAAAATATTTAAGAGCTGGCACATTCCACCATATGAACCCAAATAAACGGCTCTGAACTGCAGACACCAGCCAATTAATCCTTGTAGCCAAGATTTACATCTCGCAGTCACTTTCCAGGTGGCTGTGAAATGGTTAAAAACATCCCCTCCTTAAATAGAAATTGATTGTTATAATCAAAATTATTCAACCCCCACTGCAAATTAGATTAGACAAACGTACAAACTTTCTACAGTTTGCAATAAACCTATCAAACATGGACAATAGAAATAGCTCAGCACAAATAATATAATAAACTCACCACAAAATGCCACTTTTACTGACTACTGCTGTCTCAGAATTATTCACCCCTTCATTACAAGTGGCTTCAGTACTTAGTAGAGCTCCTCTAGCTGTTATGACCTGCTGCGAACATGATACATCAACAGTTACCAGCTTTTGGTAGTGTTCCTCAGGAATCTTTAGTCCATTCCTCATGGACAATGGCTTCCAGTTCACCAATATACTTGGGTTTGCATGCTGCACCCATCTTCTTCAATTGCCACCAAAGATTTTCCCTGGGGTTCACTCCAGAATCTTCAAGGACCTTCTGAAAACCAAACCTAGATGGACGTTGAGGTATGCTATGGATCATTATTGTTTTGGAAGATTTCATTGTGCCCAAGTTTCAACTTTCTCACAGAAGACATGACATTTTCTCCTATTATTTATCCTAGTATTTCCTGATACTTGATTAAATCCATCTTGCCCTCTACTCGCTGCAGGTTTCCAGTGCACAGGAAGCAAAGCAACACAGAGAATCACCGAGCCTCCACCATGCTTTATTGTAGGCATCACCGAGCACACTGAAGTGCTTCACCGTAAGCATCAATGAGCCACGCCATGCTTCATTGTAGACAGGGTGTTCTGTTCTTCATATGCTTTACCCCTCCCCCTGACGTATAGCTGATCCATAGGTCCAATATGTTCAAGTTTTGTTTTGTTTCAATGCTCCAGAGGACAGAATCCCCAAACTTCTGTGGTTTATTTATTTATTTCAGTTTTTTTTGGAGCATATTGCAGTCAATGTTTCTTGTGCTTTTGGGTCACTAGCACTGCATAACCCCTTATATTGCTCCATTTCGTGAAGTCTCTAAAAATTCAGCCCTTGAGTTGTTTTTGGGAAAACAAGGTGATCACCAAAATTGGTGCCAATACTTTCATTAGGGTTGCCATCCAATTTTCATGGAATCCTGAAAGGCAACAACCAATTAAGTAGTCATGTAGGAACAGAGGATTCTGTATAGGTAGCCATATTTAAAGAGGTTGTCTGATAGAAGAGTGCACCTGGTTCAGGAATTCTCTTCATTATCTAGTGACAGTAATAAACAGGGTTCTCCTTCATCTCTGGAAGACTCAGATAAGTTTCTTCAGGTGAAATGAGTGGCCAGTGGCAACTTTCTCCAAAGGTTTTTTCTGCTCATCAAAGGTTGTAGAAGCTGAACCAGTTGATGGTCACTTTGTAGAAAAGGTAGGACAACTTCCCTAGGTGTACATTCACTTAGAATTTTTTGAAGTAGAAAATAAGACATCATTTTATAAAAATAAATTTTTTTCAGCACAGTTTTCAGTTCTGATGTGGCTTTTTGGAGTTTCTTTTCTTCATGCATTTTCTTGCAGCGTTTTTGAGGAATTTACATCATTTTCTGTGATACAGTTTTTAAAACCTCATTGGAAAAAAACTTGCGGTATGAACTGTAATGTGGTTTTCCAATTGAAATCAATGGGAAGCGTATTCAAAGAAGTTTTGAAGTGGTATTTGATGTGAATTTTGGAGAAAAGTGCATTCCGAAATCGACATAAAAAAATCACTGTAAACATACTCAAATTGTATGTTTTTTTATTTAGGAGAAATTGCACCCTGACTGTCAGTGAGCTGCATTTTTTATCAAAGCTACCTCCCATTTAAAAAAAAGGGGGCTAAACTGCAAAACCAAACACATCCCGTGGACAAGCGTGCCATTTTTTGAAGAAAAAGCAGATGTTTTTCCTATACTAGACAACTGCTTATATGCATAGAAATCTGGGAAAACTAGGTATAACGTTTTATTTTCCCTACAACTGACATGTATCACCTATTGAGAGGATAAATGTCTGATTACTAGCAACCCCAGTACAGGGATCCTCATTGACCACTAGAAATGAGGTTCTCACGTTCCTCCTCACTGCGCAACCACCGTCAGGAGGAGCTTGATTGACGCAGTGGTCGAGCACATCCCCTGATGTTGAATTCTATAGGGCTGACGGGAAAAGCCGAGTTCTTTACTGCACTGTTCCCACCTGTCCTATAAACTTTGAATATGGCCATGGCCCCACTATCAGTATTTGGTCAGTATTTTTTTCTCAGGAATGAGAGACAAAACCAGATGAGGAACAATCAGAGAAAAAGTGTAATAGAAACAAGTTACCAATTCTGTATTTATCACCCACTCCTGGTTTTGGCTCCCACTCCTGAGAAAAAATACTGACCAAATACTGACCAAATACTGATAGTGGAGCCGTGGCCTAAAGCAGCACTCTGCACGTCTGACCACCTCGCAATTCATAGTTCTAGACCAGCGATCATACAATGTGTTAAGCTGGGTCAGAATTTATATCCTATCCTATGGATAAGTGATGTTTATCTATTGTGGGAAAATCCCTTTAAGTTCCTGCAGACATTAAGCATTATAATGTACAACTTGACATGAGAGAACATCAGAGAGACCTTGAGCAGAAGATTTTTAAAATTTTCTTTTAAGGAAAATTATCTTGACATAATGGCTGCCTTAAGTCAGGGCTCTAATACCGCAATACGCGTCTGTGCACTATGTGGCAGCACATGATGAATTACGCACACAAAGGCAGTGTGTTTGTCTCTGTACTGACGGAAGGAAATGTCCAGCAGCTGCCCAAACTGTGCATTTATATACACAACGGGAGCAGTGTGGAGGAACTGGAGCAGACACGGATCAACCCATTCAGAGCAGACACAACCTGTTCACACCAACGATCACAGCACTCTGCTCAGACACGCTGCTGCCGTTACCTGAATGTGTTCTCATCATATGGCTTGATATAGGTGCGGCTATATCTTACTGCTGTTTATTATAGTTGGCACCTGGATTTCTTAACTTCAACTTCTTTGCAGTGATAGGGCAAATCTCAGGAATGTACTATAAGCTCTCCTGACACGTCTGTTTTAGTAAATACCTGTATTTCCTATTAACCCCTTAAGGACCGTGAGTTTTTCCATTTTTGCGTTTTCGTTTTTTGCTCCCCTTCTTCCTGGAGCCATAACGTTTTTTTATTTTTCTGCCAATATGGCCGTGTAATGGCTTATTATTTGCGGGACGAGTTGTACTTTTGAACGACATCATTGGTTTTACCATTTCGTGTACTGGAAAACGGGAAAAAAGATTCCAAGTGCGGTAAAATTGCAAAAAAAGTGCAATTCCAAAATAGTTTTTTTTACCATGTTCACTAAATGCAAAAACTTACCTGCCATTATGATTCTCCAGGTCATTATGAGTTCGTAGATACCAAACATGTATAGGTTCTTTTTTATTTAAGTGGTGAAAAAAATATCCAAAGTTTGTAAAAAAAAAAAAAAAAAATGGTGCCATTTTCCGAAACCCGTAGAGTCTCCATTTTTTGGGATCTGGGGCTGAGTGAAGGCTTATTTTTTGCGTGCTGAGCTGATGTTTTTATTCATACAATTTTAAGGTAGATACAATGTTTTAATCGCCCGTTATTGCATTTTATTGAAATGTTGCGGCGACCCAAAAAATGTAATTCTGGCGTTTCGATTTTTTTTCTCATTACGCCGTTTACCATTCAAATTAATTATTTTTTTATATATTGATAGATCGGGTGATTCTGAACACGGCGATACCAAATATGTGTATTTTTGACTTTTTTAATAGTTTTCTTTTTAATGGGGCAAAAGGGGGGTGATTTGAACTTTTATTTATTTATTTTTTTTTTTATAGATTTTTTTTAAAATTTTTTTTGTACTTTTCACATGCTTCAATAGTCTCCATGGGAGACTAGAATCTGCGATCATCCGATCGCTTGTGGTACACATAGCAGGGCTTCAGGGCATTAGATGCACCAATTCTGGCGCTTAGCCCCGGATCTTCCCACTTGCCCACGTGCGTAGGCAAGTGTGGTAATAGTTTTGGGGTTGATGCCAGCTGTTTTATATCCGCTGACATCAAGCCCAGTGGTTAGTAATGGAGAGGTGTCTATCAGACACCCTCATTACTAACCCCGTACTGAAAAGTGATAATGGCACACACAGAAAAAAGTCCTTTAATTGAACAAAACACTCCCCGACAACTCCCCTTTTTTACCCATTTATTATGATAAAAATCAAAAAATCAAAGTAATCCTCACCTGTCTGCCGTTAATCCATAATGATGAGGTCCCACAACGAGCCCCAACTCTGCTACATCCAGATGGTGAGCGGTGACATCAGTAAACTTGAAGTATTGCCCCATCCTGGTCCTCATCTTGTAGTAATGTGCCCATCCTGGTCCCCATCTTGTAGTAATGCCCCATCCTGGTCCCCATCTTGTAGTAATGCCCCATCCTGGTCCCCATCTTGTAGTAATGCCCCATCCTGGTCCCCATCTTGTAGTAATGTGCCCATCCTGATCCTCATCTTGTATTAATGCCCCATCCTGGTCCCCATCTTGTAGTAATGCCCCATCCTGGTCCTCATCTTGTAGCAATGCCCCATCCTGGTCCTCATCTTGTAGTAATGCCCCATCCTGGTCCTCATCTTGTCGTAACGTCCCCCATCCAGGTCTCCATATTGTAGGAATGTCCCCATCCAGGTGCCCATATGTTCCCATCCAGGTGGCCATACGTCCCCATCAAGGTTCCCATATGTCCCCATCCAGGTGCCCATATGTCCCCATCCAGGTGCCCATATGTCCCCATCCAGGTGCCCATAGTGCACATAGCAGAGAAAAAAAAAAAGATTCTTCTCACCTGTCCTCCGTTCACTCGGCGTCCTTCTGCACATGCAGCATGCAGGCACCATAGACCCCTTGACAATCGCGGCCCGGTCCAGGAGCCGCCGACATCAGCGGTGTAGTGCAGTGTATTGCCATGCAGTAACCGGCTCTCTGCACAGCAATACCAATGCCAGCCGCCGGCCTATCAGAGGCCAGCAGCTGACATCTGCGCATGTCAGTGTCATACGCCGCTGCGCTGGGACGCAGATGTCAGCTGCTGGCCTCTGATAGGCTGGTGGCTGGCATTGGTATTGCTGTGCAGAGAGCCAGTCTCTGCAAGGCAATACACTGCTCTACAGCGCTGATGTCGGCAGCTCCTGGACCGGGCCGCGATCGGGGCTTATGGTGCCTGCGGGCCACATGAAGCAGCCGGAGGGGCCGCATGCGGCCCGTGGGCCGCGTGTTTGAGACCCCTGGCCTATACTGTCCATATCTCAGACTGGCACTTAACATTATACAATAAATACTTTGACATATTCACTCATCAAGAAATATTTAAGATGTTTCGCAGTTTTACATAAATAAAGCCGAGTTATGTACTTTTATTTGCTCCACCATTCTTTGTTTGCCATCAGTGAACAGAAATATTATTGGTTATATCTAGATACTAGAAATCACACCTGAAGTGTTACAAGGTGGAACTCTGAGGCAAAGTTCCCAAGATGAGTATTTGGTGTAGTTCTGACGTTGCGTGTTTTCACTGGGCAAAAAAACGCAGCATCTTATAGATCCAGAGTAGTAAAACCTGGGGTGGTGGCGCTAATAGGTTGCCCTATAGCCTGCTGCAAGAGAAAAACAACTACCACAGTTGTCTGGTTTGGTAAAAATAAATTAGATAGATAGGTATCTTGCGCTGGTAAAAAGGATACAAACAGAGGTAAAAGCAGAGGTGTGGTATTAAAAAGATCAAATTTATTAGGGTTAGTTAATAAACGTATTTTAAAATATCATAAAAGGATTTGCTGAGGAGATAAAAGCAATAGTAACAATAGAATAAAATTGGTCTGAAGCAGGTGGGGACACTTGGAGATGTTGGTCCCAATAGAGTAGAAATGTGTCTCTTTGGTAAGGGTGGTGGGCGCCTGCATATATAGGGTCCCCTGGGGAAGGAAGGAAGGAGAAGGAGTTGTAAAAAATAGATTAATAAATATCCTGAGGGGGTAACAGAGGTGGTATAGGTATTACCTGATTGGGTGAACCGAGGAAGTGACTGGTCCTGTGTGGTGTGGTTCTTTCAGGTTAATGGAAGGCTGTTTGGGGAACAGAAGGGGTCAATGCCTGATCAAAGGTAGGGGTTTTGGATCATGTTCCCCAAACAGCCTTCTATTAACCTGCTTAATTTTCCTAACCAGCTAAGGGAAAGCTGACAGCTGGGGGCTGGTGTTATTATTCTGGGAAGGGGCCAATAGCCATAGAGGTTCCCAGCCTATTAATAACAGCTCACAGCTGTTTGCTTAGCCTTTAGTGGTTAGTAAAAAGGGGGACCTCCCAAAAAATGGTGTGGGTTCCCCCCTATATTTACTAACCAGCAAAGGTTAAACAGACTCCAGAACCACACCAGACAGGACCAGTCACCTCCTCGGTTCACCCAATCAGGTAATACCTATACCACCTCTGTTACTCCCTCAGGATATTTATTAACCTATTTTTTACAACTCCTTCTCCTTCCTTCCTTCCCCAGGGAACCGTATATACGCAGGTGCCCACCACACCTACAAAAGAGACACATCGCTACTCTATTGGGACCAACATCTCCAAGTGTCCCCACCTGCTTCAGGGCAATTTAATTCAATTATTACTATTGCTTTTATCTCCTCAGCAAATCCTTTTACGATATTTTAAAATACGTTTATTAACTAACCTTAATAAATTTGATCTTTTTAATACCAGACCTCTGCTTTTACCTCTGTTTGTACCCTATTTACCAGCGCAAGATACCTATCTATCTGTCTTATAGATCCAGCAAAGTGGATGTAAAAAAAACACACTCAAAAACACAATGAAAAAAACATAAGTAACCTGATTTAGCTAATTAGTGCAAAAATGCTGCAAAAAATCTGCAACATCAAAGACTCACCAAATACTCCTAGTGGGAACTAATTCTAAATGAAAACAAGAGTGTTTCTATTCTTTGACAGAGAGCAGAGATCTAGAGTTTATATTTGTTATCTTTTGGCAACAAGATTTGTAAGAATACTGATGTGAGAGCTGTAAACTATTAGGTATAATGATGTTTTATATAAGCCTAATTAACTATAAGATGTAATGATAGTTTGATTACAACAATTAAAACCTAATTATTAGTTCTGATTGTTGTCACCGTCTGTAGGGTCCCTGGGATGGCTCTGCTGTTGATCTCTTTTAAGTATGATTCAGACACAATTAGACCAAGAAGCATAAAAATATAATATACAGGATCTTTTATACATCAACCAGTACCATTTTACGACCCAAGTCGAATATTCACAATCACTAGTGGTAAATAGTTTTGTTTTTGTGGCAAAGCAAATGCAGACTATTTCCATCAGTGATTTTTTATTGATATTACTGTCCATAGTATAAGTTGTAATTTTTTGATTGGTGGAAGTCCAACCGCTGGGACACGCACTGAACAGCAGGACAGGGCACATTTATTTCTGTTAGGCTCCCTTCACACGTTCGTGTTTCCGGTACATGTCGTGTCATTTTTCACACGTATCGGAAACACTTACACATGCACACCCATTCTAATCTATGGGGCTGCGCACATGTCCATGTTTTCACACTGACCGTGTTTATGTGTGAACCACACGTACACATGTCCATTTTTCTCCGGCAGTACGGATAACAATACGTACTGCACATGTGCACACAGATGTTTAGGTGTTAAAGATGTGCAAAGATATAGATAGATATCCTTGAGATATATAATTAGTGCTTTGTGTGTGTAGTTTACTCTACATTTATTAAGCTAATAAATAAATGAAAAACAACAACGTGGGGTCCCCCCTATTTTTGATAACCAGCCAAGGTAAAGCAGACAGCTGTGTGCTGATATTATCAAGCTGGGAAGGACCATGATTATTGGACCCATCCCAGCCTAAAAATACCAGCCCTCAGCCACCCCAGAAGTGGATCATCGCATGAGATGCGCCAATTCTGGCGTTTTGCATTCGCTCTTCCCGAATGCCCTTGTGCGTTGGCAATCGGGGTAATGGTAGTTGGGGTGGATGTCAACTGTGATTTGTCAAAAATCACAGCTGGCATCAAGCCCTGGTGTTAGTAATGGAGAGGGATCTATGAGACACCCCCATTACTAACCCAGTAATAAACAAAAAAAAACGCGCACACACAAAAAAATACTTTATTTGAATAAAGACTCCCCCACACTATCCCTCGTTCACCAATTTATTTAAAAAAAAAACACCCAGGTCCGACATAGTCCAGCATTTCCCACAATGTTCCTCGAATCTGGCCCCAGCGACTGTGAATAGCAGTAACGTTACTGACATCACCGCTCTTAACAGTCGCTGAGTACTGACGCCACCAGTCATCAGAGTCACCTGTCCACGCTGCACTCAGCGAGATCTGGTGACTACGAATAACAGTAATGTTACTGCTATTCAAAGTCGCCAAGGCCGTATTCGGGGAACATCATGGGAAGCGCTGGACTACGTCAGACCTGCAGGGGAGCTTTTTTTTATATAACAAATTGGTGAAAGAGGGAAAGTGTGGAGAATGTACATTCAAATATAGTATTTTTTTTGTGTATTTTTTTTTGCTTGTTTGTTTTTTAATTACTGGGTTAGTAATGGGGGTGTCTGATATACACCTCTCCATTACTAACACCAGGGCTTGATGCCAGCTGTGATTTTTGACAAATCACAGCTGACATCAACCCCAACTATCATTACTACTTGCCAATGATCTAGGGGAATCGGGAAGATCAAAGGCAAAGCGCCAGAATTGGTGCATCTAATGTGATGTGCCACTTCTGGGGAGGCTGCGGGCTGTTTTTTTTCCCATAGCTATCTATTAATCTATCTATATCTTTGAACAGCTTTAGCATCTAAACATCTGTAATCTCTATTCTGCATTCTATTCCGGTACGTGTCACATGGATGACGCAGATGTACCACAAGTATTTCACACGGACTTGCAACCCTGATAACACCAGTACTGTTTTTTCCAGTATTGGTAAAATCAGGATGTGTGAAGGGGGCCTTAAAATGGAGCGGTAGTGCACATGCTCAACCATCGCTACATACATTTCCTATGGGGTTCACCGAGTGCAGTGCATAAGTAATACCTTGTTTTAACTTGACAACCCATTTATAGCTGATTAATTAAGATTTTGCAATACAAATTATGTGTTATTAAATAGATCTCTGAGACCTGATGAGAATGGTGTATTTACTCCAAAATAGCTGTTTAATCCTGAAATTAAAATACTGTAAGCATTTTATGGATTTACAAAATGCTCATTTTAATATCATCTGACAGGAAAACTTTTAAAAGAGATTATATTGCCATTTTGACAGATTTTTAAAGTACACCCACCTCATTGGTTATAAAAAAAAACAAAACTATTGTAGTTTGTATAATGAAAGATGGTGACGAATCCACTTTAATTCATAGGCATGAAATGAGCATGCTTATATTTGAAAGATGAAAGATTTCAGCTCTAGACTACAAGAAAAAATGTAACGCAAGCTTTGTCATAGAGGCTTTGTATGTTCTCAGGTTTGATTTAACAACCAATCTAACAACTTCTAGAATAGCAGTGGCTCAGTCTGAACCTCCGTATTTTGGACAATATCAGGCCCCAATAAGACTTAACCCTCCGTCACATACAATAGGCCTGACAGGCACATCTCTTTTACTTTCATTTCTCCTTCCTCACCAGATTGTGAGGAAATCCCCTCCCTCCAGGTAGTCTCCTGTCTCTAGCAGCTCTGTGAAACCTCATACCACAGTTGGATTGCAGAGCTTCAGGAGGACAGATATAACTGTGCTAATCTCTCAGGCTCATTGTATGTGAACACGTCACACTCAATAAGGTTGGTATTTTATGTTTTTATTCATCACAATTGTTTATTTAGCTTGTTTTATGAATGTATAGCACAAAGTGTGAGGATATTTCATAGAAATAAGGCAGATTAAAAAAGAAAGTGTGCTGCTCAGGCATATACAGTAGTTCCCTAACACTTATTCCTTCTCTTGCTTCAGATTATCTGCTGAAATTGAGAGGAAAATGTACAATTTATCAAAAAACCTTGATGTTGAGGAAGTAACAAACATGCTGTTAAATGATGCAGACCCCACACTGAATGAGGATTTAGGAGAGGAAAGTGAGATTGATTCTCATGATGAGGTGGAAGTATGTGAAGTGGATTCTGAAACAGAGCAAGATGGTGACAGTGATGAGGATGAAGATGTAGAATCTTATTATATGGGAAAAGATAAAAAAAAACAATGGAACAAGAAGCCACTCCAGAAAAAATGTAGGGAACCTCAAAACATTATTACTCACCTTCCTGCAGTTATAGGAACTGCAAGTAATGCAAAAACTGCAGTTGAATGCTGGAATAGTTTATTCACAGATGACATTCTGGACTCTATTGTCACATATACCAACCAATATATAGACATTATAAAGGACAAGTTCATCTGCAACAGAACCATCAAGGCCACAGATGAAATAGAACTGCATGCTTTTTTTGGATTATTATACCTTGCAGGAGCTTATAGGGCAAATAGACAAAGTTTGGAGGAACTTTGGAGTAAAGATGGGGATGGAGTTGAAAAATTTGGCCTTGTTATGTCCATAAACAGATTCAAGCTTCTAATTCGTTGCCTTCGGTTTGACGACAGAACTACCCGAACCGAACGTAAAACACATGACCGACTTGCTCCAATTCGTGATATATTCCAAAAATTTGTTGAAAACTGTAAAAAAAGCTATTGCCCTGGAGAGAATCTCACTATTGACGAAATGCTCCCTGGTTTTCGTGGTAAATGTGCCTTTCGTCAATATATTCCATCAAAGCCTAACAAATATGGAATAAAAATGTATGCCCTTGTTGATGCCAGTAAGACCTACACTTACAACCTGGAAGTTTATGCAGGAAAACAACCAGAAGGTCCTTACTGTGTCAGCAACAAACCCAGTGATATTGTAAAAAGACTGGCTGAGCCCTTATTTGGATCGGGTCGCAATATAACAGCTGACAATTGGTTTTCAAGTGTGATCTGATTGATTATCTGAAAATGCAGAAGCTTTCATATGTCGAAACTGTAAGAAAAAATAAAAAATAATTGCCTACACAGTTTGTAAGTGTGAAAGGGAGACAACAGTACAGCAGTATGTTTGCATTCCATAATGGAAAGGTTTTGGTTTCCTATGTACCACAAGCAAAAAAAATTGTACTTCTTCTATCAACACTTCATGATGATGATGCCATCGATCCTGGGACTGAGGCACAAAAAACCCGGAGATAATTACATTTTATAATGCAACCAAAGGGGGTGTTGATACAGCTGATCAGATGTGCTCAACTTTCAACGTAAGCAGAAACACCAAATGCTGGCCAATGGTCATATTTTTTGCTATGTTGAATTTGGGTGGTATAAATTCACAAGTCATTTACCTTGAAAACAAACTTGAACCACTCCGTAGACGATTCTATCTGAAAAAATTGGCCCATGAACTAGTGCTTGGAGAGCTACGCAAGAGAAGTATGAAAACAATCGGTATCCCCTCTCGCCTTCAAGTTCAGCTCAAAAGATTCCGCCCAGAAGATGATAGTGAAAATTCACCACCTGCACCACCTCCCAAAAGAAGGAGATGCACCACCTGCACCACGGAAAGCGGAATCAGAAGGCTTTCTAATTATGAATGTCACAAATGCCATAATGCAATCTGCCTGACACCTGCAAAAATTAGGTGTAATTCTTGCTCTTTGCTCTGCAAGTGTAATTTTTCTGGGGAAACTTCAGGCTCTAATTCTGATTGAATATGTGTTTAATAGTACTTAAGGTACCTTAAAATTAAGTTTGTTTCCATAAATTTTCTTTGTAGAGTTTTTTGACAGAGTCGAACTGGGGACTATTTGGCGGGAGTTTTGAAATGTTTGTATTTCAGAGTTATTAGTTTTATGTTAAGTAAATGGTTTTTTTTTGCACCTGATTATGTGTAGTCTCTTTTATTACATCCCTATGAAGGTCACTGATCACTTTTAGAGCACTGAAATTGCAAACATTAGATATTATAGGTATTTTTCTAGCCTGCGCCTGACAGTCACATTGTATGTGAACTCGTTAGAACCGATATTGTATGCGACGGAGGGTTAAAAAAGCACTCTGTTTTATTATTTACATCCCTGCAAGTTCACCTAATTGCCTATTACACTTTTCACGGCTCTTACATATGGTGTACTTACTACCCTGCACTTCAAACTCTTGTTTTCTTCTTTTCATACTTGATCTTGAATTTCAGATTCCACTGTTTCTTCTACCCCTATACTCTGATCCCTGATGCATCAGTAAAGCATCACATGGGCAAAATGGTTTGTCTCTTTGGGCTTGAGTACCAAATGTTTCAACCCAATTTGCTCTAACGGTTTCAGCATTTTGAGATTTCCAATACTCTGTTATAATCCATTTTCTATGATTTGTATTTAAATTATTTGCCATTATATGTTATCTGAATTATCTGAATAGAAAACAGATATGGGGGAGATCTATCTGTGAAAACTAGATCTGTGAAACTGGCTCAGTTGCCCTTAGCAACCAATCAGATTCCACCTTTCATTTTCCAAAGAGTCTGTGAGGAATGAAAAGTGGAATCTGATTTGTTGCTAAGGGCAACTGAGCCAGTTTCACTTTACACCATGTTTGATAAATTTCCCCCTTCATAACCTTATTACACTTTCTGTCCACCTACTTTTGGACCACCCTATATATATATATATATATATATATATATATATATATATATATATATATATATATATATATATATATATATATTGTAACAATGCTGCTCACTTGGGAGCGAGATGAGGTATCACAGGAATCATTTCTATTTAAAAATCCAGCTGGTTTATTTCACTTCTCATAAACCACATCACAGGAAAACTCAAATACAGCCCTTGTCTGGTACAAAGTGAAACATAAAGTAAACAGTCCATAAAATAGTGCGGGTTCGCCCGCTTGGGTTAGAATCCAGCTTCTTAGTCCTTTAGCAAAGGCACACAATCCTGGAGGGCTGCACACCTCCACACACAGACTATGTGTGAGACAAACAGGCCTCATTTTACAATGTGAACCACACCCACGGGTGGAGATATGTTGAGCAGCTGCCCTGCCCAACTCTTCAGCTGCTCACATTAAAGCCAGGCCCTGTCATAGCCGATTAATCCCTCTTAGTACTATCTGTACTAGAGCATTACTCCCGGTTTTACATCATAGAGGACTTCCACCACTGTGATACATATCTCCCATCCACTATGTGTCTGGCAGCCACCTTACAATTTATATATATATATATATATATATATATATATATATATATATATATATTTATATATAGTGCCTTGAAAATGTATTTCTACTCGGTGAACATTTCCACATTACACACACAAATTTTATTTGATACACAAGCACGAAGTAGCAAGTATTTGGGAAATGTAAAGGAAATGATACATGGTTTTCAAATTATTTTACAAGTAGAAATATAAAATTGTGGCATGCATTTGTATTCAGTCCCCTGTAGTCTGATGCCCCAAAAATAAAATCAACAGTCAATTACCTCCAGAAGTCTCATAATTAGTCATTTGAGTCCACCTGTGTGTAATTTATTGTCAGTATAATTACAGCTGTTCTGTGAAGGCCTCAGAGGTTTGTTTGAGAACATTAGGGATCAAACGGCATCATGAAAACCAAGGAACACACCAGACAGGTCAGAGATAAAGTTGTGGAGAAGAGTAAAGCAGGGTTAGGTTATAAAAAAAATAGCCAAAGCGCTGAACATCTCATTGAACACTGTTCAATCCATCATCCAAAAATGGAAGGACAACTATTAGTCATATACTCCACAAGTCTAGCCTTTATGAAAGAGTGCGGGTTCGCCGCTTGGGTTACAATCCAGCTTTTCTGGCCTTTAGCAAAGGCACACAATCCTGGAGGTCTGCATACTTCCACACACAGACCAAGTGTGAGACAGGCAGGTCCCAATTTACAATGTAAACCAAATCCAGGGGTGGAGATATGGTGAGCAGATGCTCACATTAAACCCAGCCCCTGTTTTGGCTGATTAAACCCTTTTAGTACTATGTGTACTAGAGCATTACTCCAGGTTTATATATACAGAGGACATCTACCTCTGTCATACATATCTCCCATCTACTATGTGTCCGGCAGCTACCTTACAATATATATATAAATATATATATATGTATATATATATATATATATATATATATATATATACATACAGTGGCTACAGAAATGTAGACATTTTTGCAAATTTATTAAAAAAGAAAAACTGAAATATCACATGGACATAAGTATTCAGACCCTTTGCTCAGATACTCATATTTAAGTCACATACTGTCCATTTCCTTGTGATCATCCTTGAGATGGTTGTACTCCTTCATTGGAGTCCAGCTGTGTTTAATTAAACTGATAGGACTTGATTTGGAAAGGCACACACCTATCTATATAAGACCTCACAGCACACAGTGCATGTCAGACCAAATGAGAATCATGAGCTTAAAAAGAACTGCACAAGGAGCTCAGAGACAGAATTGTGGCAAGGCACAGATCTGGCCAAGATTACAAAAGAATTTCTGCATTACTCAAGGTTCCTAAGAGCACAGTGGCCTACATAATCCTTAAATGGAAAAAGTTTGGGACCACCAGAAGTCTTCCTAGACCTGGCCGTCCAGCCAAACTGAGCAATCATGGGAGAAGAGCCTTGGTGAGAGAGATAAAGAAGAACCCCAAGATCACTGTGGCTGAGCTCCAGAGATGCAGTAGGGAGATGGGAGAAAGTTCCACAAAGTCAACTATCACTGCAGCCCTCCACCAGTCGGGCCTTTATGGCAGAGTGGCCCAACGGAAGCCTCTCCTCAGTGCAAGACATATGAAAGCCCGCGTAGAGTTTGCTCAAAAACACATGAAGGACTCCCAGACTATGAGAAATAAGATTCTCTGGTCTGATGAGACGAAGATAGAACTTCTTGGTGATTATTCTAAGCGGTATGTGTGGATAAAATCAGGCACTGCTCATCACCTGCCCAATACAATCCCAACAGTGAAACATGGTGGTGGCAGCATCATGCTATGGGGGTGTTTTTCAGCTGCAGGGACAGGATGACTGGTTGCAATTGAAGGAAACATGAATGCGGCCAAGTACAGAGATTTCCTGGATGAAAACCTTTTCGGAAGTGCTCTGGACGTCAGACTTGGCCGAAGGTTCACCTTCCAACAAGACAATGACCCTAAGCACACAGCTAAAATAATAAAGGAGTGGCTTCAGAACAACTCTGTGACCATTCTTGACTGGCTCAGCCAGAGCCCTGACCTAAACCCAATTGAGCATCTTTGGAAAGACCTGAAAATGGCTGTCCACCAACAGTCACCATCCAACTTGATGGAACTGGAGGGGATCTGCAAGGAAGAATGGCAGAGGATCCCCAAATCCAGGTGTGAAAAACTTGTTGCATCATTCCCAAGAAGACTCATGGCTGTACTAGCTCAAAAGGGTGCTTCTACTCAATACTGAGCAAAGGGTCTGAATACTTATGACCATGTGATATTTCAGTTTTTCTTTTTTAATACATTTGCAAAAATTTCTACATTTCTGTTTTTTTTTTCAGTCAAGATGGGGTACAGGGTGTACTTTAATGAGAAAAAAAATGAACTTTTTAGAATTTACCAAATGGCTGTAATGAAACAAAGAGTGAAAAATTTAAAGGGGTCTGAATACTTTCCGTACCCACTGTATATATATATACAGTTATATGAAAAAGTTTGGGCACCCCTATTAATCTTAAACTTAATGTTTTATAAAAATTGGTGTTTTTGCAACAGCTATTTCAGTTTGATATATGTAATAACTGTTGGACACAGTAATGTTTCTGCCTTGAAATGAGGTTTATTGTACTAACAGAAAATGAGCAATCTGTATTCAAACAAAATTTGACAGGTGCATAAGTATGGGCACCTCACCAGAAAAGTGACATTAATATTTAGTAGATCCTCCTTTTGCAAAAATAACAGCCTCTAGTCGCTTCCTGTAGCTTTTAATGATTTCCTGGATCCTGGATGAAGGTATTTTTGACCATTCCTCTTTACAAAACAATTCCAGTTCAGTTAAGTTTGATGGTCGCCGAGCATGGACAGCCCTCTTCAAATGATCCCACAGATGTTCAATGATATTCAGGTCTGGGGACTGGGATGGCCATTCCAGAACATTGTAATTGTTCCTCTGCATGAATGCCTGAGTAGATTTGGACCGGTGTTTTGGATCATTGTCTTGCTGAAAGATCCATCCCCTGCGTAACTTCAACTTTGTCTCTGATTCTTGAACATTATTGTCAAGAATCTTCTGATACTGAGTGGAATCTATGCGTCCCTCAACTTTAACAAGATTCCCGGTGCCGGCATTAGCCACACAGCCCCAAAGCATGATGGAACCTCCAGCAAATTTTACTGTGGGTAGCAAGTGTTATTCTTGGAATGCTGTGTTTTTTGCTGCCATGCATAACGCCTTTTTGTATGGCCAAACAACTCAATCTTGGTTTCATCAGTCCACAGGACCTTCTTCCAAAAAGAAATTGGCTTCTCCAAATGTGCTTTTGCATACCTCAGCCGACTCTGTTTGTGGCGTGCTTGCAGAAACGGCTTCTTTCGCATCACTCTCCCATACAGCTTCTCCTTGTGCAAAGTGCGTTGTATAGTTGACCGATGCACAGTGACACCATCTGCAGCAAGTTGATGCTGCAGCTCTCTGGAGGTGGTCTGAGGATTGTCCTTGACTGATCTCACCATTCTTCTTCTCTGCCTTTCTGATGTTTTTCTTGGCCTGCCACTTCTGGCCTTAACAAGAACTGTCCCTGTGTTCTTCCATTTCCTTACTATGTTCCTCACAGTGGA
Source organism: Phyllobates terribilis (assembly GCF_046119375.1). Classification (NCBI taxonomy): domain Eukaryota; kingdom Metazoa; phylum Chordata; class Amphibia; order Anura; family Dendrobatidae; genus Phyllobates; species Phyllobates terribilis. The sequence continues at coordinate 151,528,705 of NW_027362762.1, forward strand.
AACTGACAGGTTAAACCTCCGAGACAGCTTTTTGTATCCTTCCCCTGAACAACTATGTTGAATAATCTTTGTTTTCAGATCATTTGACAGTTGTTTTGAGGAGCCCATGATGCCACTCTTCAGAGGAGATTCAAACAGGAGAACTACTTGCAAGTGGCCACTTTAAGTAGCTTTTCTCATGCTTGCATACACCTGGCTATGAAGTTCAAAGCTCAATGAAGTTACAAAACCAAAAAAGGGCTTTAGTAAGTCAGTAAAAAGTAGGTAGGAGTATTTAAAACAAGAAAATGATAAGGGTGCCCATACTTATGCACCTGTCAAATTTTGTTTGAATGCAGATTGCACATTTTCTGTTAGTACAATAAACCTCATTTCAAGGCAGAAACATTACTGTGTCCAACAGTTATTACATATATCAAACTGAAATAGCTGTTGCAAAAACACCAATTTTTATAAAACATTAAGCTTAAGATTAATAGGGGTGCCCAAACTTTTTCATATAACTGTATATATATATATATATATATATATATATATATATATATACAGTGCCTACAAGTAGTATTCAACCCCCTGCAGATTTAGCTGGTTTGATAAGATGCAAATAAGTTAGAGCCTTCAAACTGCAAACGAGAGTAGGTTTTATGAACAGAAGCATAAATCTTACAAACCAAAAAGTTATGTTGCTCAGTTGAATTTTATTAAATTTTAAACATAAAAGTGTGGGTCAATTATTATACAACCCCTTTGTTTAATATTTTGTGGAATAACCCTTGTTTGCAATTACAGCTAATAATCGTCTTTTATAAGACCTGATCAGGCCGGCACAGGTCTGTGGAGTTATCTTGGCCCACTCCTCCATGCAGATCTTCTCCAAGTTATCTAGGTTCTTTGGGTGTCTCATGTGGACTTTATTATTGAGCTCCTTCCACAAGTTTTCAATTGGGTTAAGGTCAGGAGACTGACTAGGCCACTCCAACACCTTGACTTTTTCCCTATTGAACCAGGCCTTGGTTTTCTTGGCTGTGTGCTTTGGGTCATTGTCTTGTTGGAAGATGAAATTACGACCCATCTTAAGATCCTTGATGGAGGAGCGGAGGTTCTTGGCCAAAATCTCCAGGTAGGCCGTGCTATCCATCTTCCCATGGATGCGGACCAGATGGCCAGGCCCCTTGGCAGAGAAACAGCCCCACAGCATGATGCTGCCACCACCATGCTTGACTGTAGGGATGGTATTCTTGGGGTCGTATGCAGTGCCATCCAGTCTTCAAACATCACGTGTGTGGTTGTCACCAAAGATCTCGATCTTGGTCTCATCAGACAATAGAACCTTGAACCAGTCTGTCTCAGAGTCCTCCAAGTGATCATGAGCAAACTGTAGACGAGCCTTGACATGACGCTTTGAAAGTAAAGGTACCTTACGAGCTCGTCTGGAACGGAGACCATTGTGGTGGAGTACATTACTTATGGTATTGACTGAAACCAATGTCCCCACTGCCATGAGATCTTCCCGGAGCTCCTTCCTTGTTGTCCTTGGGTTAGCCTTGACTCTTCGGACAAGCCTGGCCTCGGCACAGGAGGACACTTTCAAAGGCTGTCCTGGCCGTGGAAGGCTAACAGTAGTTCCATAAGCCTTCCACTTACGGATGATGCTCCCAACAGTGGAGACAGGTAGGCCCAACTCCTTGGAAAGGGTTTTGTACCCCTTGCCAGCCTTGTGACCCTCCACGATCTTGTCTCTGATGGCCTTGGAATGCTTCTTTGTCTTTCCCATGTTGACCATGTCTGAGTGCTGTTCACAAGTTTGGGGAGGGTCTTAAATAGTCAGAAAAGGCTGGCAAAAGAGATCTTTAATCCACACATGTGAAGCTCATTATTCTTGGTGCCTGAACTACTTCTTAATACTTTAGGGGGACCAAACAGAATTCTTGTGGTTTGAGGGGTTGAATAATAAATGACACTCTGAATTAACTTTTTACGTTTTAAAAAAATCAAAAAAAAAAATAATAAAATTTGCTGCAGTGCATTTCCCACTTCCAGGCTGATCTACAGTACAAATGTCACAATGCCAAGTTAATTCCGCATGTGTCAACCAGCTAAATCTGCAGGGGGTTGAATACTACTTGTAGGCACTGTATATATATATATATATATATACAGTACAGACCAAAAGTTTGGACACACCTTCTCATTTAAAGATTTTTCTGTATTTTCTTGACTATGAAAATTGTACATTCACACTGAAGGCATCAAAACTATGAATTAACACATGTGGAATTATATACTTAACAAAAAAGTGTGAAACAACTGAAAATATGTCTTAAATTCTAGGTTCTTCAAAGTAGCCACCTTTTTCTTTGATGACTGCTTTGCAAACTCTTGGCATTCTCTTGATGAGCTTCAAGAGGTAGTCACCGGAAATGGTCTTCCAACAGTCTTGAAGGAGTTCCCAGAGATGATTAGCACTTGTTGGCCCTTTTGCCTTCACTCTGCGGTCCAGCTCACCCCAAACCATCTCGATTGGGTTCAGGGATGGTGATTGTGGAGGCCAGGTCATCTGGTGTAGCACCCCATCACTCTGCTTCTTGGTCAAATAGCCCTTACACAGCCTGGAGGTGTGTTTGGGGTCATTGTCCTGTTGAAAAATAAATGATGGTCCAACTAAACACAAACCGGATGGAATATCATGCCGCTGCAAGATGTTGTGGTAGCCATGCTAGTTCAGTATGCCTTCAATTTTGAATAAATCCCCAACAGTGTCACCAGCAAAGCACCCCCACACAATCACACCTCCTCCTCCATGCTTCACGGTGGGAACCAGGCATGTAGAGTCCATCCGTTCACCTTTTCTGCGTCGCACAAAGACACGGTGGTTGGAACCAAAGATCTCAAATTTGGACTCATCAGACCAAAGCACAGATTTCCACTGGTCTAATGTCCATTTCTTTTTTCTTTAGCCCAAACAAGTCTCTTCTGCTTGTTGCCTGTCCTTAGCAGTGGTTTCCTAGCAGCTATTTTACCATGAAGGCCTGCTGCACAAAGTCTCCTCTTAACAGTTGTTGAAAAGATGTGTCTGCTGCTAGAACTCTGTGTGGCATTGACCTGTTCACTAATCAGAGCTGCTGTTAACCTGCAATTTCTGAGGCTGGTGACTTGGATAAACTTATCCTCAGAAGCAGAGGTGACTTGTGGTCTTCCTTTCCTGGGGCGGTCCTCATGAAAGCCAGTTTCTTTGTAGCGCTTGATGGTTTTTGCAACTGCACTTGGGGACACTTTCAAAGTTTTCCCAATTTTTCGGACTGACTGACCTTCATTTCTTAAAGTAATGATGGCCACTCATTTTTCTTTACTTAGCTGATTTTTTCTTGCCATAATACAAATTCTAACAGTCTATTCAGTAGCACTATCAGCTGTGTATCCACAAGACTTCTGCACAACACAACTGATGGTCCCAACCCTATTTATAAGGCAAGAAATCCCACTTATTAAACCTGACAGGGCACACCTGTGAAGTGAAAACCATTTCTGGTGACTACCTCTTGAAGCTCATCAAAAGAATGCCAAGAGTGTGCAAAGCAGTCATCAAAGCAAAAGGTGGCTACTTTGAAGAACCTAGAATATAAGACATATTTTAAGTTGTTTCCCACTTTTTTGTTAAGTATATAATTCCACATGTGTTAATTCATAGTTTTTATGCCTTCAGTGTGAATGTACAATTTTCAAAGTCATGAAAATACAGAAAAATCTTTAAATGAGAAGGTGTGTCCAAACTTTTGGTCTGTACTGTATATATATATATATATATATATGAGTGGAGTAAAAAAAACAAGAGCAGTGTTACATAAATGTCTCAGTTGCACCACATTATATTTTTTTACCTAATTTAGTCTTATAATTTTTCAGATTTACTTGTACTCTTATATTATACATATTTACAAAATATTTATATTTATATTTTATATTTGTACCTCTATAACTACATGTATAACATCACATAGACAGGGAGAGTGGTGGGATGGCTAAACCTAGCTGTTTCCTCAACTGGGAACCAAGCAGGTCAGTTTCCCAGGACCCCTGATTTAAAGGACAAGACATAAATTCTTAAAGTGTCTCATCAGAAAGACCACACACTTTACTATAGAAGTCCCTGATATTCTGCCTATTTACACAGTAAGGGTAATGGTGCTTTTTTTTTGCTTTATACGTATGTTTTACACACAACATGGGACACATGATAATGTATAAATGGTGGAGAAGACTATTTGGAAAATAGTATCTAGAAAAAAGTTCCAAAACGTATAGAAGCCATATGTATCGACCATTTACATTTTTAATTCCTCCAAACTATTTAATTTAATCTTAGCACAAAAACTCATTTATAATTTCATTTTACTAATTTAAATTAAGAAAATTTCTATCAGGAAGTGTCTACATCCAACATATTGCTTCACTAGGCTGTAAAAAAAAACCATGTCAGATTCAATGCCACTTGAGTCCATGTAATGGGAAAAGGAGTTCCGCAGACAAGTACTAACTTAAGATCTGTATGGATTGTACCTAAATTTACTAAAAGGAACCTGTCAAGACAACCTTTTTTGTAGTAACCTGATGTGCTACTGCTGAGAAATTGAGCTTTGAAGTCACATGCAAAATAGCTTGGAAGAGTATTAAAAATGTGCACTTCCAGGTTAATTTACATGTGGCTTTAAAATCTTAATTTCTCAGTGCTGGTAAACCAGATTGCTACAAAACAGGTTGTACAGCCATACCAATAGCTTCAGTAATAAAACTGTCCTGGCTAAACTTTTTCAACTTTCCTATCATAGGTTCCAATTTAGTTTTTTTGCCATAAAATATATAATAATAGCTCATTTACATATAAGAAAAACATGGATTTCTCTGGAATAAGACATCTGATCGCAGATAACAAGGTATCATTGTATTCAGCTTGCTATGACCTGCATGACCATATAGATAATTTAGGAGGGTTGATCATAAGGACAAAACTTTATCCAATTGCATGGTCAGGGGAAGGTTGTCAGTTAGGATTAATAAGCGATGGGTGAGAGGCAGTTCAAGGGTATATATATAAGTATATAATAGCTGGTACAGGTAACAGAGCATAGAGGTCTCAAATAAATCGCTACCTAATGGTCATGATCACTGTCCATTATGCTGGCTGGGAGTTGCTTCTAATACCCAATGTCTCTATCAGTGCAGCTATTGGGAATGAATCAAGAGAGATGAGATGATCGGCACAGAAGCAGGAGAGTATATGACAGTAGTCTATTGTCATAGAGAAAAATTAAAATCCATAAAAACATCTCCGGAGGGGGGATATATCACCCTCACATTGAACATTTGGAATTAATTATAACTGGGGAAGTGACAGAGAGCTGACACTTCAACTTTCATTGAAGTAGGGACCTTCTGCAGTGACCATGTAATTACAACCGGAGATCTGCTCTGACAATCCACCACCAAGACACGGTTTCTTTTACTCAGAGGCAGAGAAGTAGACTTTCAAGGCAAGAGCTTCCTCTGTTCAAAGCACGGGTCCCAGACTTTTTGTAACCAGTGGTCAGTGATGAATAATGGAGTTTGCATCGATCCGATATTTATGGGAGATATATTTTCTGTGTCGTCCCAAAGGGACAAACGTAATGCATTCACTGGCATCACCGTAAGGCCATTCTAACTCCTCCAACTTAAAGGGGTTTTCCCACGAACAAAAGTTCATTTTAAAAATTGTCTGTGTCTGACTGTGTACGGAACATACCACAGCTCCTGGGCAGGGGAGGACGCAAAAGACAATACAGACATTACAGCAGGGGATCGCAGAGGATTCATTTTGTGAGGTAAAACATTTCCCTGCCTGTTTTTAAACAATATTTTACCTCACAAAATGAATCCTCTGCGATCCCCTGCTGTAATGTCTGTATTGTCTTTTGCGTCCTCCCCTGCCCAGGTGCTGTGGTATGCTTGTGACATTGTCATGGCCTCCATCATGCTGAAAAAGCCTTGTTCATCATGAAATGTTCATGGCTGTGTTCTCAGGCAAGATTGTGAGTGAGCCCACTCCCTTGGATGAAGAACAGCACCACACATGAATGCTCTCAGGATGCTTTATTGTTGGCTTGACAAAAGAGTCATAGTAGAGCTCACCTTTCCTTCTCTGAACAATCATTCTTCTCAGACGTCCCAAACAGTGTGAAGGAGCTTCATCACAGAAAATAACTTTACAGGAAATATAGGGACTGGACTGCAGAGGACTGGGATACAGGTATTTTCTCTGATGAAGCCCCCTTGAGACTGCTTGAGACATTTGGAAGTATAATTAGCGGTAGAAGAAAGGGTGAGGCCATGACTGTAGACCAAATATAGGCCTTTATTCGGTCATGACTGTACACCAAATATAGGCCTTGATTCATCAAAGCTTGTATGCCAAAAAAGTGTGATAAAAGCTTTGAAAAGTCATTGCTTGATAAAGACCTATGGTAGGTCGAAACGTTGCACTTAATGGCAGAATAAAGCGATTCTGAATTTTCTTCACCCAATTTTGGATGCTGCCTACCTATTTTTATCTATAATGTGACCAGAGTCTAATCTATACAGCCCCCAAACAGGTTGTAATTCTGTCTTCTTAAAGTAAATAAAAACAAAAGTTGTTTGAGTCTTTATTGAAGTCATCGTCTGATGTATAACTAATTTGTCAAAAAATGATATTTTTTGGAGTTCACCTTTAATAGAAGTAAAAAACACTTTTAGTTGAGAAAGATAAAAAAGAATGATGTTAAGTAGATTATCCGTTGTGATGACTGATACATAAACCTAAGTCTTTTATTATGGGTTATGTTGCTGTTTTAGTGCTTAAGGTCCTCATAGTTAATGAAGTTAGGACATATATTTTAACTTGACAGACAATGAAAAGGATCCAAAAAAAACAGCAGAGTGTTTAAGTCGAGAGTGAGCACAAAGCAAATATTTGATTACAAGTCAAGTTCTCGCTGACACATTATATCATGATGAATGGATACTTAGAGATGCATGTTCCAAATGACTTGGAAGCCAAAACACCTGTTTTTACACATTGACATTTGTGATTTGTTAATAATAAAAACTTTGATCACATAAAGCTCTATGGGAGAAAACAGCAAAAGATAAATTATGATGACAGAGAAAAATAAAGGCAAGTGCAAGCACATGGAAGATAACTAATCTGCGTAAGAAGAGGAAACGTGACTTGTACACATCACTTGCTTATATTTGTACAGTGAGTATTATCTATTCATAGACATGTACAGTGTAAATATGAGATAAGTGCTTAAAGAGGATATGATGCCAGATTTCACAATACAAAATGCATACTTTATTGGATAGATCTCTTAAGACCTGATAAGGCTGGTGTACTTACCTTGAGAATCCGCCTTAGGATAGGTTTTCCATGGTTTTCCAAAATCTATATAAGAACAGAGAATGGAAAAAAATAATAGCTAGCAATTACTTACCTGTTCATACCTCTTTCTCAGCAGCCATATGCCATATGTCACTGCAGAAGACAGTGACATGCATTGATCTCCCACTGTGATGGCGGGGTAAGTCAGAGGGTAAATCATGCTTATCTCTATGTCCACTTTTAAAAAAATCCTGGAAAAAACCCTTTAAGCCTATGTTCACATCTCATTGGGTCTTTCCTAAGGGGTTTTATCACTTATGACATCAATAATAGCACAGCATGCTACCGCAACAAAACCACATTAAAAGTCAATTCCATTGGGCACCATTTGGACCATCACCCAACGGAACCAGCAGAATGGCATCGTTATTATGTAGAAAAGCCAACTAAGTCAACCATGGAAGATTTACATATTAGATGAAAAGCCATGATTAGCCAACATTAATAGTCTTTTTATTAGAGGTTTAAACTTAATGAAAAATGTTGAAGAATATTCAAATTAATATATAGGATATATAAGGTATATTCTGTAATATATATATATACACATATATATATATATATATACAGGATATATATATATATATGTAACGCTTATGCCGGCACCCCTGCATGGCTCCCCTTCCCCCTCCATACAGGGACGCCGGCATACTCACCGCTCCAGCCACGTGGCGTGGTCTCCGGCGTGCTCTGTGCTTCCTGTGTCTGTGCATTGGCTCCCCTGCTCTTGAAGGGGCAGCGCGCACAAGCTAAAATGCCCCCAGCCAATAGCTGGGAAGCCTCTGAGTATAAAAGGCACCCTCCCCATTAGGGAGTTGCCTCAGCAAACCCTATAGTTTCCTAGTAGTTGGTAGTTTGTGCAACTGTATGTTTCCAGGTCATCTGTCTTAGTATCATGAAGTTAGTACCTATTTCCTTGGTCTGTGTGTGTGGCAACTTCCTGAACCTGCTCCCCTAGTCCATGTTTGCCCTGTATTTAAATCCTGAAACCGTATCCATCAGTACTTAAATCCTGAAACCGCATCCGACGGTATCCAATCTCTGAAGCCGCGCTGGCGGAACCTGAACCTGTTTCTGAGATCCGTGTGTCTGAACGTGTATCTATCTGAGTACTCCAAATTGTCGGGACTGTTATACCAGTCTCCAAATTCAGCCCTATCTGTGACTCCATGTCAGTATCCATCCTGCCCAAGGAGTAGCCTAAATGGAGGCCGAGTCAAGTCCGTTTCTGCATGCGTGACCCATGGTGTCAGTAGCTGCAGTACCGGGGACTGCCTAGGAGTGATATCTGGTGGCTACCTGAAGCTCAAGCCTGATTCCACCATCTGGAGCTCCAGTGAACACCAGGTAGCCGCTTAGCTATGCCGCTCCTAGTTAAGCCAGGACAAAAGGCACAGTGGGTCCACGAACCACGGGTGCCACTTGCGTGCATGACAACCTATAATATAACCGGAGATGCGTCCCTCTGTCTGAAGCCTTTATAGACAGCGCAAACTCGACACGCAGTCTGGCTCCAGACAGAAGAACGCATGAAGCCGTTACAGGTAAGAGGAGTGTATGGCGCCGGAGATCGCAGTATGCATAGGCACTGAACGCATACCGCGATCTATGGCACCATACTTACATACTTACCAGACCGAGAGGAGCGTTGCCGCGGCGCCTTTCTTCTCGCCGGAGACTGGGGCAGGAGTGAGGCGTCGGAATCAGCATATGCGCATAGCGCTACCCGGCGCCGTTTTACTGAAGACACATTTGCAGTGTGTCTTCAGCAAAATGGCGCAGGACAGCGCAGTATGGGCACGCGCGTATTCCGGCGCTGCACTCCTCCCCAGGCCTCCGGCAGAACAGGACACAGCGCTGGAGCACAGGGAAGAAAGGTGAGTATAAGTGTTTATTTTTTTGTATGTGTGCAGCGTGATAGGGATGAGTGGTGCCATACATACCACAATTGGGGGGTGAGGGGACCATGCATACCAGGATTGGGGGTGAGGGGTGCCATACATGCCAGGATAGGGATTGGGGGATGAGGAGGCCATGCATACCAGGATTGGGGGTGAAAGGAACATGCATACTATCATTGGGGGGTGAGGGGACCATGCATACCAAGATTGGGGGGGTGAGGGGACCATGCATACCAGGATTGGGGGATGAGGGGACCATGCATACCAGGATTTGGGATGAGGGGTGCCATGCATACCAGGATTGGGGGGTGAGAGGAACATGCATACTAGGATTGGGGGGTGAGGGGACCATGCATACCAGGATTGGGGATGAGGGGGCCATGCATACCAGGATAGGGATGAGGGATCTCATGCATACCAGGATGAGCGGTACCATACATACCAGGATAGGGATGAGGGATGGGGTACCAAGCATACCAGGATAGGGATGAGGAGTGCCATGCATACCAGGATGGGGGTGAGGGGCCCATGCATACCAGAATAGGGATGAGGGGTACCATGCATACCAGGATAGGGATGAGGGGTACCATGCATACCAGGATAGGGATGAGGGGTGCTATGCATAACAGGGTAGGGATAACAGCATAGAGGAACAGGATTGGGGAGCACAAATACCAAGATGGGGGCAGCACAAATACCAAGATGGGGGAAGCACAGATACCAGGATGGGGACAGCACAAATACCAGGATGGGGGCAGCACAAATACCAGGATGGAGGCAGCACATACCAGCATGGGAGACCATATACCAATAAAAATGCTCTCCACCCGGGCATAGAACGGATTCAATAGCTAGTATATATATATATATATGTATATATATATATATATATATACGTGTGTCTCAGAACCTTTGATGTTGCATGAAGACTTATGCAACCTAGTATCTGCTTCCCTGGTTGTCTAAGATGGCAGCTGGGTAATTGTTCATTTTCCTGGTGGTCTAGGGTAGTGGATGAAATATTGCACGTTTGTTTGGTGGTCTGATGTAGAAAGGGTGTTAATGTTTAACTCTGTGATCAATAAAGGAACTTAGTCAATTTGCTATGACCCCACCTTGGGCCAATTTCATGGTCAACCCCAGAACGGCCCTCAACGTAATACATGATGGATACCCTAGAAAGTTTTTCTTGCATTAGTTTGCAAACCCTTTATGTGGCAGACTTATATCCAGAGTTAGTGACCACTGCTCCGGGCACTATTACTTTTAGGGTGCAGTCAGACTGCCGTATTACTCGCGCGAGGATCACATCGCAATCTTTGGATTGGCCAGTGGCTCTCCTCACCCGGGTGTGACAGCATGTATTTCTATGGAGCTGTCAGGCTTAGGTCAGAAGAGCCGAGGGCCAGTCCGAGGAGTGCGATGCGATCCTCGTGCGAGTAATACAGCAGTCTGACTGCGCCCTTAACGGCATTTACGAAGCATCTTTTACCTGTGTAGAGAACCGAAGAAACTCAGGAACAATTAAATAGAATAATTCTACCAACCTCACAAAATCATCAATTTTTTTTTTATTTTTACTAACTTTTATTTATCTAATTAGTAAAGGAAATATAATCATAGGATAGAAGAAGAGAGGAAGAATGGAAACCAGATAAAAAGTCTTTATTAGATTTGGCTGTGCAATCAATAAAGCAGGCTGGACGAGATGCTGTAAGAAGCACTAAGTATATGTTGGGTCAGCGCTGTCTGTCTTGTGTTGCTTAGGCAGGTGAAACCAAACAGGTTTTAATCCTTTTACCCCCTTCTACATCTTCTTCTCCCAGGGTAACTCTCATCCCAGCATGTCTGACATTAGCTACGCACACACCACTAATGTATGTCCATGCCCAACCTCAATAACCACATTTGTTGATGTAGGGTGTGGAATTAGCGCAGGCAGCAAGAGAAGAATTTTGTAACTTTGTCCTTTGTTGACATCAATTTTTTTTTTAAATATTTATAATGGTCAAAATGTGACGTTCACCTACTGTACATTCAGAGCAAATTCTGTAAAATTCACAATTAATGACTATTGAAAAAATATTTTCCTGGTACATTATCCATCATCATTGTAAAAAAAATAACTAATTTGTTTGGGATGAAAAGGTAGAAATATGTGAAGAGTGTTTAGCGATCATTTCGTTAAATTAATCACCAGGCCAAATTTACAAAAGGGTTTAAAAAAGAAAAGGGATAACAAGAAGTGTAGCCATGTTGGTTATTTCTATTAAATAAGATATCAATACAAAGAAACAATTTCACCATTCAAACTGGTGAAAACCAATATGGCTGCCCTCATTGCTTTGTCCTGGGGAGGGACAAACACCCCAAAGCAAGTTTCTGCAAATGGAAATTCTGGTCTGGCTTCTTATCCTAAGTTGTTTGGAAAGGCTCTCGAAACAGGACCTTTCACCTGTTTGAGCTTGTTAAACTTTCCATATCATGGATTTTTGGCTGCAGATCTGAATAAAAAAAAATATTTTAAATTTCTCATCTCCATTGCGAAGATATTAGTTTAGATTCCCAAAGGGATGTTAGTGACGTGCCCCCAGGGCAATGGGGTACTTGGCAGCCGGGCCTATGGCTGCTGGTGGGCGATATCACGGTGGCTGGCCCGGTCCGTGGCCCAGGGCAGTCAACAAAAGGGGTTTTATTTATTGGGGATTTGTAAAGTGTTCGTGACGCCACCTGTGGAATGCGGCTAAAGGGAGCCGCCGCTGCGGAGCAGTCCTCTGAAGCTGATGTTACTGCAGCAGAGATGGTATGACTCTCCACAGGAAGAGCTAGCTCCAGGGCAGTGTAGGTGTTGTTGATTGCGCTGGGCGTTGTAGTGCAGAGGGAAAGATGGCACAGGTGAAGTAATGGACGCAGGCAGTGTGGTGCAGTCACCCGAGTCTTTACTCACAGTTGTTAAGTTCCTCAGGTTGCAATGTCCAGCTCACAGCCTCCCACGTCGCGCTGCGTTCACCAGAACAAGGGTTCAGCTCTTCCTCAGGTAGTTTAGGAGTATCTGACAGAACCCCGCTTTCTTGTGTTCCTCACTAGACCGTCTTCACGGTGGGTATTCTCCCTCCTGCCCTGTGCTTCCCCACTCTCAGTCCCGCTCGGGTGCTCTGAAGTCCCTCCTGTCTAACTGGAGTTCCAGGACCTGCTTGACCCTCACGGAGATTAGAATGAGGCCTTGGCAACTGACTATAAAAGCCCGAAGCCTCCGGTTTTTCCAGCCGAGACCTGGAGTAACACGGCTGGTCCAGGGGCCGGTCCCCTTCTTGCGGCCTACGATCCCTCTGTCTTCTGACAGATTCGGGGCGTACGGGTGCCGTCCTGCACTCGCCGTACCCTCTGGGATCCCTTCAACAAAACGGAGCCTACTCCTCTGCTCCCCTCCGGGGCCTCTAAGACTGGGCCCTGCTTGTGGAGCAGAGCTCCTAAGAGACTCTGCTCCCTGACTGCTCTCACTCTCTCCTCTTACTGACTGAACTGAACTGCCACCCTAAGATGGCTTCCCTTTATATACCTCCTTCTATGGTGCTCCCCTAAACTGCTTCCTCCACCCACACCCACTACTGGTTCCCCCCTACCTTTGGGTTCCCCCCACTCCAGCCAGGGTCAGGGCTCAGCAGCTACGCACATGCATCTTGCCCTTCCAGCCGGCCCGGAGCAGTGTAGTGTTGGATGCAGGTGTTGGGGTGCCGGGCAGCACTCCCTCCTTACCTGAGAGAAGGAGACACCACACCTCTGGTTCAGGTGCAGTACCTCTGTGGCGACTGAGCCCTCAGGGGCGCCACATTAGCAATAATTTGTCTCTGGGGGTGGCTACTTTTTCTCCTGAATGACTTTGTCCAATGATAAGCTGGAGGCATCATGCAGAGAAATAAAAGAACACACCCCCAGAAATGGTCAGATACAACTTTCTTTGTGTGAGACATGTAGTGCCACACAGTCATGCAATCATGGAGTAGAGCAGGGTTATCATCCATTGTGTAGAGCAGAGCAGAGCTTTGTGTCATTACAAACACCTCTTGTAGCTTTCATCTCACAACAGTCAGTGGGAGGGAAGGGACAGTAGAGCAGAGGTGATTGTGCCCAGATCTAAAGCTGCAAGAGTTGTTTGTAATGACACATTACTGCTCTACTTATCCTTCCCTTCACACTGTTGTAATATGAAAGCTATAAGGGGTGTTTGTAATGACACCTAGCTCTACTCTACAACAGAGGATGCCAGCAGGGAAATCATGAAGGCAATATAATGTGCCATTATATGTCTCACAGGTGAAAGCCTGTGCTGACCATCTCTGAGAGGCGTGTTCTTTTTTTCCCCTGCATGACATCTCCTGTTAACGATTGGTCAGTGTCATCTAGGTCAAAAAGTCAACACCCCAAGAGATAAATCCCTGATAATGTCCCCTTGGATGTGGCATAATTTACAGTCTAAACTTTATAAACTAATGTCTCCACCACTGAAATGACAAATTTAAAACTTGAATACATGTTTTCAGCTTTGCATCCATTATTCCATGATGTGACCAGTTTAAAATGCTAAAATTGATGAGAGGTTATCTTTAAAGGGCAGATAGTGACTTTTAAGATGGCTACTTCCTGTAGATAACACTAGAGTTCCAATTATCTTCCTCTCTGAAGAGGTTATTTGCATATACTAGAAATATTTAAATAAATTAATGTTACCAGTTGGGCGTGTGCCACTACGCACTGTCAAACTGTCCAATCAGTGCTGACTGTTTGGAGACACACCCAGTTGAGAAGAGGAATGGTAACTCCCAGTTGTGAATTTATTCCCAATTTTTTGTTGGGATTACAGAGATTGGCACAATGCAAAACTGTGAGAAAACAATCTCCAAAATTCTTATTTCAGGGAGAATAGAAATATTTACTAAGATAGAAAAGTCAAGTGAGCAGACAGATCCTCATTAAGGGATGGTTTGTCTAAAGGGGCTTATTCCAGTAAATGAAGTTTGGCTGAGCAACCACATAAGATATGAATAATGTAAATGTAGGCTGCAGACTAATGTGATAGTGGCACAGGTTTACCGCAAACTCAGCAGCTTCCCCTATAATGATCTGCATTGTAAGCATGAATTTCTGCGGATCATATGTGATATAATCCAACTCAAGCTTGAATGTTACACTATATAGACAAAGTGAATCCTTATGAACCCAATATCTTTTTCCCAACAGATTTAGTAATTTGTGTTATGAATATTACTGGTAAAACCATACCATAACTGGTATGTTATGGTGGGATTATACAGTTTCTATGATAATTGTAAAAGGTCTTTACTCCTTCACCCTACTTACAGGTCATATTGTCATCTTAGGGTGTGCAATATCAGACCATGCCTAAATCATACTGTAAAGTCCTGGGGTTAAGCCTCTCAAACTTTACACATTCCTCCATATGTCTCCTGCTGCTGCCAGCCTCCGCAGCATTCTTGGCCTGAATCCGTCACAGCAAAATGGGCCTTCCCTTCCTTCATTTTCATCAGCTAAGTGGATTTTAAACCACTTTTGATATCATTTTTCAGAGATGAAATTCCAGGCGTGTAGATTTCACTGAGCCAAGAGGTTTGGTGAGACTGTGGAGGGATTAGGGAAACTGGCAGACCCCCTACACTGTCTGAACAGCTGCACATTAACCTTGACAATATATATTTGTACCCAAGTACTAACTCCGCAAAATGTAAATATCAGTGAAAAAGTGACTGGGCTTCCTAGGATCTCCTACCTTCAGAGCAATGCGGATTCCTGCTTGCAGTGATTTACTCACCTAACACGGGCATGATAACATCAAATTATGTGTCATTTGGAATCTAAGGCTCATTCTTATCCAGTTAATAATGGGTCCCCTGTGACAGCATGGCCCCCGATACACAAAGGTCACGCAACTGCAAAGTAATGTCTCAACAAGAAGCTGAACGGCTCTCAATCTGCGACTTACCTTTCACAATACAAATCATACCATGTGTTTGGAAAGGTGCGTTTCTTGATTTCTCCTTGTGTGTCCCTTTATATTTTATTGTTTAAAATGAATCAAATAATGATGGGTTGTTAACATAAAAGGAGGCATTACATCATCTCTGATTATGCCGGATGATGTGATTTATTCTGTATGGGCAGATTGCTCGTAAATCAGGAACTGAAATTTAAAGAAATGTTTCAATATAGTGAATAAACATTAGAGATGTAGCAATAGAGATCACTATATTTGTCCATGGTGTTAAAGGGGTTGTCCAATACCAGGACAACCCTTTTTTAAATGAAGTTGTCGCCTATGTAAAAAAAACATAAAAATAAGATATAATCACCTGCGCTGTTCCAGCATTGTCAATGCTAGTTCTCCAGTGGCTTGGGTGACATTGTTATGCCTCGTGCGTCCTCATCCAATCAGCTGCTGCTATTAGGCTGCTTTGCCGACAACGCCAATACGGGACATGAGTATATGGTGCTTTTATTTTACACAGGGTCATCTTCATTAAAAAAGGGGTTGTCTAGGTAGTGGGAAACCCCGTTAAAGAAGCACTCCAATGAACTCCAGTACTGTTCCGGTTCTTTTCTGAGTGATATCACTGCTCTTCAGACTCTCCGGGTCACACTTCGATCTGTGTCCCTGGAAGTTGCTTTTACAATGTAAGTCTATGTAGTGTCAGAACGCAGCTCAGAACAAGGCTTGAAAGCCTTATATTGAGACATCTAGCTCAAGCATAAAGCATAGAGTGTTTCGGAGAGTCTGAAGAGCGGTGATGTCACTGAGAAGAGGCCCAGAGCTGCGCTGGACACCGGAGAAAACAGCAGTAGGTGAATATGTAAATACACATAGAGTACACTACAGCACATGCGCGTATACACAGATTTAGTGAAAAATAAAGTTCATGGGAGGGCTTCTTTAAAGTACTTTCACCAGTTTGAGCATGTTAAACTGGCCACATCATAGAAAAGTGGCTGCAGAGCAGAGTAAAAAGTAGTTTTTATTTTTTAATTTCTCCTCTCTGTTGCGAAAATATTAGCTTGTAAAATTTAGGTTAGAATTTATGTTAAGTTCAACTGGGCGTTACCAAAGATTTGACTCTGGGCATATACTTCTTCCCCTTTAGATCTCCAGATCCCACGTCAGTTATTGTGGAGGTAGGGTTTGAGGTGACAGCACTTTAAGATGAGATCTGGAAGTGTTTGTAATGATACATAACTCAGCTCTGCTGCGTCTCTATGCAGTAGCTGTAGAGATCAGTGAGGAGAAGAGGGCATGTTCTTTTTTCCCCTGTATGTTGCTGCCTGCTTATTAATGGTCAACTTCATGCAGGGGAAGAAGTACAAGTCCCCAGAGACAAGTCTCTGGAAATAGCAAGTTGAATATCTCTGCAATGAAAAAAATGCAAAATAAAAACTATGTTTGCTCAGCTCTGCAGCCACTCTTCCATGATGTGGTTAGTTTAACAGGTTAAACTGGTGAAAGGTCCTCTTTAAACCAATGGTTTCACTTTAATGAACCTGTTCTTATAAATTAGGGAATTGCACTTATAGCATATATTTAATAGATGAATCCTCACCTTAACTGGAATTTTGTGTGCATTTAGTAGGGATCAATAGAAATAATGAACTCAAATCCCATAGCAGTTCCCCATGCAGAACACATTCATACTACAAGATCTTGTAAACACTGTATATGGAACAAGCAATAAAGAATCAAGTCCCCTAAATGGTCTAAAAAATAAAGTAAAATAATGTTTTTAAAAATCTAATAAATAATAAATATAAAAATTTGAATCACTCTCGTTAAATCTACTTCAAAATAAAGAAATAAAAAAATATTTATTGTCACGTCCAAAAAAGTCTGATCTATCAAAATATAGAATTAGTTAACCATTATGGTAAATGTTGTAAATAGAAAAAAAATAGAACTATTCCAATTCTAGAGAATGTTTTCTTAGTTCTGTGGGCTATGTAATTCCTCTTTCATTTCATGTAGAAGTTTACAAATAACTTGACAACTGGGCGGTTCTTTACCCTGAATTCAAAGGGTGTGTCCACACACAGTCTGCACTGATTGGATGGAATTAATTAAATTAAATAGTATAATTGATTACATTTATCCTAGCAAGATTACCCATATAGATTATTTACTGTATACATTTATTATGTCAAATATGGCAGCAGTTCCTGCATATTGATACTATGGATGTATATTTTATTACCTTGCCTCTACTCTAAAATCAATATTTTTTATGTTATACATTTTCCTGGTACATATTATATATGATAAAATATGTTTTTAGATATTTTCACTAAAAAATAATATTTTTACTATTTCAAGTGGTGTGCAATTTCTGTAATACATGTGTAATGATTGGATAATGACAGACTGTGCAGGGACACCTCCAGCTGGTAACAGTTGCCAATACATTCATACATTCCCTACAGCAATATCAGAAGAACAGCACAACACAGAGCTATGAGAATTGTTATCTCATGAAGAATACCGGTATTTGGAAACACAGAAATGTCAGGACCGCTGACTGGATCACAAGGAGAGGGTCCGCCATAAAATATTCTGTTCGGGGAATCAACACTAACATTGATCTGATCTTGAAGTAGAGGTCACTCTATGTGACTACAGACTTGTGAATCCTCACATAGCGCGCATTGCATGGCGTGAGGATTCTCTAGTGCCAAGAACGGTGGTCATATGACCACTAGTGTGTGATTTGCATACTCCCGGTCACATTCCAACTAGATGGACGCAGCCTCCTCAATGCAAGTGTATTGAACTAGGCCGGATACAGTCTAGTTGGTAAGTGGCCGGGAGTATGCAAATCGCATACTTGTGGTCAGATGACCGCCATTCCAGCCCCAATGTGAGGATAGTCAAATACAGCAACTGCAGACATGTAGTTTAAGACCAGACAATCCCTTTAAATTGTTGCTTTTAAGCGAAACTGAACTTTCAATAACAGGTCTCTTTCTATGTATGTGCACAGGGATTGGGGTGGGAAAAAGTCGACTGGGTAGTAATAGAACTTCATAGTAGGTCTCCTCTGAAACTAGACAGCAATTCAGAATTAAACATATTTGGCTACAATCGCACAGTCACTGACTGATTCATGTGGCCCTTGGTTCGAGCAGCATGAATCTGATGATGACGTGCTCCCATTAAGCATGATCCTATCTATCGTATAATATAACTATGCATGAGCTTTATGTGCAAATAAAAAAAAATCCCTGTGTAAATCAATAAAATCCATACAAAGCGGTGCTGATCTATGAATGTATCATTATGGTGCTGCCACCAGGTATTGTTACATGGGATACCTAACCAGCAGACGAGTAAGATGCTAGGAGGTTAACAAGCAAAGACAACTTTCTACAACTATGCTTCTATGCGGTTGGGTTTCTGCTCGTTCTTTAGACAATCTGGAAGCTCCAAGAAGCTGCAGATATGATTATTTTCAGCATTTTGTATGCTGTGAGTAGCAAAATAGGTCTGTGGGTATTATGAAAGCAAAAATATACAAAATGAAGTATAATGAAGGTGGGCTTGCCTTATTTCATAGAGTCCTGGTTATCCTGTTGTGATATAATGACTAGAGGAACAAAAGTAATTGCAGGGGTAGAGGTGCTTGACCAGCAGCACGCCATCAGAGCAAGATGGGGAGGTAATATGTATCTGTGCTACCGTCTCTCCATGCTCCAGATCCTGTCTTTATCTCTGTCAATGGAGCACTCCATGCAGAGAAGAACAGCCTGCGTGGGTAATAAGCCCACTCCATCTCTACCCTGCTGAGGTAAGGACAGACCCAATGAACCAAGGGTCCTTCTGTGCGTGTGTGACAATGTCCTGCTGTGGGGGGAAAACACTGAAAGTGCTCTTCAGCCCAACTCGTAATTGTCATTTCAGATTTGCTTTCTGCAGCCTGAACTCACAAAAACTGCTGAGCTAGAAGACCCTGACAAGCTTGTTTTACACAAAACCGCTGATGTCGGATCTGTCCCAGTACATCTGTGCATTGCTGGAAGTGACACAAAGATGGAGTCACCAACTTCTTGACTGGAGAGACAAGGGAATTACATGCATGGTGCCGCCTGATGAAGAGACACAAGCGTGTAGGCCCTTTGATCATGATCATGTCCACAGCATGAGATAATAGTTTGTACGTAGATATTTTTACCATTCGTGGAGCCGCATACTCATCAAAAGATTTCCTTATTTGAAGTGTCCTAAAAGTTTTTCACGCCCATTTAGATTACAAGCCTGCCATCTTTTAACTTATGACCAAGCTGAACATTCTGTGTTCACGTTTCAGAAACGTTTGTACGGATGAACAACCGATGTAAAAGATCAGAGCTGCAACCATTTAATGACATTTTCCAGTTGTGCCAGCGCACAAAAGGCAAAGCGATGTAAGGCCAAAGATTAATATGTTATCAGCAAAGGACGTGATTTTCATATTGTTTGAAAGAATTTCAACTGTATTTTTTATAGTAAATTCTGACATACAAAGACTAAGAAAACAGTAAATCAAAAGGAATATAGAAATAACACTTGTGTATAAGTTTCCAAATATTTTACAGATTTTTACGCTTTAAATGGAATCTGTCATTAAGATCAAGTCCCTCTTCTCCAAAACTGCATATATGGAGACACTGACACCTTTACATCATCTATCTGTTGCTGCATTTTTGAATAATTAACATTTTAATATATAGGCAAAAGAGGCATTACATGTTCTGGTTGGGACAGAGCCCTTTCCATGTCTCCTTAGGTTTTTTCCCCACCCAGTATCAGCCTCTTTAGCTTGATTAATAGCTCACTGTCTGTGTGACCTCAGGAGTCAGGCAAGGAAATCAGACATTGAGCTATCAATCAAGCTAAAAAGGCTGGTACTGGGTGGGGAAACATCCTGGGGAGGCAAAGACTTGTTGAATGCTCTGATATGCCCAGAACATGTAATACTTAATTTGCATATGAATGAAAATGTCAATTACTCTGGAATGCAGCAACAAATAAAATATATAAACGTGTCAATAGATTTACTTTTCAAAGGCCTACATGCCCTTATGTGCAGTTTATTTTTCTTAGGCTTGCCGTGCATATTTTATATCATCCCAAACTCCCTATACGCATGAACTCTCAGTTGTACCGAGCATGCATGGGGAAAAAGGAGTAAGCTGCTCCCAGACACCTCTGGCAGCAGCTTATGTCCCCAGAACAAAAAGATCAGGCATATTGAAATTATTTTTTTTTATCTGTTTCTCCCTCCCCTATCTGCCATCAGGAGGCTCCTGTACACATTAGACGACTGGGTAGGTAAAAAAACAGGTTCAGACTACCTTAATCTAACATGTAAACCAGCTTAGGGTTTATGATGATCACAGGGTATTCAGCTGCTGTGATCTCTATTGATCAGCTCAGCTGTGATCTTTGGTGGAATCTGGCAAAAAGTGTACAATTTCCCCTCAACTTAGGCATAAGGAGGTAATACATGATTTCCATTGACATCAGTAAACTATTTGCATAATGCTTGGACATGCTGATCCTCAAAAACTGGAGATGTTCTGGTAATTAGATGAGGACCCCCCCCCCATTTCTATAGTCAATCCATTTACGTGAAACTCTTGCTCTCTTAATAAGCAAATGCATTGTTGGCAAAGTAGAAGGACTGACTTTCCAAAAGGAGAATATACATAAACTTCCTTATATGTGTATAGTCCACAGTCACTGAAGCCAACTCCTTGTTCTATGACATATTGTCGCTGGCATGGCTCCATCTGGGAGCTTTTACTGCCTGTTTTGCTGAGTGGGCAATGGCAGGTTAATACAATCGGTTGTGTTACCTTGCAATCTAGAAAGCCCTTATCATTGGCACCTTGAAGCTGCCATTTCTAATTAAGTCAATTACCAGGGGACTTCAGTGAAGGCTTTATAACTAATAATAGAAAGCAGAGAAGATGGATTTTAATGAGTACAGTTTGCGAGGAAATTACCTACTTGGCAACACCAGAGCTGAAGTATAATGGAGAGTTGGAGCAAACCTCGTGCTTAGAGGCCAAGTGTTATCTTCTAATCATTAAATTACTCCATGCATTTAAATCAGGTACATAAAGCGCCCATCCGGAGTTACTTCATTGATGCAAGAAATGCAATTTGTAAAACAGTAACAGACCTACATAGTGCCCTGATGGCACAGAAAAATACTATGTTGACAGCAGGGAATCTCATTTATTCTGCAAACTTTATTGAAGAAGCACTCCCATAAAAGATACTAGTTCTCATTGCAGTTCTTGAAGAGAAAGCATCTATGAGCCCAGTTTCCTACATGAACCAGACAACTGAATAAACTCTAGAAGAAAATATATAATATCTAACGGCATCACAAAATGTGTCAACTGAAGGAAACTAAATTTTAATGAAGCACTCCTCCCATAAAAAGTTTTTATCCTCTTAATATATTACAATCATTATATTATATAACACTCTGTACTTACAATTGCTCATTTTTCCTTTCTACCCAGTTAATTATTCTTTCTTTCCATTAGCTCTATGATACCACATGATTAAAAACATCTTAATCCTTCTAAATTCTATGTAGAACAGGGAGTCTCTTTTCCTTGCATGAGTCATCATTAGAACAACAATTCTACATCACTGCAAAGTCACTGGTAGCCCAGCCCCACCCCCCTTCAACTCCTGACCCAGCTGCTCTGCTCCTTCACCCCTGCCAGGGATTTTGCAGTGAGGTACAATTGTAGTTATAATGATGATTCATGCAGGGAAAATTGACCTCCTGTTTCTACATTGACCTTAGAAGGATTCAGCTAGTCAGTTTTTAATCATGTGATATCATAGACCTAATGTAAAAGAGAATAATTAACTGGATAGAAAGACAAAATGAGAAATTGTAAGTACACAGCGCTATATAATATGATGATTGCAATATATTAAGGAGATATAAACTTTGATGGGAGGAGCGCTTCTTTAATTGGCAGACCAGCTCCACTCCTTCTTCAACTCCTGACCCAGATGCTCCACTCCTGCCCCCTACCAGGGACTTTGAAGTGATGTAGAATTGTAGCTCTGATGATGACTCATGCAGGGAAAAGAGACTTTCTGTTTCTACATAGAGCTTAGAAGGATTCAGCTAGTCTGTTTTTAACAATGTGATGTCATAGACCTAATAGAAAAGAAAATAATTAACTTGGACGGAGGGAAAAATTAGCAATTGTAAGTTCACAGTACTATGTAATATGATGATTGCAATACATTAAAAAAATAAAAATTTTGATGGGAGTGCTTCTTTAACATTTAGTTTCCTTGAGTTGACACATTTTGAGATGCCGTCAGATTTTATATCTTTTCTTCTAGAGTTTATTCAGTTGTCTGGTTCATGTAGGAAACTGGGCTTATATATTTCTTTCTCTTCAAGAACTGCAATAAGGACTGTATTTATCCCCTTAAACAGATAGAGTTTGGTCAATGATTTTTATGATTTTAGTCCCTATGTACATTTTTATATTTTTACCATCAGTGTGGTTTTCGTTTGAGAAGATTAAAAAAGATCAATATTTTCAAACTTCTTCTACCTATTAGACAGTGAAAGTGGACAGCATTATGATACAACACAGATAGTGTCAATTGATCTACAAAAAATCTGGACAAGTGAACATGCCCATAGAATATCATGGGTACTTGTTAAATATGGATAGAACACTATGAGGATATTAGATGAGTAAAAATTGTCTAATATTTCTTTACCTTATACTCATCATCGATTACAGGCTGTTAATAGTCCAGAAAACCTAAAGAGATGAACTGGGATATAAGTTGGTGTGCATGCAGCGTGTAAGCACATGTTCACACTGGCCACTAAACAGACAAAACCCAAGATAAAAACATAATAAGTAAATACCCTGCAGTAAATAAATAAACAGCAATAGTGCATGAAAATAATATAGGGTACTTAGTTAACGTAATTTTGATAAAAAAAATGTAAAGTCCATCCCACCACATCATGGTGACCCTATAAGGGATGGTCCTAACCTTTAATATCAAAACCTTTCCATTTGTGATGTGTCAGCTAGTGATCACACAGCCATGGGGAACCACATAAATGTAATGTTCAGCTCAAAGAAATGGTTTTAATATTAAAGGTTAGAACCGCCCCGAATAGGGTCACCGTGACGTGGTGGGATGGTTTGTATATTTTTTTGGTCAAAATTCTGTTAATTAAGCACCCTATATTATTTTCATGCACCATTGCAGTTTATTTACTGCAGGGTATTTGCTTATTATGTTTTTATCTTGGGTTTTGTCTGTTAATTGACCAGAGCTGCATTCACAATTTTACAGAATACAGAGCAATAATCTGCCAGCAGTACTTTCTGACTCAATGTTTTGAGGTTTATATTATTGATATTTAGAATAGGCCAGTATTATCATGTCAGTGGGACTCTTCACACCTCATGAAGATCAGATGTTAGAATGAACTACAGCACTTGTACAAGCACTACAGCATGTTCCATATTTACATCGCTCTACCTGTGACGGGTAAAGCAGGGTATTACAGTGTTGTTCCAATGAAGTGAATAGGACAACTCTGCATTATACTTTACTGCCACAACTAAGTAGTTATATAGGGCAAACTAAACATGGAAAAGGCTGCAGCAACTCTTTCAAACAGCTGATCAGTGGGTGTGCAGAGAGTCGGCCCCCCACTAATCTGATACTGATAGGCCAAGAATACTCTGATCCGGAAGATCCCCACAAGGGAGTCTTTTAGATTCTGATGTTGCTGCCCATTTTTTCAGGGAGAAGTCACTTCCAGAAAAAGCTGGGGTTGTTTTTCCAGATGCGTCTTTTTTAGCACCTTTGTTGTCGTTTTATGCGGCAGCTTTGCCGTATACTTCTTTTTTTAAAAAAAACTTCTATTTAAAAATAGTGAGTGACTTCCAATGGGATTCTGCCTGAAGAATGGTCAGATCACTTCTATTAACCACTGCACTTCTTAGAAAACCTGAAGCAGTTAAAAGCTGATAAAAAAACTGAACATATGTACAGTAAGAGTCATTTATACAATGCCATGCTTATGTTCAATCAATCTTTTTGGCATTTCTTTTTCAGGTGGGTTAAAGAGCAGACCCACCTGAAAAAGATGCTGTGTGCACATACCCTACAGGAGTCCTCCTATTATCGCTAAAACCATTTCTTCTTGATGGGCATGCAGCTATAGTACTTCACTAGTCCTGGACCCTCCTTTAGTTTTTCCCTCTATAGTGCCATTATGGGGCTGTGTTGCAGTTCATTGCAAAGCAGGTGGATGGTAAGATCACTCGACAGGAAAATAACGTGAAGGAGAATCCTAGAATTGGTGGATGTCCTTAGGATCGCCATAGACCCAGAACTTGTACCTAAGCTTGATGTGAAAATGTAGACTGACTCCATTTAACTCCTCAATGGTCAAAATGAATACGCCTGAGACACCATTTGATCAGCAGCTACTCATATATGTGAGCCAAACCACAGAGCCAAGAACTGCAAGAGCAAAACCAAGATGATTAAAAGCCGTACTATGTTATATTGGCCACAGGAGCAAAATAAAGACATCTGGGTAGGTCAAATACCTTGGTTTCTGCACCATTAAGTTATCTTTTCTCCTCTTAATGCACTATTCCTGGATGAATTTCACGAAAATCTGGTTAAGGACCAACCAAGTGTCTGCGCCTATTGCCCAACATGACCATCATCACAAGCCCAGCGATTGCCCTGATGGAAACTAATAACTATCTCCAGCATCAGACAGTGTCAGCTGCATCTCAGAGCTTTTTAATATCATGCCGTGATCTATGGAAATCACATTTCATCGTGCTAGTCCTAGTTTTGCACGTCGCCTTAGGGTGCTTTAAAATGGCATTGGACTTTATAAATGGTTTATATTATCATTTCCATCAACTTTTCGATTTTAAGCATCAATGCTAATTTCTGGGAAATCGCATAAAGAGATTGTGTAAAGTAAAACGTCTAACAGAATAAAACATCAGAGAGGATTTAGGTTAATGGACTTGACATGAATGAGTCAATATGCGAGCGGAGCGCACATTCATCATGCACTTCCTCTACTGTTTACTTTGTTTTCGGAGGAGGAGTTAAGTAAATCTCCTCTCACAAATATACAGATATATTTCACATGGCATGAAACAGAGAGGATCCTGTCAGGCATATGCTCTGGTGGAAGGCCAAGTGTTCGGAGTAATTACTCATGTGCTTTGCCTTTGTGAAGGGATTACTTGTGAACGGCTCAGAGAAGCGACTGACCATGTCTAGGTGGAAATGTCACCTAAAGTTCAGGTTTCCACGCATGGGAACCGAAGGTCCATCAATCCAAATGTACACACCAAATATGTAAGGGACGTGGGTTATAAATCACAGAACTGGATGTTCATCCTGACACTCGCTCAGGTGAAATGCCCCAATTCTGTGAAATGTTAAAGACCTTCTATATACTCTGGAGTGGCCTACAAATATGACTTGTTGTATTTCACAGATGTTTTATTAATGACCCATACTGTAACCAAATATCGTCATGCCTCCCCAGTAGGCTTGCACTTTGTCTGCCGCCACATGGTTGACTTTCATGTTTTTTCCATATACAGTACCTGGCTTGTTTTATAGAATCAGCTTAGGTGGCAGGATACATAGATAACAAGAGACAGCGAGAGGTGAGAATAATGGACTCCTTGTCTTCAGCTTATAGGACAGTCCACAAGTATAGTCCTGATTTACAGATATGATGTTGTAATGCTAGGAGTTATGCACCTAACCGTATTACACCCCTGCAATAACCTACCAGTTGCACAGGACCATAATATATTAAAGTGTATGGAGCTTCAAGGTGCCCATACCTTAAAGGGAACCTGTCACCAGAAATAAATCTGTTACCTGCAGATATGGGGTTAATCTGCAGGTTAACAGCGTTGTTATGCTGCCCGGCGCCTGCACGCAGCCAAATGCAGCGAGTTGAAAATTAACTTTATTCTCCCCACCAGCATTCAGTATTCAGTCATGGAGGTGGGGGCGCCGCGGGTTCAGTCATCGCTCAGAGTGGCGGCTGTAACCGCGCCCCCGACCCTTACTGACAGCTGAGCCCCAATGCAGAAGGAGTGTCAGTCAAGACCAGGGGCATGGTTACAACCACAGGGCGGCGCTGGTTCAGTCACAGCTTTGAGAATACAGAGCTGTGGTTGTATCTGCATCCCTGGCATTAGGGCCAGCTGTCAGTCTGGGTTGGGGTGCAGTTACTGTATTCTCAGAGCTGTGTCTGAACCCACGGCGCCCCCGCCTCCATGACTGAACACCGAATGCTTGGGGGGAGAATAAAGTTAATTTTCTACCCGCTGTATTTGGCTGCGTGCAGGCGCCGGGCAGCATAATAATGCTGTTAACCTGCAGATTAACCTCATATCAGCATTTTTCTGGTCACAGGTTCCCTTTAAATACCTGTCTGCTCTGAACACTCAGGGCTCAGGAAAATCAGAAGTTTATAAGCAAACTGTTCAATCCTTCTCTCATCCAACATTATCTGTTGGGGAAAGCAGGAAGGCGCCCCATATAGATTAGATGGTCAGCTGATCCCACTGAAAATGGTGCACTCAGATGTTAATCAAATGAGTCATACAGATTTTATATGGAGTGCTCTATATTATAGAGCTGCAGGGACTCTATGTGCTAACTCCATGCACCTTGCCCATACATGAGGTATGAGTAAGCACAAAGAAGACCACCAAATAATATTTGTACAAGCAAATGCAAGCTACGATCCAATGAGAGTCTCTGCAGATGTACTGTAATATTCAAAGGGGTCATCTGGGACTTGTGTATTTTTTCTTATTAGGCTTATAAGTTACAGGCAGGTAGTTGCTAATTAACGGCACCTATCTCTGCCAGCTCAGAGTGGTCACTGACCGCTCCTGCCAGCGATTCTGCTGCTTCATTTGACCTCACGTCAACAAAGCAGCTTTTCCTTTTCCAGTCTGCTGTGTCGACAGGACATGACTGCTGACGTTATGCTGATTGAGAGCCGGCTCCCTGCAGTTAGGCAGCAGACAGCTGGCTGTCATTCATCATGACATTGGCAATTATGCCCCGTCAACAGAGCAGAGTGGAAGAGAAGGAGCTGCTCTGTCAACGTGACATCACAGGAAGCAGGAGAATCACCAGCAGGAGCTGGTTTGTGACCGCCCTGAGCTGGCAGAGATTTGCACCGTGCAGAACAGGCAGGTATTTAGTAACTAGCTGTAAGTTCCTACCCTATAATAAGAAAATACAATAGTCCAGGATAACCTCTTTAACAAGGAAAAAAAAGCATTTTGTAAACATTAGGTGACAGATTTGCACTGAAGTGTCACATATTAGACACAATGGGCCCAATTCTTCAAAGGTTTTACTGGCATAAACATCTTTGAAAAGTCGCATAATTTGGGGGCAACTAGAGGCTGTGGTAAAATTATGCTACTTTTGGCATTCCCACGCCATTTTTGCCCAGCTCCGACAAAAAGGGTGAAGCTGGGGTGGGGCAGGGGTGTGGAGATCACTGTTCTTCAAATTCATGACAAATAGGGACTGGAGTAGGATTTATGGTGAGGCGCACAAAGTTGTGCACCACTCGTCCACTCCTGATTCATGAAGAGGCATATGCCTTTTTATGAATTAGGAGCGTATGACTCCATCTCACCTTCTCATCAAGACTGGCGTGAACTACTCTGGTCTTGATGAATCGGGCCCAATATTTTTTCCCATTCTCTTGACAAGTATCATGACTTCAAACTCCTGGAGAACAAGTTCATGAAGTGTACCTATAGATGTTATGTAAGTAGCAAAAGTTTTTTTCATAAACATTGTGTTTGGCCCAAAGCTGTATTTTCAATGTATTTATGAAATTAAACTTGCCTTTGGTGGGTGAGGGAGCATTAAACAAATTTGCATAAAGGTGTTGTCCACTACTCAGACAAGTTTTCTTAATCACTATGTTTCACCCAAGTAAAATAATAGCAGTTATATTCACTTTCTGGGCGGGCACTACTCCAGCAGTGTCAGCACTGGCTCTCCCGGGGCTTACATGACATTATTATGTCACACAATTCCTGCGGTCAATCAGCAGCCGCTTCACTGTCCCTTCCTTCAGACAAATCAGACATCCGGAGGAAGTGAAAGAGCAGAAGCAGCTCTAGCTTCCTCTGCATGTCACTTACGCCCACATCAGAGGTGAGTATAAGTACTATTATTTTACTTGGGGGGAACATACTGATTGAGAAAGGCTTGTCTGAATAGTGGACAACCCCTTTAACAAGGACATGAATGTTGTACCAGATCATCGGATTAGTGAATAATTATCTAACTCATACTACCAAAATTATATTGAACCTGTACCTTTTATTTTGGAAAAATTTACATTTTTGTCAATCCAACCAGCAGATCTCCCATACTTCACTCCTTCTCAATAGCTGGAATTCGTAATTCTTGATTGTCTCTATTCACTTGAGAAAAGATTAGAGTGCTTTTCTGGATTATGAAGAACAGTTGAGAAAGAAACTGCTATGGGAATATAGATCTTGAAAATAAAGGAACTGCTTCAGTGCCAAGAAATCCCAATCTGAATGTATATGCTAATGAGGCTTGAAGTGCATTGTGGGATGGCCCATGTAGGAATGCATCTTCTTCATTGCTCCCCACATGGCACTATCTCCTTTTCTTTGATTGACAACTCCACCCTCTTTTCACATTAGATATTTGTCCATTGAAGTAAGCTGTCAATCAATGACAGGAAAGTGATGCTAGGTGGGGAGTAATGTGGAGGACTGATGCATTTATTGTACAATGGTCCACCCACAATGCTCTTACAGCTAGAGATGAGCGGATCAGGCAAGATTCTAATTCACCTGTTTGCACAGATGTTCCCAGGAAATTCCACGAATTGAATGTCCCTTATTATGGTCTGTGGTCTCAACAGACCCCAGAGCATAATAAACATAAGATTTAAAAAATAAATAAAAACACTTATACTCACTTTACCACTCACTTCTCCTGCACCCCCACTTCTCACCATCACCCGTCCGGTCATTGTCGCATTTTCTTACCATTGCCGCTCACGTGCTTAAACATCCAGGACGTCATAATAGCCAAAAGTCCCATCCTTGCCCATGAAATAATAATTCTGTAGAACTTTTTTCTAACAATTCAGCATTGGGTTTTACCTATAACATTCCCCCTGAACATGCATGAATAAATTTGCAGCTGGTGTCACCATTTCCCTTGACAATAGAGTTCTGACCCCGCACTGATTTCACAACATTAGATAAGATATGAAGCTTCGTAATAGCCAATTTTATGTAATCATACATTTCCAGGAGGAATGACAGAGATGAATAGATATTTCAGAATAAATATTTTATGGAAAATGTAAGCATGTAATATTAAAGATATGTTGGAAGAGGTGCCAATTATTAAACAACTTGCTACTTTTTCACTACCCAAAAGTATCACTCTTTGAGAGAAGTTCAAAACCTCAGTACTTGCCGTTTCAAAATGTCAGGTGAACGGTTAAAATATTGTGTCTAACACATAACATTTCAGAGCAAATCCATCATCCGCAACATATCTGTGTCAATAAATTTGGTGCTCATTAGAAGTGACAGTCACCGTATCTCTTCTAGAGTATTGCTGGAGTAATTATTGTGTCAGTCGAGGTGCCAATCTTTTGTCAAGTACACACAATGATAGCCTCGGCGTTGGCTTCTGAGTGGCATGTTTCCTGGAATTAATACAGCCTTGAAATCTACTTTGGGAACACTAAAACTGCTATTGAATTACAAAGGAAATGTTAACAAGCCCTTGAAGTCTTGATTGTCTGAAGTGAGTGTTTATGAAATGGAAGGAAGACTTTGGAGCAATTCATTAGAAGACAGATTTGTATCCAGGAGAACCTGGGATTACGCGATGAGGGTGAATACTTACACACCAGGACTGGGCTTAATGACTGCCCGGACTGTCTACTACTGTAACACCACCTGAAATAAAGTCAAGCCTTCATATACTTCATCTCAAGGGAACTTCAACAATACTGTTTACTACCTGGCAATGCCCATCACATATATAGGGCTTTCCGCATAAATGTCTACAATTACAATAAAGTTTGCTTTTAGTACTCTGACTTTTTAATTCACTTAATATGAGATTTCACTACTATGTTGTGTTTTATTCATCAAATTTATTCATATAATTGCCAGTGAGGTTAATTATGTGGAGAATCAAAGGCTTCACTGTTTTGTTAAAGGGGACTAAAGGGTAACATTTCTCCTTATTGAGAGTGACATGCCTGACATTCCAGGGTAGGGATGCTTATAGGCCATGCAATGCTCCTCTGGGAAATTAAATATGCAAATTGTCTCTTCAGAGAACAAGAAGGCTTCAACTCTAGTGCCACCTATTGGAAGTAGCAAAAAAAAGTCAATATTGACTACCGATCCTTGCCATATGACTTAGGATAAAAGCCAAACTAGAATCTCAATTTGCAGGCTCTTGTTTCGGGGTGTTGCCCCTTCTTAGTATAAAGCATGAGATGTGATTTGGCTAGGTGAGAGGTGTCTGACTAGGGACTAAAGGGTAACGTTTCTCCTTATGGAGAGTGACATGCCTGACATGCCAGGTTAAGGAGGCTTGTAGGCCATGCAATGCTCCAAAGGGGAAAACAGACGTTTAACACATGTATCACTGGAAATAATTATTTCATACTATCTCTAGTTTGTTCATGAAACTTTAATGTTATTCTCCCAGTCAAAATTATTCACCTTAAAATAAAAAGCACAAACCTCCGTCACTAAGGCAATTATGAGATGCCTTAATAACACTAAGCAGCTGGGTGCAACAGCGGGGCTTCCTGTAACTCCTGATTGTGGTACATGATAGGCTGCATTCACACATCCATGGGAAACGTCCTAGTGTTGTCCGATTTTTTATCAGAGAGCACAAGGATCCATATTGTAGAATGGATGTATTCACACATCTGTTAAAATCAGGCAGAGTGAGATGTGTGTGACTTAGAGCATGTCATATTCTGATCCGATTTTGCCTCCCTATTAAAGTCTATGGGGTTGTGTATAAACAGATGATACACTGAAGACATAAATTGTACTTCAGCGTTAAATCCAAGATTCATCTGCTTTTAATTGACCCATTGCTAAGAGTCAATTGATAAAAAAAAAGTTCAGACTGCCTACCTGCTTCAGTGAAAAAAAAAGATGAGAAAATCAACGGATGCAACTTGGATGACATCTGGGGAAAAGAAATTAATCCGTTTCTCTCGGATGGTAACACATGGATGTGTGAAAGTCTAATCCCCATTTATACGAGCCATGGAAAGACCACAGATCAGCTATATACAGGCCGATCGGAGGTCATTTTCTGGCCTGTTTAGATAGGTCGAGCCCAATTCTAAGTGCACAGAATGAATAATTCTGTTGTTTACACTAATTTCAATGCCCCATCAATGATCCTGACGCGCCCCCTGGGACATATTCCTTTTTGAGGGGAATACCCGGCACCGGATCAGATGGGGGGGGTTGTAGTCTCCGAGCGGCTGTGACCCGGCCCGTGCCCAGGGCGTCAAGCTCAGTGTTGTGTGGCAGTCCTACAGATGTTATTAAGAGTTCTTTTGTGTCGACTACGCCACCCGTTGTGATGCGGTCACTGGGGCCGCCGCTGCAGCAGGGTCTGCTGAGGCTGATGGTGGATGCGCAGCTTGGTGGGATAACCCCCAACGGGAGGGGTATAGCCTCAGAGGGGACAGGCGCAGAGGATGGGGGTTGTGGTGGTGTAGTGCAGACGGCAGTGAAGACAGAGTCGGGTTGTGCAGTTAAGGGTGTTTACTTACTGCAGATGTTGTACTGGTCACTCCAGCTGCTAGTGACCACCCGAGCCGTGCTGCGTCCACCAGGTCCTGGATCCAGCCAACCCCCAAACAAGTCCGGAGCGTGGCCCTGAGCTCTCTTTCTGTCCCGTTCTCTGGCCGTCCCCACCAGTAATCCACCTAGGTCCAGCTCCCTCGGGCCTTCTGTTGGGACACCCTTGGCCCTGGGTTCCCTGACCCTTCATGTGGTGTGCCTTCGGGGTGGATGTGATGGGTGACCGTGGCAGACGCTGCCCACGGTCTCCGGTCTCTGGCTGGGGAATGTTTTTACCCCCACCAGCTTGGGTTCCGGTACCCTGATGCCGACTCTTCACCCGGTGCTTTTAGTTGGGATCTCAGAGTCCTTCTCTTCTGTGCTCTGGGTCTCTCTCTTTTCTCCTCTCTCACTCTGGGTCTTGGTCTTTCTTCTCTCCTCTCCTGACTTGTTCTCTGCAGCTGATCCACTCTGCATCTGATCCTCTGCATCTGACCCTGATCTTAGTTGGTGCCCACCTTATATACACCCTCTATGTGTGAGCTCAGGTGACCAGCACCCAATGAGCTCCTATCTTTACCCAGGCTGCTCCCCCTATCTGCCCCTACACTACATGGGATGTACCACCCCCCTCCCACTCCAGCCAGGAACAGACTCGGTCGTACCTGCACATTTCTAAGTGGGAGTACCGTCGGTCTGCTCCTCGGAAATGGGATGTATGTAGTGCATGCAGCCTACCGAGCTCAGTTCCACACTCCATCCTTGCCCGGGAGTGGAATATCACACCTCTGGGTTGAGGTGCAATACTCCTGTAGCAGCCGAATCCTCAGGGTGCTACATTCCCCCCTGGTAAACCACAGCACGTCCTCGGGCTGTAAAGACAAAAACACCAAAACATACAAAATTTTCATATAAACATAATAAAACATATAAAACATTATATATATAAAACTTTTCATATAACATTCTCGTCGTCTCTTGTTTCAGGTTCCTCCTCCGGACACTGTGCAACGTGTGTCCGGGAAAAGTGCGACAGTCTCTTTGAAAAACTGGTTTTCCTATAAAACCGGTAGGGGGCGCTTTAGGACGCGCAACTATATACAGGGGATATGGCCGCTCTCAGTCCTCGGCCAGGTAAGGAGGGAAAGGAATGGCTGCTCACAGTCCTCAGCCTGTGGGATTAAGGGGTTAACGGGTGAACAGTTCACTCAGCTGGTCCCAACGGGGACTATATATAGGTATCAACAGTTTCAGTTTCTTTATACCCCGATTGGGTAACTATCTACAGCTTCTGCTCTGCCGCACTCAACGGCGTCTTCCTCCTGCTCTTTGCTTTTTGCTGGTGGTAACTTCAGACCCGTCCGGGTCCTCTTGCTCCTCCTCCTCGCACCGCAACTCCTCCTCCGTCAGGCGGTGTACGTGGAGGGCGTAAGGTCCTTTGGCACACTTGTGCCGGGTGAAGGTGACCTCGTCTCCGATGTAGAGGTCACGACCTCTGTGCCCCTCCGGCAGATGGGACTCCACGTCTCTGCGCGTGACAAAGACGTCGCCGGGGGTGTTGTTGTCTCTAATGAAGCCCCACCCGTGCTGCTGGTTGAACTTTATCACTGTCCCGATGGTGCGGGGACAATGCGCTGCACGGGGGTCCCTCCTGGTCCGGCTCTTCTGCTCCGCGCTCCTCACTTGAGCTTGCTGTTCCCGGACCCGCCTCTCTCTCCGCTCCCTCGCAAACTCCTCGAGCTGTTGGCGGCAGCACTCAGCACGCTCCGCTGCAGCCGCCCTGGTTTCCTGGGTGAACCCCATTAGATCTTCTCCGGTGGGGTCCCACTCAAACTGTGCTTCCGCTAGCGGGGGCGAGATCCTTATTACGGGCTTCGGAGTCGGAATCAGGGGTGCACACATGGCCCCAACCCTCCTCTGGTGCTCCAGTTCATAATACTTCTGGGGCCAGATGAAAGGCTGCCCGTCCGGCCACGTGTGCTGGGCAAACAAGTCCTCTCCCAGACGCGGCACCCTTGGTTTTACGGGTGCGGGCGCGGTGGTGGTGGCGCCCGGGTTGCCCAGGCCTTGCGGCCAGGCCTGGGGCACCTGGAAGGTGAAGGGCACCGTTAGGACGGCGGCGCCCTGGGCTACCTGGCCTTGCGGCCAGGCCGGAGGCTCCGCGGAGGTAGGGGGCGCTGTTGGTGATGCGGCGCCCGGGAATTCTAGGCCCTGCGACCAGGCTGGTGGTACTTCCTGCTTGGTCACGCTCGGGGTCGAGGCGTGTGACGTCACAGGGGTCGCGGCGGCGGCTTCCGGTTGGGGCCTAGTCTGCGTCGGTGACATGGCGTTTTCGGGCACAGCAGGGGGACTTTCGGGCTCTGCGACGGGGAGCTGGGGCAGGTAGGCGGTGTCACGGCTTGGGGTATAGGCGTCCCCTTTACCTGCCTCCATGCGTTCGGCTCCCTCCTCGGCGCCGTCTCCGGCCTTGGGTCCTCCCGCGCCATCCTCAGAGGCGGTCTCCTTCCTCATCTCGGCTGGCGTGCTCCGGGTGTTGGTTTCAGCTTGCGTCTTGGTTTCAGCTTGCTGGGCCATCTCCCGGCTCCATTCCGCCAATATCTCGCGCTGTACCCGGGCCATCCTCCGTGCGAGGCCCTCCAGGGCAGTCTGTGCACACTCCCGGTCTCGGGGGAGCTGTGCAAGGACCTCCACTAGGCCTAGTGGGGTCGTGGTGTCCAGCAGGCTCCTGACCAACGGGTCGGTGCTGCTCTGCTCTTCTTCCAGCAGGCTCCTGGCCAGCGGGCCGGTGCTGCTCTGCTCTCTGGACATCTCCGGGTGAGCTTCTCTGCTACTCTTCTCCAGGCTTCCTGCCTCCGGGTGCGCTCGCTCCAGACTGCTCCAGGCGGCACCCATCTTCGTTCTTTTCTTTCGTCTCCTCCCACTTCGAGGGCGGTCCCGGGGCAACTCGGTGACTGTCAGCTCCAGGGGTAGTTCTTTCACGCTGACAGACACCTCCAGCATCACAGTCTCTGTTGGTGGGGGCGGTTTCCACTTTTGGCGCCATTTTCTGTCCTGGCCCACGATGGGAGGTGGCCTCTTGCCCTCCTTTGGCACGCCCATAATGGCGTCCGCTGCTCTTCCAAGGCGGGAAATCTGCGGTTTTGGCGGGAAGCGTCGCCCAGTGGCGGGAAACTCTGCAGATGGCGGGAACAAGTTGGAAATGGCGGACAATCGGCGGGAAACGACTGGTGATGGAGTCCGATGGCGTGGACCCTCCGGAACCGGCGGGAGACTTCTTTCTGAGGTTAACTTGCACTTTTCTTCAGGCACGCAGTACCCGGGTGTTGCGGGCACGTAATCCTGCCGACTACGCCAAAGTTGACGCGCCCCCTGGGACATATTCCTTTTTGAGGGGAATACCCGGCACCGGATCAGATGGGGGGGGTTGTAGTCTCCGAGCGGCTGTGACCCGGCCCGTGCCCAGGGCGTCAAGCTCAGTGTTGTGTGGCAGTCCTACAGATGTTATTAAGAGTTCTTTTGTGTCGACTACGCCACCCGTTGTGATGCGGTCACTGGGGCCGCCGCTGCAGCAGGGTCCGCTGAGGCTGATGGTGGATGCGCAGCTTGGTGGGATAACCCCCAACGGGAGGGGTATAGCCTCAGAGGGGACAGGCGCAGAGGATGGGGGTTGTGGTGGTGTAGTGCAGACGGCAGTGAAGACAGAGTCGGGTTGTGCAGTTAAGGGTGTTTACTTACTGCAGATGTTGTACTGGTCACTCCAGCTGCTAGTGACCACCCGAGCCGTGCTGCGTCCACCAGGTCCTGGATCCAGCCAACCCCCAAACAAGTCCGGAGCGTGGCCCTGAGCTCTCTTTCTGTCCCGTTCTCTGGCCGTCCCCACCAGTAATCCACCTAGGTCCAGCTCCCTCGGGCCTTCTGTTGGGACACCCTTGGCCCTGGGTTCCCTGACCCTTCATGTGGTGTGCCTTCGGGGTGGATGTGATGGGTGACCGTGGCAGACGCTGCCCACGGTCTCCGGTCTCTGGCTGGGGAATGTTTTTACCCCCACCAGCTTGGGTTCCGGTACCCTGATGCCGACTCTTCACCCGGTGCTTTTAGTTGGGATCTCAGAGTCCTTCTCTTCTGTGCTCTGGGTCTCTCTCTTTTCTCCTCTCTCACTCTGGGTCTTGGTCTTTCTTCTCTCCTCTCCTGACTTGTTCTCTGCAGCTGATCCACTCTGCATCTGATCCTCTGCATCTGACCCTGATCTTAGTTGGTGCCCACCTTATATACACCCTCTATGTGTGAGCTCAGGTGACCAGCACCCAATGAGCTCCTATCTTTACCCAGGCTGCTCCCCCTATCTGCCCCTACACTACATGGGATGTACCACCCCCCTCCCACTCCAGCCAGGAACAGACTCGGTCGTACCTGCACATTTCTAAGTGGGAGTACCGTCGGTCTGCTCCTCGGAAATGGGATGTATGTAGTGCATGCAGCCTACCGAGCTCAGTTCCACACTCCATCCTTGCCCGGGAGTGGAATATCACACCTCTGGGTTGAGGTGCAATACTCCTGTAGCAGCCGAATCCTCAGGGTGCTACAATCCCATCACTTGACAAACAAGAGTTTAGCTTGTTCGTCAGGTGATTGCTGGCATGTTTACATGACCCAATAATGATCGAGCGAGCCTTTATTAGAAAGCTTAAAGTTCTCGGCTTAACTGAATGAGCCTTAATGCAATTCATCTCAAATGAGATCTCCACTAGTGCCGATAAAATAATAATTCAGCCACTCAGTGCCCTTAACCACCCTTCATTTCTCCTCTGGCCCATATCCCCAGCTGTCTTGACTTAGCTTTAAAGAGACTCTGTAAGTAGGATCAACCTTCTTAAGCCTTCTATTTGAGTATGTATGTTATAGGAAGCTGAATAAAGTGATACCTTGATATTTGTGATTCAATGTCTTACTCCAGAGAAATAGACATTTTTCTTAATATGCAAATGAGCTCTTAAGATCTTTGGGCAGGGCACAGATCTCCCTAAGAATCTGCCTCCAGAGCTTTTTTTCAAATTAAAGGTGGCATTACCAGTGTGAGGCATGTAATGACTGACAGTGTGCTCTCCTGATCTTCATGTCTCACTGGTAATGCCTACATTCATTCATTCATCATAGGCCTTGTTGACCTCTCTCCAAATGTAACGTTTATTCATAGGTTTGTGGGCAAAAAGTTAAATTTTGGTCTAATCACTCCAAATTACCTTGTTCCAGATGTTTTGAAGCTTGTCTCTGTGCTGTTTGGAGCATTGCAGGCGAGATACTTTGTGGCATTTGCGGAGTCATGGCTTTCTTCTGGCGACTCGAACATGCAGCCCATTTTTCTTCAAGTGCCTCCTTATTGTGCATCTTGAAACAGCCACACCGCTAGTTTTCAGAGAGTCCTGAATTTCAGCTGATGTTATTTGTGGGTTTTTCTTTGCATCCCGAACAATTTTCCTGGCAGTTGTGGCTGAAATTTTTGTTGGTCTACCTGACCGTGGTTTGGTTTTTACAGAGCCCCTGATTTTCCATTTGTTAATCACAGTTTGAACACTGCTGACTGGCATTATCAATTCCTTGGATATTTTTTTGTATCCCTTTCCTGTGTTATACAGTTCAACTACCTTTTCCTGTAGATCCATTAACAATTCTTTTGCTTTCCCCATGACTCACAATTCAGCAACATCAGTGGCAGGATGAAAGATGCACGAGTCTCTCTGGATCCCAGACACTCACTCAGCTTTTATGCACACACACTGATTACAAGCAAACAGGTCATAGGTGAGGATATTACCTTTAGTAGCCATTCAAACCCAATTGTGTCAAATTCTGTGCATGTTATTATGCCAAAATCACCACGGTATGTGAACTTTTGAACAGGGTCATTTGGATGTTTTTGGTTGTCATAAAGATTTAAAAAGAGAAAACACAGTAGTTTGACAATAAATGGCTTCACCCAACCAATAACCATGAGTGGAGAAAAAGTTTTCTTGTAATCATTCATATTCTCTGAAACAAGGTGAAGAAAGGAAAAATTCTGCCGGGGTATGTAAACTTTTGAGCACAATTGTAAACTAAAGACAACAAGGGAGACAAACAAAGGGAGAAAACTTAGCTTGAGCAGACACCAGAGAGATAACATCAAACGTCCTCCAAGGGCACCAGAGAGGAAACTAGCTGACTGCTATAGCTCCATGCTTTCACAAGGAAAAATGTGAATATCACCGGCAACTCCCTGAAGCAGACTGAGAGTTTATAAACACCCAGACCAGGATGTGTCAATCAGTGCAGGAGGGAGGTTGCCACTGGGTCCAAAAGTCAGAAGGATTAAGAAGGCATCTGCAATGCCAAACGCAGTGACCTTCTGCAGCCAGATGCAGGGCGACTGTCTATTACATCTGACATACTCGTGACACTACCCCCCCTTCTATGAGTGGCATCCGGACACTCAGGACCAGGTTTCTCAGGATAAGGGGTGTGGAATGAACGAACCAATCTGGGGGCATTCCCCTCTGATGCTGAAACCCACATCCTTTCCTCTGGACCATAACCCTTCCAGTGCACCAAGTATTGTAGGGAATGACATTGGAGACGAGAATCTACAATCCTCGAAATCTGAAACTCCATATTACCATCAACCATTATTGGGGGCGGCGGTAGGGGTGGGGACTCAAGAGGTTCGACATATTTCTTAAGCAAAGACTTGTGAGAGACATTGTGGATCTTAAGGGCCTGAGGTAGCTCAAGACAAAACGTTGCTGGGTTTATGACGGCGGTTATTTTAAAGAGACCAATAAATCTAGGTCCCAGCTTCCAAGAAGGAGCCTTCAACTTGATATTTCTGGTAGACAACCACACAAAGTCATTCACATTCAGGTTCGGACTTGGCAAGCGTCTCCTGTCAGCCATACATTTATACCTAGAAAAACTGATTAATAGCCTATAGTGGGGGGGAGAAACTTTAAATAAAAGGGGACGCGTCTCCCCTATAAGTTATATCTCAATCCACATATTAGTAGACCCCAAAATGACATGAGAGGGATTTTAATCCAAAATATATCAAATTTTATTAGAAAATATAAAAGTTACATAGCAATATATCAAAGGGAAGGAAAAGAGGTGGTAGGACAACTATAGGAACAGGGTCAAACCCTGCAAGGAGACAAACATCCCTGGGCCAGCATTAAAGATAAACCAGGTGTACGTATGAGCTGCCAGTCAATAAATAATTAAAGTAAAGGCAAACATAAATAATATCAATCTATGTCTTCACTGTTAATAGCCTTCATGTCAGAATACAAAGTATGAAGTACAACAATCAAGATAGCAATCTAAGTATGTGAACACATAATAACATGACAGAATGTAAGACATCAGAGCATATAGCAGAGACGCATGAATGCACAAATGAATAGATAGCGCTAAACAGGTAGCATAATGCTGATAACACCAGGGTACATGACAATGATGCACAAATCTTACTAAGTTGGTAGCGCTAAGTAGGTAGCATTACTGTTTGGTCATAAGCAGCTGCTCCGTAGTATATTATTTACCTTGTGCCATATAAGGAACGGTAAAGGCAGCGTGTCCTGGAATGCTGGGGGGATGTATGGCAGCCTCGACGCGCGTTTCGCCCTGGGAGTGGCTTCGTCAGGAGGCGTGGCTGTCATGTGGTAAGGGGACACTCTTTATATAACGAGTAGCCAATCAGAATCGCTCGCGTAATGTAAGCTCCGCCCCTAGTGATGACGCAATCGGGCATGTTTGCTGCGCACAGCTGATAAGAGGAAATCCTCTCTGTTGCTGTGGTAGCGCGCCCTGCACTGAACGCCGTTGGGGTGGAAGCTCACGCAGGAGTGATAGATGATGATGGATGGAGGTGTGTGAAAGAGAGGATAGTGTGAAGATCTAAAGCTGCTATGTATAGTGCAGCGCTACATGGACACATGGAGTGGCCATCTCACTGTGCCATGGGGCGCTGCAGGTACAAAAAGCAGGGAAGCATGATTCTAATGGATGACTAGGTGTGGAAGA
Source organism: Phyllobates terribilis (assembly GCF_046119375.1). Classification (NCBI taxonomy): domain Eukaryota; kingdom Metazoa; phylum Chordata; class Amphibia; order Anura; family Dendrobatidae; genus Phyllobates; species Phyllobates terribilis. Next base: position 151,569,094 of record NW_027362762.1, read on the forward strand.
CATGAGGTGAAAAATGGGAAAGAGAAGTTAAGGATATATACCATATAATATGTGTAAGTATGCATCTTACATAAACAAGATAATTGTGTGAGTTCTAAGTGTCATATTAAAGACACACAAAAGTATCCAGTATTATATATACATGGGTGCCCATAATGGGCAGTTATATAAACAATGCATACATGCATGTATACCGAGCAGGTAAGTGGCCAGAGAAATAAAGAATAAAAGGGGGGGGAGGGGAAAGAGGGGGATTGGGAATAGAGGAGGGGGGTCTGGAGGGGGGGGGGGAAGAGGGAAAAGAAGAGAGGAAAAGAAGGAAAAGGAAAGGGAAAGGGAGGGGGGAGGGGGGAAGAGAAGAAGGGATAGAAGGAGGGGGGGTGGGGAAGGAGGGGGGGGCGGGGAGGCGGGGGGGGGGGGAGAGGAGGGGTTGTCACACCAACCGAATAAAGCTAGTGTACAATTGCAAAATATATATAAGATTTTTAACATTATAACACTTGCAGGGTGCCGAAAAGGAACCAATAAAAGTACATAATGATAAGTACGCCTTCACAGTCAGTAGTTTCAATCAAGCGTCTCGAAGTGCTGAAGGTCATCCAAAGACCCCCCAAGCCGGAGACAATGGGTCTCCCCGGCGGACAAAGGGTGTCCTTGTGAACCTTAGGGAGCAGGTAAAAAGTGGGAACCACTGGAAATTCTGGCGACAAAGCCCCCCTCATTTTTTCAGATATAGCAGTTGACTAGATACCATTTCCCCTAAAGGATTAAACGATATGATAAGTACGCCTTCACAGCCCCCACCCCCCTCCTTCTATCCCTTCTTCTCTTCCCCCCTCCCCCCTCCCTTTCCCTTTCCTTTTCCTTCTTTTCCTCTCTTCTTTTCCCTCTTTTCTCCCCCCCCCCTCCCGACCCCCCTCCTCTATTCCCAATCCCCCTCTTTCCCCTCCCCCCCCTTTTATTCTTTATTTCTCTGGCCACTTACCTGCTCGGTATACATGCATGTATGCATTGTTTATATAACTGCCCATTATGGGCACCCATGTATATATAATACTGGATACTTTTGTGTGTCTTTAATATGACACTTAGAACTCACACAATTATCTTGTTTATGTAAGATGCATACTTACACATATTATATGGTATATATCCTTAACTTCTCTTTCCCATTTTTCACCTCATGTCTTCCACACCTAGTCATCCATTAGAATCATGCTTCCCTGCTTTTTGTACCTGCAGCGCCCCATGGCACAGTGAGATGGCCACTCCATGTGTCCATGTAGCGCTGCACTATACATAGCAGCTTCAGATCTTCACACTATCCTCTGTTTCACACACCTCTATTTATCATCATCTATCACTCCTGCGTGAGCTTCCACCCCAACGGCGTTCAGTGCAGGGCACGCTACCACAGCAACAGAGAGGATTTCCTCTCATCAGCTGTGCGCAGCAAACATGCCCGATTGCGTCATCACTAGGGGCGGAGCTTACATTACGCGAGCGATTCTGATTGGCTACTCGTTATATAAAGAGTGTCCCCTTATCACATGACAGCCACGCCTCCTGATGAAGCCACTCCCAGGGCGAAACGCGCGTCGAGGCTGCCATACATCCCCCCAGCATTCCAGGACACGCTGCCTTTACCGTTCCTTATATGGCGCAAGGTAAATAATATACTACGGAGCAGCTGCTTATGACCAAACAGTAATGCTACCTACTTAGCGCTACCAACTTAGTAAGATTTGTGCATCATTGTCATGTACCCTGGTGTTATCAGCATTATGCTACCTGTTTAGCGCTATCTATTCATTTGTGCATTCATGCGTCTCTGCTATATGCTCTGATGTCTTACATTCTGTCATGTTATTATGTGTTCACATACTTAGATTGCTATCTTGATTGTTGTACTTCATACTTTGTATTCTGACATGAAGGCTATTATCAGTGAAGACATAGATTGATATTATTTATGTTTGCCTTTACTTTAATTATTTATTGACTGGCAGCTCATACGTACACCTGGTTTATCTTTAATGCTGGCCCAGGGATGTTTGTCTCCTTGCAGGGTTTGACCCTGTTCCTATAGTTGTCCTACCACCTCTTTTCCTTCCCTTTGATATATTGCTATGTAACTTTTATATTTTCTAATAAAATTTGATATATTTTGGATTAAAATCCCTCTCATGTCATTTTGGGGTCTACTAATATGTGGATTGAGATATAACTTATAGGGGAGACGCGTCCCCTTTTATTTAAAGTTTCTCCCCCCCACTATAGGCTATTAATCAGTTTTTCTAGTTTTCTAGGGATTATTGACCATATATTACATGGTTAATTTGTAGGTCTTTTCATACATTTATACCTGTCTCCCATGATCTTCAAATTACTCAGAACCCCCTGCCACACCAAGGAGAGCGATGAAGAAAAAAGTTCCTCCTCAGGAACTCCCGAAGCCCCTCCCCCACTAAAAGTACCAAACTGTGGATGGTAACTGTATGCACCAAAGAACGGTGACCTGCTGGTAGATTTTTGACAATGATTATTAATAGCAAATTCTGCGAGCGGTAAGTAGGATGCCCAATCCTCCTGATTTTAGGAGACAAAACACCTGAGGTAAATCTCCAAATTCTGATTAACGTGCTCGGTCTGTCTATTCGACTGAGGATGAAAGGCAGAGGAAAAGGACAGCTGTACCCCAGTCGAGAATAGAATGCTTTCCAGAACTTGGAAAACGACTGGGTCCCCCAATCTGACACCACATCAGAGGGAATCCCGTGAAGCTTCACGATTTCATTTATAAACACCTGAACAAGAGTCTTGGCATTTGGAAGTGCTGGTAATGCGACAAAGTGAACCATTTTACTGAACCTATCTACAACCACCAAAACCACAGTTTTGCCTGCAGATATCGGTAGGTCAGTAATAAAATCCATGGACTAGTGTGTCCATGGCCTGCTAGGAATAGGAAGAGGAAGAAGAGTACCAGACGGACGGGTATGCGATACTTTAGAACGCGCGCAAATACTACAAGTAGATATGTCTTCAACCACATCCCGATGCAACCCCGGCCACCAAAAACTACGAGAAAGAAGGTCCGCAGTTGCTTTACCACCTGGATGACCAGCAAGCACCGAGTTGTGATGTTCCATAATTACTTTGCTGCGCAGTTTAGATGGTACAAATAACCTTCCTGAAGGGCAGAAAGCAGGGGCGTCCCCCTGAGCCTCCAGCACCTCACCCTCCAATTCAGGGTACAATGCCGAAATAACTACCCCCTTCTGTAAAATCGGGGCAGGGTTCTCATGGTCACCACCACCAGGGAACCTCTGGGACAAAGAATCAGGTTTGACTTTTTTTGACCCCTGGACGGAAAGTGAAAACAAAATTGAACCTAGAAAAAAACAGGGACCATCTAGCTTGCCTAGGGTTGAGACGTTTAGCCGATTGAAGATATGACAGGTTCTTATGGTCTGTGATAACAGTAATAGGATGGACAGCCCCCTCCAACCAATGTCGCCATTCTTCGAACGCCAATTTTATCGCCAAAAGTTCCCTATTACCCACGTTATAATTTCTCTCAGTCGAAGATAATTTCTTAGAAAAGAAAGCGCATGGACGCCATTTACCAGGGGACGGACCCTGAGACAACACAGCCCCCAACCCCCACCACTGATGCATCAACTTCCACAATAAAGGATTGGGAAACATCGGGTTGACTGAGTATAGGTGCCACGGCAAAACAGCTCTTTAGGGAGGAAAAAGCCTGCAGGGCGGCATCCGACCATTTGGAAAAGTCAGACCCCTTCCTTGTCATGTCAGTGAGGGGTTTCACAATTACTGAATAATTTTGGATGAATTTCCGGTAAAAATTAGTAAAGCCCAGAAAACGTTGTAGAGCCTTCAGGTTCTCTGGATGGCCCCTTTCAAGGACAGCACGGATCTTCTCCAAATCCGTCCGAAAACCCGAAGATGACAACATGTACCCCAAAAACTGCACCTCCTGGATGGCGAAAACACACTTTTCTAGTTTGGCATATAGTTTGTTATCCCTTAATATCTGAAGCACCTGTTTAACATGCCCCCGATGTGTCTCAAAATCAGGTGAGTAAACCAAAATATCATCCAGATAGACCACCACAAACCTGCCCACCAAATGATGGAAAAAATCATTAATGAAATGCTGGAACACCGAAGGTGCATTGGTCAGACCGAAAGGAATAACCAGACTCTCAAAATGCCCTTCAGGGGTATTGAATGCTGTTTTGCATTCATCCCCCGCTCTGATTCTAACCAGATTGTATGCTCCCCATAAATCCAACTTGGAAAACACCTTAGCTCCCACAACCTGGCTGAACAAATCTGGAATCAGAGGAAGAGGGTATGGATCCGGATGGTAATTTGATTTAATTCCCGGAAATCTAAACAGGGACGTAGACCGCCATCTTTTTTCTTCACGGAGAAGAACCCTGCCGACACGGACGAAGATGAGGGTCTGATATGTCCCTTCTCCAGACTTTCCGCAATGAAATCCTTCATGGCTTGTCTCTCAGGGCAAGAAAAATTATACAGTCTGGACTTTGGTAGTTTAGCTCCGGGGGTCAGGTTAATAGGACAGTCATATGCATGATGAGGAGGCAAACCCTGACACCCCCTCTCAGAAAAAACATCCTCAAAACCAGACAAAAATGTAGGTAAGGTCTCTGTAGAGACTGTAGAAAGGGAAATATTTAAATAGTTCTCATGGCAGTAATCGCCCCACTCAGTGATCTCCCTGGATTGCCAATCCACCAACGGATTATGGTTCACCAACCAGGGTAGACCCAAAACAATTGGGGTGGGAAGACCGTCCAGGACATAGCAAGGAATTATCTCACAATGAACCGACCTCACCCTCAGTTTTACACCATGTACAATCTGAGTCAGAGCTTTCTGTGCAAGTGGCGCTGAGTCGATGGTAAAGATGGGAATGGGCTTAGCTAAAGTACAGCAAGCGAGACCATGAGTTCTCACAAGCTCAGCATGAACCATGCTGACTCCAGCTCCACTGTCCACAAACAGAAATTTTCTCGGTTTTGCTCTCTAGCACCACCTTTGCTGGCAGGACAAACCGGAAACTGCAGGTTATTGATAAATGCACCCCTTGCTTATCCAACTCCAGACTACCAAGAGTTAATCAAGTCTTCCTTTGCTTAGGAATAGAAGGACAGGCCCCAATAAAATGTCCCTTTTTTCCACAAAAAAAACCACACGCCCTTCTTTTTGCGGATCTCCGGGAAAATGTACGATGCAGAGGCACCAGGTTGCCACTCTGTGAAAAAATTGGAAGGATTAAGAAGGCATCTGCAATGCCAAATGCAGTGACCTTCTGCAGCCAGATGCAGAGTGACTGTCCATGAAGCAGCATATCTCATGCTGGATGGCTCCAAATCAACTTCAACTGGAACATTATGGCTGCCTTGTGTTTGGTTAAAGTAACTCAAGCTCCCTATATTTCTAAATTAAAGAAATATGCCTTCGTGAGGAAGGTAATGGCCATGACCAGGTAAGTGACTGGTAATTTCAACTGTTCTTTTGTAGTGACGCACACCCTCTAGGCTTTGCAAAAACAGAATAGTCTGCTGCTGAGTGCCATATGATTTGTGACATCACAACCTGCTGGAATATGATGCTGCATATGTTGGAGTGTCTGCACAAGCAGCGTAAAGTGGTGATGGATTATATTATTCACCAGGCAATATGTAGCATGTATTACTTTGAAATCTAAATTTGTCAGTAGGGAAAACTTTGGCATCAATGATGACACCCCCTTCATATTTATCTTGGAAAAAAACACTCACAAGGATGCAACTGGAAATAGAGGAAGATCAGCAACTTGGACATGTTCAATGCTGGCCTGTGGCTATTGGGAACCCTCAAGGTCATTGTTAGATTCAGCAGGAGAGGGTGAAGGATATGAAGCAACAGGTGGATATGAATGGGGATATTGAGTTATCCTAGACACAGGCAGGGAACGATGCTGACAGTCAAAATGAAAACAGTCTAGATGACCAGCTATCGCAGTGAGGTGCGAAAAGGGAACAAATGGGGCCCTCAGTCATTCTGGTGAGCAAAGCAAGCAATATGCTTGATTATTTGTGGGATGACAGGCGTATCGTTACCATATACCAAAGTAATTGGATAGCCATGCTTTTAGACCTTCACTATTAAAACAAAATGGGAACATTGTTTTCAATTTTCTGAAATGGAATAAAAATTGTTTTTTTTTAAAGCCGTGCTCCCTGCTTGGCAAAGCGCAAAGCTTTCACTGAGAAGATGCCTGCCGAACTCAACCTCACCACAGAGCTAAAGCTCCCCTGCCTGTGCCAGAACTAGGTCTACAGCAAGTAGGCAAAGCAGTAACAGCAATTGCAGTATTTATGACATAATGGACCAGATTTTTTATCTGTCACCGCACCAACCTGATACACTTTAAAAACAGAAACACAGTGCCTGAACAGCTGAGGTCAGTTCTACCTGGACGATTTTCTTTCTCCAGCAGTTACCTTGAGCTCGATCCCCATGGATTTCTTAGTCAGCAAGCAGGACTAGTGGCAAGAACTGTATGAGCCCACACACAGCCCCCTATATACCAAATGAGCCCACACACAGCGCCCTGTATCACATAAGAGCCCACACACAACCCCTTATGTTCAGTATGAGCCCCAACATAGCCTCCTATATACTGTATGAGACCACCACATAGCCTTTCTATATACAATATGAGCCCTCACATGGCCTCCTATATACAGTATGAGCCCCCACATAGCTCCCTATATACAGTATGAGCCCCCACATAGCCTCCCTATAGGCAGTAAGAGCCCTCACATAGCCTCCTATATACAGCATTTGCGCTCACATAGCCTTCCATATACAGCATGAGCCCCGCATAGCCTCCTATACACTGTGGGTTCTACTGTGTGGGTAATTATACTATGTTTTCAGTGAGCAGTGGGGACATCATTCTATGCATTGGGGAGCTGTGTGGGTATTAAACTGTGTATAGCGGAGCTGTGGGCCTATCATACTGTGTATAAGGGAGCTGTGGGTCCACCATACTGTGTATAGGGGAGCTGTTGGTCCATCATACTGTATATAGGGGAGCTGTGGGAACATCATATTCTGTATAATGGAGCTGTGAGCTCCCCATACTGTGCACAGAGAGCTGTGGGCCCACCATACATGTATAGAAGAGCTGTACAATGGGGGACTCAGGAGACATTATTAAATTTTAAGTGAGTGCTTAAGAAGAATTATTTTTATAGGACACTCAAAGTACTGTGACTGTCAAAGGTGCACAGGGGGCATTATTACTTTCTAGGGCAAAATGTGGACACTGTTTTCTAGGACATTTGCACAGGGCATTAATACTTTCCAGAGGGCAATTTTACCATCTAGAGGGAAAAAAGGAGCCCTTATTTCTCTATGTAAGGGGCACAGTGGTGGGCATTACCATGTGGGGCACTAAGAGGAGCACTGTTATTGTGACAAAGAGCACGTCCAATAATAGGGACACATACTGCAGCTGCAGCTCAGCAATGAGGCATCAGTAGGATAAAGAGTTTCTGCAGGTTGGGAATAGATGGTGACGGTGCAGGAATTATGAGAAGTCAAATGTGCCTTTGTTGTAATCTCTACAGTCGAGTCGTGGATGGAAGAAGTTGTCATGTCCGTCTGGGCCAAATGGAAAAGATGTGAAAAGTGAACGACTCCATCAGAAAGAACGTCAGCTATATGCCTTCTAATATATAACTGTACTGTAATCTCTTTTATGTTCTGCAAGACTGATATCTATTGCTATATTGTCACCATATGGCGGTAATATTGGTGTTGGTCTTTGTGTAGAGATTTATTTCAGTAACAGCAAAATCATCTGCTGAGGTTCCCTTATACGCACAATTAAAGTATGCCACCACAGTTGTAATCAGGGTTACCGGTTAGCGGCTCACTCAGATGATTTGCCCCACTGAGCTGAACCCCTAGCTACGCTTCAGGGTCCCTGAAGTATCCCTTGAAAAAGAGGCCTTTTCTGCAATAATGGACATCATAGTAGTAGCATCATGTTTAGACAATTATTAGATTTAGAATTCTAGCATTCATAGACTGTTATAGTTGGAGTGGACCTCCAGGGTCATCGTGTCCACCCCCCTGCTCAATGCAGGATTCACTAAACCATCTCAGTCAGATGTCTGTCCAGCCTCTGTTTGAAGACTTCCATTGAAGGAGAACTCACCACCTCTCGTGGTCGCCTGTTCCACTCATTGATCACCCTCACTGTCAAAAAGTTTTTTCTAATATCTAATCTGTATCTTCTCCCTTTCGGATTCATTCCATTGCTTCTCGTGTTTCCATGTGTAAATGAGAATAAGGTTGATCCCTCTACACTGATTGATCCCTTCAGATATTTGTAGACAGCTATTAAGTCTCCTCTTAGCCTTCTTTTTTGCAAGCTAAGCATTCTCAGATTCTTTAACCGTTCCTCGTAGGACATAGTTTGCAGTCCGCTCACCATTCTGGTAGCTCTTCTCTGAACTTGCTCCAGTTTTTCATTGTCTTTTTTAAAATGTGGTGCCCAGAACTGGACACAGTATTGCAGATGCTGTGTCCAGTAACCCTTATCTAGATAATTTATAAAAATGTTGAACATAGTTAAGTATTTAGCTTCAGAAATTAATTTCATAATTAAACCACAGTCAGATCTTTTGTGTCCCTAAATTGGAATGTATGTGGTAGACTGGCAAGCCAAACAGTTGTGTCCACAAAACTGTGATTTAAGTGGCCATCTGATTGAACATATGAGGGATCACTCAAATATTTCTTAGACTCTTTCTACACTCTTTCACTGAAATGGTGAATGCTGTTTTAGTTTTTTTTTTTTAGGAGTATTATGGCATCTGCATTATGACCGCCCCACCCAAACATCCATTTTCAGTAAAAATATGTAAAAACTGAAATACTGATTTGAAGTTCCCGTCTCATAATAAAAATGTACCTTAGGGTAACCAACATTACAAACCCAGTCCTAGAAAGCTAAGATGAAAATTGGTGTGGTCGTTATAGAAAAACACTAATGGTCATCTGAGATTCATAAGGTTCAGCATGGCATTTAAGTACAGATTTGCAGACCTAATACAGTAATGGCTTTATACAAATGACATTGATATTTTGTCATAACTATTTTCAGGTCATTTTTAAGCAAATTATGGAAATTTCATTACTACAGAGTACTTTTATCATAATTCTTAGGTGAATTTAACAGTCACTAGACAATTTATCACTTTTTATGGCTCATTTTTTAATTTTAGAGCAGTGCTATAAAATCTTATGACAGCTGATATACATACGCAGACATATTTAAAATGTATATGTAACATAATAATTGTGTAAAAAAAAGACAGGGACCGCACATTCAAAACTTATACTGTACATTGATCTCTTTTGGCTAAGCAAAAATATACAAAACTGAATATAAAGTTCTTAATTAAAGGGGTTGTACTAACCCCCGGTGCCAATATCGTGCCAGCAATGTTGTTCCATGCCATTTTTATATCAAGTGAGCCCTGCAGCCAAACAGCAGCTGCTAATGGGCCGCTTTAGTCTCACTTTCTTCCAGATGAAACTGACATCCAGAAGAAATGAGAGCTGATGCTCCTCTCTGGCGTCATCTGGATGTCAGTTACGTCTGAAGGAAGTGAAAGTGAAGCAGCCCATTGGTGGTCGCTGATTGGCTGCAAAACTCTGTGAAATAACAACATCATGTGAGCTCTGGGACACTCGGCGTCACTGGAATGGCGCCAAAGCTGAGTATGGGCTGTTTTTATTTTACATGAGTGAATATAGTGTATTGACAAGGGGTTGTCTGAGTAGTGGACAACCCCTTTAACATTATGATCAGCGAGTATGAAGTCCACTGCCACGTCAAAGTGAACCTCTTAGGGGGATACTGAATATACAGTACTCAGCATACATGAGTACACCTCCATGGAAAAGGAAGATATTAATCAATATATAATTGAACAACTTCCACAAATTTGACAAGACTAAGTTTCATAGAACATTTTTAACTAAAAAAATAAAATTAAGGTTAATATTATAGCTTTCATTACAAAATCTTCAGTTTTACTCAAATTAGTTGATGGAAAAGTGAATACAGCCCATATCAAAAACTACTACATCTAGTATTTTCTGTGACCTCCATGATATTTAAGGGCAGCACCTAGTCTTCTAGGCATTGAATGAACAATTTGGAGACCTATTGCAACAAATATCCTTTTCCATTCTTCAAGAACGACCTCTTTTATATCCTGGATGGAAAATGATGCTCAACTTGTCTCTTCAAAATTCCCCATAGGTGTTTGACTGGGTTCATATCAGGAGACACTTGGCCACTGAATCACTTTCACCCTGTTCTTCTTTAGAAATGCAACAGTGACCTTACATGTGTGTTTTGGATCATTGCCATGTTGGAAAAAAGCACGTGTACCAAAGGCTCGAAGCGATGGGAGCATGGTACCATCAATGGAATGTATCTCCCTGACATTAGTAGCACTCATGTAACCCCACATAAGGACACTGCCAGCATTGTAGGCACCATACATTTTTCTCTGTACTCCTCACCTTTGCGATGCCATACAGTTTTGAAGCCATCAGTTCCAAAAAAAATTATATTCGTCTCATCACTCCATAGTATAGCGTCCCAGTAGTCTTCATATATTTCAGCATGGGCCCAGGCAAACTGTAAGCGGGTTTTTATGTGCATGGGATTCAGGAGAGGCTTCCGTCGTGGACAACACCCATGCATGCCTTTCCTTTGTAGTGTACACTCATTCTCGTTTGGCTTTCTACTTCTTTAGATAACTACAGTGAACTAACATGTCAATTTTCAGAAGATGCCTCAGTTTAGGTGTTAACTTCCGTGGTTAGCTTGGACGTCTCTCTGAGATGGTTGCAGTTCCATATTTGTTACATTTTTGTATCACTTTTGCATCAATATTGATATTGATAATACTGATAACTAAAGCTTTGCTGATTTTCTTGTAGTCTTCATCTTTCTTGGGTAAAGAAATTATTTTCTTTCTAAGGTCTTGTGACATTTCTCTTCCATGTGGTACTATTGCTGACAGCATAAAATGGAAAGGGTTGTCTTTGTTAAGCAATGCCCTTTTAAAGTCAACTCTGTGCTGGACACCTGTTTAATGAATAATTAGTTTTACCTGTGGTTGAATTCTTATTAATTAGAATTTTGCAGCCAACTTTAGCTTTGCTCCTAAGACTTTCATTGGGATGTACTCATTTTTTACAACATGATCTTGAATGAATTTAAGAAAAATACTTTTTTGGGTGTGCAAAATAACAAATCTTGTTTGCAATCAATGGCCCACATTTGTGGAAGTATTTTAATAGTATGGGATTCTATAGAAAATGTTGATCCTGAAAGGAAACTAAAGCTTTTCTGACAAATCAGTTGGGATGTACTTATTTATGCCGAGCACTGTATATGTGCACAAAGTATATGGAAGTTGTTTTTTTTTGCAATTATTGTAAATTATATTTTTCTGGCTACAAGATGGAATCTATCACACTATCTAAGCCTCCATAACTATAACCATTAATCTGCCTAGTACCTCTCATATATAAGGGGATAAAACATGGATGTTCTGGCCTGTTGGTGGGGAGAAATGCAGATCCAGCATATACAAAGATAAGTTTGTGGTTTTTCTTAGTCAACGCGTTTCGAAGTTTTCATATATCCTGGATCTGCATTCATGTATCCTGGATCTGCATACTCACGCCTTGCTGGGGAAATTGGAGTCCTCATTTAGAACCCCCACCAATCAGTTAAGTGTTGGGGACATCAATTACAGCATCTGTTCCTGGGTGAGACACTGCCCCGATGACTAGAAGATGGTAATTAATACATGGCTTGCTGATAATTTTCCTGGTCTTCAAATGTTAATACCATATTTTTCGGACTATAAGACGCACCGGACCAAAAGACGCACCCCAATGGGAAAATGGTAAAAAAAAATTTATAAGATGGGGAGGGTCCATCTTATAGTCTGAATAGGTACCTGGGGGCGGTGGCGCGGGGGTCACAGGAGGCAGGGTTCTTCAGGAAGCCGGCGGCAGAAGTGAAGCAATGCTGCGGACCCTGGGTGGGAGAAGAGGGTGCTCCAGCAGCGGGGGGCTGCAGTGGTGGTGTAGCGGGATCGCATGAAGCAGCGTTCCTCCCTCAGGAACCTGGTGGCAGAAGCGGTGAGATGCTGCAGGGCCTGTGTCGGCAGTCAGGCAGAGCGGTGTGCATTGCTTTACTGGAGGCCGCGCCATCTTCCTGAAGCCGTGATCTACAGGGAAACGGACACCGCAACATGCATACAGACTGATGTGGCACCCTGCTGTTCACAGGTACCACAGGACCCAGGGTGCATGGATGGACTTCTCCACAGGAGGCCCTCACTACATACAAACACCTCCACCGTTCCACCTCATACCAGCAGAGGGAGCCCGTTAGGGATATATATATATATGGAGGGTGGAGCTAGGCTGTTCAGTTAGTTGTTGGAGAGCGTGCTGACGCTGAGAGCAGCTGCTGCTGACTTCTGAGGGCCCCGAGTGTGGCCGACGGCAAGGAGGAGAGGAGAGAGGCGTTGAAAGGGTCAGAGGAGCATCATAGGCTCACCCCGAAGATACAAACCGGACACCGGGTCCGCGCCTACAGGGTCCTTTATACCCAGTAGGGACCACCGGCATTCCAGGAGGACTACAAGTCCCTGGCAGACCTGAAGCTAGACCCATTACAGGACCAGGAGCCACGAAGGCCCCGGCGACCAGGAATAGTGGTTGCCAGCGGAAGGTCCCACTACCAAGCGACAGGTGAAGGAACAGCACGACACATAAGCTAGGCCCAGTTGCAGGCTGGCCAGTAGCATACAGAGAGGCAGACACAGACCAGGAGGCCTTATACCCGCTCACTGGGGAGAAGTCCTGAAGTGCACCCATCCTACTGAGTACCCTGGACCGTACATGACATCCGCACCAGTAAAGGTATTGAAGTGAATCCCCTGTCTCTGTCAGTTACTCCTGCTGCGCCATACCGCCTGCACTACAAGCCCCAGCATCACCACCCACCATCAAACTCCACACTGCCCCGGGGGCCCGCTCCGCCTGTGGGGAGCAGAAACATCCCAGCTGCCATCCCATCACCCCCTGGAGGTCTGCAGCAGCGCTGGTAATCCTTACCAGGTACCACAGGTGGCGTCACAAACTATTTACTTTATTTTTATTTCTATCCAAGTTCCAATCCCCTTTTTCAAGAGTGACCCCAGGGTACGGGCCCTGGAGCCGAACACCGCGACATCCCCAAAACCAGGCAAAGGCCCGGGTAACGAGTCGTCCCCATCCCCTGGGCGCATCAACTCTTCCTGGCGTCACGAACAGGATTGCGTGCCCGTTGCCACCGGGTACTGTGCGCCTTAAAGAACTGTGTCTCATACCGTGGTGAAGTTTTTCCGCCAATTGCCGCTGTTTCCCGCCATAGTCCGTCATTTTCGAGTTGCCGCATGGGAAGAAGAGGGGCGCAACTGCGGGAGTCGGAAAGGCGTGACTGCTGGAAGCGCACGAAGCTCAAGCCCCGCCTCGCGCTCTGACGCAGCACCAGGAAGCGTCAGGTCCTGGAAGGAGACCGTCGTCTGCGGAGCAGCGGCCTACCCGAAAAAGAAAGAGAAGGTAGGCTACGGTTCACTAGGGGGGTGCAACCATGGCCGATGACCAGCAAAACGCCGGAGCACCGGTTAATGCTCCTGATGCTCAAAACGCGCCCGGCGCTGCTCAGGCCGGAGCAGCCGCCCCACAAGCAGGGGTCGCGATTCCAGTCATACCAATGGCCCTGCCGTATATCCCTGGAGCAAAATGGCTTCCCCAGTATGATGGCAAACCAGACACCCTGTCTGGATTCAAAAGGAAAATATGCGGTGTACTGGATATGTACTCAATGACTGGTAAACAGAGAGCCGCTGTTGTGCTGGGACAATTGACTGGTGCTGCAGAGCGGGAAGTTGAAACCTGGCCAGCTGCAGACCAGGAATCAGTATCCATTATCTTTAAGAGACTGCAAACTGTCTTTGAAAACCGCACTGAGACAGATCTCTGGATGAGGTTCTACCACTGTACCCAGAAACCTGAGGACAGTATCCGGGACTATGCCTGGCGCTTACAGGAAGCCCTGAGGGCCCTGAAACAGGTTAGTCCAGCCAGCATACAAGGTGAGAATAAAATGCTGACAGAACAATTCATCCGGGGTTAAGGTCCCAGGAGGAGAGCAGAACCGTATGGTGGTGGGCCTTAGATCATCCAGATGCCACCTTTGACACCCTGAAGGACATGGCTATTAAGCGTCTACAGCCCCTGGAAACATCAGGGACTGCTATCCAGCGTTACCAGGGTGGGGCCACCCCAGTGGCCGCAGCACCCACTGCTCCTTCATTGACGGCTGAAACAAAGATGCAAACAGTGCCCCCTAGCGAGCTGGACAACCTGCACTCTGAAGTGCGTCAGCTGAGTAAAACCCTGGCCACTGTGCTGAGCACCCTGCAGCTACAGACGGAGCCCGAGCCGGAAGGAAGGATCCTACTCGCCGACAGTCCTGAGGATGTCCCCTGGATGAGGAGAAGAAGGAGGACGACACCACCCCATAGGAGGACGACACCACCCGGTAGGAGGACAACGCCACCCCGTGGGAGGACCAACGACCAACGTCGCCCTCCAGGAGACTTCATCTGCTACCGCTGCCACAAGGCAGGCCACACCGCGCGGAACTGTCCTTTAAACGGGTGAACCCTGGGGCCGAGGGCCGACACCCAGGAGTAAATGAACCAGGCCCATCAAGCTGGTACCACCGGTTCGTAGGAGGAAGGCCTTTCCTGTCCATCGTGCTGGACGGCATAGCTACACCTGCGTTACTGGATACCAGCTCACAGGTAACCATCATACCTGATGTCCTCTACAAAAGGTACTGGTCCATAGATGAACTCCACCCGCCACCCCGAACCTCTCTGTGTATGCCTCTAACGGCCTTCCTCTTAACCTAGTAGGGGTTAAGGACGTGACAGTGAAGGTGGGAAGAGTGGAACTGAAGGACCAAGGACTAATTGTCATAGAATCTAACCCTGGTGATACAGACTTTTATATGATACTTGGTACAAATATTGTTGGTAACTGTTTGGGAGAAGTGTTGTTTTAGCTCCAACAGATTGCTGACACTGCCAAACCAGGGCTGAGGAAGGTGCTCCAGAGAGAGATTCGAGCCCTCATGTACCAGCAACAGGTAAAGCTAACAGGTGGTGAGATTGGTAATGTACGGGTGATAGACCCGATACCCATTGTGATTCCCCCAATGAGTGAGATGCTGATTTGGTGTAGGGCAGCAAAAGGTCTCAAGGGACAGAACTACTAGGTGGTAGTGGAGCCCATTAGCTCAGCGCACAGACCTACACTCTTAACTGCTAGAGGGGTAGTTGATGTACGCAATGGGAGGGTGCCCGTACGACTCCTAAATTGTGGGGAGGAGGAAGTCAAATTGCCAAGGTATGCCACTGTTGCTAGATTGTATACTGTGAATGATGATGCCATACACACAGTGGAATCCTTGACCCCACCAGATGCAGTGGAGGACAACGACTCCGAAGCTCAGCTGGAGGATTGGTGTCAACAGCTCCATGTTGGGACTGACGCCACTCCTGTCCATCAGAAACACGGTGTTTACAGAGTGGTTGAGGAATATGAACAAGTGTTTAGTAAACACCCACCCACCCACCGGTAACCATCCACCCATTAAGGAGCATTACCGACCCATACCACCAGCAAATTATCAGAAAGCCAAGGAAATGTTGCGTGACATGAAAAAGGCAGGGGTAGTAAGGGGTATCTGTAGCCCTTGGGCAGCTCCCCTGGTCCTGGTCAGGAAAAAAGACGGTAGCATGAGGATGTGTGTAGATTATAGACAGATTAATCGCATAACACATAAAGATGCATACCCTTTGCCCCGTATAGAGGAATCCCTGGATGCACTAAAATCTGCCAATTACTTCTCTACACTGGATCTCACTAGCTGGTACTGGCAAGTCTCTGTTGCTGAGGAAGACCGGGAGAAGACGGCATTCACCACCCCGATGGGACTGTGCGAGTTCAACAGTATGCCGTTTGGATTCTGCAATTGACCCGGAACGTTCCTGAGGCTGATGGAGTGTTGCTTGGGACATCGGAACTTCGAGACAGTGCTGCTGTACCTGGATGACGTTATCGTGTACTCGAGGACGTATGAGGACCATCTGAAGCACCTGGCGGAGGTATTTGAAGCATTGTCCCGGTATGGGATGAAACTAAAGCCTTCTAAATGCCACTTGCTCAAGCAGAGGGTTCAGTACCTGGGGCACGTGGTCAGCTCGGAGGGAGTAGCACCAGACTCGGAGAAGGTCACTGCCATCCAGAAGTGGCCTGAGCCGAGAAGCATCAAAGAAGTACGGCAATTCCTGGGACTGGTCGGGTACTACAGGAGGTTCATAAAGGACTATACCAAAAAGGTAGCACCTCTACAAGACCTCCTGGTAGGACAGTCCAAAAGAGGAAAGAGTCCCCCCATTCCAGTGGGGCAAAGAACAGGTTGAATCCTTTGCAGTAATGAAGGAAATCCTGGCTGGTGAAGAAATCCTGGCTTACCCTGACTACAGCCAGCCTTTCCTGCTGTACACCGACGCCAGCAACGAGGGACTGGGAGCTGTGTTGTCCCAGAAGCAAAATGGAAAAAAGAAGGTAATTGCGTATGCCAGCAGGAAGCTAACACCCTACCGAGAGGAACCCGGAGAACTACAGTTCCTTCAAGCTGGAGTTCCTGGCCTTGGTCTGGGCTATAACTGAAAGGTTCAAGCATTACCTAGCCTCAACGAAATTCACAGCCTTTACTGACAACAATCCCTTGACACACCTGGAGACAGCCAGGTTGGGAGCCATGGAACAGCGTTTGGTGGCCAGACTGTCAAATTATCAGTTCACCTTCAAGTCCCGGGCAGGTCACAAGAACACCAATGCTGATGCCCTGTCAAGGATGCCTCACCAGTCAGACACCGAGGATGAAGTGGATGATTTAGAGGAAGTTGAATTACCTGCTTTCCACCAAAGCGGAGTGGTCCATGAGTAACACGTCACCAGAAGACGTCAGGGTCACCAGAAGACGTCAGGGAAGGACGCTGAATCCTCTTCCCCACCACAGTTGGAAGGAGACCCAGGACAGTGACCCGGTTGTCAGCCTTATCAAAAGACTGATCACCCAGGAAGGTTCTCACCTGGAGAAGGATGCTCCTCCACAAGCCAAGCAACTGTGGAATGAAAGAAGCCGGCTGTTCATCTACAAAGAGAAGCTGTGCATAAGATATGTCAACCCCAAGGACGGGTTCTACTGGGTTGGAATGCGGAGCTCCATAGAGAGGTGGTGCCGGAATTGTGGACCCTGTAGCCTCAGAAGAAAAGACTACGGCAGCCAGAAAGCACCCTTGCAGTCCATCAAGACAACCCAGCCACTGGAGATCGTCGCTCTGGATCACGTCAAACTGGCACCCAGCAGGTCAGGCTACTCCTATGCCCTGACCATGGTAGATCACTATTCCCGGTTCCTGGTGGTAGCCCCTGTCAAGGACCTGACAGCAGAGACTGCAGCAATAACGTTCCAAGCATACTTCTGCAGGCCCCATGGATACCCGGACAAAGTGCTGACGGATCAAGGCCCTGCCTTTGAAGCCGAGCTGTTTAAAGAATTCTGCCACCGTTATGGGTGCAAAACGATCCGGACTACGCCGTACCACCCTCAGACCAATGGTTTGTGTGAGAAAATGAACAACATCGTCACAGACCTGCTGAAAACCTTACCCTTGGAAGAAAGAAATCAGTGGCCAGACAAACTACCTGACCTGGTAGATCTGTACAATCACATACCTGTGAGTTCTACAAATTGTACCCCAGTGTACCTCATGAGAGTAAGACCTGGGAAATTGCCCATGGACCTGGAACTCGGAGTGGTAGAACCGGAAGCAGATATGTCCACTGAAGACTGGGATACAAATCGGCAAGAGCAGTACAGGAGAATACAGGCCTGTGTCGAAGACAGTCTGAACAGAGTAAGGGAAAGACAGGAAGAACAGTACAATAAACATGTACCAGCAGAACCCTTGGCACCTGGAGAGATGGTGCTAAAGCGGAAGAGAAGAGGTCACAAGCTCGATGACCAGTGGGAAAGAGAGCCCTACACAGTGCTGAGCTCCAAATTTGACAACAGTAAAACCTGCCTGATTAGCAAAGATGGCGGTAAAACAACTGCAACAGTCTCAAGAGACCATCTGAAAGTGTGCCCAGGTCTACTGAAGACAACGGAAGAAGTACCTCCTATAGCACCGGAAGAACCCAAGGAAGACGTGCTTCACACAGTTCTAGGAGATTTCCCTGCGGACTGGCCTCAACTTGATGGAGCAGTGATTATACCCGTAATACACTTCTATCAGCCACAAAACCAGACAATGTGAACTGAGGTCTAAGATGGCAGACATACAAGAAACAGAGGCATGTTCACACTAGCAAAAAAGAAGAAAAGAAGCAAGACAAAAATATATCTCATACCCTACCATAATTATATATAAATGTAAAGCAAAGTTGCATAATAAATATAGGGTACTTAGTGAACTATTTTTGATCAAAAAAAGTATACAAGCCGTCCCACCAGCGGCAAGGTGACCCTAAATTGGGACGGTACCTATACTGCCTATATTAAAAACCTTACTGTATATCAAAGTTGAAGTAATGCATATAAAAGGGTAGACAAATAGGACCGGGTCCCAACTCCAGACCACCTAGGCCCGTGGTAAGCTACATATATACCAATCAGCTCAACAAAGGGCATGCCACACCCTTAAATTGCACAGAATGCAAACAAGTCAAAAAACCAGACAATGTGAACTGAGGTCTAAGATGGCAGACATACAAGAAACAGAGGCATGTTCACACTAGCAAAAAAGAAGAAAAGAAGCAAGACAAAAATATATCTCATACCCTACCATAATTATATATAAATGTAAAGCAAAGTTGCATAATAAATATAGGGTACTTAGTGAACTATTTTTGATCAAAAAAAGTATACAAGCCGTCCCACCAGCGGCAAGGTGACCCTAAATTGGGACGGTACCTATACTGCCTATATTAAAAACCTTACTGTATATCAAAGTTGAAGTAATGCATATAAAAGGGTAGACAAATAGGACCGGGTCCCAACTCCAGACCACCTAGGCCCGTGGTAAGCTACATATATACCAATCAGCTCAACAAAGGGCATGCCACACCCTTAAATTGCACAGAATGCAAACAAGTCAAAAAACCAGACAATGTGAACTGAGGTCTAAGATGGCAGACATACAAGAAACAGAGGCATGTTCACACTAGCAAAAAAGAAGAAAAGAAGCAAGACAAAAATATATCTCATACCCTACCATAATTATATATAAATGTAAAGCAAAGTTGCATAATAAATATAGGGTACTTAGTGAACTATTTTTGATCAAAAAAAGTATACAAGCCGTCCCACCAGCGGCAAGGTGACCCTAAATTGGGACGGTACCTATACTGCCTATATTAAAAACCTTACTGTATATCAAAGTTGAAGTAATGCATATAAAAGGGTAGACAAATAGGACCGGGTCCCAACTCCAGACCACCTAGGCCCGTGGTAAGCTACATATATACCAATCAGCTCAACAAAGGGCATGCCACACCCTTAAATTGCACAGAATGCAAACAAGTCAAAAAACCAGACAATGTGAACTGAGGTCTAAGATGGCATATATTTTTGTCTTGCTTCTTTTCTTCTTTTTTGCTAGTGTGAACATGCCTCTGTTTCTTGTATGTCTGCCATCTTAGACCTCAGTTCACATTGTCTGGTTTTTTGACTTGTTTGCATTCTGTGCAATTTAAGGGTGTGGCATGCCCTTTGTTGAGCTGATTGGTATATATGTAGCTTACCACGGGCCTAGGTGGTCTGGAGTTGGGACCCGGTCCTATTTGTCTACCCTTTTATATGCATTACTTCAACTTTGATATACAGTAAGGTTTTTAATATAGGCAGTATAGGTACCGTCCCAATTTAGGGTCACCTTGCCGCTGGTGGGACGGCTTGTATACTTTTTTTGATCAAAAATAGTTCACTAAGTACCCTATATTTATTATGCAACTTTGCTTTACATTTATATATAATTATGGTAGGGTATGAGATATATTTTTGTCTTGCTTCTTTTCTTCTTTTTTGCTTCTATCAGCCACAAGAAGAACCTGTGAGCGCTCTGGAAGAACCTGCTCAAGAACAGGAAGAGTCCCCAGTAAGAGGAAGATCACCCGTTGAAACAGAGCCTGAAGGCTCAGTGGACAGTGTACTTGCCAGTCCCATAGAGAGATTAAGGCAGTTTTATAATCTACCAGCACGTACACCTGCTAGATTAACAGAGAGTGCATGCACAGACACTAGTGACACCCCAGTGCTACGAAGGTCCACACGCAGCACACAAGGACAAATCCCTGCCCGGTTTAGGGAATAAGCATGAAATGCCTAAATTGTAAATAGTTACCCAGTTGGGTATTGCCTATTATTTATTGTATAAACTGTCAATAATATGTGTGCATTTAGTTACCCGTCAGGGTACAAAGACTTGTAGGCTGAGGACTGTGAGCTGCCAAAAACTGTTCTTGTATATAGTTTGCACTTATCAAAGTGCCCCCTTTATTTGACCACAGAACAAAAACCCGTTAGGCGTCGCCGAAGACGTGGTCCAGCACCTGGATCACTTATGCCCTGTAGCCACGCCCAGGGCCTACGTTGAGGGTTTTCAGGCGGGTCCCTCATGTTTCTCCCTGTTACACTTTCATCGGTGAAATGGACACCTGGTTACGGGACATACTGTAACTTAATTGTTGTTATAATTATTATTGTTATTAATTGTTGTTAACCTGTTTTACAAAATGCTGCAGTACAGGAGTACTGAATTGTATTAGGGGGGAATGTGGCACCCTGCTGTTCACAGTTACCACAGGACACAGGGTGCATGGATGGACTTCTCCACAGGAGGCCCTCACTACATACAAACACCTCCACCGTTCCACCTCATACCAGCAGAGGGAGCCCGTTAGGGACATATATATATGGAGGGTGGAGCTAGGCAGTTCAGTTAGTTGTTGGAGAGTGTGCTGACGCTGAGAGCAGCGAAGATGCAGCACGTCTGCTGCTGAGTTCTGAGGGCCCCGAGTGTGGCCGACGGCAAGGAGGAGAGGAGAGAGGAGTTGAAAGGGGCAGAGGAGCATCATAGGCTCACCCCGAAGATACAAACTGGACACGGGGTCCGCGCCTACAGGGTCCTTTATACCCAGTAGGGACCACCGGCATTCCAGGAGGACTACAAGTCCCTGGCAGACCTGAAGCTAGACCCATTACAGGACCAGGAACCACGAAGGCCCCGGCGACCAGGGATAGTGGTTGCCAGCAGAAGGTCCCACTACCAAGCGACAGGTGAAGGAACAGCACGACACATAAGCTAGGCCCAATTGCAGGCTGGCCAGGAGCATACAGAGAGGCAGACACGGACCAGGAGGCCTTATACCCGCTCACTGGGGAGAAGTCCTGAAGTGCACCCATCCTACTGAGTACCCTGGACCGTACCTGACATCCGCACCAGTATTGAAGCGAATCCCCAGTCTCTGTCAGTTACTCCTGCTGCGCCATCCCACCTGCACTACAAGCCCCAGCATCACCACCCACCATCAAACTCCACACTGCCCCGGGGGTCTGCTCCGCCTGTGAGGAGCAGAAACATCCCAGCTGCCATCTCATCACCCCCCGGAGGTCTGCAGCAGCGCTGGTAATCCTTACCAGGTTCCACAGTTGGCGTCACAAACTATTTACTTTATTTTTATTTCTATCCAAGTTCCAATCCCTTTTTTCAAGAGTGACCCCAGGAACCGGGCCCAGGAGCCGACCACCGCGATATCCCCAAAACCAGGCAAAGGCCCGGGTACCGAGTCGTCCCCATCCCCTGGGCGCGTCACTGAGATCTCGGTGGCCATCTTGCTGAAGCTCTGGGTCTCAGGGAAATGGCCACCGAGATCCCAGTCTACACATGGGCCAGCTCGGGTGGCTATTTCCCTGTAGATCACGGCTTCATGAAGATGGCCGTGGCCGCTGGAAAAGCTTTGCACGCCGCTCTACCTGACCGCCGACACCGGCTCCACAACATCTCACTGCTTCTGCCGCCGGGTTCCAGAGAAGGGAGGGACCCTGCTTCCTGCGATCAACTCCCCATTTTCCTCCCAAATTTGGGGGAAAAACGAGTCTCTTATGGTCTGAAAAATACGGTACCTACTAGAAAATTGGTGATGGGAACATTTCTACAGTACACTACTGTACTGCTCTTTTTAGTTATGAGCTGAGGGATGTTCCTCTCGCTGAAATCCAAGTAGGTGAAATGCTGCTAATCTTTGAGGGTGTTTATTCTTGCTCATAAATATTTCCCTATGTATAACTATTAAGGGCTATTATGTGGATACAATAATTTGGTTTCCAGCAGTTTTAAGAAAGTGCCAAATGGTAGTGAATTTTTTTAAAATTAGCTTTTTTTACATTCATCCACTCTATGGTATACAAAATCCAAACTGGCAGTAGGGAGATGAAAAAAAGATAAAGAAAATAAACAAGTTTAGTCAAACATCAATTGCGAAGATATCCATGGCGACCAAATTTCTCAAAATCTTTACAATTTCCTGTTTGTATTTAAATCTACTTTTTTTTATTTTCGACATTAAAATCATTATGTTTTATTTCTTTGCTTTATGCCTTTTTCAAGTTTTTATAAATTTTAAGTCAGCTAAGGAATTAAAGTTTATTAATGACAAGTCTCTTACTACTGCTGCTTCCCGCACTTATGGGTATCTGTACCCACACCGAGAATACACTCTCCGTTCCCTATCCAAAAATTAGTTTTCATGACTTTACACATATTAGTAACTATCATTTTCCAATATCCTCAAGCTCAGGGCATTACTAAAATAAATGTGCAGTTCCAGCAACCTCTTCAGTAGATTTGAAACTTTGACGTCTTTTACCTATCTTTTTCAATCTTACAAATGTATAATAAAAAAATTATCCCAGTTTTCTTATTAGCCAGCCAACTTCCTGTTTCCTGGTGTGTGGGTACTGTGAGGCAGTGACGGGGATCGTATACGAGGGACGTTATATCTCCCCCAGAATGTGTACAGAGACCTATTAAACCCGTTGAAGTGCATTGCAGTCACAGACACACCTGCGGCTGCAATGCAGGAATGAAGGTGAGCATTGACCTAGTCAGGCTATCTGGCTAAAGCAGATTAGTAAAACCCGGCAGGGCCTTCATTTCTTGGAGGAGGCTACAGGAAGGCAGTGGGGCGGCCTCCTCCCTCCAACCCGGGTTTTCCAGTGGCTCTTGCCACAGGTCTTTTAAAAACCCTGAATTAAGGATTAGTGTTGTTCAGTGTTGGGACCTGCTAGGAGCATAGCAGGAAAGCTCGGCGGACCTGTGGGTAGCTGAACCCACGCCTGGGAAGGCTCTGCACCCATCAGGCTCTGAGCGGCCCGGCGCGGCCGTTGCCCATGGCAACCGTTATTTATGGACTTATGTTAACCTGGCTGCGAACCAGAGGACTTTCTGTTTACCCGTAAGTTGCTGAATAAAAGCTGTTTATGTTGGACTTGCTTGGGTCACTGCCTCAGTTACTGCACGGTGTGAACACCGCCACCTTACAGCACTTACAATTGATTGACAGTTCTGACCACAACCATCTCAAGCTGCTGGCCCGAACAGTGCACTCTCGATGCTGCTATAGGAGGCAGCTTTGCAGCTGCAGAATTGGGAGCACAGTGCCGTTGAAGCTACAAAGCAGGAGGAGCTCAAAGTGCGAGCTAGCAGTGCTTACACGCTCAATAGAAAAGAGCTTGTAAGCACTGTATATGTTCAACCACAACAGTGGCTGGTACCCTAAACAATGAGCCGTAATACAAAAACCTGAAAATTCTAATTAATAACTACTTCATGATGGATCTATATGTCATGGAGTGGATCGGAGTGTGGAATGGGCACAGAAGCTGAGCCCCTTCACACCGGGCAGGTACCATCTGTATTACTCAGCCAGCATCTGCTTCTAACAGCAGTGATGAAAACTAGTTCTGATTACTGCTGTTAACCCCTTAAATGCTGCTGCCAATCACTGACAGCAACTTTAAGGCTGCGCAATTTTACACGGGCATCTGTGCACCCACTGGCACACCCGTGAGATTATCATAGTGCTGATGGTTGCCATGAAGCCAGGGGATTGGTGATTGCCCCTGTTGGTTGCCTTGTTGAAAGTCTTTGAAGCCAAGCCACAGGCAGGAACATATTCCCTTTGGAGACTAAAAAAAGGTGAAAATGAATGAAGGAAAGAAAGAAAGAATATTAAAAAAAAAATTGACATAAAACAAGTTGAATCAATCCCCATTTTCTATAGTTAAAACTAAAGAAAACAATGAAGAATTTTAAAAACTATATTCAGTAATGGCATATCGTTAAAAGTCCCATGTATGAAAATATTTAACCGATACAATAAACTTCATAAAGAAAAAATAAATGCAAAAAATTGCCATATTTTGGCTCTGACACCTCTTACAAAAAATGAAATAACAAAGTGGTCAAAATCTCATATGTATCCCAAAATGGTAAAAACTACAGCTTCGTATGCAGGAAACAAGTCCTTACATAGCCTCATTGACTGAAAAGATTTAAAAAAATGAGTGTCAGAAAATTAAATAAACTATTTTTTTTTACAAAGTTCAGATGTTTCTTAAGCTTCTAAAATAGTAAAAAAGAGCTGCAATTGTTTAGTATTGTTGTCATCTTACTGACCTGGAGAATAATTTTGCTAGGTAATTTTTACTGAACAATGGATGAACCCAGTAAAAACAAACTCATAAATGGCAGAATTGCGTTTCTTTTTTCACTATTTTACCATAATTAGAATTATTTTCCATTTTTCAGTACATTATATGGTAAAGTGAAATTTGTCACTACGAACTACACCTTGTGCCGCAAAAAACAAGCCCTCGTACAGCTATGCCAATGGAAAAAAAAAGTTATGAATCCTTGAAGGAGGGTAGGAAAAAAATGAAAAAGTAAAAGAATAATTGGTTGAGTTCTCAAGGGGTTAAGAGAGCATTCTAAAATTTTAATAAATAGTGAATTGGAAAGCTGCTTATTTTTACAATCACTTTATCTAACTTATTGTGTCTATGTATTTGATTACCTTATGAATGTTTGCCCGGGATCCCATTGCAATTTTACTTACCTTTTTTCTCCTATCTAATCCTATTGCTAACAGATTTTTATATATATATATATATATATATATATATATATATATATATTTATTTTTTTTATATATACCGTATATACTCGAGTATAAGCCGACTTTTTCAGCACATTTTTTAGGCTGAAAAAGCCCCCCTTGGCTTATACTCGGGTATATACTTTATCTAGTATATACATTCCGATGGTAGATAGTGGTGGGGGGGCTTGCGGCGGCGGAGGAGTGGGGCACACGCAGTAGCCAGCTACTGCAGCTACCATGTGTGCCTGCTGCTAAAGTAAAATTAATATTCACTCTTCTCCACGCCCATGGGTGTGGAGAGGAGTGAATATTCATTCTCTTTAGTAGTGATGTCATGCGCTGCTCAGATGCTGAGATAAGCTGAGAACAGGACGCAGCACTGGAGCAGAGGGAAGAAAGGTGAGTAGAAGTGTTTATTTTTTTCATGTGTGCAGTGATGGGGGGTCATGCATACCAGGATTGGGGATGAGGTGGCCATGCATTCCAGGATTGGTGATGAGGGGGCCATGCATACCAGGATTGGTGATGATCGGGCCATGCATTCCTGGATTGGTGATGAGGGTGCCATGCATACCAGGAATGGGGATGATGGGGCCATGCATACCAGGATTGGGGGATGAAGGGTGCCATGCATACCAGGATTGGGGGATGAGGGGGCCATGCATACCAGGATTGGGGGATGAGGGGTGCCATGCATACCAGGATTGGGGGATGAGGGGGCCATGCATACCAGGATTGGGGATGAGGGGGCCATGCATATCAGGATTGGTGATGATCGGGCCATGCATTCCTGGATTGATGATGAGGGGGCCATGCATACCAGGATTGGGGATGAGGGGCCATGCATACCAGGATGGGGGGCATGCATACCAGGATTGGGGATGAGGGGACCATACATACCAGGATAGGGGGCATGTATACCAGGATTGGTGATGAGTGGACCATGCATACCAGGATTGAGGATGAGGGGGCCATGCATACCAGGATTGGAGGATGAGGGGACCAGGCATGCCAGGCTTGGGGATGAGGGGACCAGGCATACCAGGATTGAGGATGAGGGGGCCATGCATACCAGGATTGGGGGTGAGGCGGCCATGCTTACCAGGATGGGGAAATTTACCAGTAGCTGCTACATTTCCCACCCTAGGCTTATACTCGAGTCAATAAGTTTTCCCAGTTTTTTGTTGTAAAATTAGGTGCCTCGGTTTATATTCGGGTCGGCTTATACTTGAGTATATATGGTATATATATTTTATCACCATGTAAAAATATTTTTTGGTGCGCATAAAAATGATTTATTCAGACTGGACAATTTTATTCAAAATATATACAAATTGGGCAAGCCAATCATTTTTATTATATCAATGCCATCAGTAAAACTTCATGTCATTTTTTAAAAAAAAAAAATCCTCATTTTACCCCTAAATTTGATCCTGATTAGAAAGAATTAATCTCACTTTATTTTCAAAAGTCATTGGACGCCATAATGCCAAGATACTAGCCCTTTATATATACAATGCAGTTTTCTTAGGATATGTTTTCTTACACAGCCAAAGTTTGGATTCGATTATTAAAAAAAAAAATCTGCAGAATGTATATTTCCCAGCCAGGTTCATGGAAAGCATTGTAGTGAAACTTCTGATTATCAATTTATTTTAATTGTTTAATTTTAATGCCAGGGGGTGGGTTCTGAGACTAAGAAAGATATAAGATAAACAAAAACTAAAAGGAAAACATATGCATCAAAAACTGCACTGTGAAAAGAAAGTGTAAAATTTACAATTATTTTTAAAACAGAATTCTTTTCTTAGACAGTGAAATGTTATTTAGCGAAACTAATAGTGCTATAACCCTAACTAAAGTCCAGAATATCATGTTTAGCTCTATGTTTTATGCTGATATTTGAGATTTAGATAGAAAGCAAAAAAAAAAAAGTATTTTAGAACACGTGGAAGCAAGATGTCCCACTGATATCCAGTGTGATAGGCTAGCTTTGATTTAAAGCCATTATGACAGCTTTATGGCCGGTCCTCAACTGAGCCAAGACAGTCATGGTAAGTTTTAGAGCGGCGTCAGGTCCTGCGCGTTTTGAGAATCCCCTATCCCTTGGTCCAACAGACCAGGGGGATTCGCAGCATTTAAATTATCCTTGTGCTGTGGATTGAATGGCCACTAATAAATAATTTCTGCAAGGAAATGCAAAGCATTTATTACACAAGGGCTCGGAGGCCGTATATATTCCTGCTCTTCGTCACATCTCATGAGCTCCCCCTCTCCCTCCCCTGTTGTGAAACCCAAGTGAGCCCTTGAGAGAGCTGGAGACCTTTGGTGTGGAGAGGTAGTTAATTCATGGGAATGAAATATGAATACGACTTGCCATGTAATGTGTCTGCTATATTATGGTTACAGCTTTTAAAACCAATCATTTTCTCTCACCCTCCACATTTCAAACATGAAGCAACATGGTCACTTTCTACGCTACCTAATTTTAGAATTTTGTGGTCTCATCTCTGGTACCAAAGGTGTTGGAAATGAAATGTGTGCGTAAAGCCGGTCTAGATAACTGGTTACGGTTCAGTGGTTTATGAACTGCAAGCGGCAATAATCGCTACAGTAATTATGAAGATTAGGTGACCAACATTAGTAGAAAGCTCACTTTGTGATTGGAACCGACATCCATAAAACCACAGATCAATCGGAATAGAACAAGAGCCATGTCTGATGAACATTGGCCATAAAGACCTCAGAACTGCTCAGGTGATAGGTGCCAACTCTTCTGTTCAAATAGCTCTCATTATAGTAGTTTCTGGCTGTCATTGGTTTTATTCCATAGCCTATCTATCAAGTTAGATATATAATTTCAACATGACGCGAATTCTATCTTCGGCTTTCACAAAATAATTCACATCTGCCAAATGTCCTTATTTTATTAGTGAAAATCTACTTTGTACAATTTATACTACAAGCAGGTTTTCTATAAATTACTAGAAAGAACGAGAATACTAACGCCATGAAAAATGACTAGTGCAGGTGTTTATGAGATTCAGAAAATAATGGTGGTGAAATTCCTCTTTATATATAACCCTAATTCCAAAAAGTTTGGGATGTTGTGTAAAATGTAAAGAAAACAAGAATGCAATGATTTGGAAATCTTTGATAGCCATATTTTATTCAGAACTTAGAACACAGATCAGAAGATGAAAGTTAGACATTTTTCCATTTAATTTGAAAAAATGAACTAATTTAGAAATTGATGGCAGCAACACATCACAAAAAATTGGGACAAGGTTAACAAAAGGCTGGAAAAGTAAGTGGTACTGATGAAAAACTGCTGGAGAGTCAATTTTCAACTAAGTCATATGACTGTATATATATGGAGCATGTTAGAAAGGCAGAGTCCTTCTGAAGCAAAGATGGTCAGAGGTCACCAATCTGTGAAATGCGATTAAAAATGGTGGAATAATTTGAGAAAATTTCCTACATGTAAAATTGAAAAGACTCTGAATATCCTACCATCTGTAGTATATAATATCATCAAAAGATTCAGAGATTCTAGAGAAATCCATGTGTACAAGAGACAAGGCTGACAGTCAATATTGGATGCTAATGATCTACAGGTCCTCTGGTGGTACGGCATTAAAAGCAGGCATGATTCAGTCATGCAAATCCCTAAATGAGCTTATGAATACTTCCAGAAATCATTGTCTCTGAACCCAGTTTAACATGTAATCCACAAACACAAGTTCAAGTCCTGTCATGCAAAGAAGAAGCCATATATGGACATGATCCAGAAATGCTGCTGTCTTCTCTGAGCCAAAGCTCATTTAGAATGAACTGGGGCAAAATCGAAAACTGTTCTGTGGTCAGATGAATCAAAATTTTAAATTATTTATGGAAACCAGGATCCAAGGGGTAACGTTTCTCCTGGTGGAGAGTAACATGTCAAGCCTGACATGCCAGAGTGAGGAGACTTTCAAGCCTTGAAATGCTTCTTTGGGAAATTAAATATGCAAATTGTCTCTTCAGAGAGGAAGAGGACTAGAACTCTAGTGCCACCTATTGGAAACAGCAATCATAAAAGTCAATATCAACCCTTTAATGAGCCTTGTCACATGACTTAGGATAAAAGCCAAACTAGAATCTCAATCTGCAGACACTGCATCCATTACAGCATCATGGCTTCTCTGAAGAAGAGTTTGGGTGATGAACAGGTCACCTGCAGTCCAGACCTTTCTCTAGTAGGAAACATTTTGTGTACTATGAAACAAAAAATCCAACAAACAAGACCCCGGACTGTTGAGCAGCGAGAATTCTACATCAGACAAGAATGGGAAAACATTCCTCTCCCAAAGGTCCAACACTTGGTCTCCTCACTTCATAGACCTTTACGGTTTGGTATAAAAAGGATAGGGGCTAAAACACAATGGTAAACCTGACTATGTCCCAATTTTTTTGAGATGTGTTAATGTTTTTAAATGAAATGGGAAAATGTCCAACTTTTGATTTGTGTTCTATATTCTGTTGGGAATAAAATATGGATACAAGAGATTTCCAAATCGTTGCATTCTTGTTTTCTTTACATTTTACACAATGTACCAACTTTATTGGCATTGGGGTTGTAGTAAATTAATAAGGTTGCACTCAGACAATAGTCTATCTAGTTCAACCTACTATTCTAAGGGCTCATATTTTAGGCCTGTGTGCAGTCCTCATGCAAAACAGTTAGCATACATACAGCACTTTGACGAATGAAAGTCAATGGAGTAGTTCACATTACATAGACGGAAAGTTTGCGTGAAAAAAATTGCATCTTGCTTTACTCTGATTCGTTTCTTGGATCTGACACGCTCACTTAATTCAATCTGTAAGGCATCTGTTTTTTTTATAGATGCATTGCAATTATTACCATAGAAAGCTCTCTTTAGCCTTTTATTATTTTTTAAAATTGTGGATGTATAAAATGGATTGCATAAGCAGGTCATACACATGTAAAAATTAATGACATACGGAACATGCAATTGTCTGTTTTTTTCTGGATGTAAAATAGATGGCTTTTCATATACTGACCTAAAATGGTGATCAAGCAGATATCCAAAGTAAAGTAGTTAACCCTTGGATAACATTTCAACTCTAACATGTGAAAAGGAGATATATGTATGATTGGTTGGAGTTTGACTCCTGGAACACCGACATATTTGGAAAACAGTGGTCCCAAATTTCTGTTTGAATGGAGTAGTATTACGCATGCATGATCAATTCAATCTTTATAGGTCTACTAGAGCTGTGGAGCGCATGCATGACCATCACCCCATAGACAATGAATCTCTTGTGTAGTGCGGGACCCATTGGGGAAACCAACCAGTCAAGCATTGATGGCAGTGATGAATGGTGGTAGGTTAGGTCTTGTGATGAGCGAGTATGCCTCATTAACCCTTTCGGCGAGCACGCTTGGGTGATCGCCGAGTATTTTGGCGTGCTCGGCATTTCATTTATTGTCGTTGCGCCTGCAAGTGTCACGGCTGTTAGACAGCTCTGACACATGCAGAGATAGTCTGTTCGCCAGGCTATCTCTGCATGTGTCACTGTAGCACCCCGAGGGCTCTGCTGCTACAGGGGTATTGCACCTCAAACCAGAGGTGTGATATTCCACTCCCGGGTAAGGATGGATTGTGGACCAGGACTCGGTAGGCTGCATGCACCACACACACCCCATTTCCGAGGGACAGCTCAACGGTGCTCCCACTAGACAGAAGTGCAGGCACGACAGCATCTGTCCCTGGCTGGAGTGGGGAGGGGGAGGAAAACCCAGTGGTGTAGGAGCAGATAGGGGTGGGTCTCTGGGCATAGGTAGGAGCCCATTGGTTGCTAGTCACCTGGGCTCACACAGAGAGGGAGGTATATAAGGTGGGCACCATCTTAGAAGGTCAGACAGTCAGAGGAGTGCAGTGAGAGAAGGAGTTCAGCCAGAGAGGGCTGACAGGGAGCTGTGGCTCAGTCTGGGCCCAGCTCCACGAGGCAGGCCTAGGGTGAAGGCCGGAGCCAGAGAGAGAGAACGGAAACAGAAAAGAACAGAAAGGAAACAAGGAACAGAACATTAAGAGAGGCCCAGAGACACGAGAGAAGAAGGAACCCCATAGGCCCATGAGATTACGGGTGACGGGTTGGCAGAACAGGGTACCGGATCCCAAGTTGGTGGAGGCGACTAATCCTCAGCCAAAGACCGGTGGTCGTGACTATATCTCGGTGCGACCCCTCACTACACCTACCAGGAAGGCACACCACATAGGGTCAGGGACGCAGAGATCAGGGTACCAAGAGAAGGCCCGAGGCAGCCGGACAAACGTAGAGTTACTGGTGGGGCACGGCCAGAGAAGGGAAGAGAAGGGAGCCCTGTGCCACGCTCTGGAATTGCCTGGGAGTTGGTCGAGCCCCTTGCCTGGTGGACGCAGCACGGCTTGGGCAGTCACCGCCGGTACCGAGGTGACTAGGACCAGTAAAGAACTGTGAGTAAAGCATTGGAAACTGCAACCACACGTCTCTGTGCTTCTTCGCCGCACCAGCACTACCAGTGCTGGGACGCTCGTGCACCATCACTCCCATCATCGCACTAACTGCCCTGAGGCTATACTTCTTCCGTGGGGAGTCATCCCATACTTGGCTGCGCATACAACATCAGCCTCAGTGGTCTGCATCGCAGCGGCGGTCCCCACTGACCGCAATCCACGGGTGGCGTAGTTGGACAATCATAATTCTATTAAGACTGCCACTGAATTGACCACCCTGGGCACGGACCGGGTCAGCGCCACGGAGACTACAACCCCCAGCGATCCGGCTCCGGGTGTTCCACGCACACACGTGCACGCACGACACAGGCCCAGGGGGCGCGTCATCACAACTGTCTAACAGCGTGACACTTGCAGGCGCAACGACAATAAATTAAATGCTGAGCACGCCAAAATACTCGGCGATCACCCGAGCTTGCTCGCCGAAAGGGTTAATGAGGCATACTCGCTCATCACTAGTTAGGTCCCATGAGTGGTTTTCTGCAATTTTTGATGACGGGCCCAACCAGTGAGCTACAGGTCCCCTTTATTGTTTATATGGATGGCTGTCCTAGTATGACAGCTCAGTCTCATTCACGACAGTTTGCTGTCTAAGAAAATACTTTCTATGGTTATTAGTGCAAAGAGCACTTATGTTCAACAAATGTACTACGTATTAGTCCAATTAATTTCTGTAGAAGAAAGCTAACATTAAAAGGGTTTTCCACATAATAATAAGGGAGTTTATGGTTTAATGTAGTTGGAGTAGCACTAACAGCTAGCAGAAATGTTGAGAAATGTGGAGAAATAACATTGTACTGAATATAATAAAGTATAAACTTCCATATAGAATGACCACATATGCAATAAACCACTGACCATTTTATATATGGCATTAATCAATCATTTTAACTTGGCTTAACACATGAAGAGAAACGTGTTCCACATAATGGTGAATAAATTATTCAGCGACATTAGTACCGAAGATACAGAAGTGTGGCACAGTTAATGCACTATAGCCATAGACATTAACGAAATGCTGGGAATACACAGAAACCGAACAGCAGTTATTTATAGAATATGGAGTAACTGGATATATTACTTACATTATCATGTGATTTATTTCCAAAAAGAAAAAAATAGAAATGTTTGGAGAAAAACATATTACATATAAATGTCAGGGTTATAACTGATCAGGCAGGCTAATCTCTATAGTGATTAATGCAGTGCGGATCACCGATTATCTATACGATCATCTCCATTCATTAACTCTAAATGTTATAGAGAAAACTGGACTCTTTTTTGTCTATTATTAAAGAAATGGTCTTTTTTCATACTACCAAAGTGGCAAACAGCTGATGACCATGTCAGAATCTCCCACCCACCAAGTACTGGACTTATAGATTCCCTATCAGTATGTCTTTGGAGTGTGGGAGGAAACTGGAGAACCTGGAGGAAACCTACACAAACATAGAGAGAACATACAAACTCCTTGCAGATGTTGTCCTTGGTGGGATTTGAACCCAGGACCCCAGTGCTAACCACTGAGCCACCATGCTCCTCTGTACTCGAGGCATAACACTATTTCTCGCCATTATATGACATGTATCCTGCATTTCACTAGTTGTCCCCTCTGAAGCCTTTATACAGTTGAAACCAGAAGTTTACATACACTATATAGAAAGACACATATACATGTTTTTCTAAATATCTGACATGAAATCAGAATAAATCTTTCCCGTTTTAGGTCAATTAAGATTACCATCATTTTTAATATTTGCCCAATGCCAGAATAATGAGAGAGAGAGAATGTTTTAAGGCATTTTTATTACTTAATGCAAAGTCAAAAGTTTACATACACTAAGATTACTATGCCTTTAAACCATTGTGGACTGCCCATATGATGATGTCATCTGTTTGTAAAGCGCTGTGGAATATAATGGCGCTATATAAGTAAAATATATAAAAAAAATAATGTGGGTTTATGAAGGCAGAGATCGAACCATATTGAGGGCAAACTGTTATATTGTCAAATGACCTTTTTTTTTACTTTACGGCCCTTTTACACAGGCTAATGCAAACAGGATACATGATTGTTAATACAAATTTTGCACAAATGTCACATGTTTAACTTCTGAGCTGGTTCCTGTCCCTTTTGTTTCTGCTTCGACTGTGCTTTTGTTATGGGTGACACGTGACAACTTCATTCCTGTTTTATTCTGGTGACATTTGGTGCCACTAGATCAGAGAACTTTGGGATTAATTGCTTTTGATTACTCTCTACTGAGAGCCTTGGGTGGGGCTGCCTGCTATTTAAACCCCTGGATCTCTGATTTCCACTACCAGTCAATTAGTTTTGCTATGTGGTTTGTGCTAGTCCTTGCTTGTGTTGTTTTCCTGATTCCTCCTGTTTTCTAACCTTGGCATGAAGTTTGACCATCCTCTTGTTTTACAATTCTGTTCTTGAGGTGACATTTTGGCCTTGAACGTGGTGTGTGACCTTTCCTGTCTCTGGTTCGCTCCTCCGGCCAGCATCCCTTCCGTGGAAGCAATCCACTAGACCCTGTTGTAAGACCAGATCCCTGTACATAGGTCAAAGCATGAAGATCAAGATTCCTCTGGAATCTGCGAGATGGAGTGGCTTATGCCAAGTCTGTACATGGTAGCCATTTTGAGCCTGCTGCCTCTGACCGATTTGACAATGTGCTTCAGAAAACAATAATTTTTAGGTCTGCATAAATGATCTGATGAACCAGGGAATAATGCCATGTTTATATGATTGGGTTGATTGGCCTGTGGAAGGAGCCAGTGTTTGCAATAATTCTCTGCTCCGGCTCACAGAGGGAGGACCATAGCATCATACATACCTCCCAACTTTTGAAAAACAGAAAGAGGGACACATCATGTGGCGCGCATACTGCCACGGCAAATTTTGGTCACGCCCCTGGCCACACCCATTTACCATTTCTTTCTCCCCAGGCAGGAGGAGATGTCAGAGGGGCGCTGGTAATGAGGGGCATTCAGCAGACGGCCGAGACTGCAGGGCGTAGACCCAAATCCAGGCCAGTCCACTGTATCTGGGACAGTTGGGACTAGAGATGAGCGGATGGATTCCCCGGTCTCTGGTCCAGCGTCAAGGTCAGTGGTACCTGGCGGATGGACAGGAGGACGTGAATCTCTAACCATCTGGTGTCCCCAGCGGCTTTTGATCACCCAGGGCAGCGCAACATCATCTGTGCGTCTTGCTCATCTCTAATTGTGGATTATTTTTTGTTCCTTCATTCACAGTCGGAGCCGCCAGAACTTTCTCATCTCATCATGTAGCTTCATTATACGACATCTGGCTTTTTATGTCTGTAAGGCCGTGTTCACACAGTGCAGAAATACTGTGTTTTTTTGTTTTCTGCCGGATCCACACCAAACTCCATAATAAGAATCAAAGCTTTTCTGTACTATTAAAAAGCATTAAAAACTCTGCTTCTTATCTGCCCCAAAATCACACCAAATAAGAGGAAAAACGCAACAAAGACGCCATAATCAGAGAAGATTGTTACTGTGTCGTGTGGTGCGGACACCTGCAGAAAAAAAGCAGCAGAAAGAATGCAGCATTTATGCAAATTACGCCATTTTTTTACGTCCTTTACCGATCCCCGTAAATAATCTGATCGCTGTGTTGTGCAGGTTGTTACGATTACGGGAACACCAAATATGTCTATGTTATTTGCTGATTAGTGATGTTTATTATTTAAAAATAAACGCATTAAAAATAACTTTTTTTCATTATTAAGTGTATTTCATTATTATTTTTTTAGTAATTTTATAAGATGAAAAAATCTCTTAGGGTGTGTGCACATGATCAGGAGCCGCTGCGGGTTTGATGCTGTTTGTTTATGCAGCATCAAACCTGCAGCGTCCGACTGTTACAGCAAAGTGGATGGGATTTGTAGAAATCCCATCTCCACTATGTGTCTCTGTACACCTGTGGAAATTGACATGTGGCGTGTCTTTCCAGACCGCAGCATGTCAATGTCTCTTGCGGATCCGCATGCGGGCTTTCTCCATAGACCTAACATCTATGACAAAAGTCCGCAGGTGAAAAAAAAAAAATGGCACCACTCATTTGCATATTGAGCCAAAGCCACCGGCGGATATTCCTCAGTGTAGGGGCCGCAGGCTGGTACGCATCATGGGCACATACCTGGATTCTCCCTGTAGAATAAAAATCCATACATTGCACACAGCAATGTATTCCTATTCCTAGTTCTATCAGCCTAATCATAGTCTGCAGTACAGATCAAGTACATGGAATCTTCCTCATTGCACCACTGGAGTTTGTGGCTCAACACACTAAAGCTCCAGTTCTCTGTAATGTGAAGTTTGTGCATTGAAGACCTGAGTAGACACTAAAATAAAAATTAATTGCTTATTATCATTTTTAATACTTTTAGGCTACATTACCACAATCAGGAACAGCAATGCTTTGGACGCAGTGTATTCTTGCTGCGTCCAAAGTGCTGCGTTCTAATCACGCATGTAAATCCGCATGTGTTCACTGAACCATGTGGAGTTACCACATCCAATATGATTCTATTGTGTAAATTTCATAGTGGAGACCAGCGTCTCCACAACATAAATTGACGTGCTGGGGCTCGTAAATCCACGCCGCTGGCAAGTTTACGCAGCGTCAAACAGAAGCATAGTGGGCGTGGGATTTCTATAAATCCATCCACTTTGCTTCTAATGTAGAACGCAGCGTTTCGGATGCTGCGCAAGTGAACAGCATCCAAAACACTGCCATTACAGAGCGTGGGCTTATAGCCTTATAGGAACAAGATAAATATTTTTCTTCACCTTAGTATACAGCCAACATAAAAATACATTATTATATTTACACTGTATTTCTATGGAGATGTATACTCTGCTACTGGACTCATTGCAATGTAGAGTCAAGATAACCAAAATCTCCTGTTGCAATAATTATGGGCTGTAGCTCAGTGGTTAGCGCACAGAACCTTGGGAAGCATGATGTGATTTGTGAGTTCAAATCACTGGTGAGACTGATAACAGGAGTGTGAGGAGGTGACTATATAATTTAATTTATGCACTAAGAGATTATCAGCCCTGTGCCCCCGGGCAGGAGGAGCTACAGAGAGTATAGATGCTGGGAAAACAGCTGATGCGGGACAGTCCCGCGGAAACCGGGACAGTTGGGAGCTATGCATCATACATTTCAAGGCTATACAGAAAACTCCCATTGTATTATACACTGCTCAAAAAAATAAAGGGAACACTTAAACAACAGAATATAACTCCAAGTAAATCAAATTTCTGTGAAATCAAACTGTCCACTTAGGAAGCAACACTGATTGACAATCAATTTCACATGCTGTTGTGCAAATGGAATAGACAATAGATAGAAATTATTGGCAATTATCAAGACACCCTCAATAAAGGAGTGGTTCTGCAGGTGGGGACCACAGACCACATCTCAGTACCAATGCTTTCTGGCTGATGTTTTGGTCACTTTTGAATGTTGGTTGTGCTTTCACACTCGTGGTAGCATGAGACGGACTCTACAACCCACAGAAGTTGCTCAGGTAGTGCAGCTCATCCAGGATGGCACATCAATGCGACCTGTGGCAAGAAGATTTGCTGTATCTGTCAGCGTAGTGTCCAGAGGCTGGAGGTGCTACCAGGAGACAGGCCAGTACACCAGGAGATGTGGAGGGGGCCGTAGGAGGGCAACAAACCAGCAGCAGGACCGCTACCTCCGCCTTTGTGCAAGGAGGAACAGGAGGAGCACTGCCAGAGCCCTGCAAAATGACCTCCAACAGGCCACAAAAGTGCATGTGTCTGCACAAACGGTTAGAAACCGACTTCATGAGGGTGGTATGAGGGCCCGACATCCACAGATGGGGGCTGTGCTCACAGCCCAACACCATGCAGGACACTTGGCATTTGCCACAGAACACCAGGATTGGCAAAGTCGCCACTGGCGCCCTGTGCTCTTCACAGATGAAAGCAGGTTCACGCTGAGCACATGTGACAGACATGACAGAGTCTGGAGACGCCGTAGAGAGCAGCGGCGGACACAGACTGTAGTGGGCCCCTGTGCAAGAATTTTTTGGGGCCCCCCCCCTGCCCTTTATAGGGGGCATGAAGGCCCCCCCCCCGTGCATCTCTCATCCCCCCGTGCATCTCTGATTCCCCCCACTCCTAGTTAATTAATTGTATTTAAAAAAAATAAAACTTGTTATACTTACCCCCAGGGATGGCTCCAGGTTTTTGTGGGCCCTGGGCGACAGAGTTTCAGTGACCCCTTTAACACATACCATGATTCATGATGCACAGATACCACAGAGAAATATATATATATATATAGTACAAGGCCAAGGATTTCACTTACTACATGACATGAGCGATATCTATTGTAAATTCTACAATAGCTCAGAAACCGGCGAATCCTCACAGCGCACAGTGCAGACCGGACAGTATAGTCTTTCATACAGTATTATGGGCACCATATAATGCTCCATACAGAATACTGACCCCCTTATAATGCTCCATACAGGATACTGGTCCCCATATAAAGCTCCATACAGGATACTGGCCCCCATATAACGCTTCATACAGAATACTGACCCCCATATAACGCTCCATACGGAATACTGTCCCCCATATAACGCTCCATACAGAATACTGACCCCCATATAACGCTCCATACAGAATATTGGCTCCCATATAACGCTCCATGCAGGCTGTTCCCCCCTTATAATGCCCCAATACATGAGCGATATCTATTGTAAATTCTACAATAGCTCAGAAACCGGCAAATCCTCACAGCACACAGTGTAGACAGGACAGTATAGTCCTCTATACAGTATTTTGGGCACCATATAATGCTCCATACAGGATACTGACCCCCTTATAATGCTCCATACAGGATACTGGTCCCCATATAATGCTCCATACAGGATACTGGTCCCCATATAATGCTCCATACAAGATACTGGTCCCCATATAACACTGCATACAGAATACTGGCCCCCATATAACGCTCCATACAGAATACTGTCCCCCATATAACGCTCCATATAGAATACTGACCCCCATATAACGCTCCATACAGAATACTGTCCCCCATATAACGCTCCATACCGTATACTGACCCCCATATAACGCTCCATACGGAATATTGGCTCCCAAATAACGCTCCATGCAGGCTGTTCCCCCCTTATAATGCCCCATTACATGAGCGATATCTATTGTAAATTCTACAATAGCTCAGAAACCGGCGAATCCTCACAGCGCACAGTGCAGACCGGACAGTATAGTCCTCCCTACAGTATTATGGGCACCATATAATGCTCTATACAGGATACTGACCCCCTTATAATACTCCATACAGGATACTGGTCCCCATATAATGCTCCATACAGGATACTGGTCCCCATATAACGCTCCATACAGGATACTGTCCCCCATATAACACTCCATACAGAATATTGGCCCCCATGTAACGCTCCATGCTGGCTGTTCCCCCCTTATAATGCCCCATGCAGGATGACACCCCCCTTTTAATGCCCTATGCAGGATGTCACCTCTACCCCCCATAAAATGCCCCATGCAGGATGTCACTTCCCCCCTTTTCAATGCCCCATGCAGTATGTCAGACCACCCCCTCCCTTATAATGCCCCATGCAGGAGGTCACACACCCCCCTCCTTATAATGCCCCATGCAGTATGTCACACACACACCCTCCTTATAATGCCCGATGCAGGATGTCAATTCCCCCCTCCCCCTCTTATAATGCCCCATGCAGGATGTCACTTCCCCTCTTATAATGCCCCATGCAGGATGTCAATTCCCCCCTCCCCCTCTTATAATGCCCCATGCAGGATGTCACGCCCACTCTCCCCCCACCATATAATGCCCCATGCGGTATGTCACCCCCCATATAATGTCACATGCAGTATGTCACACACACCCCATATAATGCCCCATGCGGTATGTCACCCCCCCATATAATGCCTCATGCAGGACGTCACACCCACTCTCCCCCCACCATATAATGCCCCATGCGGTATGTCACCCCCCCATATAATGCCCCATGCAGTATGTCACACACACCCCATATAATGCCTCATGCGGTATGTCACCCCCCCATATAATGCGCCATGCAGGACGTGACACCCACTCTCCCCCCACCATATAATGCCCCATGCAGTATGTCACTTCCCCCCTTCCCCTCTTATAATGCCCCATGCAGGATGTCACGCCCACTCTCCCCCCACCATATAATGCCCCATACGGTATGTCACCCCCCCCATATAATGCTCCATGCAGTATGTCACACACACCCCATATAATGCCCCATGCGGTATGTCACCCCCCCACATAATGCCCCATGCGGTATGTCACACACACCCCATATAATGCCCCATGCGGTATGTCACCCCCCCATATAATGCCCCATGCAGGATGTCACGCCCACTCTCCCCCCACCATATAATGCCCCATACGGTATGTCACCCCCCCCCCATATAATGCCCCATGCAGGACGTCACACCCACTCTCCCCCCACCATATAATGCCCCATGCGGTATGTCACCCCCCCATATAATGCCCCATGCAGGACGTCACACCCACTCTCCCCCCACCATATAATGCCCCATGCTCCCATACATAAAAAAAAAAATCAAATACTCACCTCACTTCTTACCTGATGCTGATCCGGACTCCACAGCGTCGCCCGCGTCTTCCCGCTGTGACAGCTCAGGAGAGATCGCGCGCGCTGTAAACACATCACCGCGCCCTCTGACCTGAGACGTCACAGTCAGAGGACGTGGAAGACGCTGCGGAGGCACGGGGAGGGGTAAGTATTGTGCCGGCGTCGTCACATGACCGGAGATGTCCCAGCGCTCAGCATGGGGCCAGGGGCCCATGCTGAGCGCAGGGACATCTCCGGTCATGTGACTGCGGGAGGGTCCTGCGGGGGGGCCCCATGAGGAGACGCACAAGACGGGGTGCCCCAACGGGGCTCCGAGGGGGCCCCGACAGCCCGGGCCCCATGCTGGAGTCAGGGCAGTCATGCCCTGATGGCGGCCCTGATGGAGGCTGGAGGGGCCCCCTCTCCCTCGGGGCCCCCGTTCAATGAACCGGCTGCACGGGCGGTAGGTCCGCCCCTGGTAGAGAGCGATCTGCTGCCTGCAACATCCTTCAGCATGACCGGTTTGGCAGTGGGTCAGTGATGGTGTGGGGTGGCATTTCTTTGGAGGGCCACACAGCCCTCCATGTGCTCGCCAGAGGTAGTGTAAGGGGGAAGACCGGGGTGTAAGTACTTTCAAAACAAGGGATCCGGAACTGCCAGGGCTGTGCCTCTGGATGCAGGGGGAAGACAGACTGCGAGCACAGGAGTCAGGTGACCGGGAAGCTGGGGACGTGTCCAGAGCGAGAGCTCTGGAGTCAGATGACCAGGGAGCTGGAGGCGTGTCTAGGAAGAGGGAGAAAAAGGAGGTTTGCACGGGAAAGCAGGCAGTTGACAGTTGGAGTCAAGCCCGACTAGAGGGAGAAGAGACGCAGGGTCCGTGGAGCCGAGCAAATGAGGTGCAGTGTTTTGGACTAGGGGCTCAGCGGTTCAAACCGGAGACCACCCACTGCAACCAGAAGATGGAGCATTGTTTAGGGGGGGAAGCCAGAAGAAAACAACACCGGCATCAGCCAGCAACTGCCTTGTGGGGAACAAGAGTCAGCTAAGTGCAAAACTGCCGATTACAACTATTTAGACTCTGCTACATCTAGCCAAACTGTGGATTGTCAGTTATAGCCTGTTACCTGCTACTTCCCTTGCTGTCCCCATATTTCCCCTGTTACTCCCTGCGTGGAGATTGACCCTGTTACAATAAATCCCCCCTGTTTAATAACCCTGTACTGGCTGCACTGTGTTTCTGTGTCACTGCATCTAAAGTAACTGTGTCGCATTAGCCTGACTCCCATTAGATACCGAGATGAGATCCTCAGACCCCTTGTGAGACCATATGCTGGTGCGGTTGGCCCTGGGTTCCTCCTAATGCAGGACAATGCCAGACCTCATGTGGCTGGAGTGTGTCAGCAGTTCCTGCAAGATGAAGGCATTGAAGCTATGGACTGCCCCCCCCCCCGTTCCCCAGACCTGAATCCGATTAAGCACATCTGGGACATCATGTCTCGCTCCATCCACCAACGTCACGTTGCACTACAGACTGTCCAGGAGTTGGCGGATGCTTTAGTCCAGGTCTAGGAGGAGATCCCACAGGAGACCATCCACAACCTCATCAGGAGCATGCCCAGGCGTTGTAGGGAGGTCATACAGGCACGTGGAGGCCACACACAATACTGAGCCTCATTTTGACTTGTTTTAAGGACATTACATCAAAGTTGGATCAGCCTGTAGTGTGTTTTCCACTTTAATTTTGGGGGTGACTCCAAATCCAGGCCTCCATTGGTTAATAAATTTGATTTCCATTGATGACTTTTGTGTGATTTTGTTGTCAGCACATTCAACTTTGTACAGAACAAAGTATTCAATGAGAATATTTCATTCATTCAGATCTAGGATGTGTTATTTGAGTGTTCCCTTTATTTTTTTGAGCAGTGTATTTTATCTTAATATATATTCTCACAGTTGCACTTTTCAAAAACCTGCTATGGAATACAGGCTGCTCTGCAATTTCCCTGTTTTATTATCTCATTTCTCAAGTAATATGAATGATAGGAGTATATTACTTCCCCAGTATGTAAGTGCAGGCTCAGCAAGTATTAGGTGAGGTTACTTTGAGGGCCTCTTGCATTTCCTTGTCCTCTGGGTCATGAAGTGCCAAACCTTCCTTGGCGCAACTTTGTGAACACGTGGGAATTCCTCACTGACTGTATGTAGGTGCTATGCTGTTTGCACGCGGTCACAGAGCCTCATTGATAGCCGCTGGGAGAGATGATGGAAGGCTTTAGAAATGATGGCTGCTTCTCATCTGACAGCGTAGGGTGCCTGACCTGCAGTTACTGTAGCATTCTCTACATAGCTCAAGTAATGCACCTAAATCCCCTCACTGCAGTTATGCCTCTTGAGTTGCCTGTAATTTATCCCACACCACACACACACAGCTGCATGTGGATCCCGCAGCTGACAGAACCGCTCACTCTTCGGCTTATTCCTAAGTCATAGCGCAATTACAGATTGTTTACTATCATTTTATTGCACAAGTGACACAACTACTGCCGATAATTTATGAAGGTTCGTACTGTATGAATCAAACATAAGATTAAAGGGAAACGCCAGTGAAAAACACAGCGTACAGCGTTGCTTTGTCAGGTAGTTTCAGAAGAGTCTGCAACAAAGGCTCCAATGCAGATGTGAACAAAGCCTAATGCATGCGGTGCAGCATGGCCATAAAATGTCTAGTACAGGAAATTACTGCATCTTTTTGTAGCTTACTCTGATATAATTTAATAAAAGTTATGACCATGGGATGGGTAATTGTACTGTTATAGCCGTCATATGTATGATATAGGTGAATTGGGTGCAATCAAACTAGTAATCCAGTGCAGCAGAACAACGCAGAGACCGAAACATTTACATGTTACAATGTAATAAACAGTAAGAAAATTGGACTAGACATTGTGAAAAAGCACCAATTTACTAAATTTGTTGACTAATTCGGCTCATCTTTAGAAACTTTTGTATGACTTTTGTTGCACCTTAAATCAGTTGTTCACCTTTTTGGACATTTTATTTTACTTAAATGCTTTGTATTTTGGGCTAAAAATCATTTTTGTCATTGCGTTTTATTAAAAAAATTTGCACTGCTTGGCTTTTACAGGCTCTTCATGTGGTCTGTAGTCAGAAATTAGTGGATTCTCAGTTAA
Source organism: Phyllobates terribilis (assembly GCF_046119375.1). Taxonomy (NCBI): domain Eukaryota; kingdom Metazoa; phylum Chordata; class Amphibia; order Anura; family Dendrobatidae; genus Phyllobates; species Phyllobates terribilis. The sequence goes on from NW_027362762.1 coordinate 151,613,044, forward strand.
ATACAAAGCTAAAAGTGCTCTGCAGAGGCTATAGAAAGCAAACGGTGCAAAAGTATCATGAGATTTGCAAAAATGATTTTTAGGTCCATCTCCAAGGATGGACAAACCCTTTAAGCCATGACCTCTTTAAAGATTTATCATTTATTTATTTTACTCATTTATATAGCGCCATTAATTCCACAGCGCTTTACATACAGTGGGTACAGAAAGTATTCAGACCCCTTTAAAATTTTCACTCTTTGTTTCATTGCAGCCATTTGGTAAATTCTAAATAGTTCATTTTTTTTCTCATTAAAGTACACTCTGCACCCCATCTTGACTGAAAAAAACAGAAATGTAGAAATTTTTGCAAATTTATTAAAAAAGAAAAACTGAAATATCACATGGTCATAAGTATTAAGACCCTTTGCTCAGACACTCATATTTAAGTCACATGCTGTCCATTTCCTTTTGATCCTCTTTGAGATGGTTCTACTCCTTCATTGATGTCCAGCTGTGTTTAATTAAACTAATATGACTTGGAAAGGCACACACCTGTCTATATAAGACCTCACAGCTCACAGTGCATGTAAGACCAAATGAGAATCATGATGAGCTCAAAGGAACTGCCCAAGGAGCTCAAAGACAGAATTGTGGCAAGGCACAGATCTGGCCAAGGTTACAAAGGAATTTCTGCATTTCTCAAGGTTCCTAAAAGCACAGTGGCCTCCATAATCCTTAAATGGAAGAAGTTTGGTCTTCCTAGACCTGGCCGTCCAGTCAAACTGAGCAATCATGGGAGAAGAGCCTTGGTGAGAGAGGTAAAGAAGAACCCAAAGATCACTGTGGCTGAGGTCCAGAGATGCAGTAGGGAGATGGGAGAAAGTTCCAAAAAAGCAACTATCACTGCAGCCCTCCACCAGTCTGGCCTTTATGGCAGAGTGACCCGACGGAAGCCTCTCCTCAGTGCCAGACATGTGAAAGCCCGCATAGAGTTTGCTCAAAAACACATGAAAGACTCCCAGACTATGAGAAATAAGATTCTCTGGTCTGATGAGACGAAGATAGAACTTTTTGGTGACAATTCTAAGCGGTATGTGTGGAGAAAACCAGGCACTGCTCATCACCTGCCCAATACAATCCCAACAGAGAAACATGGTGGTGGCAGCATCATGCTATGGGGGTGTTTTTCAGCTGCAGGGACAGGATGACTGGTTGCAATTGAAGGAAACATGAATGTGGTCAAGTTCAGAGATATCCTGGATGAAAACCTCTTCCAGAGTGCTCTGGACCTCAGACTTGGCCGAAGGTTCACCTTCCAACAAGACAATGACCCTAAGCACACAGCTAAAATAACAAAGGAGTGGCTTCAGAACAACTCTGTGACTATTCTTGACTGGCCCAGCCAGAGCCCTGACCTAAACCCAATTGAGCATCTCTGGAGAGACCTGAAAATGGCTGTCCACCAATGTTCACTATCCAACCTGACGGAACTGGAGAGGATCTGCATGGAAGAATGGCAGAGGATCCCCAAATTCAGGTGTGAAAAGCTTGCATTCCCAAGAAGACTCATGGCTGTACTAGCTCAAAAGGGTGCTTCTACTCAATACTGAGCAAAGGGTCTGAATACTTATGACCATGTGATATTTCAGTTTTTCTTTTTTTTTCATGTCACATGCTGCTCTGTATATCACTTACCCCTGTGGCCTGTCAATACTCTTTTGGTAACAACAAAATATTAATTTCCAGTTACTTGCTCTGCACTTTGTAACTCTGCCTTCGCCAGCTCATCTTGAACAAGGGGTTTGTTTCTCCTGTTATACCCTACTACTATTATGATGAATTATGGTGATTGAATGCAGTGTTTATTGTTATTGAACTATTGGACTGCTACTAAGTAAAACTTGATCAACACTTGTTTATATGCAACCCTATGTCTCTGGTGGTGTGGCACTCAGTGGCACTTTTTCCTCATAAGAGATTTATTTTAATGATGTTTTTATGAAAGATTTTGTTCTCAATAGAAATTAATATCTTATACATCCTCATAAGGACACAATTGCTTCCTCTTTTTCTTGGGATATTCTATTTAATCGGAACTGCATATTACAGTAGACCAATTGTTTTTGGGTACACAAACATATTCTGTAGCGCTGTACAGAGATTATTAACACTGAAAGGGGTTTCACAAAATAATTTACCACCTCCATTATCATCTCCAAATTCTCAATTGTCCTATCAATATGTTTCTGGAGTGTTGGTGGACATTCACAGAAACTATTGGGAACCGAAAACTCCCGTCAATCCACACATTTCCAATAGCAAACACAATGAGGCTATGGCCAATCCAATGCAGGTGGAGTTTCCAGAGCTCTCAGGGATATTTCTGGCCTTACTGCCGAATGAGCAACTAAAATAGTGACTTTCATTGGAAGTGAGACAGATGGATCGGCAAAGGAAATGTACACAAACTGCCCTGGTAATTTTCTCTCTGTCAGGTGCATACCCAAATCCTGAGTATTTTCCATTCTTAAATCACCACTGGTCAAAGTCTTAAACAGAACCTCAACTATGGAGACATAAGTGTTATTTAACCCCTTCACTCCACAGCCAATTTCCATTTTTTCATTTTTCTTCCCTCTTTTACCAAGAGCCATAACTTTTTTTTTATTTTTCTGACCACATAGCCATATGAGGGCTTGTTTTTTGCAGGACAAGTTGTACTTTTGAATGACACCATTCATTTTATCATGTGATGCACTGGAAAGCAGGAAAAAAATTGTATTGAAATTGTAAAAAAAAATCCAATTTCACAATTGTTTTTTTTTTTTTTTTTTATTAACCATGTTCACTAGATGGTAAAACTGACCTGGCAACATGATTCTCCAGGTCAGAAACCAAACATGTAATGTTTGTATTTATTTGAGTGGTGAAAAAAAATATAAATTTTTACGGATATGGGGCAGTGTGAGGGCTTATTTTTTGTTCCCTGGGCTGATGTTTTTATTGCTACTATTTTGGGATAGATACAATGTTTTAATATTCTCTTATTGCATTTTATTGCAAGGTGGAGGCAGCCAAAAAAACATAATTCTTGCATTTAAATTTTTTCCCATTCGGATTAATTTATTTTACAACCCCTGGCAAAAATTATGGAATCATCGGGCTCAGAGGATGTTCATTCAGTTGTTTAATGTTGTTGATAAAAAGCAGATCACAGACATGGCACAAAAATAAAGTCATTTCAAGTGGCAACTTTAGGGCTTTAAGAAACACTAAAAGAAATCAAGATTAAAAATCTGGTACTCAGTAAGCGTAATATTTTTCAGACCAAGCAGAGGGAAAAAATTATGGAATCACTCAATTCTGAGGAAAAAATTATGGAATCACCCTGTAAATTTTCATTTCCAAAACTAACACCTGCATCAAATTAGATCTGCTCGTTAGTCTGCATCTAAAAAGGAGTGATCACACCTTGGAGAGCTGTTGCACCAAGTGGACTGACATGAATCATGGCTCTAACACGAGAGATGTCAATTGAAACAAAGGAGAGGATTATCAAACTCTTAAAAGAAGGTTAATCATCATGCAATGTTGCAAAAGATGTTGGTTGTTCACAGTCAGCTGTGTCTAAAATCTGGACAAAATACAAACAACATGGGAAGGTTGTTAAATGCAAACATACTGGCAGACGAAGGAAGACATCAAAGCGTCAAGACCGTAAACTTAAAGCAATATATCTCCAAAACAGGAAATGCACAACAAAACAATTGAGGAACGAATGGGAGGAAACTGGAGTCAATGTCTGTGACTGAACTGTAAGAAACCGCCTAAAGGAAATGGGATTTATATACAGAAAAGCTAAACATAAGCCATCATTAACACCTAAACAGAAAAAAACAAGGTTACAATGGGCTAAGGAAAAGCAATAGTGGTCTGTGGATGACTGGATGAAAGTCATATTCAGTGATGAATCGCGAATCTGCATTGGGCAAGGTGATGATGCTGGAACTTTTGTTTGGTGCCGTTCTAAAGAGATTTATAAAGATGACTGCATGAAGAGAACATGCAAATTTCCACAGTCATTGATGATATGAGGCTGCATGTCAGGTAAAGTCACTGGGGAGATGGCTGTCATTACATCTTCAAGAAATTCCCAAGTTTACATTGATATTTTGGACAGTTTTCTTATCCCATCAATTGGATCTTTGGGGATAATGACATCATTTTTCAAAATGATAATGCATCCTCCCATAGAGCCAAAACTGTGAAAACATTCCCTGAAAGAAGACACATGAGGTTAATGTCATGGCCTGCAAATAGTCCGGATCTCAATCCAATTGAAAATCTTTGGTGGAAGTTGAAGAAAATGGTCCATGACAAGGCTCCAACCTGCAAAGCTGATCTGGCCACAGCAATCAAAGAAAGTTGGAGCCAGATTGATGAAGAGTACTGTTTGTCACTCATTAAGTCCATGCCTCAGAGACTGCAAGCTCTTATTAAAGCCAGAGGTGGAGCAACAAAATACTAGTGATGTATTGGAGTGTTCTTTTGTGTGTTTGTTTTTCATGATTCCATTATTTTTTCCTCAGAATTGAGTGATTCCATAATTTTTTCCCTCTGCTTGGTCTGAAAAAAATGACCCTTACTGAGTACCACATTTTTATCTTGATTTCTTTTAGTGTTTCTTAAAGTCCTAAAGTTGCCATTTGAAATGACTTTAGTTTTGTCCCATGTCTGTGATCTGCTTTTTTTCAACAACATTAAACAACTGAATGAACATCCTCCGAGCCCGGTGATTCCATAATTTTTGCCAGGGGTTGTATATGTTGATAGATCTAATTTTTATGAATGCAGCAATACCAAATAGGTGTATTTTTTATTGGGGAACAAAGGTGATTTAAAGTTTTATAACTTTTTTAAAAAAAATTAAAAACATTTTTTTCACTTTTTACTACATTTGTTAGTTCCCTTAGGGGACTTGAACCTGCGATCATCTGATCGCTTGTACTATGAATAGCAGTTCATCAGCAAGTCTATGTATAGCGAAAATCACGGTCTCCTATGGACAGCAGCTAAATGCTGGCTTTCACGGGTGAATCCTCATGACGAGCACGGGGGTCTTCAGAAGACCCCCAGCTGTCAAGGCAACCCATTGTCACGCCTCGATAATGTCACGGGAGCTTTGGCGCCTCCCTGCCGACGTATTAAATGCCGCTGTCAGAGATTGACAACGGCATTTAACAACTTACATCATATGTCGGAAAGGGGTTAATATAGAAGGTTCACAAATCTCCATATCCTCTGTATGGCTGTATACCTATTCCAGATTTCCATATATCGGCATAGACTGTGTGCCCACATGGTGTATAAACAGCTGGCGATCTACAGAAGAGAAACTGATACTCTCGATTTGCTGGCTTGCATGAAATGTATCTTGGTAGAAAACATTGCAACAGTGTTTTACAGTTCTGGCAAGGCCAAAGTCGGGCCTGTGTATACAGAAAGGTTAGCGGAGTAATTGGCACATTCTTTACAGCTTCACACTCTCTGAACCTGTGAGAAGCTGTCATTATTTGATGCTTACCATCTCTCATCTCCATAACATTTACATAGCAGTCCAAATACCTCAGACAAATGCCAGCAAGACGAGCGAGAGATCAAGCAGGACACTGTACAGGACAGCAGCAATGGTTAACTTGGCCCAAAGATTGATTGCTGTACTCTAGGATATTACTGTACATTTACCACATGATTGCAAATTATCCTTGTAGTAGATAATCTTCAATGCACACAGCTATATCATATTGTCTTGTGTCTCTTTCCCCTTTAGATTGTAAGCACTCACAGGCATAGCCCCCGTTTTTTCTATGCCAGTCTATCACTTGGTAAGCTCATGTTTATTGTACTTGCTTTTTTATTGTTGGTCCGTGTTATGTATTTAAACCCCTCTTAAGTTCATATGTACAGCGGAATATGCACATGGCATAGTGATATGTCAAAAGTTTCTGTTGGTTGGAGACAGGCGCATACATATAAATCATGGGGTCCCATAGCAGAATTGGCCTCCCTCCCCCCAGAAAAAAATGTAATATTCGGCGGGTCACAGAAAAGCACATTTTGCAACTCTGCAGCCCTTACAAAGTAATTTTCCTCCTTTTGAAACCCGCAGACTGCCCTTTCATTGCCCCCATAAATTATGATGCCAACAATAGTGCCCCCCCCAAAAAACAGAGTATCTATAATGTAACAGGAGATGTGTCCTTCTGTCCGAAGCCTCTATAGACAGCGCCTGCGAAGGACACATCCAGCGTTAATAGACCGGGAGGAGTGTGGCGCCAGAGATCACGGCATGCGTAGGCGCTGACCGCATACCGCAATCTCCGGCAAGGCGGGAGGAGTGTGGTGCCAGGAGTCAGCACTTGCGCATAGCGCGATCTCCGGCGCCATTTTATTGAAGACAAATTTGCACAGTGTCTTCATCAAAATGGTGCCGGATAGCGTGGTATGCACACTCGCTGACTTCAGTGCCATTTTATTTAAATACTATCTGTACCCGGCCACGCGTTGCTGTGGCTCAGTCTGGTTAAATGGAAAAGAAAGAAAAGAGAAAGCACACGTTTCTAAAATATTTAATTTCACAATGCTTGTGGGTATACAATATTTTTTGTTGTTCCATTGTCTGTGCAGATATAGAGATTGTCTGGTTTGCCGACTCTAGACGTTCATTTTTATTTATATAGATTATATACTTTAGACTGTATATAATATATATATATATATATATATATATATACAGTACAGACCAAAAGTTTGGACACACCTTCTCATTTAAAGATTTTTCTGTGTATGAAAATTGTACATTCACACTGAAAGCATCAAAACTATGAATTAACACATGTGGAATTATATACTTAACAAAAAAGTGTGAAACAACTGAAAATATGTCTTATATTCTAGGTTCTTCAAAGTAGCCACCTTTTGCTTTCATGACTGCTTTGCACACTCTTGGCATTCTCTTGATGAGCTTCAAGAGGTAGTCACCGGAAATGGTCTTCCAACAATCTTGAAGGAGTTCCCAGAGATGCTTAGCACTTGTTGGCCCTTTTGCCTTCACTATGCGGTCCAGCTCACCCCAAACCATCTCGATTGGGTTCAGGTCTGGTGACTGTGGAGTCCAGGTCATCTGGCGTAGCACCCCATCACTCTCCTTCTTGGTCAAATAGCCCCTACACAGCCTGGAGGTGTGTTTGGGGTCATTGTCCTGTTGAAAAATAAATGATGGTCCAACTAAACGCAAACCGGATGGAATAGCATGCCTCTGCAAGATGCTGTGGTAGCCATGCTGGTTCAGTATGCCTTCAATTTTGAATAAATCCCCAACAGTGTCACCAGCAAAGCACCCCCACACCATCACACTTCCTCCTTCATGCTTCACGGTGGGAGCCAGGCATGTAGAGTCCATCCATTCACCATTTCTGCGTCGCACAAAGACAGGGTGGTTGGAACCAAAGATCTCAAATTTGGATTCATCAGACCAAAGCACAGATTTCCACTGGTCTAATGTCCATTCCTTGTGTTCTTTAGCCCAAATAAGTCTCTTCTGCTTGTTGCCTGTCCTTTGCAGTGGTTTCCTAGCAGCTATTTTACCATGAAGGCCTGCTGCACAAAGTCTCCTCTTAACAGTTGTTGTAGAGATGTGTCTGCTGCTGGAACTCTGTGTGGCATTGACCTGGTCTCTAATCTGAGCTGCTGTTAACCTGCGATTTCTGAGGCTGGTGACTCGGATAAACTTATCCTCAGAAGCAGAGGTGACTCTTGGTCTTCCTTTCCTGGGGCGGTCCTCATGTGAGCCAGCTTCTTTGTAGCGCTTCATGGTTTTCGCAACTGCACTTGGGGATAGTTTCAAAGTTTCCCCAATTTTTCGGACTGACTGACCTTCATTTCTTAAAGTAATGATGGCCACTCGTTTTTCTTTACTTAGCTGCTTTTTTCTTGCCATAATACAAATTCTAACAGTCTATTCAGTAGGACTATCAGCTGTGTATCCACCTAACTTCTGCACAACCCAACTGATGGTCCCAACCCCATTTATAAGGCAAGAAATCCCACTTATTAAACCTGACAGGGCACACCTGTGAAGTGAAAACCATTTCCGGTGACTACCACTTGAAGCTCATCAAGAGAATGCCAAGAATGTGCAAAGCAGTCATCAAAGCAAAAGGTGGCTACTTTGAAGAACCTAGAATATAAGACATATTTTCAGTTGTTTCACACTTTTTTGTTAAGTATATAATTCCACATGTGTTAATTCATAGTTTTGATGCCTTCAGTCTGAATGTACAATTTTCAAAGTCATGAAAATATAGAAAAATCTTTAAATGAGAAGGTGTGTCCAAACTTTTGGTCTGTACTGTATATATATATACTTACATTTTTATTTATATAGATATATATATATCAGATGGGGCAATGCTGGCGCTGTTGATAGCTGTGCCCATCAGGCAGGCATGGTGGCAGTCTGTACCCTGTGACCCCTGCAGGCCTGTACTCTGCACAGGTCACTAAAGAGGTCGGTACTTGCTGTCAGGTGTCACAATGGAGCCGGCACAAAAGGCACAATAATCTGGGCTGGAAGCATATCCTCACAGTAAGCCCCCCACCCCACATAGTATTATGAGTAGAAAGGTGAAGTACTCCTATATATAATTATATATAATGTACACCAAAGAAATTGCAGTAAGCCATGATCACCTAGAAAAGGGATTGTTAAAAATGCAAAAATATTTATTAATACAAAGACACAATTCTAAAACATAGATACAGGTCCAAAAGGATGAAATACAAGGTAATATAATAGACAAGCAAAACCAAGCAGTACAAATAATACATAGGCGAATACTTCAGCCAAAGCAAAGAAATTCAATATTTTCAAACAATTACGAGGGTCAGTCAATAAATAATGCCTCCTATTTTTTTTCTCCTTTTAATTGGCAAGAAATTCAAATGTAATTACATAGGTTGAAAACCACAACATTAACGATTAATTTGTCACTTTTCAATATAATCTCCATCCATTTCCACAGTCTTGGTCCACCGTTTAACAAGGGCATGTATTCCAGCATGGTAAAAAGCATTCTTGGGACCCACCATGCACAAACTTTTCTGTATCCCAGTTGTCCAATAATTTTCATCACACTGCCTTTACTGAGGCAGATAATGCCACACAATTCATCTGCAGTCACCCGGCGGTCACCACGAATGATGTCATCGACTCGCTGAATGTTGCTTGGAGTCACTGCGGTTACTGGCCTGCCACTCTGCATTTTGTCAGCCAACGGTGATGGCCCTTCATCTGTGTTACAGCGACGAACCCATCGTCTAACAGTACTGACATCCACTGTTGCATCACCGGACACATTTTTCAGTCTCTCATGAATTCGAATGGGAGTTTCACCTTCTGCATGCAAGAATTCAATCACAGAACGTTGTCTAATACGAACATCGATGTCAGCCATTTTGCAAACGGATACAGTCCTGCCACCTGTTGGTGCAGGAAGTTGCAATTGCTGTGGATTGGAGAAGAAGGTTTGAGGAATTGTGCCAAATTCGAATATTTAATATAACTACCTTATTTAAGGAGAAAAAAAATAGGAGGCATTACTTATTGACTGACCCTCATATGTAAGAAATTATTTATATGCAGATGAGTAGTGCAAAGTATGTTCAAATAGCACTACTTCAATCGCATGATAGAGCAAAGGTCAGTAGAGGCCAAGTATAGATAAAGTGCCAGTGCATAAAGAGGAGACAGATACAGGTTACCCTAATTTTGTGGTTCCTTAAATGTTAGATATTCATACATAAAATGTATTTTGCAAAAATATATATATAGTTCCTATACATTGAGCACAGGGTAGTGACAATGCAGTGTGAACTACAACAAAGAAGAGCCGCATCTAGTAAGGTGCAAGTGCATTATTAGGGATAGTCTCTCTGAACTCACAGCACTAATCAGCCACACTGGTCAAATTATTTCATAATAAAGTAGCTTACCCATGTGAATAGAGCTCGCCTGCCACCGAAAGCCCCAATGCACGTTTCGCAGCCGCTTTAACGAGGGGGCTTTGGCCGAAGTATTCGCCTATGTATTATTTGTACTGCTTGGTTTTGCTTGACTGCTCATCTTACTTTGTATTTCATCCTTTTGGACCTGTATCTATGTTTTAGAATTGTGTCTTTGTATTAATAAATATTTTTGCATTTTTACCAATCCATTTTCTTGGTGATTGTGGCTTACTCCAATGTCTTCGGTGTACATTCTATAAATGGCCGAATGCATTATACTAATAAATTTGATAGTGAGGAGTTAAATTTCATTACTATTGTCCTGCACTACATCAACATAGATCAGAATATATATAAGGAGAACCTATAAAACCACTTATATGACATAGTAGCAGAATAACTTGGCACTCAAATTTGAATAAAAGTGATATAGATTTATTGGCAATCTATATAGTATAACGTTTCGGTCTTTTTCAGACCTTCATCAGAACTGATTGCCATATAGGAAGTGGATAGTGTAACATACCTGGCGGCGTCCTTGCATAGTGGTCCATCTCCCACTGTGCAAGAGCGCGCACTTGATCTCCAATCCAGAATGTCTTTCTGGCTTCCCTCCATGCTGTCTGTTTGCTTCTGTTTCTGCTGCTTAAGGGCGGCGCCCGATCACTTCCTGTTTCTTGTACCTGCTGCGGGCACACCCCTTGTGCGTCCTCAGCCTATTGCTGTCTGTCACCTGGTATTTAAACCAGCTGCTCCAATTAACCCAATTGCAAAAAGAACTTCGGCACTCCATACATGAATATATAAGAAATATTGTATCTAGACTAATGTCACTTTGAAAAATGAAGGTTTTTTGCGCATAACTTGGCCAATTTATGTGTGCCCATCAACCACGACAAGGTCACCTTCGTATGATGGGAAACTACGCTACGCTACCACTGGATATGCCACTCTTGGGCTGTAAGCCTGTATGGACAATATGTCTCTGCTTTCTATTAATCATTTTTGGGATCCCGCTCCTGGAGTATTGCAGCAGGTACGTGTTCACACTATTAGAAGTTTGACAGCCTTTTTTCTGACCATGTGTCCCTCCCATTCAGTCACAGGTGGTTTTAACTAGCTCTACCAGCCCATACATTGTAGGTTAAAAGCCCAAGCAGAGACATATTGTCCATACAGGCTTACAGCCCAAGAGTGGCATATCCAGTGGTAGCGTAGCGTAGTTTCCCATCATACGAAGGTGACCTTGTCGTGGTTGATGGGCACACATAAATTGGCCAAATTATGCGCAAAAAAACTTCATTTTTCAAAGTGACATTAGTCTAGATACAATATTTCTTATATATTCATGTATGGAGTGCCGAAGTTCTTTTTGCAATTGAGATTACTCTTTTCTTCAGAGCACCCGAATAGACCAGTGAGCGACCCCTCTCTTTTTTTCTGCTCCAATTAACCCAGGTCTGAGCATGCTGTAATGCACACGCCCGGGCTTAGCGGCGTGTGCGTGTGATTCCACTGGACCGTGCCTGTTCGTTCCGCCTTCTAGGGGCCGCATACCTAGACCCGCTCCTGTATCTTGTCTGTCCTGTCTGAACACGCTCCTAGTCTGTTCCTCCCGCCTTCTAGGGGCTGCATACCTAGACCCGCTCCTGTATCTTGTTACTGTGTCTGTTCTTGTCTGTATACTCTTCTAGACTGTTTCCTGTGTTTCTCTATGTCCGTACCTTTCCTTTTTCTGCAGAGTCTGAACTCGTACCTAACTCCTGCTCGTTGTCACTGTACTTCCGTTTGTGAGTTTGTGGTCCACTCGCTACTTCACTGCAAGTACCCTGTGGGTATCTGGTTCTGCCTTTCCCTTCCTGCCTGTTCCATGTGTACAGAGCCCTGTCCCCCCCCTTCTGCCTTTCTCACCGCTCCGGCGGTTCAAGCCTGCTCTGCCTTGCTCACCGCTCCGGCGGTTCTAGCCTGCTCTGCCTTGCTCACCGCTCCGGCGGTTCTAGCCTGTTCTGCCTTGCTCACCGCTCCGGCGGTTCTAGCCTGCTCTGCCTTGCTCACCGCTCCGGTGGTTCAAGCCTGCTCTGCCTTGCTCACCGCTCCGGCGGTTCTAGCCTGCTCTGCCTTGCTCTCCGCTCTGGCGGTTCTAGCCTGCTCTGCTTTGCTCACCGCTCTGGCGGTTCTAGCCTGCTCTGCCTTGCTCACCGCTCCGGCGGTTCTAGCCTGCTCTGCCTTGCTCACCGCTCCGGCGGTTCTAGCCTGCTCTGCCTTGCTCACCGCTCCGGCGGTTCTAGCCTGCTCTGCCTTGCTCACCGCTCCGGTGGTTCAAGCCTGCTCTGCCTTGCTCACCGCTCCGGCGGTTCTAGCCTGCTCTGCCTTGCTTACCGCTCCGGCGGTTCTAGCCTGCTCTGCTTTGCTCACCGCTCTGGCGGTTCTAGCCTGCTCTGCCTTGCTCACCGCTCCGGCGGTTCTAGCCTGCTCTGCCTTGCTCACCGCTCCGGCGGTTCTAGCCTGCTCTGCCTTTGCTCACCGCTCCGGCGGTTCTGGCCTGCTCTGACCCTTTGCTCACTGCTCCGGCAGTCTTGCTCCGCTCTGACCCTTTGCTCACTGCTCCGGCAGTCTTGCTCCGCTCTGACCCTTTGCTCACTGCTCCGGCAGTTTCGCTCCTCTCTGACCCTTTGCTCACTGCTCCAGCAGTCTCGCTCCGCTCTGACCCTTTGCTCACTGCTCCGGCAGTCTCGCTCCGCTCTGACCCTTTGCTCACTGCTCCGGCAGTCTCGCTCCGCTCTGACCCTTTGCTCACTGCTCCGGCAGTCTCGCTCCGCTCTGACCCTTTGCTCATTGCTCCGGCAGTCTCGCTCCGCTCTGACCCTTTGCTCACTGCTCCGGCAGTCTCGCTCCGCTCTGACCCTTTGCTCACTGCTCCGGCAGTCTCGCTCTGCTCTGACTCCTTTGCTCACTGCCCCGGCAGTCTCGCTCTGCTCTGACTCCTTTGCTCACTGCCCCGGCAGTCTCGCTCTGCTCTGACTCCTTGCTCACTGCTCCGGCAGTCTCGCTCAGCTCTGACTCTTTGCTCACCGCTCCAGGCGGCCTTGTCCTGCTCTACTCTTGCTCACCGCTCCAGGCAGCCTCGTCCTGCTCTACTCTTGCTCACTGCTCCAGGCGGCCTCGTCCTGCTCTACTCTTGCTCACCACTCCAGGCGGCCTCGTCCTGCTCTACTCTCGCTCACCGCTCTAGGCTGTCACGTCTTGCCCTGCTCTCGCTCACCTCTCTGGGCGGCCTCACTCTGCTGTTTGTCCGCCACATCTGTGGTTCTGTTCCTGAGTCCCAGTGTGTACTGGGTCCTATCCCGCCTGTGTTCCAACCTGCTAGTGCCTCCCTGTCTGCACTCTAGCTGTGCTTGCCTGTACCCCCCAGCCTGCATACCCGCCTGCCTGCATACCAGTCGTGCCTGCCTATACCCACCAGTCTGTGTGCCAGCCTACCTGTCTGTTCCTGTATTCCCCTGTGTGGTTCAACAGCCGTGTCCGGGGTCTGTCCTGGAGTAGCACCTGGTCCCTCTGCTCGGTTCCTCCTTGGTGCACTGGCGTCGTATGTCGTCGTGCGACCCTGGTCGGATCGGGTGAATACCTAGTTACGCCCCTCCAGGCATTCACTCTCCGGCACGGTCCAGTGGAATCACACGCACACGCCGCTTAGCCCGGGCTTGTGCATTACAGCATGCTCAGGCCTGGGTTAATTGGAGCAGCTGGTTTAAATACCAGGTGACAGACAGCAATAGGCTGAGGACGCACAAGGGGTGTGCCCGCAGCAGGTACAAGAAACAGGAAGTGATCGGGCGCCGCCCTTAAGCAGCAGAAACAGAAGCAAACAGACAGCATGGAGGGAAGCCAGAGAGACATTCTGGATTGGAGATCAAGTGCGCGCTCTTGCACAGTGGGAGATGGACCACTATGCAAGGACGCCGCCAGGTATGTTACAGATAGGACTGTCAGATGGCAGCGCTGTGTGAATAGAACGTATTTAGACGCTGTGGTATGGCGCCATACCACAGGGACTGAAAAACTGAAAAAGTCTGAAACGTTATACTGTATGGATTGCCAATAAATCTATATCACTTTTATTCCAATTTGAGTGCCAAGTTATTCTGCTACTATTGGAACCCAACTTGGGCACCTTACACTTTCATCTTGAGCGCTGTATAGTTCTTCTTTATTCACTTACATGACACAGTGATACTACACTCCACAAGATTGAAATTGCAACACCACAAAGTAAAGTTGCGGAAGTCGAGAACATCTGGAGTGTTATTGGTCAGTAATTGCAAAGGTAGCTGCCAGCAGTAGATCTTAATGATTTGCTCAAATGCATTCAGCGTTGCAGAACATTCCTCAGACAACCATTAATAACCTCATTAATAAGCATGACAAGCCGTGTAAGTGTGAGAATTTCTTCGCGCGTGTTGCATCTGTGCCGATTTGTGCCTCCTCTGTTTTCGCTCTGGCAGCAGCGCACCTTTGTTCTTTGTCACACGTGACAGCACCAATTCTGTTTTTGTCTTTTTCTCTGGGACTTTTGGTGCTGCCTTATTAGTGAGCTATGGGGTTAATTTTAATCTAGGTTTTGATTACTCCTTTCTGAGAGCTTTTGGGGGGGGGTAGTCAGCTATTTAAACCCCTGGAGCTCTGACTCCACTGACAGTCAATAGCATTGCTGTCATGGAAAATACTGCTGTGCTCTGATCCTGTTTGTTCTGATCATTCCTGTTCTTTGACCTCGGCTTGACTTCTAACTATGCGCTTACTTTACAATTTTGTCTTTGACGTGACCTCTTGGCTTTGACCCTGCTTGACAACCATAGCCCAAGGACTGCTCTGAAAGTCTAGATCCCTGTACAGGGGTTAAAGGGTGAAGCCCAGGTCAATTCTTGGGTTCTGCGAAACAGAGTAGCTCATGCCAAACCTGTTCCTGGTAGCCATTTTGGAGCTGCCAGGTGACCACGAACAGTGCCCACATGACCGATGGGTGATCATGCTCAGACCTGAATAAATCAAGATATTTTGAAAATTTGGTTTCCATGTTTTCATCACTTGCATATCATTAACATGTCTATCAATCCTGTGATTTTTGTAACTCCATGACTTTTTCTTCTTGGTGTTGCAATTTCAATGTTGAGTAGGGTAGATCATCCATTTCATATGCATAATACAGACTTCCAAAAAAAAACCTTCCACAAAATCGGCTCTGTTATAATCTAATATTTATGAGGATCCTAAGTCTATGGGCCCACATACACATTAAACCCAGGAATCAAGAATAAAAGGAGCATAGGAACCCAACTAGAGTTTAACAGAAAAAATCACATACCCTGTTTATCATAAAATACAAAACTTTATTGAGAAAACATAAAAACAGGAATCAATAATAGTAAGTCATGAACAATATAAGGTGAACAGGCAGGCAATAATACAACCATGAGGTGATCACATGAGCATTGAGTATAAGGTAAGTAAGGGTATAGCTTACAAATACATAATGTGTCCAAATGCACAAAGCGTTACCATAAGGGCTAGCCCAAAGTGAAGAAATGGGAAGACAGAAAAGGTTTTTTTCCCCTCCTCCTAGCCTCAATATGTAAATGGAAAATTCAATCAGGTTGCCTCAAATGGCAGCACCATGAGCACAGGCAAAGCCCAGCTGCGCATATGCTTGAATAATCAAAGGAAAAACCCCTGTATTGCTATCATTTGTCTTAGATGGTCGGTTTGCAATACATGTAACAGCATAGGGAAATAAAGTGCGAAGTGCATATATATGAATAGAGATGCTAGGTATGAGGTAGTAAAGAATCTTCTTACCAATATACTGTGTCAGTGCTCGTGCGTCACGCCAGGGCCCCGACACGCGTTTCGCGTTGGTTTCCTCGGGGGCCGTTTTGTCATGTGTGTCTCATGTGGTGTATATATAAACCCTGGTCCCTGTTATTCCCAAAATCCGGAAGAGCTCTGCCGCATATCGCGGGTGTCCAAAGGTGGGACTTCCGCCACCGAGTACGTCACTTCCGGTGTCCTGATCATGGATACCTTCGACGACGGAGGCGTGCAGGAAGGTCCGTGAACAACCGCTCCAAAGCGGGGGCCATGTTGGGTGAGTATAATGTGGTATACCTATGGGACATTTTTGGGAAGGGCAAAAGAATGGGTAAAGCAATAAGAATGAATATTCCAACAACATAAAAAGAAAAACATGTGGAAAAATAAATATGGACCCACATACACATTAGAATTAAGTCCACTGAACTCACCGATATTGATGGGTTAGGATGACAATCTAATGTGTATGGGGGTGCCGGCCGACTGTTGGTCGGTGGATATGTTTATCACGCATGTCCGATTTCAGACTGCCAATCACATTGTTCTCCGAGATAAGTTGCTGACCAACATGTCATTAATCGGTTTTCTCATAGAGAACACAGAAGAACCAAGTTGAGCGAGCGCTCTTGTGCTTGAGAGTTGGATGAGATGGCTGTCAGACAAATGATCAGCCAACGCATTGTTCGACTGACAACCATCTAGTGTGTGTCCAGTTTAACAGAAGGGAAGACAACTAGTAAGCAAATGGGGAAGACACAGAAGCAGTAGACAGCATTTGCCTACTTGGATCAATTATTAAACTGACATTTGTCAAAAGTCAGCAATAGCAGGAGAACTTTGCAGCCATATGTGCGCTTAGTCAGGAGCAGGCAAAGAACACTTTGCAAACATTATGATACTTTGGTGACAAGCAGTAATGAAGGACAAATCTGTAAAACAGAAAGACGAGGGAAACATGATCCAGTAATTAGAGGATTTATAATTACTAATACATCAATCCCATTTAAACTGAAATTAAGGTTTAACACTTGTTAAAATGTGATACTAAAATGCAACATTAGCCATCAATTATTTATTTATTGTATCAAATAATATTACAACAAATTTCCCATTTCTCACAACTTCCAGAAAATGTTATCGTTGGTGACATTCCTTATATCGGAACAGTTATACTGAGATCTCTATGTAGAGATTTGGAGTCAGGAATCTGATATTGCAGCAGGAACACTAGATTTGGAGCTGTACAAGTCCTTCCTGTGATCTCTGACCCAGACATTTTCCTTGTGACTGTGACCCTTAATAAAGACTGTGCCAGCAAATATATGTATAAAAAAAATGGGCATTGATACTGTCCTGACTAATCTCTAGCAAACACTGATGACCTTCAACTGGATACAAAAGCTCTTGTCGATAAGCAAGTGTATTGCAAAAGTAAAATATTAAGATTTGAAAGTCCTCAATGGTTGATACCTTTTATGGCTAACTGATAGGATGGTAACAAACTGCAAGCTTTCGAGATTACTCAGGCTTCTTTATCAGGCATAGAACAGAAGGCATTCTATGCCTGATGAAGAGTCTCGAAAACTTGCAATTTGTTACCATCTTTTCAGTGACATTGTCACGAATGTGCCGCATCCTGCTGAGACCTTTGGGGTATCTGGGATCAGAAGGTCGCAGAGACTGGCAGATCGCTGATCGGCGATTAACTTGAGTGGAGCAGATTGATTTTCACTTGGTGAGGACGGGGTTAACTGTTCCCTTTTTACCCTGCTGGGATTTCATATGGCTCTAATCTCAGCTGCTGCAGCTTACTGCCACTCCCTTCCATAATTTAAACTCACTCCTTGCTTTCTCCTATGCCAGATATAGGTTTTCTATGCTGACCTCCCTGGAGAAGTTGTTCCAGTTTAAGCTGTGGAGTTCCAGTTGCTGTTTGATTTCACCGTTTGTCTCCCTCTCTGTGTTTTCTTATCTAAGTAGTGAGACTAGTGTCTTGCTGCCCTACTCACTAGTTAAGGCCCCGTCACACTAAGCGATGCAGCAGCGATCCCGACAACGATACGACCTGTCAGGGATCGTTGCTGCATCGCTAATACATCGCTGGTGAGCTGTCAGACAGGCAGGCTCACCAGCGATCAGGGGAGCAGCGATATCGTGGAAAGAATCGTTCCACGATGTCCTGCTCCCGTTACCAGCCTGCTGCAAGCAGGAGCAGGCTGGTAACTATGGTAAACATCGGGTTACTAAGTGCGCGTGTGCCCCTAGTAACCCGCTGTTTACCATGGATACCACTCTGCTACGGTGCGCGGGAGCCTCCGCGCACCGTAGCAGAGTGGTATCCATGGTAAACAGCGGGTTACTAAGTGCGCGCGTGCCCCTAGTAACCCGATGTTTACCATAGTTACCAGCCAGATCGTTGGTCCCGCTGGTCACACACAGCGATGTGTGCTGGCCAGCGGGAGGCCAACGACCAAAAAATGGTCCAGGACACTTTGCAACGATCAGCGACCTCACAGCAGGGGCCTGATCGTTGCAAAGTGTCACACACAGCGACATCGCTGATGAGGTCGCTGGTGAGTCACCAAAACCGTGACTCAGCAGCGATATCGCTAGCGATATCGCTATGTGAGACGGGGGCTTTAGGGCTAGCTCAGGCCCAGCCAGGCACGTGATCACACATGGAGGGGGGGACCTGTCTAGGGATGATAGGGAGCTTAGGGTGCAGTCTCAGGTGAGCGTTTAGGGGTGTCTCTTCTCCCCATTCCCTATTGTCAGGGTTCCTTTTTACCTTCTTTTCCTTGTTCTGGCGTGACATATATAGAAGTTTTAGAACAACATATGCTCTCATCCAGACAATGTCTATTTCAGGGAAGGCCTTGCATAGTTCAGCAAGACAATGCTAAATCACATACTACATCTATCACAACAGCATGGCTTCACATAAAAGAGATCAGATAATGAATTGGCCGCCTGCAGCCCAGACCTTTCTCCAACAGAAAACATAGAGCATTATGAAATAAAAAATCCAGGACTGTTAAGCAACTAGAATATTTCCTCAGATAAGAATGGGACAATATTCCTCTCCCAAAACTCTATCGATTGATCGTCTCCTTTCCCAGACCTTTACAGACTGAAAAAATGAAAATGCTGCGCAATGGTAGAAATCGTCTTGTCTCAACTTTTTATTATAAATTGCTGTGCACATAGTGAACCAGAGCTGTTGGTTCCTACAAATCCCAGTCTGCTCTGCAATGCAGCCAAGAAACTAAATTTTCCCTATAACTGGGGCTGGTATATTAGCCACAATTACAGGGGAAATTATCATTAAAAAGAATGCATTAATATGTTAAAATGCCCCTCAAAGTAAAGCCCCCGTCTCACATAGCGAGATCGCTAGCGAGATCGCTGCGGTGTCACGGTTTTGGTGACGCAACAGCGACCTCACCAGCGATGTCGCTATGTGTGACACTTTGCAGCGATCAGGCCCCTGCTGTGAGGTCGCTGATCGCTGCAGAATGTCCTGGACCTTTTTTTGCTCGTTGCTCTCCCGCTGGTCAGCACACATCGTTGTGTGTGACCAGCGGGAGCAGCGATCAGGCTGGTAAACATGGTAAACATCGGGTTACTAGGGGCACACGCGCACCTAGTATCCCGCTGTTTATCATGGTTACGAGCCTGTTAAAGTGAGCGGTAACCTCCCGCTCACCGTAGCAGGCTGGTAACCATGATAAACAGCGGGTTACTAGGTGCGCGTGTGCCCCTAGTAACCCGATGTTTATCATGGTTACCAGCCTGCTCCTGCTTCAGCAGGCTGGTAACCAGGAGCAGGAAATCGTGGAAAGATTCTTTCCACGATGTCGCTGCTCCCCTGATCGTTGGTGAGCCTGCCTGTTTGACAGCTCACCAGCGACCACATAGCGACGCAGAAACGATCCCTGACAGGTCGCATCGTTGTCGGGATCGTTGCAGCGTCGCTAAGTGTGACGGGGCCTTAAGCGCTTGTAATGAGAGGAACAGTGTATGAAAAATAGATAAATAAAAAAGCAAAGAGAAAATAAATAAAACAAAATAAAAATAAGAGATAACGAATTTGTTTTTAGCCCTGTACCTGTTGACAAAAAACATGTCTAATATATAAAAGTACTTTCTACATAAAGGGGGGCTCAATTTAAAACATTTTTAGTAGTTCTTTGTGGTTGTAATAAAAACAAAAACATATTTCCTACTTTTCTTTACAGTTTCCGCTGGTATCATCAAAAAAAAAAGTGGAATATAAAAATGACATAAAAATAAATCCTCATGTATCGTGAAAAAAAGAAGCAAAAATTATTTGAGTATCCAAATGAGAACATTTTTAGAGCCATTAACAAAAGATACTACTACTACTGATAACAAATAATAATAATGAAAAATGAAAAAGAAGTTTTATGTCACCCATTTTTCATTTTCTTTCAGAACTTCCATCCAATGTATAGTATGCAGGTGGTCATGCATTCCAAGTGGCTTCATCACACAGTTAGATCCTCTTTTACATAAGTAGTGGAGTGATTTATTTTTCTCACCAGAACTGAACTGAAGGTCTGAGACGGAATCAAAAGAATAGCAAGGTGGCGCAGGTATATAACTATTCTATATATAGGTATATAAAAAGGTATACAGTGGGTATGGAAAGTATTCAGACCCCTTTAAATTTTTCACTCTTTGTTTCATTACAGCCATTTGGTAAATTCTAAAAAGTTCATTTTTTTCTGAATAAAGTACACTCTGCACCCCATCTTAACTGAAAAAAACAGAAATGTAGTAATTTTTGCAAATGTATTAAAAAAGAAAAACTGAAATATCACATGGTCATAAGTATTCAGACCCTTTGCCCAGACACTCATATTTAAGTCACATGCTGTCCATTTCCTTGTGATCCTCCTTGAGATGGTTCTACTCCTTCATTGGAGTACAGCTGTGTATAATTAAACTGATAGGACTTGATTTGGAAAGGCACACACCTGTCTATATAAGACCTCACAGCACACAGTGCATGTCAGACCAAATGAGAATCATGAGCTCAAAGGAAAAGCCCATGGAGCTCAGAGACAGAATTGCGGCAAGGCACAGATCTGGCAAAGGTTACAAAATAATTTCTGCATTACTCAAGGTTCCTAAAAGCACAGTGGCCTCCATAATCCTTAAATGGAAGAAGTATGGGACCACCAGAAGTCTTCCTAGACCTGACCGTCCAGCCAAACTGAGCAATCATGGGAAAAGAGTCTTGGTGAGAGAGGTAAAGAAGAACCCCAAGATCACTGTGGCTGAGCTCCAGAGCTACTGCATCTCTGGAGCTCAGCCACAGTGATCTTGGGGTTCTTCTTTACCTCTCTCACCAAGACTCTTTTCCCATGATTGCTCAGTTTGGCTGGACGGGAGATGGGAGAAAGTTCCACAAAGTCAACTATCACTGCAGCCCTCCACCAGTTGGGCCTTTATGGCAGAGTGGCCCGGAAGCCTCTCAGTGCAAGACATATGAAAGCCCGCATAGAGTTTTCTCAAAAACACTTGAAGGACTCCTAGACTATGAGCATATGAGACTATGAGAAATAAGATTCTCTGGTCTGATGAGACGACGATAGAACTTTTTGGTGATAATTCTAAGAGGTATGTCTGGAGAAAACCAGGCACTGCTCATCATCTGCTCAATACAATCCCAACAGTGAAACATGGTGGGGGCAGCATCATGCTATGGGGGTGTTTTTCAGCTGCAGAGACAGGACAACTGGTTGCAATTGAAGGAACATGAATGCGGCCAAGTACAGAGATATCCCGGATGAAAACCTCTTCCAGAGTGCTCTGGACCTCAGACTTGGCCGAAGGTTCACCTTCCACCAAGACAATGACCCTAAGCACACAGCTAAAATAACAAAGGAGTGGCTTCAGAACAACTCTGTGACCATTCTTGACTGGCCCAGCCAGAGCCCTGACCTAAACCCAATTCAGCATCTCTGGAGAGACCTGAAAATGGCTGTCCACCAACATTCACCATCCAACCTGATGGAACTGGAGAGAATCTGCATGGAAGAATGGCAGAGGATCCCCCAGTCCAGATGTGAAAAACTTGTTGCATCATTCCCAAGAAGACTCATGGCTGTACTAGCTCAAAAGGGTGCTTCTACTCAATACTGAGCAAAGGGTCTGAATACTTATGACCATGTGATATTTCAGTTTTTATTTTTCAATAAATTTGCAAAAATTTCTACATTTCTGTTTTTATCAGTCAAGGTGGGGGCAGAGTGTACTTTAATGAGAAAAAAATGAACTTTTTAGAATTTACCAAATGGCAGCAATGAAACAAAGAGTGAAAAATTTAAAGGGGTCTGAATACTTTCCGTACCCACTGTATGTGAAGGAAAATATAATTGTAGGGGAACATATAATAGCAGTAGAGTTACATTTAGTTTACAAAAAGACAAACTGTATTTACCAGTATTGCAGGAACTCAGAACTATAGGGGGTTTCCTGGAAGACTACTGAGAGTTGTCAATGGTGACACCTCGGTCTAGTGAGACAAGCTTCAAAGTGTGGCCAGGTGGTGATTATAAACAAGCTGAGTATTTACTATGTCCTGTATGGAGGAAGTAGCTAGAGACACAGGATATTTGAAATGCAAGGCCCAGGCCTCTAAATTAGCCCGCCATCCAGTCACAAACAGCAATAGTCTAATCCAGGCCATCCTGGAAATATGAGCCCAGGAAAAGGCATATAAAAGATGGTTGGACACAATAGGAAAGTTGATCACATGTGGGGATCATCATCTGATGATTGTGATCCATAATTCATTTCTCCTTCCCTCAATTAAACAGAAGATAACTGTAGATGGAAACTTTTAGATATTTCTGTTATTTCTCCCTTTTTATTTTATAACTGTTTTGCATTTGTGTGCAGTTTTATTTTACCTTTTTATAACTGTTCTTGTAAGCAATGTATATTTTTATATTAAACCTTGAAATCTTTAATATGGTTGATCCTTGTGTGCGCTAAAGAATCCATAGCCTTTCAGAGAGTGTGTTGTTTTTTTTTTGATTGTCTGACAGTAACATATATTTTGGGGACTCATCACCACCTGTGTTTGATGAGTGGTGGCAGAGTACTGCATATCCAGGGTGTGTAGTCTGTGTCAGGGTGTGAATTATGTTCACTTTAGAGCCTGTAACAGAGGTTGAGTGCTGGATTGAGTGAGAGGAGAGAAATTAACTCTTGCAGACACACCCAAGTCACGTGCTGGGAAGTTGGGAAGTGTGTATGTGACAATATATAACAGCAGGCACATAACATGGATATAACTGCAATATCCAGATGCAAGAACATTTTTTTTAGGTTTTTTGGATGTAACAGTAAATTAATAATTAGTTAGATATTCCCTATCTATAAGTATCAGGAGTGTGGCAGAAAAGAGAGCGCCTGGAGGAAGCCTGTACAAATATGGCACAGCATACATATTCCACAGGGATGTCATCCTATATAGAACTGAAATCACAGAATAGAAAAAAGCTTCTTTGAAAATATATAATGTAGATCTATCACACCAAAAACAAGATTTAAAAAAAATGAACTGGACAGCTAAAGAATAAGAATTAGGATATATGGAGCTGTACAACCATTGTTCAACTTTATTGTTACCTGAAATAATTTTATTTGGCCTAGGTTTTTTAGTCTTCGTGCTAGAAATTTTGGCTTTCAAGATCTCCGTGATCTATGACTCCCAGGATAGTCAGCTCAACAGTATTTAACCTTGGCTGATCTCAGAAACCAACTATTTTGCTTGCTGTCTGAGTACTTCTCTATCCCAGTTTTCCATTGCTCATATAGTTTTTAACTCCCTTGCCACATTTAGTACGTCAGAATCCAATCTTTAAACAGTATTTTTACAAAATATTCCACAGCTCAAAAAATAATAGGATGATAAAGAGTAGTGTTGAGCCACCCCCGTAGTGTTCGAGTTCGGTTCGGTTCGTCGAACACCCGTGTGTTCGCCGAACTGTTCGCCGAACACCTTCGAACACCGTTAAAACCAATGGCAGGCAAACAAAACCACATAGAAACACATAGAAAACACCTTCAAAGGTGTCCAAAAGCTGACAAACTGCTCAGAAGACATAACTAACACATGGAAAAGTGACAAGTACATATAGTCATGCGAAAATAAAAGAGGTGGAGGAGTAAAAGGAGGGGGAGACACAGATATAGGCATGTCATGCCCTTCTAAAATCCAAAAAGTGAGAAGCCGACACGGCCAGTCCGCTCCTGCCCGTGCCACCTCCGTGTCGCCGGGTTTGTGCCAGAGCCGCGGTGAACCCTGATGGCCAGCCCCCCTCTCCCAATACTGGTGCCTGTCCGCTGGTGGGTCGAGCGAGCCCCCCTGTGGTGGAGGCAGCTCTAAGCTTTTTAATTTAAATTGTCTCTCTAATTTGAATGAATACACTTTAAATCCATTTACAAGGATCTATTGGAGGGCAAGTCTCATGCCAGCAGCCGCGTAATTCCAGCTCCAGTAGCGTCCACTAAAGCTGCTGCAGTTAAAAAGCTTTTATAAGGATCGAGCTCGGCTGTCCACCGCAAGGCATCCTACTGCCAGTCCCAGCCCCTATGCCTTGGGGTGCCTCCTGATGCTCTTCACTGAGTATCCCGTGGTCCCGAAGCATTTCCTTTGAAAAAATGAAGTGTCCAAACTACAGGTGGTGTAGCTTGCTTAACAGCCGGGATAATCCGCTGACTAGCAGACCCTGCTACTAGGCACAAAGTATTTCCTGGGCTAGATGCAGTTAAAAATTTGTAATTAGATACTCTCGTTGGATGCTGAGAAAGCATTCCATAGAGTCTCCTGGCACGCCATATATGATTCTCTTAAAAAGCTTGGGGTAGGGGTCTAGGGGACCCTTTTATAGCCAAAATCACGGCCCTGTATCGCAATACGTCACCTAGGCTGAAGATAAATGGAACTGTAGCACCCTGAGGGCTCGGTTGCTACAGAGGTATTGCACCTCACCCAGAGGTGTGATATCTCACTCTCAGGTAAGGATGTAGTGTGGATCAGGACCCGACACCTGCATGCATTACACCACATTGCCATGGGGCAGGGCGACCAATATGCCCCTGAGATGGGCACGACAGTCCCTGTCCCTGGCTGGAGTGGGGGGAGGGAACACTGAGGAAGGGGAACCCTGTAGTGCAGGAGCAGGGAGGAAGCAGTTCCTGGGTGCATTGAGAAGGGAGTATAAAAGGTGGGCACCATCTTAGTTCAGTGCAGAGAAGTCTGAGCAGAAGTGGCAGGGAGCAGGGGCTCTGCATGAGCTCTGCTCCGGAGGCGGGCCTAGTAACAGAGGCCCAGGCCTGGAAGAGGGAGAAGGAAGGAAGAGGAGCGGAGAAGGCTCCAGGAACGAGGAACAAAGGGATCTCAGGGGTGCGGACGGGCGAGTCGCCACCGCACGCCAGAATCCACCTGCGTGGAGGGGTCAGGCCAAAGGGGGAGACCGGTCCCCGAAACTAGTGGAGGCAGGAAACGACCCTCAGCTAGAAACAGGAGGCTGTGACATTTTATGTGGCGCAGCCCCTCGCTACACCCGCTAGGAAGGCACCACATAGGGTCAGGGAAACTGGCGCCAAGTTTACCAAGAGGAGGCCCGAGGCAGCCGGACAGAAGGGTTGGTAAGAAAGGCCAGACAAAGGACACACAAAGGGGGTCCTGTGAAGCGCTCCAAAGTTATCTGGGAGTTGTCTGAGCCCCTCACCTGGTGAGCACAGTACGACGTGGGCAGCCGTTACCTGCAGACGTGGTCTGGATAATAAGAACTGTGAGTAAAGGCCCTGGACTGCATCACTGACTCCGTGTCATTACTGCTGCTGCCCTGCACCATCACCCCCATCCTCCGCATACACTGCCCTGAGGCTATACTCCTCCCGTGGGGAGTTATGCTACGCTCTGCTGCACCCACAACACCAGCCTCAGCGGTCTGCCCTGGAGCGGCGGTTCACTCTGACCGCAATCCACGGGTGGCGTAGTCGGACATTTAAACATCAAAACCACATAAATAGTTCCGCCACTGGTTTGACCGCCCTGAGCCACAGAACCGGGTTGCCGCCACGGAGACTACAACCACCAGCATCCACCAAAAAGGGTCCGGCTCCGGGTGTCCCAAGGCCCAGGGGGCGCGTCAGAACATTTTCATCACCTTTCACAATCACCAATGGGACAAGGCAGGGATGTTCTCTGTCCCCTCTCTTATACATCCTAGTGACGGAGCACCTGCTCTCATCAATTCGCCATAACCCCAATATTAGGTGGATTGAGGTGGGAGGCACCGAGTACAAGTGCTCTCTATTTGCTGATGATGTCCTAGTATATATCACTCAATCACATATATCCATCCATGCTGTTATGGCTGAAATAGATCACTTTGTTACATGGTCAAATTTTAAAATCAATGCAGCGAAGTCTGAGGCCCTCGATGTCTCCCTCCCCAAATCCATATAGGAGTCCATCCAGTCCAACTTTCCCTTTGCCTGGCCCTCACAGGGTATCAAATACTTAGGAATTCCTATTCATAGAGACCTCTCCCATCTATGTTATCTTAATTTTGGGCCCTTTATTGAACAACTCCATACAGACCACGGTTGGCAAGTTAGAACTGTAAGATTCACTACGTGAACCACTGGTGTTTTGTGGAAAAGCACATGTACACTGTGTTCCAAATTATTATGCAAAAAGTGTTTAGGAGTGATAAGGGAAGAATTTGTTTGTTTGTCAGTTAAACTCATTGATGGTGATGTGTGTCAGGGCTCTTTATATCACTGTAAGCAATTGCAGACACCAGTGCTAATTAGTTTGTCAGGTGTGTCCAATGAAAGGCAAGACTACTTAAGAAGGCTCTCTCACATTATTCAGCAGCCTACATTTTCTGCCAAAATGGGAAAGAAAAAGGATGTGTCGGCTGCTGAGAAGCAACAAATTGTGGAGTGTTTAGGTCAAGGCATGACTACAATCAACATTGTGCGATGATCAGGATGAAGTGTCTTGGCAATCAAGAAGTATGTAGCTGATTCACAGTACACACGCGTGCGTGCTGATAAGGGCAAATTGAGGACTCTTTCCTACAGGCAATTACGTCAGGTTGAAAGAGCAGCGGCAAAAAAGCCTTGTCATAGCAGCAGACAAGTTTTTGAAGCTGCTTGTGCCTCCAACGTCCCCCGAACAACAAGATGCAGGGTCCTTCAGAGGTTTGCAGCTGTGCATACGCCATCCTGTCGACCTCCTCTATCCACTTCACACAAGCAGAAACGGCTCCAGTGGGCCAAACATTACATGAAGACTGATTTCAAAACTGTTTTGTTCACGGATGAGTGCCGTGCAGCGCTCGATGGTCCAGATGGATGGAGTGGAGGATGGCTGGTTGATGGACACCCCACGCAAACACGGCTACAGCGCCAACAAGGAGGAGGTGGAGTAATGTTTTGGGCTGGAATCATGGGGAGAGAGATTGTCGGCCCCTTTAGGATCCCTGAAGGCGCTAAAGATGAACTCCATAATGTATGTGGATTTTCTCAAACAGCACTTCCTGCCATGGTTCAAGAAGAAGAACCGTGTATTTCACAGCAAGATCATTTTTCTGCATGATAATGCACCATCTCATGCTGCACATAAAACATCTGCATCTCTGGCTGATATGGGCATAAAAGGGGACAAACTTATGGTGTGACCCCCATGCTCCCCTGACCTCTACCCCATTCAGAACCTTTGGAGCATCATTAAAAGGAGTGTCTATGATGGCGGGAGGCAGTTCACATCTAAGCAACAGCTCTGGGAGGGTATTCTGTCCTCATGCAAAACAATTGAAGCAGAAACCATCCAAAACCTGACAAATTCAATGGACGAGAGAGTTCAGAAGCTCCTTTCGAACAAGGGGTCCTATGTGAAAATGTAACATCACCTAGAATAAAGTTTTGAGTTGAAAACTGTTTGATTTCAGTTTCTAACAACCTGCTAATGCTTATAATTTCAAAAATGACCATTTTTTTGGTCTTTATTAAAATGAAAAGGTTGATCGAAAAGTTTGGGGGATCTAAGAGTGTGGTAACCCAGTAGTCATGATTACTTCGAATTCTGACAATATGAGGGTCATGCTGCAGGTAGTGCAGCAAGAAGGCACTTATGTGTCTTGCGCATCTCGGAGCCCCAAAATTATTTTCCGGGCTAGATGCAGCTAAAAATTATTTTTAATTTTAAATCTGGTGGAGCTTATTATAGATGGCCTAATAGGATCAGTGCTGCACACTGCTACAAAGCCCAAATTATTTTCCAGTCAAGATACAGATAAACATGATTAGTAATTTGAAAGCTTAAAACGGTTGGTAGGGTGATTTTAAACAATCATCAAGCTTTTACTCTCCCCAGGATGACACAGGGGTAGAAAAGTCGTTTCGGATCCATGATTTGTTCATCTTTATGAACGTGAGTCTGTCTACATTATCAGTGGAGAGCCGCGTGCGCTTATCTGTCAGCACACCACCAGCAGCGCTGAACACACGTTCAGACAGAACGCTGGCTGCGGGGCATGACAAGATCTCCAAGGCGTAAGTGGCTAGCTCCGGCCATTTATCCAGATTGGAAGCCCAAAAAGAGCAAGGGTCCAGTGACACAGTCGTGGCGTCAATGTTTACTTGGATATACTCCTGTACCATCGTCTCTAGGCGTTGACTATGTGTCAGACTTCTTGTCTCCTGTGGCCTTGCAAAGGATGGGCTAAAAAAGTGGTGAAATGATTCCGCAAAATTGATGTTACCACCAGATACTGTGGTTCTGTTACGGTTTGAGTGCTGAACACTTGACGGTCCCACGGTTGGCAAGTTGGAACTGTGAGATTCACTACGTGCACCACTGGTATTTTGTGGAAAAGCACATGTAAGATTCTGCAACAGTCTCTGCTGATACTCCTGCATGCGTGCATCCCTTTCTATGGCAGGAATAATTTCTGCAAATTTACTTTTGTACCAGGGATCTAACAGTGTGGCAACCCAGTAGTCAGGATTATTTCTAATTCTCACAATTCGAGGGTCATGTTGCAGGTAGTGCAGCAAGAAGGCACTCATGTGTGTTGCGCATCCAGGAGCACCAAGTCCCTGTTGTGTTGGTGGCGAGGTAACAATCATGCTTCCTTCCTCTGTCCTCTCCCCCCAACCTCGCACAACAGAAATGTGATCAAGGTCTCCCTCATCTGATGAGTCTTCCATCAGTTCGTCCTCCACTTCTTCCTGGGCTCCTGCACCTTCCTCACTAGTTTGGCTGCTACCATGCGCCCTGGTAAAACCATCTCCCCCACCCTCACATGCCTGCCGCCTTGGTGCTGCCGACCGTCTGGACCTTGCAGATGTTAGCCCTTCCGCATACAACTCCTCCTCCTCTACTTCCTCCACCTCCTCTTGTGCCACCACCTGACTCCGAATTCTGTTTAACATGTGCTCCAGCATGTAAATCACCGGAATAGTCATGCTGATAATGGCATCGTCAGCACTAAACATCTTCGTCGCCATTTCAAAACTGTGCAGAAGGGTGCATAGGTCCCTGATCTGAGATCACTCCTCCAGCGTGATTTGCCCCACCTCTGAATCTCGTTGGCCCAGGCTATACGTCAGAACGTATTGCACCAGGGCTTGTCGGTGCTGCCACAGTCGCTGCAACATGTGCAGAGTTGAATTCCACCGGGTAGGCACATCGCATTTTAGCCGGTGAAGTGGCAGGCCCAACGACTTCTGTAGAGATGTAAGTCGCTGAGCTGCGGGATGCGAACGGCGGAAGTGAGCACACAGCGACCGTGCCCTCTGCAGAAGGCCATCTAGTCTGGGATAGTGGGCTAAAAATTGCTGGACAACCAGGTTCAACACGTGAGCCATACAAGGCACGTGTGTGACATTGCCCCGGCGAAGGGCCGCACCCAGGTTTGCAGCATTGTCGCACACGGCCTTCCCTGGTTTCAGGTCCAGTGGAGACAACCATTCATGAAATTGGTTCTCCAGAGCTGACCACAACTCCTCAGCTGTGTGACTCACATTTCCCAGACATTTCAATGTAAAAACCGCCTGATGACGTTGAGCCCTACTGCCAGCATAGTAAGGAGGTGTGCAGGATCCCTTCTGCGCAGTTAGAAAGCTTGTGGCATGACCAGACAGGCTTTGGGTGCAGGTGGAAGACCGAGAGGAGGTTGAGGAGGCAGAAGCAGTGGAGGAACTTTGACATAAAGAGGATTGACGCACAACTCGTGGGGACGGCAAGACTTGGACAGCAGCCCCTTGTCCTGCTGTCACCATAGTTACCCAGTGCCCAGTCAGCGACATGTAACGCCCCTGTCCATGCCTACTCGTCCAAGTGTCTGTGGTGAAATGCACCCTGTCACACACAGAGTTTCTCAAAGAAGCGGTGATGTTGTGTGCGACATGCTGGTGGAGCGCAGGCACACCTTTCTTTGAGAAGTAGTGCCGACTGGGCATCTGGTACTGGGGCACTGCGACGGACATAAGGTCTCGAAAATCCTCTGTGTCCACCAGGCGGAAAGGCATCATTTCTGTAGCCAAGAGCTTGCAGATGGTGAAATTCAACCTCTTAGCTTTCTCATGGCTAGGAGGAAATGGTCTTTTACTTGTCCACATCTGAGGGACCGAGGGCTGGCTATTGTGCTTAGACGGGGTTGATAAGGGTGTCCCCGGCAAACTGCCGGTCTGTGAGGAAGATGCAGGCGGACATGTTAGGTTGCCTTGATCCAAAGGTGGTGCTATCGATGTCGGACAGCGCTCAACACCAGCTGCTGTTACCACCTCCAAAGAAAATGATGACCTGCCAATCACGCTGGCTGTTGCGGGTAAAGAGGTGGCAGGTCTGCGCCCCAAAACAGGTGTGACTGCTGTCCCCCCAGTCACAGAGGATGAAGAGGCCGCGGATGCACAAGATATGGCAGACGGTGGTTGGCCCGGCCGGCTAGGCCGCATTGTAGCACACTGAGCTTCCCACTGCAACTTATGCTTCATGTCCATGTGCCGGTTCATGCATGAAGTACTCAAACTATGTATTTTTTGGCCTCTACTTAGCTTTTGCTGACAAATGTTACAGATAACACGAGTTGGGTCATCTTTATCGATCTGAAAAAATGCCCAGGCTATGCAAGGCTTAGCACCCATGCGACCTGAAGAGCCACCACAACTTGTGGTGAGAGGCAGAGTTGTGTTTGAGGATGCAGTTGTTGACGTGCTTCCAGTACTACGTCTCTGTCCAGGAAGGCGCAACCTGACCTCGTCGTCACTAGCATCTTACTCCACCTCCTCTGCTGACCTCATCTCTTGGCTGACTGTGGGTTGACAGTAAGTGGGATCTCCAACCTCATCATCATCACCCTGTGTGTTATCACACCCGTCGTCCTCAGAGCCAACCTGTTCCTGCCCTGACAAAAAACTAAAGTTGTCGCTCCAATCAGGTATTTGAGTCTTATCATCGTCTTCCTCATTGTCTCCACCAACAGGAGTTACAGTTTGGGAATGAGGGTCTACATTATGGTCAGAACCTTCTGCGTCTGGTCCTGGATCCGACTCATAAAGATTCTGGGCATCAGTGCAGATCATTTCCTCGTCTGGATTCACAGAAGCGCTGGAGTCGACCTCTGATTCCCAGGCTATAGTATGAGTAAACAGCTCTGCAGACTCAACCATCTGTTCTACCTCATACTCAGACGGGCAGCTGGAGATTTGGGAGCTGTGAGGAAGCAAGTGCGATTTGGGTGACACCTTTGAGGACTGGAGTATTTGTGATGTTGAAGTTGATGTGGAGGAGAGCCCACTTAAAGGAGCACTTGATATCCGTTGAAGCACCTGCTGTTTTTGTGCCTCATCTGGAATTTGTAGCGATTGGCGTGGCCGTAAGAAAGGGATCTTATCACATTGTCCGCTAAAAGAAGTAGACATTTTAGTTTGGCTGGAAGATGGTCTTTCTTCTGCAGATGTTACTGTTGCTTTAACACCTACCCCACGGACACAACCTTTTTTCCCCTTCCCAACACGCCTATTCCCCTTTCCACCAGCAGCAGGCCTTTTTCCACTCATTTTGGTGGTTAACTAATTCACAACTCTGGAGTTGTTTGCACAAAAAAACAATGGATGGTAACCGAGCAGAGCTGAGTGGCCAAACTGTGGTATTAGGCCAAAACTATTGGCTGGGTTAGATGCAGAAAAAAATATATTCAGTTTGCAACCTGATGGAGGTCAGTATAGATGGACTAATAGAGAAAGTCCGACACACTGCTACAAGGCCAAATATTTTTTCAGAGGTAGATGCAGAAAAAAATTATATTCAGTTTGCAACCTGATGGAGGTCTGTATAGATGGATTAATAGAACAAGACCCACACACAGCTAGAAGCCCAATATTTTTTCAGAGGTAGATGCAGAAAAAAATATATTCAGTTTGCAACCTGATGGAGGTCAGTATAGATGGACTAATACAACAAGTCCCACACACAGCTAGAAGCCCAAATATTTTTTCAGAGGTACCGTAGATGCACATACAAATTATTTTTAATTTGCAACCTGATGGAGGTCAGTATAGATGGACTAATACAACAAGTCCCACACACAGCTAGAAGCCCAAATATTTTTTCAGAGGTACTGTAGATGCAGATAAAAATTATTTTTAATTTGCAACCTGATGGAGGTCAGTATAGATGGACTAATAGAGAAAGTCCGACACACTGCTAGAAGGCCAAATATTTTTTCAGAGCTAGATGCAGAAAAAAATTATATTGTTTGCAACCTGATGGAGGTCAGTATAGATGGATTAATAGAACAAGACCCACACACAGCTAGAAGCCCAATATTTTTTCAGAGGTAGATGCAGAAAAAAATATATTCAGTTTGCAACCTGATGGAGGTCAGTATAGATGGACTAATACAACAAGTCCCACACACAGCTAGAAGCCCAAATATTTTTTCAGAGGTACTGTAGATGCAGATAAAAATTAGTTTTAATTTGCAACCTGATGGAGGTCAGTATAGATGGACTAATACAACAAGTCCCACACACAGCTAGAAGCCCAAATATTTTTTCAGAGCTAGATGCAGAAAAAAATTATATTCAGTTTGCAACCTGATGGAGGTCAGTATAGATGGATTAATAGAACAAGACCCACACACAGCTAGAAGCCCAAATATTTTTTCAGAGGTAGATGCAGAAAAAAATATATTCAGTTTGCAACCTGATGGAGGTCAGTATAGATGGACTAATAGAATGATGCTATGCCCAAAAGATTTTACTTCACTAGGTGCAGTAAAAAAATTGGTATTCTATACACAGGTGTTATATCTTGCAGCACAGATAGGCTACTCCACTGACTAACACACTCTGCAATAGGCCAAAAAGGATTAGCTTTGCTAGATTCAGCCAAATGCTGTGAAAAAAACTTGCACAGCACTGGCACAGACCTGCCTGGCAAAAACTGATAGGAACTGATGTAACCTAGTCCTGAAAAGGACTCCAATTACAATTAGTCTTTACTCCCACAACCTATCTATTTAAGAGCACAGACCTCCCTGAGAAAAGTCGTAGGAAATGCTGTAACCTAGTCCTTAAAAGGACTGCAATCACAACTATTTGCTACTCCCAAGCTATCTGTATATTTGTGCGAAAATTGGCTTGAAATTAACAAGGTATAGCGCACACAGCAACAGCGGTGCCGTCTAACACGCAGCTGCAGCAGTGAGAAAATGGTGGCGACGGGGAAAATGGCTTGGTCTTATAGGGCAAGGACATGTGACATACACTGCCAATGACACATGCCCTTGCTTGTGTGAAAAAAAGCACTTCGCTCCGTGTGTGCGCTGCTGATAGGCTGACAGATTGCACCTCCCCACTGCAAATGCGGGAAAGAGAAAAAAAAATGGAGATCTTCATTGTTCCTGCAGAGATCCATCCCCTGCCCCTCCCCCCGCCCCGCTGTACACTCAAACTGCGTATTAACATTAATTTTCATCATTACTGAGAAAAAATCCAGTTATGATTTTGGTGCACGAACAGTTATCGAACATAACCTCGAACAGCCGAATTTTTCTCAAATTGTTCGTGTTCGCTGAATGGCTCGAACACCGCCCAAAACAGCTCGAATTTGAGATTGGCGAACAGTTCGAGTAGAACAACGCTCATCTCTAATAAAGAGTTGATAAAATATTAAATTGAAACTCCACCTTCGCTTCAACACTTCATCACCACAGCCATTTACCTTAATGCAAAATATTCTAAATCATTATTTAAATTTTAAGAGTAAAGGGGTTTATTTACCGAAGAAGAGATTCAAAGTCATGGATATACATGGATATATACAAGTGTATGTGTAAGCGAATACACGTAGACTTTACACATACATATCAAGGATTTGACGTAATTCAGTTAGTGCCCTTGTATAAAAGTCCTTTAAAAATAACAGTAAAATATTTACAAAAATATGTGTATAACACTCTGAGGTCTCCTAGCACTGTAGTGAACACTTCTCAAGATATTAAATGCAAACACAGCCTTAATAATGTCCAAGTGACCTCAGCATATATATAGCTATGAGTAAACTGATGGTAATCGTTGGTAAATTACAGCCTATTAATTAACACATTGCACTGACACATTGAACATAATGGACAAGCAGATGTGTGTCACTGTCTATCAGCAGTAAAAGTAGCAGCAACCACATAGTATAAAATATGATGGGACAGGCAAGATGTCCAGATGTGTAAGGCCAGCACTGGCAGTCCTGGCAGCAGCAGTACAGTACAGCTATAGTAGACATTGGAAAGGCAGGAGATGTGTGGTTGTTTATCAGCCGCAGCAGTAGCAGCGGCACAGTATAGAATATGACGGGACAGACAAGGGGAGGTCTGGCTATGTAAGGCCAGCCCTGGCAGCAGTAGCATAGTATAGATATAAAATGTTGGACAGGCAAGAAACCACCGGTTTTGTGGGGGTATCAGCACTGGTGGCAGCAGAACTGTGTAGAACAGAAAGGACAGGCAGGCAGATGCTATGTCCAATCTAATCATTGGCATCAGTCCTGAGTGAAAATTGGCACTGACCCATTCCTGATTCATTTTTGACAAATGTAAAGTTTCTGCACTTGCGGAAGACAATATGGTGTGCTTTGGTGTGACAAAGCCACCTTTTGCACTGATTACCATTTCTGACAGAATACTGGAGGTGGAACAGGACAGTGCCAAGGCAAACTGAGCAAGTTCTTGTTAGTAGTCCAAGCTGCTAACTCAGAAGTCCATGTGCTCAGGGTATCTGCTGGAGTAAAAACACAATCCAGGTACAGCTGAACCTGGCTATTCAGGTAGTTTGCTGATGTGCGTCAGGTTGGCTCAGCAGCAAATAAAACATCTGATTCATCATATCATATATATTCTAATTGTTGATGCTGTTTTGGAAACAGGAACACATCTTTTCCCGGTAATGCACCAATTATGATTCCCTTTTAAAAGCCAGGAAAAAATTCCCCATTTTGATTTTATAGCAAGGGTCTAAAAGCATGACTATCCAGCAGTCATCCAATTGCATGATGCTAATGATACACCTGACATCCCACACATAACTGAGCATGCAGTTTGCCATGCTCACCAGTATTAACAACAGTCCTGTTGGTTCACTTTCCGCACCCTGCTGCGATGGTTGATTGTCATAGACAGCATCATCACTGTCATCATTAATTTCCCACTGACTGACAGCCTTGTCTCCTGCTTTTGCCAGGGATAGCTCAACGTCCCCTGCCACATCCACCTGCTGCCCCCCACATCCTGCTGCATGTAACACTGACCTTAAGGGTCCCCAACAGCCCTAGTGTGGCGATGAACATGTACAACTTGCTGTTCTTCCTCCTTTAACAGTTGCATCCATGTGAGTGTTATTTCCAATATAAATATGAGGGGGGTGACATTGTTGATGCCACAGTTATCCCTATTGTCCCATTTAGTAGCCTCTTTGAAGTGCTTCAGTAAGCGCCATGTGTCCCTCATCAGATGCCAATGGTGGATTTCAAAGTGATCCAAGTTCCAGATTGCCTGCTGCATGATATAATCACATTATGCTGTTCGTATAGATCCTCAAACATATGCAGCATTGATTTGCAGCCGGTTGTGAAGTCGCGAAAGAGGCAGCATTCAGGCAGACCATCCTGTTTTTGCAAAGCCTGGAGGTCGTTCTTTGCCATATAAGAATGGTTGAAATGGCCAGTTACTTACCTAGCAATGGCCAGAACCTTCTTCAAGTGGGTATATTTTTTTAAAGGCGCACTCTGGCATTTTCTTCAATTGTCCTGCTCATTTTGAGAAAGTGACCTCTGGGCCACACAGAAGACACTGTGTGAGCTGGAAGGTTGCAAATGTGGTCACTTGATGACAGAACAGAATTGGAAACAGCAGAAGATGGTGACTGGTAAGTATTTTAATACCCTCGCTATACAAACATAACTGATTGCTAACAGAGGGGACAATAAAAAAAAAATGCCAAAGTGCTCTTTCTGTCCAACCATGGAGGCTTTGCCACCTGTCCTAGTTGTGGTGGTGCATCAGTACCACTCAAAACACTCACCCAGTGGACTGTGAAAAACATATATTGTCTCCGTTTTTAGTTGCTGCTCCACGTGTCTATGGTGCAGTACACTTTCAAGCTCAATGCCAGGTCGAGAGAGTGGCCCACATTCTCTTCTGCACGTGTAAACACAGAGCAGGCACCCCTTTCTGCAAGAAATAATGGTGTCTGAAAACATGGGAAAAAGGAAGATACTGTGTACAAAATTGTCACATTCAGTTAGTAATCTAAACATTTTTATTTGACATTCACGTAGAAATGTATATGTACAAAACAACATTTAAAGGGAATCTGTAAGTTGGATAAACCCTTCTAAGCAATCTACATGGATGTGCAGGCCATGGAAAGTTGAATAAAATGATACCTTTATATCAGCGATCCAATATATTATTCCAAAGAAATTCCCATTTTTCTCAATATGTAAATGAGCTGTTAAAATCTATGGGTTGGACACTGATCTCACAGAGAATCCAAAGGTTATTTTAAATGAAAGGGGGTATTACCAGTGAGAGACATATCATGACTGAGTCTGCTGAGCTCACTACAAACCAGATCAGAGCTAACACAGTACAGTAGAGCTGAACATTGTGTCATTACAAACACATCTGTAATTGTAGTTCACCTCTCATAGTACTGTCAGCTCTGCTATAGACCTGATTACAACTAACATTTCTCAGGTTTCACCTTACAGACAGCCTGAGGGATAGAGGGGGGCTGACAGCACTATGAGAGAAAAGCTACAACTGCGCATGTGTTTTTAATGAAACAAAGTTCAGCTCTACTGTACTGTGTTAATTGTAATCACACAGAGCTGTGCAGTGAGTGCAGAATGTCAGTCATTACATGCCTCACATTGATAACACCCCCTTTCATTTAAAATAAACTCTGGGAGCTGATTCTCTAGGATGTAAATTTGCCTCCAAAACGTCTTTTAGACAAACGTTGGATCACTCGTAATCTCCGATACCAGCAACCTCCTCCTTTGAATCACCTGTTTGACATACCAATCTGGTTCCCAGGTCTTGTCCACCATACATTCATAATCATAATCATTCCAGACTTGGCTAATAGTTGCCTCAGTGTGGAAAATGTCCCTAGCATCTTGTCCCCTTGTCTGCATATGTTTCTTAGACCCCTGGAGTGCTGTGGCTTAGGGTACTAAGAACAGATAGAGGTGTCATTCACAGAATTGAAAGTCCACAATATAAAATATTAACTGTTACGCCGGTGGACAAAAAATGTGTAGTTGAAATGTAGCAGGTCAATCTGGTTAGTCCAGCTACACAAAATCACAGAACATTCACACTGTCACTACTGCTAACATCGCTCCTATCTATCTCTTTTTTCCCTTATCAGTTGAATCTCTGTATTATTTACACACTACTGCACTGATCATCTTCGGTGCTACAATTGAACAACACACACTGCCTGGATTATTTGTCTAATATTTTAGTTTTTTTTTTCCTATCTCTATTGCTGAGCTTTGAGTTCTGATGTCCTCTCGCCATCCTGAGTCTCTCTAAACTGGCTGCTACATTCCCTGCCTCAGCTTTTACAGAGACTGTGATAATCCCACCTTCACTCATCTCTACTCAAAATATTGTCTGCTACTGCAAGACAGTTGTCATTCACTGTCACTCTCCTGCGGGTGATTGCATGGGCACAAGTGATTGTGCAGGTACAACGATCGCAGTTCTATTTATTTACACCAATATTTTGGAAATACTTCCAAAATCCATCATAAACATATGATATTACGTGGAGAGGGATTAAAGTATAAAAAAAATATATATATTAACCTCTGTTTATATAACTCTGATATTACAGTGAGCTACTACCAGAGGAGAAAGTAAACACAACATTATTTGTCCAAGTAGAAGTAGATAAGATGCAGCACTCACCACTGATCTTTCCATAAATAGTAGATTTATTAGGCTATTGGATAAAACACAGAGACATGTAAAAAATGGGCAACAACTATTTCATGTGGATTCACGCTTCTTCAAGACCAGAATCCACAAGAACCAGCTTTTGCCTTTTCTATACGTCTTTGTGTTTTATCTGATTGCCTAATAAATCAACTGTTTATGGAAATGTCAGTGGTGAGTGCCGTCTTTTAACTACTTTTATGTACAGAAATATTTCTGCATGTAAGGAAGTTGAGTATCACCTTGACTGATGATATTTCTGAATACATTGATTAACCTGTGAGCTATTTCGTGAAATAGCAGTGCTAGACTTTTCTTTTTATTTGGGTGTTAAACAAACAAAATGACAAACACTAAAAAAACACAAACATCTGCTGTCACCAATACAAGGACATGTTTGTAAAAGCTTAAAGCATCACTCCAGTGTTTTTTTTATTGCACTGCTGAAGTGGTGTTTTAAATGTAATTCTCCTGCCTCCTGTCTCATACTCACCTGCTGCCGCCTTCATTTTCCAGTGTCCCTCCCGTTAGTCTCTGGCGAAAAGTTGGCAGTTCCAGTGTTTCATGGAGCTGCGCGGAGGTCACTTTTCAATACAAGTCTACGAGAGCCTCGTTCTTGCCTCGTTCTGGCTCTCATAAACTTGCACTGAGAGCTTGTGATGTAACATCTGACTTCTGGCCAGTCAGAAGCTGCGCTCACAAGATGACATCATGGGATCGGAGCAGCACCGAAAGGTGCCGGAGGGTGAGTATATGACCGGGGGCAGGAGCCTTACATTTAAAGTGCCACTCCAGCGCTGACAGTGCTGAAAAAAAACAAATACTGGAGTGGTGCTTTAAAATCCAATATAGGCACTATCAACATTAATAGTGTATACTATCTTTGGCTACTTAGCCCAAGAAACAGCAAGCTATGATGCCCTGTGTGTACTAACCGTCTTCCATCATAGCCAGGAGTAACTTTTTTAGCAATTTGTGCTGTAGTGGATATTCTGACTCCACAGCTAGGCTGCAATTGTGGGGCTCCTTAGGCAGCGTTTCTTTGTATTTTGTATTGACCAGTACTCACACAAAGAACTTCATCAGATAGTGTGAACTCGGCTGCAGAGGCATGTATGAAGATTCCAGTAGAGGTTTATTCTCAGGCTGAATTCTTGTATTGTTCACACAAATAACAGCAGTAGCCGCAACAACACCAGTAGGTAAAAAGATAATTAGGAACCAGAGATGTTCAGAGATGAACATAGAAAGATGTCTGACAAACACTAACTGGGGAAGAAGGGAGGGATTACTTACAGTACATCAGAGCTGGACTACAGGGAGAGATACTGCACTTTTAATAGGTGCAAACCTGATTGCATAGCAGTATAACAACAACAATACAATGATAATACAATATTGTATGATTCCCAATTCGCGGCACATGACAGTAGTTCTTTAATGAATCAAGCCAGAAGGACCAGCCTTTACTCCCCATTCACATCAATGAGACTTGGGCACTGATGACCTTGTTGACAGTTCACTGGATGTCCTTCCGTCCTACTTTTAGTAGGTACTAGTATTGCATACCAAGGGAATTTGCACATGGTCTGACCCAGTTGTCTAGCCAGTAGCCATCACAATTTGGACCTTGTAAAAATTGTTTGCCCAATTTTCCAATACATCAACTACAAGAACTGAAGAGAATAATGTTATTTTGTGACAAAAGCGATTGTCACAAAATAATTGTGATTCATTTCATTTGTCAGTGGATTTAATGTTAAGGATGAGCGGTGTAAATGTAGTGAGATGGTATTCCATTCATGGTTTCTCACCACTGTACACATGTATCTTGCGTTGAGATGAAAATCACTTTGATTCCCATCAGAGTAAAGCTACATGCACGTAATGTGGTCGTATTTGTATTATTGATTGACTGTTACTAATGCTGTGCTGGGTACATACCAGATGCAACATTATGAAATCACAGGAAACCAACACAAGTCACTCGCATACATTACCTAATCACTCAAAGAGGACATGATCTTCATAGCTAATCCATCCTTGACTGAGCTGATGAATGGTATGAAGACAATATGGATGTGCTTTAAATTTTTCCAAATTGTCATTAGCAAGAGAAATATTTTACATTAGAGAATATCTTTAAGCTGGTACTCAAACTTAAAAGTATTTTACCATCATAAAAAAATGGGTAGAACATGTAGTAATATGCAACTTGTCAAAATCAGCTGAGAGGAGCTCTAGGGAACTGAATTTGGGAGGGAAGCAGAAATTGCAGGTAAGGTACTCAAAGGAGAAGGACGCCTACGCTGATGGTGTAAATTTAAAGATCTATGCATTACACCACTGTTCAGACTAAATGTTATTATCAGTGGAAATTCCCTTTAATGTAAAAGTCCAAAGTTGCAACTTTTTTACTGCTCTGATACAATTAAAATGAAAAAATGAAGCAACAAATAGTGCTAATTAAAAATGTGTTACTATTTGTGTCCACAGCTCCATTGCAGACCTATGTATCTTCATGGTAACAGAGGGGCAAAGAAAACTAGTTTAATTTTGCAGTCATGCTCCCATTTGCACCTGACTTCTTATATACTATATATTACATTTAGTAAGATGGCAGGAAGTTGGTGACAGATGGATAGAAATATAACTGTAAGATCAGACTACGCAGGGGTTTTTGTAGTCTGTATCCATGGAGAGACATACTGTAGGAGCTATAGATACAAAATAATAATAACAACATTTTAATTACCTAAATGCAATTTTTTTTAAAATTTAAAATGCATTGAAATAATAAAAAAAAATAGCGCTTGAAACGACGGACTTTATAAAAAAAAAACCTCTTAAGGAACAAGAATAATTATTGGACCCTCATGTAAATGGCCAATTCACATGGGGTTCTCAAGTTATTGGTTTTAGAACAGTTCGTATCCTATGCTTGGAAATATTGGCTCATCAGTTAAATGCAGCCTTGAAATTAATTTAAAACTATGGACCTTATCTCCATATAAGAGCAGCCATTATATCTTCCATGTTCCAGAATTATCGATTGGTAGAAAACAACCATAAAAAAAAAATTTCTATAGAAAATGTTAGAATTTGACAAAAACTTTCTTCAATAAAGCAAATACGGGAGCAGAAACTGACGAATATCACTAATACGAGGCCCTCAGTTTTAGAGCCTTTGATGCACCATAGATTTTAATGAAGTTTTATGGTGCATGAAACCTTTTTCAACAGGTTTCTAATCATAAAACTATCTTGCATTAAAGTTTCTTAGCCTGTAACAAATTACCGGTCATCTATAGCTGTCAGCGCCAGAAGGACCTAGAATGTCATGAAAAATTCTTGACCTAAAGTCCGACCCTGTTATTATTATTATTATTTATTATTATAGCGCCATTTATTCCATGGCGCTTTACATGTGATAGGGATATACATAACAAAAGCATTTACATAATCTTAACAAAACGAGTCAGCGACTGGTACAGGAGGAGCGAGGACCCTGCCCGCGAGGGCTCACAGTCTACGAGGGATGGGTGAGGATACAGTAGGTGAGGGTAGAGCTGGTCGTGCAGTGGTGTTTACTGCAGGTTGTAGGCTTGTCGGAAGAGGTGGGTCTTCAGGTTCCTTTTGAAGGTTTCCACGGTCGGCGAGAGTCTGATATGTTGGGGTAGAGAGTTCCAGAGTAGGGGGGAAGCACGGGAGAAATCTTGTATACGAGTGTGGGAGGAGGAGATAAGAGGAGAGTAGAGCAGGAGATCTTGTGAGGATCGGAGGTTGCGTGCAGGTAAGTACCGGGAGACTAGGTCACAGATGTATGGGGGAGACAGGTTGTGGATGGCTTTGTATGCCATGGTTAGAGTTTTGAACTGAATTCTCTGGGCAATAGGGAGCCAGTGAAGGGATTGACAGAGAGGAGAGGCCGGGGAATAGCGGGGGGACAGGTGGATTAGTCGAGCAGCAGAGTTTAGGATAGATTGGAGAGGTGCAAGGGTGTTGGAAGGGATGCCACGGAGCAGGAGGTTGCAGTAGTCGAGGCGGGATATGATGAGGGCATGCACTAGTGTTTTTGCAGAGTCTTTGCTGAGGAATGCACGGATCCGGGAGATGTTTTTGAGTTGGAGTCGGCAGGAGGTGGAAAGGGCTTGAATATGTGGTTTGAAGGAGAGATCAGAGTCCAGGGTTACCCCAAGGCAGCGAGCTTGTGGGACTGGGGAGAGTGAACAGCCATTGATGTTGATGGATAGGTCAGATGGGGGATGTGAATGAGAGGGTGGAAAGATGATGAACTCTGTTTTATCCATGTTGAGTTTTAGAAACCTGTCGGAGAAGAAGGATGAGATGGCGGACAGACATTGTGGGATTCTGGTTAGTAGGGAGGAGATATTGGGTCCAGAGAGGTAGATCTGTGTGTCGTCAGCATAGAGGTGATACTGAAAGCCGTGAGACTCTATGAGCTGTCCCAGGCCGAAGGTGTAGATGGAGAAGAGCAGGGGTCCTAGAACTGAACCTTGGGGGACACCGACAGATAGGGGGCGAGATGAGGAGGTGGTGCGTGAGTGGGAGACGCTGAATGTCCTGTCTGTTAAGTATGAGGAGATCCAAGATAGAGCCAAGTCCGTGATGCCAAGAGATGAGAGAATCTGGAGTAAGAGGGAATGGTCCACTGTGTCAAAGGCAGATGACAGGTCCAGAAGGAGGAGGATGGAGTAGTGTCGCTTGGATTTGGCATTTAGTAGGTCGTTTGTGACTTTGGTCAGGGCAGTTTCAGTCGAGTGATGCGGTCGGAAGCCAGATTGTAGACGGTCGAAGAGGGAGCAGGAGGAGAGGTGGGAGGACAGTTCAAGGTGGACATGTTGTTCTAGAAGTTTTGAGGCAAAGGGGAGAAGTGATATGGGGCGGTAGCTGGTCAGAGAGGAAGGGTCAAGGGAGGGCTTTTTGAGGATGGGTGTGATTGCGGCATGTTTGAAACATGAGGGGAAGACTCCGGTTGTTAGTGATAGATTGAAGAGGTGGGTTAGGGTTGGGATGAAGACTGAGGTGAGGTTAGTGATGAGGTGGGATGGGATTGGGTCAAGTTCGCAGGTGGTGAGGTGTGATTTGGAGAGTAAAGAGGAGACTTGACCTTCTGTAATGGTGGAGAAGTGGGGTTTGGAGGAGGATGGTTGAGTAGATATGAGGAGGGGTTGTGTGGACTTTAGGCCAAAGTTTTGTCTGATGGTGTCAATCTTCTGTTTGCCTCATTCTTCAAAGTCGTCGGCTGAGATGAGAGAAGAGGGAGGAGGTGCTGGGGGACGAAGGAGAGAGTTGAAAGTGTTAAATAGCTGTTTAGGGTTGTGAGATAGGGAGGATATGAGAGATGAGAAGTAGGTTTGTTTTGCTGTAGTGAGTGCGGACTTGAAATTAGTGAG
The DNA here is from genome assembly GCF_046119375.1 of Phyllobates terribilis. Taxonomy (NCBI): domain Eukaryota; kingdom Metazoa; phylum Chordata; class Amphibia; order Anura; family Dendrobatidae; genus Phyllobates; species Phyllobates terribilis. The sequence goes on from NW_027362762.1 coordinate 151,656,944, forward strand.
GGATTGCTTGAATGCCATGAAGTGCTCGATGGAGTGAGACCTTTTCCATCTCCGCTCCGCAACCCTGGAGGCCCGGCGCAGTTCTTTGGTAAGTTTAGTGTGCCAGGGTTGCCTGTTGAATGTGCGAGGTGTGGTGTGTGTGAGAGGGGCGATCGAGTCTAGAGCTGCAGCTATTGTGGTGTTATATGAAGCAGCAGCAACGTCTGCATCGTGCAAGGAATTTATGTCTGTGAGAGGAAGGAGGGATTCAGAGAGAGAGTGTAGGTCAAGGTGTTTGAGCTTTCTGCGAGGGTGTGTGAGTTTGTGGAGTGGGGATTGTGCACCCGGAGAGGAGAGGGTAGAGAATGTGAGGAGGTTATGGTCAGAGAGAGGGAGTGGTGAGTTAGAGAGGTTAGATAGGGAACAGAGGCGGGTGAAGATGAGGTCCAGTGTGTGGCCATCTTTGTGGGTGGGTGTGGAAGACCATAGAGTGAGTCCAAAGGAGGAGGTGAGGGATAGGAGCTTAGAGACAGACGAGTGGGGAGTGTCAATGGGGATGTTGAAGTCACCCATTATGATAGTGGGGATGTCAGTGGAAAGGAAGTGAAGCAGCCAGGTAGTGAAATGGTCTAAGAAGGTGGTGGCTTGCCCTGGGGGTCGGTAAACGACGGCCAGTTGGAGGTTGGAGGGGGAATAGATGCGCACACAGTGCACCTCAAAAGAGGGGAGTGTAACGGAGGGTGGCAGTGGGATTTTGGTGAAAGCGCAGAGTTCCGATAGGAGGAAACCTACGCCTCCACCATGTTTGCCATTGGGGCGGGGGGTGTGGGAAAGGTGGAAAGACTATAAAACCATTGATGGTAAAAAGCATAAGGGTGACTTCCTTTAAACCACTAAGATCTCACAGTTGAGTATCATGGTCACCAATGTCAAGATGCCACATAACCTAAGTATCTTCTAGGTTGGTTACCAGGGAGATGAGGCCTAGACCGGGGTCGCTGGACAAATGGTTAACATATGCTTCATTGTATCTGGAGACCTATATTGGTCTTGTGTGTCCCAGTTCAAGGGGTAAGAGTTCATGAACCTGAGCAGTAGACAGAAGGTACACTCCAGTATATGACCTTTATCCTTTCCTTGATCTCTGAATACCATCACTGTCTCTACTAGGATCCTTAGTTCATAGCACACAGCCAGCCTGAACAATGAAGACACATAAGAGACTTTCCCTGTGGAGAAGGGAACAGAAAACCTCCACTCACACTGCAGGGGACACTCAGGGTGCCATAAAATATCCTGACTTTGTGAAACATATCCTGCAGAACCATAAAACAAACCACTAGTTGACTATGGTTTATTTATCCACATGCATGTCACAAATGCATAGGCATGTGCAATGCAATCCGCTTTCAATGACTTTTCACATTGCGCGAGGGGGTAAATGAGTATGATTTAATATCAATTGTGCAAAATACAGATGTGTATACCAAGACGAAACAGCAGCAAAAATTATCTACAGCATTTTCATACATGTGAATAAACCAACTAGTAAAGATGAGAGAGCGGATCAGGAAAAATTCAAATTTGTCTGTATGTGCGGATTTTCCTGGAAAATTTGTTTCGTGGAGAAGTTATATTCATGGAATTTAATGTCCTTTATTATGCTCTGGAGTGTCCTGAGATATGTAAACAAGAAAAAAATCCTTATACTCACCTTACCACTCACCTATCTGGCCCCCCCACTCCTCACCGCCGGCTTTCCGGTCCTTGTCACCACTCACGCTGGGGAGGGTTCTGTGGATGTGCGCAAAAGGTCATGTCCTTGCGTCCGCTCAAGTGCAGAACTGATCAGATGTTGTGGCAAGGATCGGATGAGTGATGGTGAGTAGGGAGGGACAGGAGAGGTATGTGGTAAGGTGAATATATGCACTTTTTATTTTTTTAAACTTTTGATAGCCCTTTGTGGTTCAGAAAAGTGACAGCAAGCAAATTACAAAAAAATCCACATTTTGGCATTTATATCTAACATGATTTGGATGTATGCTTTGCCTGTGCATGTTATGGGACATTGATGTTATTCCATCACTTTTTACCTCCTTGTTAGACCACCATAGTATACATGTATCTTTTCCTTTAACTATGTTTCAATAAAAATTCTTTTAGGCTATGTGCGCACGTTCAGGAATTGAAGCAGAAATTTCCTGAGCGTTTCTGCATCTCCTTGGCAGGAAAAACGCTGCGGAAAAAACGTGTGGTATTCACACATTTTTTTATTTGTTTTTTTAAGCGTTTTTGTTCATCAATGAATGCTTTTTGGAGCTAAATAAAGTTATTTGGTGCTGTTGTATTTCAAATAAAGTGTTTGCTCTGTGTGTTTATTTAACTCTTTACTTTAATTAGGTTTGGTGATGAAAGGGTCTGATTGATACCTTGCCATCACCAAACAGAAGATCTAGGTGTCAGCTAATCCCATTCACCCAATCTCATTAGCATTTCCATTCATGTAATTTATGCGGCAGCTGTGAGCTGCTATTTTTAGCCTAGGAAGGTGCCATTTGCAAACATGGTCGCTGGCCATTATTAACAGCTCACAGCAGTTTGGTTAGCCGCTATGTTCCTCAGCAGCTGTTACGGATCCAGGTGGTGGAACCTCTGTGCCGTGGTGCAAGGAGGGACCCAGAGGGGCGTAACTAAGTATCAACTCAGACCGACCCTGGTCGTACGGCGGCTAACGACTCCGTGACCATGGAGGGACCGAGCAGAGGGACCAGGTGCTACTCTGGGGACGACCTTGTAAGAGAGCAGGTGGCTCCCAAGGGTCAGAAGACTGGGACTGACCGGTATAGCGGATGGGCACAGCAAGCAGGCAGAAGTCTCTGGGTTAGCTGACGGGTGGTCACGGCATGTGACGGCAGAGCGGGCTGAAGTCTCTAGGTTAGCAGGTAACAGGCAGGTAACAGGCGAGTGTTCCCAGGTGAGCGGGCTAGCAGGCACGTCAGGTAGCAGGCAGGTAACTGGCAGGTGCTTCCTGGGAAGCAGGCGGACTTGCCCATAGACAGACTGCCAGGTTGAACGGAAGACAGACTGTTGGGCTGGAGAGTAGTCAGGCTGGTGGACTGGAACAGTAGTCAGGCTGGCAACTGGACCTGAGGGCTGAAGCAGAGGTAAGTATACTTGTGCATCAACTTTGCTCGGGCACCTCCATTTTGGGGGAGGTGCCTTATATATGGGAGGTCCTCCGGCTATTGGCTAAGCGCAGTGCCCGGGAAGCTGCGCGCGCCGGCAGCAGCAGGAAGAGGAGCGCAGGAGGATGCCGCGCGGGGAGCGGGGAGGTGAGAGGGACGGCGTCTCTGCCTGGCAGGAGGCAGAGACGCCGATGCTACAGTACCCCCCCCTTATGCCCCCCCTTTTTTAGGCCAGAAAGAAATTTTTCAAGGAGAAGCGGGGTATGGATGTTCTCCCTGGGTTCCCAAGTTCTCTCCTCTGGGCCAAACCCCTTCCAATCCACCAGAAAAAAGGTTTTTCCTCTTACCCTTTTGGTGGCTAGAATATTCTCTACCTCAAAAACGTCCTCAGCGCAAACCGGAGCAGGGGAAGAACCTGGATAGTTGGAAAAAGAATTAAGCACAACTGGTTTGAGGAGAGATACGTGGAAGGAGTTGGGAATCCGTAAGGTGGCTGGGAGTTTCAACTTGTAAGCCACTGGATTGATTTGTTTAAGGACTTCGAATGGACCGATGAACCGAGGGCCCAACTTGTAGGAGGGTATTTTGAGCCGAACGTGTTTGGAGGAGAGCCAAACCTTGTCTCCCGGACGGAATTGAGGCGGATCCAGACGTCTCTTGTCATGATGTCTCTTCATCCGCTCGGAGGACTGAAGAAGTGCGGACCTAGTATTCTCCCAAACGGTGGAAAATTCGCTGACCAGAGACTCCGCGGCAGGGTTGTGCACAGAAGCGGAGACGGGAAACGGAATCCGGGGATGTTGACCATAGACTATAAAGAACGGAGACTTGGAAGACGATTCGCTCTCATGGTTGTTGTAGGAGAATTCGGCCCATGGCAGGAGATCCACCCAATCAGAATGGTGAGCGTTAACAAAGTGCCGGAGGTAGCTGGTAAGGATCTGGTTGATCCGCTCCACTTGACCATTGGACTGTGGATGGTAAGCGGAGGAGAAATCCAGGGTGACATCCAGCAGCTTACACGTAGCTCTCCAGAAACGTGAGGTGAACTGAACCCCTCGATCCGACACAATGTGGAGGGGTAGGCCATGGAGATGGAAGATGTGAAGGAAGAAGTCCTTAGCTAGCTCTGATGCAGACGGGAGACCAGGCAGAGGGATGAAGTGAGCCATTTTAGAGAAGCGGTCGGCGACCACCCAAATGACTGTACAACTGGCAGAGACTCGGAGGTCTGTGATAAAGTCCATAGCAATGTGTTGCCACGGGGCAACAGGTATGGGAAGAGGCAGGAGATGACCGGCTGGTAGATGTCTGGGAACTTTGTTGCGGGCACAGGATGAACAGGCTGAGACGAAGTCTACCACATCCTTGCGCAGAGTAGGCCACCAGTAATGCCGGGTGATGAGCAGGAAGGTCTTCTTTTGGCCAGCATGGCCGGCTAGTTAAGATGAATGACCCCAACAAAGAACCTTCTCGCGATCTGGTACTGCTACAAACATCTTACCGGGTGGAAGACGAGTCAGATCCAAGGAGGCCACCTTCATCACCTTAGAGTGGTCGATGATGTGCATAGGCTCCTCCTCTTGATCGGAGGACAGGAAGGATCGGGACAAGGCGTCGGCTTTGACATTCTTGTCCGCCGGGCTGAAATGTAGGACGAAGTCGAAGCGGGCGAAGAACAAAGACCACCGGGCCTGACGCGGATTGAGTCTTTGGGCATTTTGGAGATATGCCAGATTTGTGTGATCCGTATAGATGATCACCGGGTATAGAGCCCCTTCAAGCTGGTAGCGCCACTCCTCCAGCACCAATTTAACGGCTAACAATTCTCGGTCTCCAATGGAGTAGTTGCGCTCAGATGAGGAGAAGAGTTTGGAGAAGAAGCCGCAGGTTACCATTCTCCCGGAAGAAGAATTTTGAGTGAGCACCGCTCCGGCTCCGGAGGAGGAAGCATCAACCTCCAGGTAGAATTGTTTGTTGCAGTCCGGACAGTGCAGTACCGGGGCAGAGGCGAAGGCTTGCTTTAAGGAGAGGAAGGCCTCCTCAGCTTCGGGCGGCCATACCTTAGGATTTGCTCCCTTACGGGTGAGCGCAGATATGGGAGCAGTCCGGGAAGAGAAGTGCGGAATGAAGAGACGATAGTAGTTTGCGAAGCCCAGGAATCGCTGAATCGCATTCAACCCCTCCGGACGGGGCCACTTAAGGACAGCAGAGAGCTTCTCGGGATCCATTCGTAAGCCTGTCTGGGAGATAACGTAGCCCAGGAATGGAAGAGAGGTCTGCTCGAAGAGGCACTTCTCGTATTTAGCATAGAGGTGGTTCTGCCTGAGCCTAAGCAGGACCTGACGAACATCCCTCCGGTGTGTAGGAAGATCCGGAGAGAAGACCAAGATATCGTCCAGGTATACCACCACGCAGGAGTAAAGAAGATCACGGAAGATGTCGTTGACCAATTCTTGGAAGACAGCGGGAGCATTGCAGAGACCGAAGGGCATCACACGGTATTCATAGTGACTGTCCCGGGTATTGAATGCCGTCTTCCACTCGTCTCCTTGACGGATTCGGACCAGGTTATACGCTCTACGTAGATCCAGCTTGGAGAAGATCCTGGCGCCCTTAAGGCGATCAAACAACTCAGAGATGAGCGGCAGGGGATATTTATTTTTTACCGTGATCTGATTGAGTCCTCTATAATCAATACAGGGGCGTAGCGAGCCATCCTTCTTCTTGACAAAGAAGAATCCGGCTCCAGCCGGGGAGGTAGATTTCCGGATGAATCCCCTAGCCAGATTTTCCTCTATGTACTCAGACATGGCCCGGGTTTCGGCCGCCGACAATGGGTAAATACGCCCACGGGGTGGAGTGGCGCCAGGTACCAGGTCGATCGGGCAATCATATGGCCTATGAGGTGGCAGTGTCTCTGCTTCATTTTTACCAAAGACATCCGCGTAGGACCAGTAAGGAGCCAGTAGACCGGGTAAATTAGCTGGAGTAGGTGGTGGACGAGTCGGGCGAACCGGAACCAGGCAGGTCCTATGGCAGTTCTGCCCCCACCGGAGTACTTCAACGGATTGCCAGTTCAGCACGGGTTCATGTATCTGGAGCCAGGGTAGACCTAGCAATAGGGAGTGAGAGAGTCCGGGAGCACATGAAAGGAGATTTTCTCCGAGTGCAGCATTCCCACCTGCAGGGTAAGAACCTCAGTGACGAGCAGGATGGTCACCGGAAGGAGTCTTCCATCCACGGAGGCGACGGACAATGGTTCAGCCAGAGGTTTGGTGGGAATTTGGTATCTCTCTACCAGGGACTGGGAAATGAGGTTTCCAGCAGCTCCAGAATCCAGATGAGCAATTTCAAAGAGACGGTTCTCTCCCCAGGAGATAGACACAGACAAAGTCAGGGACGGAGAGTGCTTACTTTTGCCTAGGACGACCTCTCCGAGCGGTCCTAGACACTGAAGTTTCCCGGCCTCTCCGGGCAGGAACGGATCAGGTGCTCTTTACTGCCACAATAGAAACAGCTCCCCTCGGCTCGATGTGACTCTTGGCGAGATTTGACCATCTTGGTCTGGTCGATCTGCATAGGTTCGGGCGAGTGCGCCCGGGGAGTGACTGGTTGAGAAGCAGGTCTCTGGAAAGTAGGAGCAAGGCGGGGGAACTTGCTCTCCCGGGTGGTCTCTTTGGTGCGTCCTTGGAACCGAATGTCAATCCGGGTAGCGAGTGACACCAGGTCATCCAAGGTGGAAGGAATGTCCTGACCGGCTAAATCATCCTTAATCCGACCGGAAAGACCCTCCCAGAAGACGGACACTAGAGCCTCGTTTCCCCAGGCAAGCTCAGAAGCGAGGGTACGAAACCGTATGGCATATTGGCCCACGGTGAGACTCCCGTGGCGGAAACGTAGCAGAGAGGAGGCTGAAGAGGCTTTTCGCCCTGGTTCATCGAAGACTTTCCGGAAAGCAGCGAGGAAAGACGACAGGTCGCACACCAGGGGATCCCCTCTCTCCCACAGGGGGTTTAGCCATGCCAGTGCTTCCCCAGTGAGATGGGACATAATGAATGCCACTTTAGCCCGGTCGGAGGTGAACTGATGTGCCAAGAGTTCAAAGTGCAGGGTGCACTGATTTATAAAACCTCGAGCTAGAGCGGTGCCGCCTCCGAAACGAAGAGGTGCAGAAAGCAGGGTTCCGGGGCTGGATGCCATGGTATTGGTGGGCAGCGGCACTGCCGGAGCGGGAGTCGTATGACTGATAGCGGACCAAAGTGGAACATTCAGAGTGTCCAGGCGGGAGTTGACACCTCGCAGGTAGTTCAGGACGGTTTCCTGTTGGGATCTCTGACGGGACACCTCCTGGTATAGGTCAGAGAGCGAGGGAGCTTGGGTGCCACCGGGTTCCATGGCCCGAGCAAACTGTTACGGATCCGGGTGGTGGAACCTCTGTGCCGTGGTGCAAGGAGGGACCCAGAGGGGCGTAACTAAGTATCAACTCAGACCGACCCTGGTCATACGGCGGCTAACGACTCCGTGACCAGGGAGGGACCGAGCAGAGGGACCAGGTGCTACTCTGGGGACGACCTTGTAAGAGAGCAGGTGGCTCCCAAGGGTCAGAAGACTGGAACTGACCGGTATAGCGGATGGGCACAGCAAGCAGGCAGAAGTCTCTGGGTTAGCTGACGGGTGGTCACGGCACGTGACGGCAGAGAGGGCTGAAGTCTCTAGGTTAGCAGGTAACAGGCAGGTAACAGGCGAGTGTTCCCAGGTGAGCGGGCTAGCAGGCACGGCAGGTAGCAGGCAGGTAACTGGCAGGTGCTTCCTGGTAAGCGGGTGGACTTGCCCATAGACAGACTGCCAGGTTGAACGGAAGACAGACTGTTGGGCGGGAGAGTAGACAGGCTGGCGGACTGGAACAGTAGTCAGGCTGGCAACTGGACCTGAGGGCTGAAGCAGAGGTAAGTATACTTGTGCATCAACTTTGCTCGGGCACCTCCATTTTGGAGGAGGTGCCTTATATATGGGAGGTCCTCCGGCTATTGGCCGGGGACTCCTTAGGACGGCGCGCGCGGCCCTTTAAGAGAAAGGGAGCGCGCGCCCTAAGCACAGTGCCCGGGAAGCTGCGCGCACAGGCAGCAGCAGGAAGAGGAGCGCAGGAGGACGCCACGCGGGGAGCGGGGAGGTGAGAGGGACGGCGTCTCTGCCTGGCAGGGGGCAGAGACGCCGATGCTACAGCAGCGCTTTGGACGCAGCGTATTTTTGCAGTGTCCAAAATGTGGTGTTCTAATTCCGCACTTTTGTTGTCGGTCCATGTGAATCCACCGCATATAATGACACTTCAGTCGGTCAAAATCTGCAGCGGAGACTAGCGTGTCTGCTACAGAAATTGACATGCGGCGGGTGAGTTTGGGTACATCGCCATGATCAGGAGCCACTGCAGGTTTGACGCTGCGTGTTTATACAGCGTCAAACCCGCAGCATCCAGATGTTACAGAATAGTGGATGGAATCTCTAGATATCCCATGTCCACTATACGTGCATCTGAGGCTGCGGATCACCCATGGACACTGACATGCGGTGCGTCTTTCAGGACCACAGCATGTCAAATTCTCTTGCGGAGTCGCTAGTCTCGGCAACAGAAATTTGACCACTAGAATGTATTGAATGCGGTAAATACGCATGGTCCAGTGAAGAGCTGCTACGTCCAGATCGTGGGTACGGAGCCTAAAATTAAAAAAAAAATGGCATGGGCTCCCGCGTCATTTTTATAACCAGCAGAGGGAAAGCCGACCGCTGGGGGCTGATATTAGTAGCCGGGGAAGGTGCCATTAGCCAACAATGTTCCCTGGCTATTAATATCAGCCCGCAGCTGTCTGTTTAGCCTTTACTGGTTAGATTACAGGGGGACCCCAGAAACAAATTGGCGTGCAGTCCCCCTATAAAATCTAATGAGAAAAGGCTAAACAGACAGCTGCGGGCTGATATTAATAACCAGGGAAGGAGCCATGAATACTAGCCCCCTCCGCGACTATTAATATCACCTCTCAGCAGTCCCAGAAATGGCGCATCCATAAGATGCGCCAAATCTGGTGCTTAGCCTCCGCTCTTCCCACTGCCCTGTAGAGGTGGCGAGTGGGGCAATGGGGTTGGGGTTCACGTCAGCCTTGTATTGACGGCTAACGTGAAGCCTGTCTTTTAAATAAAAGACACGTCCAGAATAAAGTATTTTAATTAAATAAAAAGCTCATGGTTTTAAAAATTTTTTAGTGCACTCTGTCCGTGAAGCCATCGATCATCTGAAAAAAAAGTAAAAAAATAAACAAACATATCCCTCACCTGTCCAGAGTCAATGAGGCAGTCCACGATAACGCCAACGATTGTCTCTCGGCGATCTGGGTCACTTCTACAGCAGTGACATCAGAAATCACTGATGTCACTGCTGTAGAAGACAGCAATGTAGGCTGACAGGGGTGTAAAATCACTCCTGTCAGTATACATTACTGCTGCAGGAGTGAGGTCACTGGGATTTATCATCTGAAGATCAGCTGATCAGCTCTAGTGAGCTCACCACCAGTACTGGTGGGAACATTCTTCAGAATGTTACCACCAGTACAGTCATGGCCATAAGTTTTGAGAATGACACCAAAATTATATTTTCACATGATCTGCTGGCCTCTGGTTTTTATTAGTGTTTGTCTGATGTTTATATCACATACAGAAATATAATTGCAATCATATTATGAGTACCAATAGGTTATATTGACAGAATGAGTTAATGCAGCAAGTCAATATTTGCAGTGTTGCCCCTTCTTCTTCAAGACCTCTGTAATTCTCCCTGGGATGCTCTCAATCAACTTTTGGACCAAATCCTGACTGATAGCAGTCCATTCTTGCATAATCAATGCTTGCATTTTGCCAGAATTTGTTGGTTTTTGTTTGTCCACCCGTCTCTTGATGATTGACCACAAGTTCTCAATGGGATTAAGATCTGGGGAGTTTCCAGGCCATGGACCCAAAATCTCTATGTTTTGTTCCATGAGCCATTTAGTTATCACCTTTGCTTTATGGCAAGGTGCTGAAAAGGCATTGTTGGGCGCGAAACTGCTCTTGGACGGTTGGGAGAAGTTGCTCTTGGAGGACATTCTGGTACCATTCTTTATTCATGGCTGTGCTTTTAGGCAAGACTGTGAGTGAGCCAATTCCCTTGGCTGAGAAGCAACCCCACACATGAATGGTTTCAGGATGCTTTACAGTTGGCATGAGACAAGACTGGTGGTAGCGCTCACCTCTTCTTCTCCGAATAAGCTGTTTTCCAGATGTCCCAAACAATCAAAAAGGGGATTCATCAGAGAAAATGACTTTGCCCCAGTCCTCAGCAGTCCACTCCCTGTACCTTTTGCAGAATATCAGTCGGTCCCTGATGTTTTTTCTGGAGAGAAGTGGCTTCTTTGCTGCCCTCCTTGAAACCAGCCCTTGCTCAAAGAGTCTCCGCCTCACAGTGGTTGCAGAAGCACTCACACCAGCCTGCTGCCATTCCTGAGCAAGCTCGGCACTGCTGGTAGTCCGATCCCGCAGCTGAAACAGTTTTAAGATACGATCCTAGTGCTTGCTGGTCTTTCTTGGGCGCCCTGGAGCCTTTTTGACAACAATGGAAGCTCTCTCCTTGAAGTTCTTGATGATGCGATAGATTGTTGACTGAGGTGCAATCTTTGTAGCTGCGATACTCTTCCCTGTTAGGCCATTTTTGTGCAGTGCAATGATGGCTGCACGTGTTTCTTTAGAGATAACCATGGTTAACTGAAGAGAAACAATGATACCAAGAACCAGCCTCCTTTTAAAGCGTCCAGTGATGTCATTCTTACTTAATCATGACTGATTGATCGCCAGCCCTGTCCTCATCAACACCCACACCTGTGTTAATGGATCAATCACTAAAACGATGTTAGCTGCTCCTTTTAAGGCAGGACTGCAATGATGTTGAAATGTGTTTTGGGGGTTAAAGTTCATTTTCTGGGCAAATATTGACTTTGCAAGTACAGTAATTGCTGTTAAGCTGATCACTCTTTGACATTCAGGAGTATATGCAAATTGCCATTACAAAAAATGAAGCAGTAAACTTTGGAAAAATTACTATTTGTCTCATTCTCAATACTTTTGGCCATGACTGTACTGGTGGGAACACTCTTCAGAATGTTCCCATGGTGAGGTCACGTGAGCGATCAGCAGATTGCTCATGTGACCGCAGGTCCTAGCAGCGTAGTACACTGCTGGGAGCGAGCGCGCTCCCTGCAGTGTACTGCCGACCGCCAGAAGGAGAACATTGCCGGGGACCAGGACCAGGAGGACACCAGACAGGTGAGTATAGTGGGTTTTTTTTTCCTTTTTTTTTCTTTTTTTACATCGCGTGGTAGCCGGCTTGGCTGAGGAGACTACTGCTCCCCCCAGCCGCGCTGCGCCACTCTCGCTGCTATCAGCGGGCGCGGCGGTCGAATGAGAGGAGTAGTAGTCCTCCTCTCCCGACCCGGGTACCACCCGCACCGTGTTTCTGCTGCGAATTTGCGCCTATTGGTTTTAACTGAAAGGCAGCAAATTTACAGGTATAAATATTATACCTGCGGATTTGCTGCTGATCAATTCAAGTCAATGGGCGCAAATTCGCGGCAGAAACGCCCGCACAATAGTCATGCTGCAGTTTTTACTGCAATGGTAATCCTGAGAGGAAATTTCCGCATCATGTGCACGACACATCAGGATTACCATTGCTATAGCTGGCAGACCTATTAACAAGTGTTTTCTCAGCATTTTCCGCGGCTGAAAAACCGCCACAGAAACGCAGTAAAAACGCTTCGTGTGCCCATAGCCTTAAAGATTTTTTGGCATTTTGTGGCTACTCCAGCAGTGGTAATTTTGGGGAATGCAGATTTTTAATAAATGTGAGAATTCAATTCCATTTAAATTTATTTGCTTATCACTATCAGCTAACAAAATATAAAGTAATGTTATTGTACATGAAGTTGGTGTACAGTAAATGCATTCAAACACAGACATCGTCGAAAAATGTGATTTTTTTTTCAGAAAGACAGTATCAATATTTAAAACATATTTCTAATTTTCGCTGTGAATATTGCAGTGTGTTGTGCCCTAAAGATTGTCAGCTAGCTGCTGTGTATGAGTGACTGAAGAGTTTACTCTGCTCGTGCTCAGTCCTAACCCCCAGGGACATGTAGGATGATGGATGATCCTCTTCTATCCCATCTGTCTCTCTTCCCTGTACAGATGTGACCAGTGTGCACTGCCTATATGTGCAGTCAGGAGGTTTACACAAACGAGTCTGCATACCTGTGCAAACTGAAATCTGCTCATAGACACCCATAAAAATTCACTGATCATGTTTCTGTAATAGCATAAAAGGTACCTGATCACATGTCTCAGGCAGGTCACAGCTGGTGAAGAATAATTTGCGCCATCACTGGATACAGTAAGGCTGTGCGCCCACGATGCGGATTTAATGCGTTTCCGTGGCGGAAATGGCATTAAAAACGTATGTTAAGCTGTCTGCCATGTTTCCCAATAATAATCCGCATGTGCTGTAAACATGATGCGGAAATTTCCGCAGCGGATTATCATTGTGGAAAAATCTGCAGCACAACTATTTATTGTGCGTAAACGTGGCAAAATCGCCGCCATTGACTTGCACTGAACCTCATGACATCCGCATGTATACATCTATGCATGCGGATGTTATGCGGTTCAATGTGCGGATGGTACCCGGGTCTGGAGAAGAGGAAACTCTCATCCAGACCCGGGTACCACTAGTAAAAAAATAATTAAAACGTAAAAAATAAAAAAAAACGTTATACTTACATCTCCGGTGGCCCCCGATTTCCTTCTCCAGTGGCGTCCTCAGTCCTCAGCGTCTCACGGTGTTCTGAAAGGTCCTGCGGTGACGTAATTTAGTCATGTGATGGTCACGCCACCGCTGACGTCAGCGGTCAGGTGACCTGTCAGCTGACTAAATGACGTCAGCGCAGGACCTTTCAGAACACCACAGGACGCCGAGGACTGAGGACGCCACTGGAGAAGGAAATCGGGGGCCACCGGAGATGTAAGTATAATGTTTTTTTTTTATTTTTTACGTTTTAATTCTTTTTTTTTACTATTGATGCTGCATTTAAAGCAGCATAAGTTGGTCACACAATATAAATCCATGCCAGTTGCATGGATTTATATTGTGTGACCAACTTGTCAAGCACTTTTCCAAGTGATGCTCAAAAACGCATGCGGAAATGCATGCAAAAACGCTTAAAAAATGCTTCTCCCTGGCAGAAAAAAAGCATGCAAAATCTGCATGCATTTTTTTCTGCCAAGGAGATGCAGAAATGCTCAGGAAAATGTCTGCTTCATTTCTGCATCGTGGGCACATAGCCTAATAATTAAGGTTCCTGGCTTGTCAAGAGGCGTTGCACTTCAGAAGATTGACAGTTAGAGACTGATGCGTGACTGAGCCACAGACCCGAGCTGTGCACTGTGAGGATACCCTGATGCCAGGCACGTGATTGCAATTATGTGATTTGCATCCTTGCGGTCATGTGCCAGCTAGATGGGCGCAGCCTTGCTCAATGCAAGTGTATTGAGCGAGGCCGGACAAATATAATTGGAATGCGGCCTAAAGTATGCAAATCTCATACTTGTGGTCACATGACCGCCTGCTCCTGGCGCCAACACTGGAGAATCCGGTGAGAATTCACAAGTCTGCAGTCACATAGAGTGACTGCAGACTTGTAGACTAAGGCCAGACATCCCCTTTAAATGTATAAAAAAAAGGGTGAGGCACATGCATGAAGATTTTTTTGTTGCTATAGAGATACCCATACACCTACTCATGACCCTGTCATCAGTTCATTAGTTGTCCATCCTAGGACTACTTTGGTGGGTACTAACCACTAAATTCTGGAAACATACCAAACAACCTACCATTTTGTAGATGTTCTGACCTAGTCAATCACCTGGTGGTGAGTTCTCCTTCAATGGAAGTCTTCAAACAGAGGCTGGACAGATATCTGTCTGAGATGATCTAGTGAATCCTGCTTTGAGCAGGGGGTTGGACACGATGACCCTGGAGGTCCCCTCCAACTCTAACATTCTATGATTCTATGATCTAGCACAATTTGAGACCTTGTCAAACTCATTTTTCCTGCTTCCAAAACATCAACTTCAAGAACTAATTGGTCATCTTGCTGCATACAGCTGACCATACATCTTAAAGAGATATTTATCTCTTCCTTCACATACACATAAAAAATGGCTTTTGTATTTTTTTGATCAAAATTATGTTAACTAAGCACCCTATATTATTTTCATGCACTAAAGCTATTTATTTATTTATTTACTGCAGGGTGTTTGTTTATTATGTTTCTGTCTTTGTTTTTTTTCTGTTTACTACCCAGTGTGAACATGCACTTACATGCTGCATGCATACCAACTTATATCCCAGTTAATTTCTTTCGTTTTTTTTCAGTTAGTTTGCACTCTGTGTATATAAAGCTGTGGCCTGCCTTTTCCTTGAGCTGGACATTCTATCCATGTTGTTCCCCATGGCTGTGTGTCTACTAGCCGATCTCAGTCCTTCTCACCCCTTATCCACATGCATGTCACTTGACAAACGGTAAAGTTTTAAATATCAGAGTTATGACCGTTCCGATTAGGGTCGCCATGACGTGGTGCGGTGGCTTTCGCATTTTTTTTTATCAAAATGATGTTAACTAAGTACCCTATATTATTTTCATGCACTATTGCTGTTTATTTATTTACTGCAGGTTACTTGCGTATTATGTTTTTATCTTTCTTTTTTTTTTCTGTTTACTGGGCAGTGTGAACATGCTCTTACATGCTGCATGCACTCCAACTTATATCTCAGTTCATTTCTTTAGGTTTTCTTCACATACACATGAAAACTGAATTCAGGAATCAAGGAGTATCTCGCTACTAAACACTTTTGTTGGCAGCTTAGTTTTTCTGAAAACAAAAAGATTGGGTGCTGAAATTCACGATCTACCATTACCATGACATCAACAGTCATTGGAGAGTCGGGAGGCCCCCATAACATGGGAAAGGAATCAGGAATGCACATAACATATGGATTTCCTGTGCAGAGGGGTCTACAGCGAATAGCAGCTAAACATTATCTGAATATACACAAAATATACCAAAACGAATATATTGCATGCAATGTGCAGAAGTACCAACCATTGAGACGTGACAGTAAATCTGCTTACAGACAAATTGCCAAAATCTAAACTTGTTCACACAGACCTCTCCATCCAATGTATCTAATCTGCTCAACATTACAGAATTTTTCTAATTGCCTTGCATCTTATTCTTACTCTGTCTGTGAAGATCTTATAGCTCTATAAATCAATAATAATAACACTTCCGTGGCTCATTCATACACAGAAGGAACAATGAGATGAAGATGGATGAACCGTACTTCATTCCTGAAATTATTTTATTGGGAAGATGGTATAATATGAAAAGTAAAACAACATACATACAGCATACTTGTCATTGGTGAGAAATAAATGTTTTCTTCATTGACCAAAATGGCAGTAAATGAGCGATGATGTTATTCATGAATCCATGAGTCTGCAGAGGTGAAATGACAGGTAATTCAGAATTTGTATCCACACATTTCGTTGGGGTTCAGAGCAGAGAGAAGAAGGTTTGTTTACGGGAATGGTGGAAAAGTAAGGATGAAAAGTGCCCTGAAAAAGTATTCATACCCCGTGAACTTTTCCATATTTTTGCAACAAACTTAAATGTTTTTTATTTGGATTTTATGTGCTATACCAACACAAAATAGCAAGTATTCGTGAAGTGTAAAGGAAATGATATGTTGTTTTCTAATTATTTTAAAAATGTAAATCTGAAAATTGTGATGAGCATTTCTATTTAGCCCCCTGAATCAATACTTTGTAGGACCAGCTTTCACTGCAATTACTGCTGCAAGTCTTTTGGGGTATGTCTCTACTAGTTTTGCACATCTAGAGACCAAAATTTTTGCCCATTCTAATTTACAAACTAGCTCTAGCTGAGTATGATCGGATGGAGGCGTCTGTGAACAGACATTTTCAAGTCTTGTCACAAATTCTCAATGGGATTTAGGTCTGGACTGTGACTGGGCCATTCAAACACGTGAATATGCTTTGATCCAAACCAATCCATTGTAGCTCTGATAGTATATTTAGGGTCATTGTGCTGCAGGGAGGTGAACTTAGGTCCCAGTCTTAAGTCTTTGGCAGCCTCTAAGAGGTTTTCCTATAGGATTGCCCTATATTTAGCTCCATTCATCTTCTGAACAACTCTAACTAGCTTTGCTGTACCTGCTGAAGAAAAACATATCCACAGTATGATGTTGCCACCATGTTTTACGGTGGGAATGGTGTTTTCAGAGTATTGTGCAATGTTACTTTTCCGCTACAGATACCATTTTGCATTCATCCCAAAAAGTTCTATTTTGGTCTCATCTGACCAGAACACCTGCTTCCGCATGTTAACTGTGTCCTCCACATGGCTTTTTGCAACTGCAAATGGGACTTCTTATGGTTTGCTTTAGAAATTGTCTTTCTTCTTGCATAAAGGAAGATTTGTGGAGTATACAACTAATAGTTGTCCTGTGGACAGATTCTCCCACTTGACCTGTGGATCTTCGCAGATCCTCCAAAGTGACCATGGACCTCTTGGCTGCTTCTCAAATTAGTGCTCTCCTTGCTTGGGATGTCAGTTTAGGTGGAGAGCCATGTCTTGGTAGGTTTGCAGTTGTGCCATACTCCTTCCATTTTTGAATGATGGATTGAACAGTGCAATGAGATGTTCAGCTATTTTTTATAACCTAATGCAGCTTTACGCTTCTCCACAACTTAATCCCTGACATGTCTGATCCCTAATGTTCTAAAAAAAAAAAACATGAGGCCTTCACAGAACAGCTGTAGTTATACTGAGAATAAATTATACTCAGGTGTACTCAATTTTCTAATTATATGACTTCTGGAGGGAATTGGTCACTCAGGATTATACAAATGCACACCACAATTTTTAGATTTAGATTTTTAAAATAATTAGAAAACCTTGTAGCATTTCCTTTAAACTTCACAAATACTCGCTACCTTGTGCTTGTATATCACATAAAATCACAATAAAATGCATTTACGTTTATGGGTGTATTGTGAAATAATGTGGAAAGGTTCACAGGGTATGAGTACTTTATCAAGGCCCTGTAAATGGGAATATGTAGAGCACAGTTGTACCATGATACTTTATTTCCAGATTATTTTAAATCTGAAGCTTTTAGAGATCATAAAAAATATTACATACACATTCTAAACTTACAAGTTTCAATGCCTTGTCTTGGTATGTTATCATGATCAATTTGGCACTGTATAAAAGTCTAAAGATGGCCATCTATATGGAATAACAATCGGCCAAACAGCTATGTCTCCCGACTCCACCATACACATGACGGCTTGACTTAGCCTCAAGGTGCTTTCAATGTGCAGGGGGGAGCAAGCTGTTGCCAGAAACCTCAGTGGCCCATGGTCCCTAAAAACAAAAGGATCAAGTGTTGGAATTCCAACTGTCAGATCCTTATCTCATTTACCAGATGATGTTGAGGGGCCTTCATACACATTAGTGGTCCATTTTTTCTAATATGTATGGAGATGTTAAAGGACATGTTCCATTAAAAAATTACCGATTGTATAAATCATGTTTCTATGTTAAATGTATTTTTTTTTTTAAATGTTGGCAATTTTTTGTTCAATATCACAATCTTTATTAAAAATAAAAAATAGAAATCTTGCAATTTTCACATTGGTCACTGGGGCTTTTTTAGACTCATATTTCCTGTTCTGTTTTTTCAGGAAATCCACGTGTACATTATTAGCACTGCACTGACTCAGACCCTATCTTTTGTACTGAAGCATCTAATGAGCCTGGCAAGAGTCATTGTGTTGTCAGTTGTGTGTAGAGATGTGACCTGCCATTGTAATCCTGCCTCTGCTGATAAGGAAACTGCTGAAAACTCTTCCTGAAATGTCAGGAAATTTAAGTGTAAAATACCTTCAGTGATCCATGTGAAAAGTGCAAGATTACAGGGTTTTTTTTAATAATAAAGAGCATGATATAAAAAAAATTAGCAACATAAAAACTTTAGTCAAAGAACCACTTCAGCTTTTTTTTAAATTTTACCTCTGGAGTGGTGCCACTAATCTAAGTTGCCGGCAAATAGTATTATACTTACCAGCCGCCATCTTCATCTGTTATCAGCGCCGCTCCGGTCGATCTCCAGCAGTTTGTGACCTGCAGGATCGCTTCAATGTTTGCTGGGCGATCAGAACTTCACAACTCAATGTAAGTCTATGAGAGCCGGAATGAGGCCAAAACGAGGATCTCATAGACTTACATGGAGAGCTTGTGATCGTTACCACTGACTTCTAGTCAGTCAGATATTGCGGTCAAAAGATGGTGGATCAGGATCGGAGCGGCGCTGGGAAGAGCTGAAGACGGCAGCTGGTGAGTATAATACTAGGGTCAGGGAATGTACATTAGTGGCACCACTCCAGAGATGAAATGAAAAGACACTGGATGGTGCTTTAAACTATAGGTCGTTTTATGACGATACATTCCCTTGAAGGGCAGCCATGAAAAATGGGACCAGGTAAGTGTTGTTAAAAGAGCTGCGGAGAATCAGTGAGATTGAGTATAGCTTTTTTTTTTTATACTAGGTTAAAAACTTTAAAAAACATTTTTCATTCCCTTAAGAACCTTTTTAGAGCCCGAGGGTGGTAAGATGCTTTATTTAACTCCTGCCTTGAGAACCAAAAGCGCTCGTCCGTCCCATGCTGATGGTGTTCGTAAAGATTTTATGTAATCAGAGCGGCACCAGGAGAGTACAACTTCTTGTGTTCTTGGCTTTCCTCCGCAATCTTCCTTTTTTTGTCTCTATTTGTATGCCTGGGCACTTCTTATATTGTACTGTCCTACTTTATATAGCCCTGTTTAATAAATACTGGCACACAACAATATGGATGTAAGATTGGAAGCTACGCAAGTTATTTTGGCTATTATATATATTATGATTAAATGCTTTACATTAGGATCTCTAGGTTTACAAAACGATGTGTTTAGAAGCGGCAGACACAACACAACTATGTATTCCAGCAATGTTAAATAGCTGCAAAGAGATGAGTTAAATATTTTATCTTCTGGTAAGTAAAATATTTAAATTGAATCTGGGTGAGTGATTTCCATATCAGTATTAATAATTACATGGCTGCCAGCAGACTCTGTTAAGGGCAGAAACATCTCAGTTTGGTCCAGACAATTACATTATGTGTCCTAATTATGAGCACAACAGTCGGAGGTTTCAGTATATTATTCACATAGATATCGTTGTGTCTACACAGGGGCTGGAAAATTGACATAAAATGTTTCCAGGAGTCCTATGTTCTATGAATATTTATAGGACTCCTTAGTTTTAAAATACACATTCTTACTGGGGGCGGTGACAACTACAACTTTAGGTTATATTTTCACTGCTGACATATTTTATTTTATTTATTTTTCTCACTTATATAGCACCAGTAATTCCACAGTGCTTCACAGACATTATCATCGCTGTCCCCATTGGGGCTCACAATCTATATTCCCTATCAGGATGTCTTTAGAGTGTGGGAGGAAACCAAAGAACCCAGAGGAAACCCATGCAAACACAGGGAGAACATACAAACTCCTTGCAGATGTTGTCCTTAGTGGGATTTGAACCCAGGTCCCCAGGGTTGCAAAGTAACAGTGCTAACCACTGAGCCACCGTGCTGCCCATATGGACATAATATAGCAACATATGGTGATCTAGTTCCAGTTCAGTTAAACTGCCGGAGGTTCAGGTATTCTGCCAGTGATATGAACACCAAGGCTAGGGTCACACGACCATTTTCTCTCCATCCAAGAAAATCGGTCCGATTATGCTAATTACACTCTGATCAGAGTGAGATCAGAGTGAGATCAAAGTTTGATCAGAGTGAGATCAGAGTGTGATCAGAGTGAGATCAGAGTGTGTTCAGATTGAGATCAAAGTTTGATCGGAGTGAGATCAGAGTGTGATCGGAGTGAGATCAGAGTGTGATCAGAGTGAGATCAGAGTTTGATCAGAGTGAGATCAGAGTTTGATCAGAGTGAGATCAGAGTGAGATCAGAGTGTGATCAGAGTGAGAACAGAGTTTGATCAGAGTTTGATCAGAGTGAGATCAGAGTGAGATCAGAGTGTGATCAGAGTGAGATCAGAGTGAGATCAGAGTGAGATCAGAGTGAGATCAGAGTGAGATCCGATTTTCTCCACCTTCACTAGTATGTCAGTCTGTGAAAATCGGACTGCACTTGGATGGACCCATAGATATGAATGTGCAAGTGCCATCTGATTCTAGGAGGCAAATTGTACATGCTGCAATTTTTTTCTCCTCGGATATGTGCACAGCCTCATAGAATAACATTGGGACAAAAACTATCCGTCAAAACCATGGATAGCACTCATCCGACTTATACTGTCGTCTGCACAAGCCCTTAAAGGGGTCTTCCCCATAAACAACATCTATCAGCCATCGATACGATAGGTGATAAATGTATGACAGCTGAGGGTCTGACCAGTAGGACTCCCACTGTTCACAAGAATAGGGATCTCTGTGTGAACTGGGCAGTATCGGACATGTCCAACCATCACTCTGTTCACTGACTATTAGACTTACAGAGATAACCAAGCACCGTACTCCCATTAATACAGAGGATTCAGGAACCCCATTCCTATGATAAGTAGGGGTCCGAGCAATCAGACCCCCAGTCATCATATTTATGACCTATCCTATGTAGTTTTTTAAGTTAACAACAGGATGCTATCAGGGTGAAAGAAAAAAGAAACCATATTTACCAAGAGAGTCTGCTCTGGATCGGAAGAGATGACGTCCTGACCACCCATCATCTGATTCTGCAGTAAATCAGTGCCCACAGCAGTCAGGTCAATGTTGGTCATGACATTATTGCTTCTGATCCAGTGGAGACCATAGAGGCGGCAGCACTGGAAAGATAGAGGACCGCCGTGGTATGTATGATATCTTTTCTTATTTCACCACAGTAGTTTTCCACTGTAAACTTTACCACTAACCCTTATAAATGTGCCTGTATTGTGAGAGTCTAGGGTAATCTATGATGACTTGATAAGAACACCATCCACTGCAAATTACCAATAATAAAATTATAAAGTTATAAATCTAATATATGCCAAACTCTTGAAGCTTTCGCCTACACTCTCTTTCCTCATATGTCACCCTTCACTGTCAGCCCAGATGCACATTGTCTTCTCCTAGAGTTTTGTCCGATTTGGCTGCTCCCTAATTTTGCTCATTAATCTCCGGATACCACTGCTGTTCGGTAAACGACTTTCTACTATTGTAATTAACTTTTCAGAATTTTTACAACTCATATCTTCTCTTATTTTCTTCTTCACACCAGTCATCACTCTTAAATAAAGGGGAAGAGGCATTTCTTTCATTCAATCAAATGGACATTGAAATACTGCTGGTCTATCCTTAAGTTCTCTTCAATCCTTCCATCATATAGATTTTATCTATAAATATACTGGGTGAAGTATAAACTAAAAAGTTTATTAGTCCTTTTTCACTTTCTACCCACCACTACGTTTATGACATAGCAGCTCTTTGATTTCCCAGTCCAATTAAGTAAAAATATCTCTTTCTGGAGTTTGAACTTTATTAGTAGAAGTCCAAGCCTTGGGGAAGTGCAGCCATCAGGTCTTACTATTTCTGTGTCACCATGTCAAGCTAATGGAAAACTAGACTCTAAATGGTTCCTGGAACCTCAATGCGCACACAATGCCCACAAAGGTATAATATAAATGCCAGCGAGAGGTAAGGCCGTGCACAGCTAAACATATTAAGATCTCAGGGACCCATTCGGCCAAAAACCATAATAAGAATACTACTTAAAAGCACAATTAAAGTGACAAATTACTAATAAACATGATAAGATCTTAATAAAAGTAACCAGCACGAGAAAGCAAAAAAGACTGACTGCAAAATAATGAAAAACTTATCAGCTCAAGTAGCCATATAAATAAAAAGTAGCACATAACATATCACAGTCGGCCATAGGAAGAAGAAAAAACTCTCTCAGCCACTTATCTAGTCCATGGTCCCAAACAAATGGTAAATAAAGTTTATGCTGCAAATAAAATTAATCGGAAAGCAGTAATGTGCCGTAGATATTCTCCTGTAACATGGGTTACAATAAAGAACTGCACTGGCTGTCACTGATGCTCTCTACAGAGGACATAAATAGGCAAAATGTTACACTATCACCGCTTCCTGGCATAGTGGAATAGAAATATGATTATCTCCTGTGTCAGGTGTAAATATTTCAGTAGTTGCAATACATTTAGATCTTTCTGCACAATTGCATCTTTTGCACACACAGGAA
Source organism: Phyllobates terribilis (assembly GCF_046119375.1). Lineage (NCBI taxonomy): Eukaryota > Metazoa > Chordata > Amphibia > Anura > Dendrobatidae > Phyllobates > Phyllobates terribilis. Next base: position 151,679,638 of record NW_027362762.1, read on the forward strand.
ACAAGTATTATATACCAAGTCACAGTGTAAGGGGCAGTGTGCAGGTGTAAGGGTGTGACAGAGGCTGTCATGTTCCTGCCCCTGAAGACAATTTTTTAGTGTGAATAGTGTCATCCGTTTTTACTGAGTTATATGGTGACATGTGTAATGTAACTCATGTATAGTGTGATAGGTACTGCTGCTGCTGTGTGGGTTCTGTAAAGGTAACGCCTAAGGTAACTCTGATACACTCAGCTCAAGTATAGGGAAAGTATAGGATATAGTTTAGTGCTTATGATAGTGTTGGATAGTTACTGTAGGTACATTAGGTCAAGATACAGTTAATATTTGGGGAATAGCCCAGATTGGGAGGGAGTGCGGCAAGTAGAAAAGGGAATTACTTCCTGATCAGAAAAAAGTGTCCATGATAAGACAAGGCCAAGTTCAAGGTGCAGTGGGCCATCGGCACGTGGAGTACATATTGTTCTGGCGGTATGAAGTCGTACCAAATATCCTGCAGACCTTCCTGCAATGTCCGGGGCCTATGGCCCGAAAAAAGCATTGAGGAGAGTGCCTTAATCCCTTCCATACAGAGGAAGCCGGATGGGGAACAGCGTGAGGGAAACATAGCGGATCTCGGGAATACTGTGGTGCGGGACGGGGAATCCTTAGGGCAAACAAAACCTGCTAAAGTAGGTATAGTTCACACTGAATGTAAGCAAATGAATGAAATATACTGTGTTGATTGACAAGAACTAGAGGATGCTGTGCCCGATACTGCGTGTTAAAGACTCATGTACTTGAACTGTCCAGTAAAGTTGAACTTGTTAAAACAAACCGAGTGTCCCCTGATGTGTGTACGGATGATCCTGAAACTGAGGATGTGGACACAGTGAAGGCCTCCGGCCTGCAAGTGAGTACACGGCAATGTACACAGCACAACACTTATGGACTGTGACACGATTTGTTTGTAAAGTGCCAGGTGTTATGGAGCAGCAGCTCGCCCACAGCTACCATTCTTGGCACCTTACACAGAGCAAGGGGAATTGTCATTGTCCAAAGGTGGGAGACCACAGTATATATTGTGGTATCCCACCTTTGGACAATATATCCCATGCACAGCAACAAAATTAGACTTTTTGAGACATAATTTGCAGAAATTCATAAAGGCTATGTGCGCAAGTTCAGGATTTGAAGAAGAAATTTCCATAGCATTTCTGTATCTCCTTGGCAGGAAATACGCTGCGGAAAAACTGCATTCAATGAATGATTTTTGAAGCTAAATAAAGTTATTTGGTGGGACATTGCTTTTTGGATTTCCTTCAGAACTGGATTGAGTATATTAGTTAATGATTAAAGAATGTGTCTATTGTATTTCGAATTAAGTATTTACTCTGTGTCTGTGTGTTTATTTAACTCTTTACTTTACTTTAATTAGCTTTGGTGATGAAAGGGTCTGATTGACACCTTGTCATCGCCAAACAAAAGAGCTAGGTGTCAGCTAATCCCATTCACCCAATCTCATTAGCATTTCCATTCATGTAATTTCTGGGGCAGCTGTAGCTGCTATTTTTAGCCTAGGAAGGTGCAATTAGGCAAACATGACCTCTGGCCATTAACAGCAGCTCACAGCTGTTTCGTTAGCCGCCACATCCCCACGAATAGCAACAAGCAGTGCTTTGAGCGCAGCGTATTTTTGCTGCATCCAAAACGTGGTGTTCTAATGCCACACTTTTTTTGTCGGAACATGTGAATCCACCGCATATAATGACACTTCAAAATCGGCAGAGGAGACTAGGGTGTCCGCTACAGAAATTGACATGCTGCGGGTGAGTTTGGGTACATGGCCACGATCAGGAGCGGCTGCAGGTTTGACGTTGCGTGTTTATACAGCGCCAAACCAGCAGCGTCCAGATGTTACAGCAAAGTGGATGGGATTTCTAGAAATCTCATGTCCACTATGCGTGTATCAGAGGTTGCAAATCACCCATGGACAGCATATCAAATTCTCTTGTGGAGTCGCAAGTCTCTGAAACAGAAATTTGACCACTAGAATGTATAGAATGCGGTAAATACGCATGGTTCAGTGAACACATGTGGATTTAATTGCGTTCAATAGAATGCAACGTTTTGGACGCAGCAAAAAATATGCGTCCAAAGCACTGCTACATCCAGATCATGGGCACAGAGCCTAAAATTTTAAAAAAAATTGCGTGGGCTCCAGCGTCATTTTTATAACCAGCAGAGGGAAAGTCAAGTGCTGGGGGCTGATATTAGTAGCCGGGGAAGGGGCCATTAGCCAACAATATTCCCTGGCTGTTAATATCAGCCCACAGCTGTTTATTTAGCCTTTACTGGCTAGATTACAGGGGGACCCCAGAAAAAAATTGAAGTGGGGTCCCTCTATAAAATCTAACCAGAAAAAGCTAAACAGACAGCAGCGGGCTGACATTAATAGCCAGGGAAGGGGTCATGAATACTAGCCCTCTCCATGGCTATCAATATCACCCCTCAGCAGTCCCAGAAATGGCACATCCATAAGATGCTCCAAATATGGTGCTTAGCCTCCGCTCTTCCCACTGCCCTGTAGCAGTGGCGAGTGGGGTAAAGGGGTTGGGGTTCACGTCACCCTTGTATTGGCGGCTGACGTGAAGCCCAGGTTAGTAATGGAGGGAGTCTATAAGACGCCCCCATTACTAACCGCATAGTAAAGTTGTCGAAGCTTTTTCAATAAATACACGGCCAGAATAAAGTATTTTAATGAAATAAAAACCACACGGTTTTAAAAAAAAATGTTATTACACTCTCAGTCCCCGAATCCCTCAATCTTCTGAAAAAAACGTAAAATAAAAAACAACCATATCCCTCACCTGTCCGCCGTCACGATGTAGTCCACGATTACCGCCAACGATTGTCCCTCCGCGATCCGGATCACTTCTACAGCAGTGACATCAGCAATCACTGATGTCAATGCTGTAGAAGACAGTAGTGTATGCTGACAGGAGTGTAAAATCACTCCTATCAGTGTACATGCTGCAGGAGTGAGGTCACTGGGGTTCATCAGCTGAAGATCAGCTGATCAGCCCCGGTGAGCTCACCACCTGTACTGATGGGCACATTCTTCAGCATGTTCCCACGGAGAGGTCACGTGAGCTCTCAGCTGATTTTCAGCTGAGAGCTTACGTGACCGTCACGTGACCGCAGGTCCTGGCAGCGCAGTACACTGCTGGGAGCAAGCGCGCTCTCGGCAGTGTACCACTGGCCGCCGGCTGAAAGCATTGGGAGGACACCGGGGGGCCACCGGTCAGGTGAGTATAGTGTTTTCTTTTTTATTTTTACTTTGTTTTCTTTTTTTACACCGCGTGGTACCCGGCTCGGCTGAGGAGACTACTGCTCCTCTCGCTGTTATCAGCGGGAGCGGCGGTCGGATGAGAGTAGTACTCCTCCTCTGTCGACCCAGGTACCATGCGCAGTGCGTTTCGGCCATTGGCTTTAATTGAAACGCAGCAAATCCGAAGGTATAGATATTATACCTGCGGATTTGCTGCTGTTAAATAGACCTCAATGGGCGCGAATTCGGGGCGGAAACGCGCGCACAATGGACATGCTGCGTTTTTTTCCGCAATGGTAATCCTGAGCGGAAATTTCCGCATCATGTGCACAGCACATCAGGATTACCATTGCAATAGCTGGCAGACTGATTAACAAGCGTTTTTGCTGTGTTTCTGCAGCGGAAAAAACGCTGTCGAAACACAGCAAAAACACTACATGTGCACACACCCAAAGTGAGGAAATTGTTCACATGTCTATGTTTTTTCATGGACCATGTATCCGTGCAAAACTCGTGTATACAGTACAGGGATGGCGTCCATGTGCTATCTGTGTGCTTTACTTATTTAACATTGCAAAGTATTTGAGAAGCTTTGTAATTTTTCTATTTATCCTTATGTGAAAAACACGGATGACACACTGATGGTAAAAACGGACACACGGATGACACACTGATGGTAAAAAAGTTCCCACTCTTCTGGATCAATGGGGCAAAAATTCTCATAGACACTCCAAAATCTTGTAGAAAGCCTCACAGAATAGTGGGAACTTTAATAGCTGTAAAGGAGGGAACAACTCCATATTAATGCCTATGAGTATAGCATGGGATGTCAACAGGGCTCCTGTAGGTGTAATGTGTATCAGCTGAAATACTTTCGTCCATATAGTGTAGATGTATTCCCACATAACAGAAGGGATTTGGGCTACCTCTGGAACCACTGCCCAGGTGTAACTGCAACCGTTTTTCTTCTACTTGTGTAAAGCATTGAAATATAGGCAACTGCAAGCAAATATTGTATTTTATGATTCTGACTTGCAAGTTTTTTTCAAAGGGAAAGGTGTGGGGTAAGCATTACGCCACTTTGCTTATGACACACACAGCATGACTACAGATTGCACTGTGCCACTGCTACATCATATCATAATTTAAGTCAATGTGGTCATGTTGAATCAAAGTTTCCATGACCACAAAATGCAAGTTGCAAAAAGTTGAGCAGATTTTGAGCTTTAGCAACGTGAATCATGACAATAGAACTACATTATTATTGATTTTACTTGCTTATCTAGCGCCATTAATTCCCACAGCGCTTTACAGCCATCATCACTGTCCCCATTGGGGTTCACAATCTAAATTCCTTATCAGTATGTCTTTGGAGTGTGGGAGGAAACTGGGGGAAACCCACACAAACACAGGGAGAACACACAAACTCCTTGCAGATGTTGTCATTTTGTGGGATTTAAAGAAGCACTCCTCCCATCAAAATGTTTATCCTTTTAGTATATTGCATTAATCATATTATATGGCCCTGTGTACTTACAATAGCTCGTTTTGCCCTTGTACCTCCAACCCACCAGCATTAGACTTTGTTGCTAAATACCCTGCCTAACCAGCCTTCTATAGTGTGTAAGGCTATGAGGCCCACGATGCAGAAATGAAGCAGAAAATTTCTGCTTCATTTCAACATCTCTTTGACCGGAAAAACGCGTGCGGAATTTGACACACGTTTTTCGCGCGTTTTGCACATGCGGAATTGCCATGCGTTTCCTAATGCATTGTAGATGGGAATACGGCATGCGTAAACACACAAATAATGGACATGTTACGGATTTTTGAGCTCATCAAAAACGCTGTGGGCATTGAAAGTGCGGAATTCCATTGGGGACCATGGGGGAAGGATTACCAAGCGTTTCCCAAGCGTTTATGCTGCAAAAATTCAGCAGCATAAACGCTTGAAAAACGCATCGTGGGCACGGACCCTAACACTTAGACACATGTTTAAAAAAGGGCTTTACAAACTTTGCATTTCTTATGCTAATTAGGCCTTTGACTAGTCCATGGGGCGTTTGTTTCTCCACACTGGTCAGCCCTCACAGCATGTTATCACACTCTTGTGGACCTGATAGCGTGATTTGCAAGAGCTCTCTTCACCCACATCATTGCTCCTCTGAAGCCGGGTGTATGCTTCCCAGCTTCAGAGACGCACTCCGCATGCCTGAAGGTCTGCATCACCGCAAAGTTCCTGGCAGCCCAACTCCACCTCTTCTTCAAGTCCTGACCCAGCTTCTCTGCTCCTCCACCCCTGTCAGTGGACATTGCAGTGATATAGAATTGTAGTTCTAATTATGACTCATGCAGGGAAAAGAGACTTCCTGTTTCTACATAGAGCTTAGAAAGATTTAGCTAGTCTGTTTTTAACACTTTTTGACACTCCCCTTGAGAAAGCACTTCTGGTGTGTGCGAAACGCGCGTCGGGGCGGCTTGTCGTGGTGTCCCAATATGGGTAAGTCTGATCAAATTCATGGTCTAAATTGATATGGGCTTATCACCAGCAACAGTGCTGGTAGCCATTACTCGATAAAAACATGACCTTAAACATTTTTGATGCAATGAATGTATACTGATCGTTTTTCTACCACTGCCTTCAATTATTTGGACAATCCTCTTTTCACAACACTCTGTTTGTTTGTGTGCCTTTGTGTATGTGTGGCACTTCATGATTTTAATTGAATATGAATAAAATTGATCATTTTTTAGTATTATAGCCTCTTTTCAGTGTTTTTTTTCTGGGTTTTTCAGACCCAGATGTAGGTATATAATTATTGATGTCATAGAGCTAATGGAAAAGAGAAGAATTAACTGGGTAGAAAGGTAAAATGAGCAATTGTAAGTACACAGTGCTATATAATATGATGATAGCAATATATTAAGGGGATAAAAATGTTGATGGGAGGAGTGCTTCTTTAAACCCAGGACTCAGCACTGCAAGGTTATAGTGCTAACCGCTGAGCCAACGTGCTGCTCATTTACAATTTGGAACAAGGTTGTAACAGCGGCAAAGTGCAATCTTTTTTCATGCCTCATGTATAAGAGCCAGAGTTGCTCTATAGCCCCCACTGAAATATATATATATTTTTTTAATCGGGTAATCTTTACAATGAAATATAAAAGACACCAAAATTTATACACAGCAATATAACATAAAAAAAGTAGAAGTGGATAGTGGAAAACAGAAGCACAAACTACTGGTATATGTCAATCAGCAGTGAATATTATAAGGAATTCAAGACAGGCACCTTCCTAGTAAAGTCATCTAGGCTGTGACAAAGGACAAGTCATTTTTTCAATCCAAAGGATTTTGTGATCAAAATAATTTTCCAGCAATATAAATATTATGAATGAATGGATGGGAATGCAGCGTTCGTCTCTGCTCTCAGTGTGTAAAGAGATGTTATGAAATACAATACAAAGTGCAGCCAAGTATGGAGAGCGCTCTATTCATTTCCTAGCGGTTTCTCTGGACGGCACATAAATATGTTATTATTATGAATAGTCCTTTCTGTGTGCACAGCTCTCACAACTGATCATACTAAATGCAGTGTGAGAAGAGAGCAGGAAGATCTCTCATTAATCACATTAATGCATTCATATGTATTTATGTGTCAGTAAGTAAAATACTCGCGCTAAACCATCCCGATGCTATGGGAATTTCTATAGTGCGGACGGTATCAGAGCCTAGGCAATAGAGACAATAAGTTTGTCATTTGGCATGACTACAACCAATAGTATTTTGGAGTAGGAATGGGGCAGATATTCATGTTGCATCTGACCATCATTTTCTTTTCTTTTGCTTTCAACAAAAGTTTTCCCTTTATGGATGAGCCCAAAATTATTGCAGACTCCATTTGTTAAAAGGAACCGGTCTATATGGGCATGTAGGTCATAGGGAACTGAATAAAATGATAGCTTGACATCTGTGATCTGATGTCTTATTCCAGAGAAATCCATGTTTTTCTTATATGTAAATGAGCTGTTCAGGACTATGAGCTGGACACTGATCTGCATGAGAATCTGCCTCCAGAGATTATTTTACATCAAGGGGAGATACCAGTGTGATGGCCGCTCTCTGCTCTCCTGATCTCACTGCAGAGCTGTGTGTGATTATACCTGACACATCTGCAGATTCCTCTCAGCTTCCATCTCACAGACAGACAGGGTTACAATACAGCAGAGCTGTGAGAGCTGCAGCAAATGTGTTTGTAAGGAGACAAAGTTCAGCTCTGCTGTTCTGTGTTAGTTACATGTCTCACGCTGGTAACACCTCCAGTCATTTATAATAATCTCTGGAGCTAGATTCTCATGCAGATCAGTGTCTGGCCCATAGCCTGGAACTGCTCATTTACATATAAGAAAAATGTGGATTTCTCTGGAATAAGTCATCAGATCACAAATATCAAGGTTTCACTTTATTCAGCTTCCTATTGCCTACATGCCCATATAGACGGCTTAGGAGGCTTGATTCTACTGACAGATTCTCTTTAAAACAGTGTAACATTTGTGCTCTCTACAGCCCTTTTGAGGAGTGTTGGTTCATATACAGTTATATGAAAAAGTTTGGGCACCCCTATTAATCTTAAGCTTAATGTTTTATAAAAATTGGTGTTTTAGCAACAGCTATTTCAGGTTGATATATGTAATAACTGTTGGACACAGTAATGTTTCTGCCTTGAAATGAGGTTTATTGTACTAACAGAAAATGTGCAATCTGCATTCAAACAAAATTTGACAGGTGCATAAGTATGGGCACCTCACCAGAAAAGTGACATTAATATTTGGTAGATCCTCCTTTTGCAAAAATAACAGCATGTAGTCTCTTCCTGTAGCTTTTAATGATTTCCTGGATCCTGGATGAAGGTATTTTTGACCATTCCTCTTTACAAAACAATTCCAGTTCAGTTAAGTTTGATGGTCGCCGAGCATGGACAGCCCTCTTCAAATGATCCCACAGATGTTCAATGATATTCAGGTCTGGGGACTGGGATGGCCATTCCAGAACATTGCAATTGTTCCTCTGCATGAATGCCTGAGTAGATTTGGAGCGGTGTTTGGATCATTGTCTTGCTGAAAGATCCATCCCCTGCGTAACTTCAACTTTTTCACAGATTCTTGAACATTATTGTCAAGAATCTGCTGATACTGAGTGGAATCCATGCGTCCCTCAACTTTAACAAGATTCCCGGTGCCGGCATTGGCCACACAGCCCCAAAGCATGATGGAACCTCCACCAAATTTTACTGTGGGTAGCAAGTGTTTTTCTTGGAATGCTGTGTTTTTTTGCCGCCATGCATAACGCCTTTTTGCATGACCAAACAACTCAATCTTGGTTTCATCAGTCCACAGGACCTTCTTCCAAAAAGAAATTGGCTTCTCTAAATGTACTTTTGCATACCTCAGCCGACACTGTTTATGGCGTGCTTGCAGAAACGGCTTCTTTCGCATCACTCTCCCATACAGCTTCTCCTTGTGCAAAGTGCGTTGTATAGTTGACCGATGCACAGTGACACCATCTGCAGCAAGTTGATGCTGCAGCTCTCTGGAGGTGGTCTGAGGATTGTCCTTGACTGATCTCACCATTCTTCTTCTCTGCCTTTCTGATGTTTTTCTTGGCCTGCCACATCTGGCCTTAACAAGAACTGTCCCTGTGTTCTTCCATTTCCTTACTATGTTCCTCACAGTGGAAACTGACAGGTTAAATCTCTGAGACAGCTTTTTGTATCCTTCCCCTGAACAACTATGTTGAATAATCTTTGTTTTCAGATCATTTGACAGTTGTTTTGAGGAGCCCATGATGCCACTCTTCAAAGGAGATTCAAACAGGAGAACAACTTGCAAGTGGCCACTTTAAGTAGCTATTCTCATGATTGAATACACCTGGCTATGAAGTTCAAAGCTCAATGAGGTTACAAAACCAAAAAAAGTGTTTTAGTAAGTCAGTAAAAAGTAGGTAGGAGTATTTAAAACAAGAAAATGATAAGGGTGCCCATACTTATGCACCTGTCAAATTTTGTTGGAATGCAGATTGCACATTTTCTGTTAGTACAATAAACCTCATTTCAAGGCAGAAACATTACTGTGTCTAACAGTTATTACATATATCAAACTGAAATAGCTGTTGCAAAAACACCAATTTTTATAAAACATTTAGCTTAAGATTAATAGGGGTGCCCAAACTTTTTCATATAACTGTATTGGGGACATGGTTGGCAATGATAAATTTCATGGACAGTTAATGTATGAATAAATGTATTTATAAAGTCCAAGCAAATAACATCAGCAATAATGTGCAGGTTCATTCAGCACGTCACATGAACATTTGCACGTCTGGGCTCTTATTAAACACAAATATGGAGGTTTTCTTATCCATGTAAAGCTGTAACTACACATGGTAAGGATTTAATACTCCAGGTTAGGACTGTCCTGACTGGGTACACCTTGGCGCTGGTTTGATGGCTTTTATGCTTTTTTTGATCAAAAGCAGTGTTTACTAAGTACCCTATGTTACTTCTATGTACTATTGCTTTTTAATTACTTATAGCAGGGTATATATTCATTTTGTTTATATCCATGGGCAGCACAGTGGCTCAGTGGTTAGCATTGCAGCCTTGCAGCTCTCGGGTCCTGGGTTCAAATCCCACCAAGAACAACATCTACAAGGAGTTTGTATGTCTCCCCGTGTTTGTTTCCTCTGGGTTCTCTGGTTTCCTCCCACACTCCAAAGACATACTGATAGGGAATCTAGATTGTGAGCACCAATGGGGACAGCAATGGTAAAGCACTGCAGAATATGTTGGTGCTATATAAAAATAAAGATTATTATTATTATCTTAGATTTTTTCTGTTTAATGGCCAGTGTGAACATGCTCCTACACATTCCACGTATAACGCCTTACACTCCAGTTCATTTCTTTCAGTTTTGCTTTAGGTTCTTGCACACAGTAGAAACAAGAGCGTGGCTTCCCTTTCTTTCAGCTGGGCATTACATTTATATTGTTTCCCATTGTTGGGTGTCCACAGTTGGGCCCCGGTTCTGCTTGGCCCTTATTCACACTGAGGTCATTTTTGACACATGGGAAGGTTTTAATACTAGAGGTTAGGACCATCCCGATTGCGTACACCTTGGTGCTGGTTTGATGGCTTTTACGCTTTTTTTGATCAAAAAAAGTGTTTACTAAGTACTAATGATGAGCGAGCATGTTCGCTACTGCTCAGTGCTCACCCGAGCATCTCACTGCTCGACGCTCGCCGAGTATTTCCTGGGTTGCTCAGTGGGAGCTCGGGTCTCCTCCCTGCATGTTTGGCGCTCTTTACAGAGCCAATGAACATGCAGGGATTGCCTGCCATCACTGTAATGCCGTAGCCATGTTGGTTGTGGCATTATAGTGATTGGCTGGCCGCACAGCGTCAACAGGTCTATATCAGACCTGGCTCCGCCATGCTCGTCACAGTCACTCCGGAATCAGGCTGAGTATGGAGAGGAGCTGCTGAGCTAGGGAGAGATTTGTTTGTTTCTAGTTAGTGTAGGTGTAGCAAACTATATTAGAGACACATATCCATCTCAACAAACAGTCCTTCTGAGGACTAATCCATCTGCAGAGATATCAGGCAGGCAGTGTATATAGGCAGGCAGGCAGGGTATATAGCAGACTACAGTGCACATAGCACAAGAGGCTCCATTCCAGTTTTGCCTGTTGCTGCTGTTAGATATTTCCAGAAATAGGCCCAGGTCTCAGGGGCCAGGAATAAATTTTTTTGGATCTTAATACTCATTATTTGTTTAAAAAGCAATCCAGAGAACACCGTTTTTCTACGCCATTCGCTTGTTGGCACTGCAGAATACAGACAGGTCCATTCCATATTACAGTGCTAAAAATCCAACTATTTAAAACTGTAGTTTGTCCGTCACACGGATCACATATAATTGCGCTGAAAATACTGCCATTTCTGGCATCCATTAAAAATTTGTTTCAGTGTGTCAGTGAAGCAATTGACACCAGTTTGCTGTTCAAAATAGTTACCTACAGGCCAGCTATTTAAAACTGTGGTTTGTCCGTCACACGGATCACATATACGTTTTCAGAAAATACTGCCATTTCTGACCTCCATTAAAAATTTGTTTCAGTGTCTCAGTGAAGCAATTGACACCAGTTTGCTGTTCAAAATAGTTACCTACAGGCCAGGAATTTAAAACTGTGGTTTGTCCGTCACACGGATCAAATATACGTTTTCAGAAAATACTGACATTTCTGGCCTCCATTAAAAATTTGTTTCAGTGTGTCAGTGAAGCAATTGACACGAGTTTGCTGTTCAAAATAGTTACCTACAGGCCAGTTACTTAAAACTGTGTTTTCTCTGTCACACAGATCACATATACGTTTTCAGAAAATACTGCCATTTCTAACCTCCATTAAAAATTTGTTTCAGTGTGTCAGTGAAGCAATTGACACCAGTTTGCTGTTCAAAATAGTTACCTACAGACCAGCTATTTAAAACTGTGTTTTCTCCGTCACACGGATAACATATATGTTTTCAGAAAGTACTGCCATTTCTGGCCTTCATTAAAAAAAAATTTCAGTGTGTCAGTGAAGAAATTGACACCAGTTTGCTGTTCAAACTAGTTACCTACAGGCCAGCTATTTAAAACTGTGGTTTGTCCGTCACACGGATCAAATATACGTTTTCAGAAAATACGGCCATTTCTGGCCTCCATTAAAAATTTGTTTCAGTGTGTCAGTGAAGCAATTGACACGAGTTTGCTGTTCAAAATAGTTACCTACAGGCCAGTTACTTAAAACTGTGTTTTCTCTGTCACACAGATCACATATACGTTTTCAGAAAATACTGCCATTTCTAACCTCCATTAAAAATTTGTTTCAGAGTGTCAGTGAAGCAATTGACACCAGTTTGCTGTTCAAAATAGTTACCTACAGACCAGCTATTTAAAACTGTGTTTTCTCCGTCACACGGATCACATATATGTTTTCAGAAAGTACTGCCATTTCTGGCCTTCATTAAAAAAAATTTCAGTGTGTCAGTGAAGAAATTGACACCAGTTTGCTGTTCAAAATAGTTACCTACAGGCCAGGTATTTAAAACTGTGGTTTGTCCGTCACATGGATCACATATAAGTTCGCTCCAAATTCAGTCATTTGTAGTGAGCGTGGACAATACTGTCCTCCATTTAAAATGGGCAAGGCAGGTGGCAAGGGATGGGGAACTGGACGTGATGGTGATGGTGCATGCAGACAAACACCACTATTGAACACAGAGCAGTGTGAAAAGGTTATTGGTTGGATAGCAGATAATGCTTCCAGTCACTTAGCCACCACCACCACCACCACCTTGTCTTCCACATGGTCAAGTCTCAGTAGCTGAGAGTCTGGACTGCATATTCCTTACCCTGAACCTCCCACCATGCCGAGTGCCCGGAGACAACTGATCCCACACTTGGACACTCCGAAGAGCTGTTCACTTTTCCATTTATAGATTCGGGCCTCTCGCCCGGTCCACTTGAAGCGGGGCAAGAGGAGATGTAGCGATGCCCAAATATTTGAGCAGCCACGGTCACACGAAGGCGACGGTAGGAAAGTGTCACAAGAGGTGGACGATGATGAGACACAATTGCCAGAAAGTCAGGAGGAGGACCAGAGTGCGGAAGTGGAAGACGAGGTGGTGGATGATATAGTAACTGACCCAACCTGGCAGGAGGACATGCAGAGCGAGGAGAGCAGCACACAGGGGGAGGGAGGCAGAGCACCACAACAGGCAAGAAGAAGCAGTATGGTGGCCGCAGAAAGAAGGCAGGCAACCGTTCCCTGTAACACCAAGAAAGTTGCCAGTACAACTGTTAGGTCTTCCCAAGTCTGGTTGTTTTTTAAAGACTCTGCCGATAACCCCAAAAAGGCCATTTGCACCACCTGCCAGGCCAGCATCAGCAGGAGTGGCAAAACTAGCAGCCTGACCACCATCAGCATGATCAGGCACATGGCAGCAAAGCACCAGACTTTGTGGGCCGAACTCCAGGGTCCAGGAACGGTGTCGGCGGGTGTCACCACTGCTTCTTCCGCTGTTGTGCATGCAAGCCAATCGCCTGTCCATGGTGCATGCAAAGATGCCTCCTGCTCTGCACCTGTCATTGCACACTCTCAAGTAGCAGCATCAGGAAGCACGTCCACGTTCTTGTCCCAGCGCAGCGTTCAGTTGTCCATACCCCAGTCCTTGAAACCCAAGCGCAAATACGCAGTCAACGCCCCAAAGGCCACACTACTAAATTCCCACATTTCGCGACTGCCTGCTCTAGAAATGTTGCCATTTAGGCTCGTGGAGACGGAAGCATTCCGCAACCTGATGGCGGCGGCCATTCCTCGGTACTCGGTCCTCAGCCGCCACTATTTCTCCCGGTGTGCCGTCCCCGCATTACACAAGCACGTGTCCCAAACATTAGCCGTGCCCTCAACAACGCAGTTACCGGGAAAGTCCACCTAACCACGGACACGTGGACAAGTGCTTGTGGGCAGGGACGGTACATCTCGCTGACGGCACACTGAGTTAACATAGTGGAAGCCGGGACCCAGTCGAACCTTGGGATGGAACACGTCCTCCCGACGCCAAGGATCGCAGGCCCGAGGTCAATCAGGGTTGCCCCAACAGTCTAAAGCTCCTGCACCTCATCCTCCTCAGCCTCCTACTCTTCTTCAGCCTCCATATCCGAAATGACCACATCAGTCACAAGCTGGAAGCACTGCAGCACTGCCTCGGCCAAGCGGCAACAGGCTGTGTTGAAGTTAATATGCTTAGGTGACAAACCGCACAATGTTGAAGAGTTGTGGACAGCTCTGAAAGAGCAGGCAGATCTGTGGCTTACACCGCTGAACCTACAACCAGGCATGGTCGTGTATGACAATGGCCGGAACCTGGTGGCGGCTCTGAGGCGAGGCGAGCTGACACACGTCCCATGCCTGGCCCATGTGCTTAACCTCATGGTTCAGAGGTTTCTCAAATTCTACCCGGAGCTACCGGATCTGCTTGTCAAAGTACGCCGCTTGTGTGCCCATTTTAGAAAGTCAGCTACAGCTTCCGCCGCCCTTGCCGTGCTTCAGCAGCATTTGCAGCTTCCGGCACACAGACTAGTGTGTGATGTCCCCACGCGTTGGAACTCTACACTGCAGATGTTGGGAAGGATTTGTGAGCAGAAGAGGGCAGTTGTTGAGTACCAGCATCAACAAGGCCGTCGGTATTCAGTTCAGACTCCACACATAAGACCTCAGGAGTGGACATGGATGTCAGACATATGTACCATCCTCCAAAACTTTGAGGACTCCACCAAGATGGTGAGCAACGATGACGCCATAATTAGCGTCACCATCCCACTTCTCTGTCTTCTGAAAAGCTCTCTGCTCACGATCAAAGAGGATGCATTGCAGGCGGAGCACAATGAGAAGGAACAGGGAACCATACAGGGTGATTACACACAGTCCAGCCTCATCTCATCCCAACGTGGATTGGGTGACAATGAGGAAGAGGTGAAGGAGGAAAAACAGGAGCTAGTTTCATGTGCTATAGACGGTACTACCTACACAACTGTCATACCGTCTGTTCAGCGTGGATGGCCAGAGGACAGAGAGGAGGAGGAGAGCATGGTCACTCGTCCTCTTGGTGAGGACATGGAAGTCTTACCTGTTAGCAGACTGGCACGCATGGCTGAGTTTATGTTACGCTGCCTTTCCCATGACCCTCGCGTTCTCAAAATTTTGGGTAACAGTCATTACTGGTTGGTGACACTTCTAGACCCACGCCACAAGGAGAACTTTATATCTCTTATTCCTGAGGTGGACAGTTCTACAAAAATGGGGCAGTACCAGAAGGCCCTTGTTGCGGAACTATTAAAAAAATTCTCATATGAAAACGCTGGTGGCAGAGGTCATAGTTCGCTGGACAACCAAGGACTAAAGGCGAGAGAGAAACAACTCCAATCCAGCAGAGGCAGGGGAACACTGTCAAAGTTCTGGGAGAATTCTCTCAGCTCCTCCCATCGCGCAAGCCCTGAGGCGCGGGGTACTCTCACAAGGAGTGCAAAGTTTGGGAAGATGCTGAGGGAGTACCTTGCCAACCGTACCAACATCCCCCGTGATTCCTCTGTGCCTTACAATTATTGGATATCCAAGGTGGATACGTGGAATGAACTGGCTCTCTACGCCATGGAGGTCCTGGCCTGCCCTGTCGCCAGCGTTTTATCAGAGCGGGTTTTTAGTGCCGCTGGTGGAATTATAACTGATAAGCGCATCCGCCTGTCAACTGAAAAAGCTGACAGGCTGTCTCTTATAAAAATGAACAAAGGCTGGATTGGGCCAGACTTCTCAACACCCCCGAATGATAGCAGCGTAACATAAACTCAAATCCAGGGTCTTTTTTTGGGAGGTGTATTCCCATGCACCTTTTCACACCCACACAAATTGGCTCTTTGCTCTTGTCCTCCTCCATCTCCTCATCCTCCACCACCATATCACTAGGGTGACCGTGGTCGGTGATGCAACACCCACATAATTTTTTTAAAGGGTGTTTATGATGGCCGTAAATTTTTTTTTTAATATAGCATGTTCGTTCATGTATACCCCCCAGGGGTAAATGTTTGTCAGCCCATACACTTAGTGCATAGGCATTACAAGTATAGGAGACCCGCTCCTTTCTAATGGGAACATTTTTTTATGAGGCCCTCTAAGTCTCTTCCAATGGGGCACTGGAGTGCCTCCCAATTTTTGGCAGCCCTTGCATTCACTGCATAGGCCAACACTATGGGAGACCCTCTCCTTTCTAATGGGAATTTGTCATTACTGTGGCCCTGCTCTATGTGTCTTTAAATTCTTAGTGGCGTTTTTCCTAAATTTGGTCAGCCGTTGGACTCACTGCATACCCTATAACTGTATAGCAGACTCTCTCCTTTCTAATGGGAACATGTCGTACTCGTTATTGTGGCCCTACTCTATGTGTCTTTAAATTCTTAGTGGGGTATTTCTTAAATTTGGTCAGCCGTTGGACTCACTGCATACCCTATAACTGTATAACAGACTCTCTCCTTTCTAATGGGAACATGTCGTACTCTTTACTGTGGCCCTGCTCTATGTGTCTTTAAATTCTTAGTGCGGTTTTTCCTAAATATGGTCAGCCGTTGGACTCACTGCATACCCTATAACTGTATAGCAGACCCTCTCCTTTCTAATGGGAACATGTCGTACTCGTTACTGTCGCTCTGCTCCATGTGTCTTTAAATTCTTAGTGGGGTTTTTCCTAAATTTGGTCAGCAGTTGGACTCACTGCATACACTATAACTGTATAGCAGACTCTATCCTTTCTAATGGGAACATGTCGTACTCGTTACTGTGGCCCTGCTCTATGTGTCTTTAAATTGTTAGTGGGTTTTTTCCCAAATTTTGGCAGCCCTTGCAGTTACAGCATGGGCATTACCACTATAGAAGACCAGCTTCTTTATAATGGGAACATTTTTTTACTGAGACCCTACTCTATGTCTCTTCAAAGGGGTATTGGGTTGCATCCGAATTTTTGGCAGCCCTTGCAGTAACTGCATACGCAATAACAGTATAGGAGACCCACTCGTTAATAATGGAAACAACAAAACATAGCCGGCTGATGGCTCTCTAACAATAGCGAGAGCCGACTGCTGGCCTTTTAAGAATAGTAAGGGCCGCCTGATGGCCCTATAAAAATAGGCTTTGTGACTTTCAGAGTCCCTCCATCATAAATTTAACAGGATGTGTCTAATGATGTGTCACACACCACATTGCCAGAATAGGTTGTAAAATGTTAAAATGACATTTCCCGGTGAATGCATTTGTCTTAAAAAATAACATAAAAAAAAACAAAACAGTAGGATCTTTCTTGAATATAAAAAACAGAGTCGCCAATGTAACCTCAATGCAATCACATTCTTCAGCTCCTGCACCTCGTCCTCCATCTCCGAAATGACCACATCATTCACAAGCTGAAAGCACTGCAGCACTGCCTTGGCCAAGTGGCAACAGGCTGTGCTGAAGGTAACATGCTTAATGCTTAGGTGACAAACCGCCCAGCGCTGCAGAGTTGTTGAAAGCTGTAACACAGCAGCCTGATCTGTGGCTCTCACCACTGAACATACAGCCAGGCATGGTCGTGTGTGACAATGGGTGGAACCTGGTGACAGAGAAATGACAGCCGGAGTAGATACGGCTTCCCTCTATGCCAGTCCTTTCACCAAGCTAAAGAATATGGCTGTGGTAAAATACAACTCCCACTGAGAAGCTGTTTCAGATTGAAAAAAATTGGGACCACCAGAGGATTTGATTCTGAGGGCTCACCTTTCTCCCCCGCTCAAGAGCCCCATAGCAGCTGCAAAGTTAGCGCTCATAGCAGCTACAAAGTTAGTGCTATCATGTACTCTCCTGATGTAGAAGCCACAGCACACCAGAGGATTCTCTGGTGGGACCGTCCAACCCTGCCGAGAAGAAGTCCTGGCTAAGAAAAATGTGTGGGAAGGTTACCGGGCACTCTATGGCTGCTTTTTTTTACTGAAGTGGAAATCCACGCAAACACGGGGAGAACATACAAAATCCTTGCAGATGTTGTTCTTGCTGGGATTTAAACCGAGGATCACAGCGTGCAAGGCTTCAGTGCTAACCACTGATCCAATGTGCTGCCGTTCACCTTTTGATATCTAATAGGCTGGAGAAACTTGCACCTACTGCTACTTTATCTTCAGCTCCTTTGTGAGAAACTAATGTATTTGGGCAGCCACTCAGTCTACCAAATAAAATTCCTGTGAAGGAAATTGGGGATGGCTTTGCTACTGGTGCTGGAGGCAGTGCTAATACCATGGCATGAGGTTATGAAGAGTTTCCGCCTCCATGAGCTTAAAAGGCCACATTTCAAGTGAAAGCAGCTTTAGAGGACTTCCTGGGAGAAATGACAGCTGGGTAGATATGGTTTCCCAAGTCCTTTCACCAAGCTAAAGAATATGGCTGTGGTGAAATACAACTCAGCAAAAAAAGCTGTGGACTGTCTCTGTACCGTCCCTGGCCACATTCACTTGACCATGTGTTTGTGGGAAGGCGGTCCTTCCCAGTAAGTTCACTGGGGAAGGCACGGGTAATGTTGTGGGACCCGTGCTTGTGGAAGGCGGAGACAACACCGGGACAAATAGTGGTGGCTGGGGACCGAGTATGGATACCCGGTCGCCGCCGCCATAAGATTGTGGACAGCTTCCGCCTCCACGAGCCTAAAAGACCACATTTCAAGCGCAAGCAGCTGTCAAAAATTTGGCAGTATAGTATTGCAGCCTGTGGGTGTGTGGCTGGCTGCATACTTGCGCTTGCATTCCAACGAATGGGGTAGGGACAACTGAACGCTGCACTGGGACAAGGACGTGGACGGTGATTGTTGCAAGTCTGCAACGACAGGTGCATGGTGGGAGGCATCTTCGCATGTGCCAAGGATCACTTATGATGGGCACACTTTTAGGCAGTGACCTGGGAGTCAGAGATGCTTCCAGGGGTCTTCCCCATGCTGTTCCCATGTCTTTTCAGCACTGTATGCATGTGTCTGATGATGTGTCACACACCACATGGCCAGATAAGGTTGTAAAATGTTAAAATTACATTTCCCAGTGAATGCATTTATCTTGGTTGAAAGCAATGCAAAAGTGCAAAAACGAATCAAAAACGCAATGTGTGAACATAGCCCAAGGTGTGGAGGAGTATTTTTGGTTTTGGTTATTTATTTTGCCTTATATACAAGTCATAACCCTGGAAAGGATGTTCTTTAACATATTTCCCAGGAAAATCCATTTTGGTTTCGTTTTTTGTATGTTTTATTGTGAGTCCGTAAAAGTGGCGTAATATCTCTGACAACGTTGTTGACAGCAGTGACCTGAGAGTCAGAAATGCTTCCAGGGGTCTTCCCCATGTGATTTGAGCACTGTTCCCATCGATTTGGGCAATTTTTAGGCCCTCTGCAGACTGCCGGGGGGAGCCACCTGAAAAATGCTCGAGTTTCCCATAGACTTACATTGGGGTCGTTGCTCAGGTTGAGCACCCAAGTATTCCAATTTGCTCGACCCGAGCAACGAGTACCTGAGCATTTTAGTTCTCCCTGATCACTACTAAGTACCCTATGTAATTTATATGCACTATTGCTTTTTACTTACTTATAGCAGGGTATAGGTTCATTTCTATCTTAGGTGTAAAGCTGTAATTAGAGCAGTGTTTTGTGGGTCAGGTTTCCCATGGTATGTCCACTTCTAGGCTCTGACCCAGTCTACATTTGAGAGGTCTTATACCTTGCTAAAGACCTATGACAGGTCAAAACGTTGTATGATGGCGGAATAAACGTCAACTTTTGAACTGCACTGGATGCTGTTTGTTTGCCACTATACGTTTGAGAGGTCATCTTGTCACCGCAGATGGGCTTGCATAATTTTTATTAAAACCTCCAGTTTATAAGTGCACTGAGAACCTCGTCTAAATCATATATTCAGTGTTCACATATACCTTAGCATTTATTTGTATTCTAGTGCAATACAGTCACAGCAACCTGCACCTGTACATTCATTTTATTTTGCTCTGAGGAGCTTGTCAATTTCATTTTTTTTCCAGGCTACATTCAAAGCAGACCTTTTATGCCTCAGTAACGAGGTCATATTGCCAGCAGAGCTGTCTAATGATCAGCAATAAAACCTGCACTGGGGAGAGAGGGAATGGCAGGTCCCACTACCAACCTACCCATCATCCATAAAAATCCAGACCCAGAAAAGAAGCTTGGCTTTCCTTGTCTCCATTCATTTAACCCATCCTGGATACCTGGTGTATAGTATCCATAGGACACCGATTCCTCAGATGCCAAACGTCAGATTGATGTAAATGTGATACAAATTACTACTTGTATGTGTGAGATGTGAACTCCTTCCGGTATTCTCCCTGCTGTTAGGGCACAGCAGGCAAACACAGGACAGACCAAGATGAGTGTAAGATGTGACCTTTAATACATTTTTGCAACATTTTAGTTTCATGAACCAAAGACGAAAAGGTTTATCAGCCATATCTTGACCTACATGCAATAAAAATTATGCATTTTTAAAGTGACATATGAATAAAGGCAAACGTAGACCCAGAGAGGAAGAGAATGAAATTCCCTAGAGCACAATAGTACACTAATATTCCAATAGGGAATATATAATCAGAAAATTACATATCTTGCTGGGATTTTTTTTAAGTAACTATCGCTATAAAAATTAAATTACTCCAGATTTCTGTATGATCATTGTAGAAAGCACCGGTACATGGTCAGCAGAGGGCAGGAAACTTTATGACAGCTGTGAGCAGCATGGTGGCTCAGTGGTTAGCACTGCAGCCTTGCAGCACTGGGGTCCTGGGTTCAAATCCCACCAAGGAAACATCTGCAAGGAGTTTGTATGTTCTCCCTGTGTTTGCATGGGTTTCCTCCGGGTTCTCCGTTTTCCTCCCACACTCCAAAGACATACTGATAGGGAATTTAGAATGTGAGCCCCAATGGGGACAGTCATTATATAGTGCCATCATAGTCTGCAGCACTGTAAAGCGCTGCAGAATATGATGGCACTATATAAGCAAAGCATAATAAATATTGTGTTACAAATTACCTATAAAGGCTGGATAAGCCTGGCCTATACTAGTGTTTAGGCTCTTGTACACATTAGACATTATATAGCTATCAACTGATGCCATCTTCCCTGACACCACGCCCCACCCCCACATACAGAAACATTTGGCTTGGAAAAGCATTCCTGTTTTCTCTATGCCAGACACATCAGTGGCTTATCTCCCGTATCGGAAATCCAAAAGCCGGATCATTCTTTCCCATATATCATTTGTCATGGCAGAGTTGGAAAGTCAACCATACGCATCATACTTTCAGCAGGTTCGGCCAACTCCAAAGACATATTAATAGGGAAAATAGATAGTGAGCCCCAATGGGGACAGTGATGATGGTGTCTGTTCTGATGGGTATCAGGCCCTTTGACATTTCTCTTATGACTCTTATTATTTTAGATGTCATAAAGCACAAACATACTTCTCTCTGTACAGATAGTACATGAAGGGAATATTTCCATTTTGGCCTCCCCTAGAGAAACTTTTAAAAATCAAATAATTGTTACAAAATAATAAAAAAATGACAGACTTACTTTTCAATACATGAGACAGGTATTCCAACTAGAGAGTGGAAATATTGTGAACAGGACCTTTATTACCTATAAAATCAATCTCCATAATAAATCAATATACAGTTTAAATTTAAAGTATGCAAATTGTCTCTTCAGACAATGAGCCTTGTCACATGACTTAAGATATAAGCCAGAACCAGAAACTTAATTTGCAGACACTGTGTTTCGGGGTACTGCCCCTCGTCAGTGCAAAGTGTGAGTTCTGGCTTGGCTGATTGAGAGGAGTCAGACCGGTAGCTAAGGGGTAACATTTCTCCTTGCAGAGAGCGAGGTTCTGGTTCTGGCTTTTATCCTAAGTCATGTGACAAGGCTCGTTAAAGGGTCACTATTGACTTTTAGGATTGCTACTTCCTATAGGTAGCACTAGAGTTTTGGTCCTCTTCCTCTCAATTTGCATATGTCCCAGAGGAGCATTGCGTCTTTAAAAGTCTCCTCACCGTGACATGCTTAACATGTTGCTCTCCGCAAGGAATAATGTTACCCCTTAAATTTAAAGTATGAAATACACGGCCATCCATACACTGAATGCATAGGCCTGGGTCTGGCAGAGTGAGGGTCTTACAAAGCCTAGCTTTGCTCCCTTCCTTTGGTCCTCAATGGTAGAACCCCTCCATGAAGTAAATATTTGTCTCCGGATACAACCTCTTGAAAAGGTTTTCTAAGATTAATCAATGATAGTCCTAGGATAATATCAATGGATGAGAATAAAAGCCTCTATATTAGCTGGGGATATAGAATTGACTTACTGGCGTTTCATATGCCGGTCTTAAATCAGCGCATGTTGGAGTTACATGTGACAAATGAAAGAAGCAGCCCCTTAATGCTGTAAATTCTAGTAAACGTGTTAGGGCTCACTCACACTTGCGATTAGAGATGAGCATTGTTCTACTCGAACTGTTCGCCAATCTCAAATTCGAGCTGTTTTGGGCGGTGTTCGAGCCGGTCGGCGAACACGAACAATTTGAGAAAAATTCGGCTGTTCGAGGTTATGTTCGATAACTGTTCGTGCACCAAAATCATAACTGGATTTTTTCTCAGTAATGATGAAAATGAATGTTAATACGCAGTTTGAGTGTACAGCGGGGTGGGGGGAGGGGCAGGGGATGGATCTCTGCAGGAACAATGAAGATCTCCATTTTTTTTTCTCTTTCCCGCATTTGCAGTGGGGAGGTGCAGTCTGTCAGCCTATCAGCAGCGCACACACGGAGCGAAGTGCTTTTTTTCACACAAGCAAGGGCATGTGTCATTGGCAGTGTATGTCACATGTCCTTGCCCTATAAGACCAAGCCATTTTCCCCGTCGCCACCATTTTCTCACTGCTGCAGCTCCGTGTTAGACGGCACCGCTGTTGCTGTGTGCGCTATACCTTGTTAATTTCAAGCCAATTTTCGCACAAATATACAGATAGCTTGGGAGTAGGGAATAGTTGTGATTGCAGTCCTTTTAAGGACTAGGTTACAGCATTTCCTACGACTTTTATCAGGGAGGTCTGTGCTCTTAAATAGATAGGTTGTGGGAGTAAAGACTAATTGTAATTGGAGTCCTTTTCAGGACTAGGTTACATCAGTTCCTATCAGTTTTTGCCAGGCAGGTCTGTGCCAGTGCTGTGCAAGTTTTTTTCACAGCATTTGGCTGAATCTAGCAAAGCTAATCCTTTTTGGCCTATTGCAGAGTGTGTTAGTCAGTGGAGTAGCCTATCTGTGTTGCAAGATATACCACCTGTGTATAGAATACCAATTTTTTTACTGCACCTAGTGAAGTAAAATCTTTTGGGCATAGCATCATTCTATTAGTCCATCTATACTGACCTTCATCAGGTTGCAAATTGAATATAATTTTTTTCTGCATCTAGCTCTGAAAAAATATTGGGCTTCTAGCTGTGTGTGGGACTTGTTGTATTAGTCCATCTATACTGACCTCCATCAGGATGCAAACTGAATATATTTTTTTCTGCATCTACCTCTGAAAAAATATTGGGCTTCTAGCTGTGTGTGGGACTTGTTGTATTAGTCCATCTATACTGACCTCCATCAGGTTGCAAACTGAATATATTTTTTTTCTGCATCTACCTCTGAAAAAATATTGGGCTTCTAGCTGTGTGTGGTACTTGTTCTATTAATCCATCTATACTGACCTCCATCAGGCTGCAAACTGAATATATTTTTTTCTGCATCTAGCTCTGAAAAAATATTGGGCTTCTAGCTGTGTGTGGGACTTGTTCTATTAATCCATCTATACAGACCTCCATCAGGTTGCAAACTGAATATATTTTTTTCTGCATCTACCTCTGAAAAAATATTGGGCTTCTAGCTGTGTGTGGGACTTGTTCTATTAATCCATCTATACAGACCTCCATCAGGTTGCAAACTGAATATATTTTTTTCTGCATCTACCTCTGAAAAAATATGTGGCCTTCTAGCAGTGTGTGGGACTTTCTCTATTAGTCCATCTATACTGACCTCCATCAGGTTGCAAACTGAATATAATTTTTTTCTGCATCTAGCTCTGAAAAAATATTTGGCCTTCTAGCAGTGTGTGGGACTTTCTCTATTAGTCCATCTATACTGACCTCCATCAGGTTGCAAATTAAAAATAATTTTTATCTGCATCTACAGTACCTCTGAAAAAATATTTGGGCTTCTAGCTGTGTGTGGGACTTGTTCTATTACTCCATCTATACTGACCTCCATCAGGTTGCAAATTGAATATAATTTTTATCTGCATCTAGCTCTGAAAAAATATTTGGCCTTCTAGCAGTGTGTGGGACTTTCTCTATTAGTCCATCTATACTGACCTCCATCAGGTTGCAAATTGAATATCATTTTTATCTGCATCTAGCTCTGAAAAAATATTTGGCCTTCTAGCAGTGTGTGGGACTTTCTCTATTAGTCCATCTATACTGACCTCCATCAGGTTGCAAATTAAAAATAATTTTCATCTGCATCTACCTCTGAAAAAATATTTGGGCTTCTAGCTGTGTGTGGGACTTGTTCTATTACTCCATCTATACTGACCTCCATCAGGTTGCAAACTGAATATATTTTTTTCTGCATCTACCTCTGAAAAAATATTGGGCTTCTAGCTGTGTGTGGGACTTGTTGTATTAGTCCATCTATACTGACCTCCATCAGGTTGCAAATTAAAAATAATTTTTATCTGCATCTACAGTACCTCTGAAAAAATATTTGGGCTTCTAGCTGTGTGTGGGACTTGTTCTATTAGTCCATCTATACTGACCTCCATCAGGTTGCAAATTGAATATAATTTTTATCTGCATCTAGCTCTGAAAAAAATATTTGGCCTTCTAGCAGTGTGTGGGACTTTCTCTATTAGTCCATCTATACTGACCTCCATCAGGTTGCAAATTCAAAATAATTTTTATCTGCATCTAGCTCTGAAAAAATATTTGGCCTTCTAGCAGTGTGTGGGACTTTCTCTATTAGTCCATCTATACTGACCTCCATCAGGTTGCAAAATGAATATATTTTTTTTCTGCATCGACCTCTGAAAAAATATTGGGCTTGTAGCTGTGTGTGGGACTTGTTCTATTAATCCATCTATACAGACCTCCATCAGGTTGCAAACTGAATAAAAAAATTTTCTGCATCTACCTCTGAAAAAATATTTGGGCTTCTAGCTGTGTGTGGGACTTGTTCTATTAGTCCATCTATACTGACCTCCATCAGGTTGCAAATTAGTTTTGGCCTAATACCACAGTTTGGCCACTCAGCTCTGCTCGGTTCCCATCCATTGTTTTTTGTGCAAACAACTCCAGAGTTGTGAATTAGTTAACCACCAAAATGAGTGGAGAAAGGCCTGCTGCTGGTGGAAAGGGGAATAGGCGTGTTGGGAAGGGGAAAAAAGGTTGTGTCCGTGGGGTAGGTGTTAAAGCAACAGTAACATCTGCAGAAGAAAGACCATCTTCCAGCCAAACTAAAATGTCTACTTCTTTTAGCGGACAATGTGATAAGATCCCTTTCTTACGGCCACGCCAATCGCTACAAATTCCAGATGAGGCACAAAAACAGCAGGTGCTTCAACGGATATCAAGTGCTCCTTTAAGTGGGCTCTCCTCCACATCAACTTCAACATCACAAATACTCCAGTCCTCAAAGGTGTCACCCCAATCGCACTTGCTTCCTCACAGCTCCCAAATCTCCAGCTGCCCGTCTGAGTATGAGGTAGAACAGATGGTTGAGTCTGCAGAGCTGTTTACTCATACTATAGCCTGGGAATCAGAGGTCGACTCCAGCGCTTCTGTGAATCCAGACGAGGAAATGATCTGCACTGATGCCCAGAATCTTTATGAGTCGGATCCAGGACCAGACGCAGAAGGTTCTGACCATAATGTAGACCCTCATTCCCAAACTGTAACTCCTGTTGGTGGAGACGATGAGGAAGACGATGATAAGACTCAAATACCTGATTGGAGCGACAACTTTAGTTTTTTGTCAGGGCAGGAACAGGTTGGCTCTGAGTACGACGGGTGTGATAACGCACAGGGTGATGATGATGAGGTTGGAGATCCCACTTACTGTCAACCCACAGTCAGCCAAGAGATGAGGTCAGCAGAGGAGGTGGAGGAAGATGCTAGTGACGACGAGGACAGGTTGCGCCTTCCTGGACAGAGACGTAGTACTGGAAGCACGTCAACAACTGCATCCTCAAACACAACTCTGCCTCTCACCACAAGTCGTGGTGGCTCTTCAGGTCGCATGGGTGCTAAGCCTTGCATAGCCTGGGCATTTTTTCAGATCGATAAAGATGACCCAACTCGTGTTATCTGTAACATTTGTCAGCAAAAGCTAAGTAGAGGCCAAAAAATACATAGTTTGAGTACTTCATGCATGAACCGGCACATGGACATGAAGCATAAGTTGCAGTGGGAAGCTCAGTGTGCTACAATGCGGCCTAGCCGGCCGGGCCAACCACCGTTTGCCATATCTTGTGCATCCGCGGCCTCTTCATCCTCTGTGACTGGGGGGACAGCAGTCACACCTGTTTTGGGGCGCAGACCTGCCACCTCTTTACCCGCAACAGCCAGCGTGATTGGCAGGTCATCATTTTCTTTGGAGGTGATAACACCAGCTGGTGTTGAGCGCTGTCTGACATCGATAGCACCACCTTTGGATCAAGGCAACCTAACATGTCCGCCTGCATCTTCCTCACAGACCGGCAGTTTGCCGGGGACACCCTTATCAACCCCGTCTAAGCACAATAGCCAGCCCTCGGTCCCTCAGATGTGGACAAGTAAAAGACCATTTCCTCCTAGCCATGAGAAAGCTAAGAGGTTGAATTTCACCATCTGCAAGCTCTTGGCTACAGAAATGCTGCCTTTCCGCCTGGTGGACACAGAGGATTTTCGAGACCTTATGTCCGTCGCAGTGCCCCAGTACCAGATGCCCAGTCGGCACTACTTCTCAAAGAAAGGTGTGCCTGCGCTCCACCAGGGGCGTTACATGTCGCTGACTGAGCACTGGGTAACTATGGTGACAGCAGGACAAGGGGCTGCTGTCCAAGTCTTGCCGTCCCCACGAGTTGTGCGTCAATCCTCTTTATGTCAAAGTTCCTCCACTGCTTCTGCCTCCTCAACCTCCTCTCGGTCTTCCACCTGCACCCAAAGCCTGTCTGGTCATGCCACAAGCTTTCTAACTGCGCAGAAGGGATCCTGCACACCTTCTTACTATGCTGGCAGTAGGGCTCAACGTCATCAGGCGGTTTTTACATTGAAATGTCTGGGAAATGTGAGTCACACAGCTGAGGAGTTGTGGTCAGCTCTGGAGAACCAATTTCATGAATGGTTGTCTCCACTGGACCTGAAACCAGGGAAGGCCGTGTGCGACAATGCTGCAAACCTGGGTGCGGCCCTTCGCCGGGGCAATGTCACACACGTGCCTTGTATGGCTCACGTGTTGAACCTGGTTGTCCAGCAATTTTTAGCCCACTATCCCAGACTAGATGGCCTTCTGCAGAGGGCACGGTCGCTGTGTGCTCACTTCCGCCGTTCGCATCCCGCAGCTCAGCGACTTACATCTCTACAGAAGTCGTTGGGCCTGCCACTTCACCGGCTAAAATGCGATGTGCCTACCCGGTGGAATTCAACTCTGCACATGTTGCAGCGACTGTGGCAGCACCGACAAGCCCTGGTGCAATACGTTCTGACGTATAGCCTGGGCCAACGAGATCCAGAGGTGGGGCAAATCACGCTGGAGGAGTGGTCTCAGATCAGGGACCTATGCACCCTTCTGCACAGTTTTGAAATGGCGACGAAGATGTTTAGTGCTGACGATGCCATTATCAGCATGACTATTCCGGTGATTTACATGCTGGAGCACATGTTAAACAGAATTCGGAGTCAGGTGGTGGCACAAGAGGAGGTGGAGGAAGTAGAGGAGGAGGAGTTGTATGCGGAAGGGCTAACATCTGCAAGGTCCAGACGGTCGGCAGCACCAAGGCGGCAGGCATGTGAGGGTGGGGGAGCTGGTTTTACCAGGGCGCATGGTAGCAGCCAAACTAGTGAGGAAGGTGCAGGAGCCCAGGAAGAAGTGGAGGACGAACTGATGGAAGACTCATCAGATGAGGGAGACCTTGATCACATTTCTGTTGTGCGAGGTTGGGGGGAGAGGACAGAGGAAGGAAGCATGATTGTTACCTCGCCACCAACACAACAGGGACTTGGTGCTCCTGGATGCGCAACACACATGAGTGCCTTCTTGCTGCACTACCTGCAACATGACCCTCGAATTGTGAGAATTAGAAATAATCCTGACTACTGGATTGCCACACTGTTAGATCCCCGGTACAAAAGTAAATTTGCAGAAATTATTCCTGCCATAGAAAGGGATGCACGCATGCAGGAGTATCAGCAGAGACTGTTGCAGAATCTTACATGTGCTTTTCCACAAAATACCAGTGGTGCACGTAGTGAATCTCACAGTTCCAACTTGCCAACCGTGGGACCGTCAAGTGTTCAGCACTCAAACCGTAACAGAACCACAGTATCTGCTGGTAACATCAATTTTGCGGAATCATTTCACCACTTTTTTAGCCCATCCTTTGCAAGGCCACAGGAGACAAGAAGTCTGACACATAGTCTACGCCTAGAGACGATGGTACAGGAGTATCTCCAAGTAAACATTGAAGCCATGACTGTGTCACTGGACCCTTGCTCTTTTTGGGCTTCCAATCTGGATAAATGGCCGGAGCTAGCCACTTACGCCTTGGAGATCTTGTCATGCCCCGCAGCTAGCGTTCTGTCTGAACGTGTGTTCAGCGCTGCTGGTGGTGTGCTGACAGTAAGCGCACGCGGCTCTCCACTGATAATGTAGACAGACTCACGTTCATAAAGATGAACAAATCATGGATCCGAAACGACTTTTCTACCCCTGTGTCATCCTGGGGAGAGTAAAAGCTTGATGATTGGTTAAAATCACCCTACCAACCGTTTTAAGCTTTCAAATTACTAATCATGTTTATCTGTATCTTGGCTGGAAAATAATTTGGGCTTTGTAGCAGTGTGCAGCACTGATTCTATTAGGCCATCTATAATAAGCTCCACCAGATTTAAAATTACTAATCATGTTTATCTGTATCTTGACTGGAAAATAATTTGGGCTTTGTAGCAGTGTGCAGCACTGATCCTATTAGGCCATCTATACTAAAGCTTCACCAGATTTAAAATTAATAATAATTTTTAGCTGCATCTAGCCCGGAAAATAATTTTAGAGCTCCGAGATGCGCAAGACACATAAGTGCCTTCTTGCTGCACTACCTGCAGCATGACCCTCATATTGTCAGAATTCGAAGTAATCATGACTACTGGGTTGCCACACTCTTAGATCCCCCAAACTTTTCGATCAACCTTTTCATTTTAATAAAGACCAAAAAAATGGTCATTTTTGAAATTATAAGCATTAGCAGGTTGTTAGAAACTGAAATCAAACAGTTTTCAACTCAAAACTTTATTCTAGGTGATGTTACATTTTCACATAGGACCCCTTGTTCGAAAGGAGCTTCTGAACTCTCTCGTCCATTGAATTTGTCAGGTTTTGGATGGTTTCTGCTTCAATTGTTTTGCATGAGGACAGAATACCCTCCCAGAGCTGTTGCTTAGATGTGAACTGCCTCCCGCCATCATAGACACTCCTTTTAATGATGCTCCAAAGGTTCTGAATGGGGTAGAGGTCAGGGGAGCATGGGGGTCACACCATAAGTTTGTCCCCTTTTATGCCCATATCAGCCAGAGATGCAGATGTTTTATGTGCAGCATGAGATGGTGCATTATCATGCAAAAAAATGATCTTGCTGTGAAATACACGGTTCTTCTTCTTGAACCATGGCAGGAAGTGCTGTTTGAGAAAATCCACATACATTATGGAGTTCATCTTTAGCGCCTTCAGGGATCCTAAAGGGGCCGACAATCTCTCTCCCCATGATTCCAGCCCAAAACATTACTCCACCTCCTCCTTGTTGGCGCTGTAGCCGTGTTTGCGTGGGGTGTCCATCAACCAGCCATCCTCCACTCCATCCATCTGGACCATCGAGCGCTGCACGGCACTCATCCGTGAACAAAACAGTTTTGAAATCAGTCTTCATGTAATGTTTGGCCCACTGGAGCCGTTTCTGCTTGTGTGAAGTGGATAGAGGAGGTCGACAGGATGGCGTATGCACAGCTGCAAACCTCTGAAGGACCCTGCATCTTGTTGTTCGGGGGACGTTGGAGGCACCAGCAGCTTCAAAAACTTGTCTGCTGCTATGACAAGGCTTTTTTGCCGTTGCTCTTTCAACCTGACGTAATTGCCTGTAGGAAAGAGTCCTCAATTTGCCCTTATCAGCACGCACACGTGTGTACTGTGAATCAGCTACATACTTCTTGATTGCCAAGACACTTCATCCTGATCATCGCACAATGTTGATTGTAGTCATGCCTTGACCTAAACACTCCACAATTTGTTGCTTCTCAGCAGCCGACACATCCTTTTTCTTTCCCATTTTGGCAGAAAATGTAGGCTGCTTAATAATGTGAGACAGCCTTCTTAAGTAGTCTTGCCTTTCATTGGACACACCTGACAAACTAATTAGCACAGGTGTCTGCAATTGCTTACAGTGATATAAAGAGCCCTGACACACATCACCATCAATGAGTTTAACTGACAAACAAACAAATTCTTCCCTTATCACTCCTAAACACTTTTTGCATAATAATTTGGAACACAGTGTACATGTGCTTTTCCACAAAACACCAGTGGTTCACGTAGTGAATCTTACAGTTCTAACTTGCCAACCGTGGTCTGTATGGAGTTGTTCAATAAAGGGCCCAAAATTAAGATAACATAGATGGGAGAGGTCTCTATGAATAGGAATTCCTAAGTATTTGATACCCTGTGAGGGCCAGGCAAAGGGAAAGTTGGACTGGATGGAATCCTATATGGATTTGGGGAGGGAGACATCGAGGGCCTCAGACTTCGCTGCATTGATTTTAAAATTTGACCATGTAACAAAGTGATCTATTTCAGCCATAACAGCATGGATGGATATATGTGATTGAGTGATATATACTAGGACATCATCAGCAAATAGAGAGCACTTGTACTCGGTGCCTCCCACCTCAATCCACCTAATATTGGGGTTATGGCGAATTGATGAGAGCAGGTGCTCCGTCACTAGGATGTATAAGAGAGGGGACAGAGAACATCCCTGCCTTGTCCCATTGGTGATTGTGAAAGGTGATGAAAATGTTCTGACGCGCCCCCTGGGCCTTGGGACACCCGGAGCCGGACCCTTTTTGGTGGATGCTGGTGGTTGTAGTCTCCGTGGCGGCGACCCGGTTCCGTGGCTCAGGGCGGTCAAACCAGTGGCGGAACTATTTATGTGGTTTTGATGTTTAAATGTCCGACTATGCCACTCGTGGATTGCGGTCAGAGTGAACCGCCGCTCCAGGGCAGACCGCTGAGGCTGGTGTTGTGGGTGCAGCAGCATAGCGTAGCATAACTCCCCACGGGAGGAGTATAGCCTCAGGGCAGTGTATGCGGAGGATGGGGGTGATGGTGCAGGGCAGCAGCAGTAACGACACGGAGTCAGTGATGCAGTCCAGGGCCTTTACTCACAGTTCTTATTATCCAGACCACGTCTGCAGATAACGGCTGCCCACGTCGTACTGTGCTCACCAGGTGAGGGGCTCAGACAACTCCCAGATAACTTTGGAGCGCTTCACAGGACCCCCTTTGTGTGTCCTTTGTCTGGCCTTTCTTACCAACCCTTCTGTCCGGCTGCCTCGGGCCTCCTCTTGGTAAACTTGGCGCCAGTTTCCCTGACCCTATGTGGTGCCTTCCTAGCGGGTGTAGCGAGGGGCTGCGCCACATAAAATGTCACAGCCTCCTGTTTCTAGCTGAGGGTCGTTTCCTGCCTCCACTAGTTTCGGGGACCGGTCTCCCCCTTTGGCCTGACCCCTCCACGCAGGTGGATTCGGGCGTGCGGTGGCGACTCGCCCGTCCGCACCCCTGAGATCCCTTCGTTCCTCGTTCCTGGAGCCTTCTCCGCTCCTCTTCCTTCCTTCTCCCTCTTCCAGGCCTGGGCCTCTGTTACTAGGCCCGCCTCCGGAGCAGAGCTCATGCAGAGCCCCTGCTCCCTGCCACTTCTGCTCAGACTTCTCTGCACTGAACTAAGATGGTGCCCACCTTTTATACTCCCTTCTCAATGCACCCAGGAACTGCTTCCTCCCTGGTCCTGCACTACAGGGTTCCCCTTCCTCAGTGTTCCCTCCCCCCACTCCAGCCAGGGACAGGGACTGTCGTGCCCATCTCAGGGGCATATTGGTCGCCCTGCCCCACGGCAATGTGGTGTAATGCATGCAGGTGTCGGGTCCTGATCCACACTACATCCTTACCTGAGAGTGAGATATCACACCTCTGGGTGAGGTGCAATACCTCTGTAGCAACCGAGCCCTCAGGGTGCTACAGTTCCATTTATCTTCAGCCTAGGTGACGTATTGCGATACAGGGCCGTGATTTTGGCTATAAAAGGGTCCCCTAGACCCCTATCCCAAGCTTTTTAAGAGAATCATATATGGCGTGCCAGGAGACTCTATGGAATGCTTTCTCAGCATCCAACGAGAGTATCTAATTACAAATTTTTAACTGCATCTAGCCCAGGAAATACTTTGTGCCTAGTAGCAGGGTCTGCTAGTCAGCGGATTATCCCGGCTGTTAAGCAAGCTACACCACCTGTAGTTTGGACACTTAATTTTTTCAAAGGAAATGCTTCGGGACCACGGGATACTCAGTGAAGAGCATCAGGAGGCACCCCAAGGCATAGGGGCTGGGACTGGCAGTAGGATGCCTTGCGGTGGACAGCCGAGCTCGATCCTTATAAAAGCTTTTTAACTGCAGCAGCTTTAGTGGACGCTACTGGAGCTGGAATTACGCGGCTGCTGGCATGAGACTTGCCCTCCAATAGATCCTTGTAAATGGATTTAAAGTGTACTCATTCAAATTAGAGAGACAATTTAAATTAAAAAGCTTAGAGCTGCCTCCACCACAGGGGGGCTCGCTCGACCCACCAGCGGACAGGCACCAGTATTGGGAGAGGGGGGCTGGCCGTCAGGGTTCACCGCGGCTCTGGCACAAACCCGGCGACGCGGAGGTGGCACGGGCAGGAGCGGACTGAACGTGTCGGCTTCTCACTTTTTGGATTTTAGAAGGGCATGGCATGCCTATATCTGTGTCTCCCCCTCCTTTTACTCCTCCACCTCTTTTCTTTTTGCATGACTATATGTACTTGTCACTTTTCCATGTGTTAGTTGTGTCTTCTGAGCAGTTTGTCAGCTTTTGGACACCTTTGAAGGTGTTTTCTATGTGTTTCTATGTGTTTTTGTTTGCCTGCCATTGGTTTTAACGGTGTTCGAAGGTGTTCGACGAACAGTTCGACGAACAGTTCGGCGAACACACGGGTGTTCGACGAACCGAACCGAACACTACGGGGGTGGCTCAACACTACTTGCGATGCAATTGGATGAGTGCAATCCGATAAAAAATCGGATTGCACTCGGCCCAATGTTACCCTATGGTGCAGCTCACACCTGCGATTATTTGCTCATGCCGACTTTGCATGCGAAAACAATCGCTGTATGCTGCAATTGCACTCGTGAATCGGATCCCATGCACCCATTTAAGTCTAAGGGTGCTTGTCAAACATTGCACTGCACTTGGATATCACCCGAGTGCAGCACGATTCCCAAAGACGCCAGCAACAGAGGAGATGGAGAAATTAATTTCTCCGTCTCCTCCACACCTGTGCTACAATTCTCTAATGCGAGAAGATAGGATCACAGAGCACTGACACTCGGCTCCCGCTCGCAGCAGAGCAGCAGCCAAGTGTCATTAGCATATGGTATTGGATGCTCTCCCATAGGATAAGATTCGCTAGTGTGTCTCAGGCCTTAGGCTGCATGCAGCATCTCTTGTTCAGATAAGTACTACTGACTGGTAAGAAAAAATTGGTGTGAGAAATGGAAAAGTGAAAAAAGTAAAAAAAAAATTATGCACAACAGATGTGCTTCTAAATTGCAACTTCTTTCCAGAAAAACAGGTGGCAGTTACTGAGTCAATTCCCCCAATAAAAAAGGAAAGACTGGACAGCCCTTTTAATAATGGTTTCTAAAAAAGCTATTGCTGGCTGCTCACAGGCATCACGTGACATCAGGCTGCAGCTGGCTCTTCCTTCCGCTGATGTCACGTCAAGTGAGGCGCCCCGTGGTGGATGCTGGGCTGTGGGCAAGGTTTCCCCGCGAGTCACAGCCCAGCATCCCAGCATCCGCCACACGCTTTCCCTCTCCTCATTCATTGGGAAAGGGCACGGTGGATGCTGGGTGTGACGCGCCCACAGCCCATCAATCACAGGGGAGCGCGTCACTGATGTCATGCCTCACTTGACGTGACATCAGCGGAAGAAAGAGCCGGCAATACCAAATACTAATGAAATGCATGTAAACTTTTGACTTTGCAGTAAGTAATAAAAATGACTAAAAACATTCTTTCTCTCTGTCTCATTATTCTGGCATTTGTCAAATATTAAAAACTAGATGGAGGCCCGATGCCATCGCATTGGGAGGGCAGTAATGTCACGATGGGGGCAGGCTTTGCAGCGCTGAGAATCTCTCCCCCATGTGCTCACCCACATATCCACTCTCTCTTTCCACCATGTGCTGACCTCTCCTGTCTGTGCTCTCTTCTTTGACCTGTCTACCTCATTAGCTATCCCCCTTGTCTGCTGTCTCTCTCCTTTCTGTGCTGTGTTCTCCCCTCATGTGCGTTTGAGCTGTCTCCCCCCTGTGCTCTGTCTCTCTCCCCCCTGTGCGTTTTCTCTCTCCCCCATCTGCTGTCTTCTCCTCTCATGTGATCTCTTCTTTGACCTGTGTACCCCATGTGCTCTCCCACTTGCCTGCTCTCTCTCTCTCCACCCCTGTGCTGTCTTCTTCCCTCATGTGTTCTCTTGTTTGAGCTGTCTCCCCACGCAGTAAATCAGACCGCCGCCATCTTTGTGCAGGCTGATAGCGGCGGTCACATTAAAACTGCGCATGCGCTCCTCCTGTACAAAGATGGCGGCGGTCAGTGAATCATTCGGCTGATCCTGGCGGCGGAGTGTACGGCGTGATCGCAATGGTGTTCCGCTGGTGGTACCGCGCAAGAGGCTGGTACCACCAGCGGTTTCCATATTGAGACACCCATCACTTGGGTGTCCCAATATGGCGGTCGACGAACTTCCGCCGCTTGGAATTCTGGGATCCGAACACATCTGGACGGAACAGGATGTGAAGACATTACAAGGTAAGTATTATTAAAAATGATGGTAATTCTAATTGACCTAAAACGGGAAAGGTTTATTCTGATTTCATGTCAGATATTGAGAAAAACATGTATATGTGTCTTTTTATACAGTGTATGTAAACTTCTGGTTTCTTATTTTGAAATGTACTATTGACTTATGAAATAGAAATTAAAACAACAGTTACTCTTTAAATATTTGTGGAGAGCACCAAGGGAGCATTGCATGGCCTTTAAGTCTCCCTACACTGAATTGACTCATTTCATAAGGAGAAACTTTACCCCTTGGACCCCCTTGTTAGAGCCTCTCATCCAGCCAAATCAGTTTTCCTGCTTTGAACTGACGAGGGGCAAACACATCAGCAAATGGAGTTTCTGGTTTGGCTTCTTAACCTAAGTCATGTGGCAAGACCCATTAGAGGTTCTATATTGACTTTTAGGATTGCTACTTCCTATAGGTGGCACATGAGTTCAAGTCCTCTTCCTCTTTGAAGAGGCTATTTGCATATTTAAATTTCCAGAGAAGCATTGCATGGCCTATAAGTCTTGCTGTGCCGGCTTGGCACTCTACACAAGGATTAACTTTACCCCTTAAAATCTCTCGTCAGAACCTCTCACTCAGCCAAATCAGTTTTTCTGCTTTGCACTGATGAGGGGCAAACACCCTGAAACCAGGGTCTGGAAAATGGATTTTCTGGTTTGGCTTGTTATTCTAAGTCACGTGGCAAGGCCCGTAAAAGGATTGACTTTTAGGATTGCTACCTCCAATAGGTGGCACTAGAGTTCCAGTCCTCTTCTTCTCTGAAGAGGCTATTGGCGATATTGGAATCACATTATCAGAAATGATGAGCACATGCTGTATAATAAAAATGTGAAATAAGCAGTAGAACGATATGAATGGATGAACTCTTTCTTCCACCTAAGTCATGTTTTGCTCTCCAATTCTAAAAAATTGCAATAAAATGAACTTCCTAACAGAAGTATTCAACAATAAATGGAATATATCAATGTTTGGCACAAGGTTGTCACTTTATGGACTAAATGGTTGCTGATAACATTTCCAATTTACAAGAGCGACAGAACTATGTTACCTGCTTAACCAATGCACAAAGCCTGTAACTCTCTTCTGCTGAAGCTCATGTAGCACAAGTTGTAGCTGATACAAATCTCCGAGAAAATGAGCACAGAACAAAGGACATATACAATCCCTACAGGTGCAGGGCCAATATTCTCTGCAGGCGAGGGACGGAGCGATAGCCATACAATCAATACAAAAACAGTGGAACACACAGATCTTGTGCTGTTCAGTGACAGTAAGACCAATGGCCCAATTTAACTCTTTAATGAGAGGCCTCAGGACTTATTTTGTTCCACTAGTCAATGCTTTATCTATAAGATATATCTTTAATTTCATTATTTATGTGTCCCCGTGGAATTCGCATTCGCGGCTATTTGATGGGGATTTGGTAGAAATGGATAATGAGGGAATTAATTATTTGTAATGTTTACTAAGTAAACTAAGTGTTCATGTTAAATGTGCGATATTTGGTCGCCTTGTGTTTGGACTGGAGTCTTGTGATAAGGATGCACGATCCTATTTTACAGCTTCTTTCCTGGAGATGCATATTTTATGGTTTATATATAGGATGCATCTGAGCAGTAAAGGTTTCTCTGTAGAGAAAAATGGGTCAAAAAAGAAAAAACTGAGACCGCGTCAGATATTTTTTATTCAGGGGCTGGTAGCTGTAACCTGTAAATGGCTCTAGG
Organism: Phyllobates terribilis; assembly: GCF_046119375.1. Lineage (NCBI taxonomy): Eukaryota > Metazoa > Chordata > Amphibia > Anura > Dendrobatidae > Phyllobates > Phyllobates terribilis. Next base: position 151,716,833 of record NW_027362762.1, read on the forward strand.
AAGCATGTGAAAAAAAGATGCACAAACAGATATAATCTGGAATCTGTCTGATTGGAAAAAAATGCGATGAAATTTAGACAGATAAAACTGATGTATATAATTACAGATCCGGAATCATTTGTAAAACAGTGCGGGCAAGGTAAAATAGATTGCTTCCATTATGAATGTATGTCCAACAGCAAGTGCATTTACTTAGATGCAGCGGATAGCACTGATTGTGCTGGGGCTGTCCGGTGATGACACCACTCGCTACACAAAATAGAGCTGGATTATAACCCTGGCAAGAAAGGCCTTCAATAAACCATTCCAACCATGCAGGCCCACATTTACCTTTTATGGTGCTGTTATTTGGGATATTTACGGTGCTGTTATTTATGTAGCGCTATATTTATTTTTTTATTTTACTCACTTATATCGCACCATTAATTCCACAGACCTTTACAGACATTATCATCACTGTCCCCATCAGAGCTCACAATCTAGATTCCCTATGTTTTTGTAGTGTGGGAGGAAATCGGAGAACCCAGAGGAAACCCACGCAAACACGGGGAGAACATACAAACTCCTTGCAGATCTTGTCCTTGGTGGGATTTGAACCCAGGACCCCAGCGCTGCAAGATTGCAGTGATAACCACCTAGTATTACTACTATATTACTCAGAAGAGCATGTGTTTTGCCCAAGTGTGTTCACAAACTGATCTGATTGAGCTCACAGGTCCTCAAAATTGAAGTTATCTCAAAGGGGTTGTCTGACCTTAGGCTACAAGTCTGCAGCCTTTCTATATTACTGCAGAGTCCTCACATTATGCGCATTGCACGCTGTGAGGATTCTCTGGTGCTGGCAGTGGCAGGCACGTGACCACAAGTATGCGATTGGCACACATGCGGTCATGGGACCGTCACTTGCGGGAGCGGCACTGGTCTCTGGTCTCTACAAGCTGGGTATTTGTCTTACAATGCAGATTGACAGTGCGCTCTCTTGCCAGCTCGTTACTTCTAATCAGAGTATGTGAGAGAGTGCACTGTTGTTATGCACATTGCACAGTGACAAGAATCTACTGAGCATCTGTTGGAATTGACAACCAGCGCCTGCTCAGTAAAGCAGGAACTAGCTGAGCCTCTGAAACGGAGGTCAGTGATCACACTTCGCTTCAGGGAGGAGGCAGAGGCTGCGACAGTGACCACAGTCCCGGCCTCCCATTTGAGTATAACAACATGCACTGGGATTCTCAAACAAAGTGGCATAAAAAAGGAAGTAGTAAAAAAAAAGATTTAAGCAGTTAGATAGAGTAGTGAGGAAGGGATAGGGAATGTTTAATTAAAATATATTAGAAAATTAAAACCAAGAAAAAAAATGAACCGGAGTATAAGTCGGTATGCATGCAACGTATATAGGAGCATGTTCACACTGGCCATTAAACAGACAAAACGTAAGCTAGAAACAAAATGAGAAAATACCCTACTATAAGTTAAAACTAATAGTACATATAAATAACAGAGTAAAATCCATCCCACCACAACAAGGTGTACCCAAATCGGGACGGTCCTATACTATCTCTAATATTAAAACCTTACCATGTGTCAAAAATTACCCCAATGTGAATAAGGGCAGAGTAGAGCAACTTATACTCTGGCAAAAAAAAAGAGCTGAAGTAAAAGTTGGTATGCATGCAACATATTAGAGCATATTGGAGCATGTTCACACTGACTCCGGCTCATTTTTTGGTTTTGCTTTAGATTCTTGTACTCAGTACAAACAAGGGTGTGACCTCCCTTTCTTTGAGATGGACATTATATTTATATACCTTCCCATTGCTGGGTGTCCACAGTCGGGCTCCGGTCCTGCTCTGCCCTTATTCACATTGAGATCGTTTTTAACACATGGTGAGGTTTTAACATAAGAGATAGTAAAGTGCCGTCCCAATTTGGGTACACCTTGTCGCATTGGGATGGCTTTTACCTTTTTTTCTTTTAATCAAAAACAGTGTTTACTAAGTACCCTATTTTACTTATATGTACTATTACTTTCTACTTACAGCAGGGTATTAGCTCATTTGGTTTCTTAGGTTTTGTATATTAGAAAATAGATTTGATTATGGCATTAAATAGATATGCATGTAGAATGAAAATGAATTTGTGTTTCGGACCACCCCTGTAAGAGTATTGTCTCTTGGGCAGTGTTTCTTGTAGACTTGAAGGGCATCTCTGAACAGTACCATTTAATTCAACTTTACAGCCCAGCACGATAACACTCCCTTTGTAAACTTTGTTGCACAATTATAACCTCCTTCTGTTATCCAGAGATAATATTAACAATATGTTAAATATATTTAGACAACATTTCTTGCATCATTGGGGCCATATGGTAAATAAAGCGAATTGCAGAATGGAAAAAAAAAAACACCATTTTTCTGCTAATTCATTAGCTGTAAGTGTAGTCCTGCTTGAGGAACCAAAGTAAAAATATGGAAATTAATAGCTGGAAATTTCATAAAAAATGGACATGTTCCTAAGAAAGCTGTAAAAAAAAAAATCTTTACTTCACATAAGGTAAATAGTGCTCAATTTTTTATTGTCCTGTTATGGTTTGGTGTTTTGGAAATGTTTCTTTTGCACAGTGATCTGCCTTTAAGAGTTGTTTTTGTAGCACGTGCATGATTTCTGTAAGCCCCATTCAGATTCATGAAACAGTCATGAAAACCTCTTGAACAAATCTGCGCTGCGTGAACATACCGTATGTTAGGGCATATACAGTACACATCATAGAAGGGATCTCTTTTAGCGAGAAAGGAAAACACAAAGAATCCCCACCATTGCGAAGGTAGGGGAAGCTGGGTTCAAACCATACATGCCTTTGTAGTGGCCATTTTGAACAAGAAGGGAATGGGACACTGATTTTAGAGACAGAAATAACAAGAGTAGAGTGGAAGCCATTAAGGTATAGTGACTATACATTGGACATATAGTAGTGTTCAAAATAATAGCAGTTCAGTATGACTAACCAGATTAATCAGCTTTTGGTATAATTTATATTACCACATATCAAGCAATTTACCAGTTGGTGCAGTAGATTCTAAGAAAACCAACAGACTCCGCTTTCATGATCTGCAGGTTTTTGAGTCTGTGTATTTGAATAATTAATTGAAAGGGGATGTGTTCAAAATAATAGCAGCGTGGAGTTCAATTAGTGAGGTCAATCATTCTGTGGAGAAACAGGTGTGAATCAGGTGGCCCTTATTTAAGGGTGAAGCCAGCACATGTTGTACATGCATTTCTCCTTGAAAGCCTGAGAAATATAGGTCGTTCAAGACATTGTTCAGAAGAACAGCGTACTTTGATTACAAAGTTCATTGGAGAGGGAAAAACTTATAAAGAAGTGCAGACAATGATAGGTTGTTCAGCTAAAATGATCTCCAATGCGTTAAAATGGAAAGCAAAACCAGAGAGACGTGGAAGAAAATGGAAGACTACCATTCGAATGGATCGAAGAATAGCCAAAATGGCAAAGGCTCAGCCAATGATCAGCGGCAGGATGATCAAAGACAGTCTCAAGTTACCTGTGAGTCCTGTGACAGTTAGAAGACGCCTGTGTGAAGCTAATCTCTTCACAAGAAGTCCCCACGAAGTCCCACTGTTAAAAAAAAGACATATACTGAAGCAGATACAATTTGCCAAAGAACACATCAACTGGCCTAAAAAGAAATGGAGAGACATTTTGTGGACTGATGAAAGTAAAATTGTTCTTTTTGGGTTCAAGTACCACAGATAGTTCGTCAAATGACACCCAAACTGTGCATTCAAGCCACAGTATACACCTGTAATGGGTCTGGGAGGTGGAACCTCTGAGCAACTATACAAAGGGGCAGTCCTTGTAAGGAAGCGGGTGGCTCCCAGGGAAGGCGGGCAGGTAGTAACGGCAAGTGACAGGGACAGTCTCTGGGTAGAAGGGGCAGGAAGTCACGGCAAGTGACGGGGACAGTCTCTAGACAGGCGGATGGTCACGGCAAGTGACAGCAGGGTAAGAGTCTCTAGACGGGCAGGTGGTCACGGCAAGTGACAGCAGGGGAAGAGTCTCTAGACGGGCAGGTGGTCACAGCAAGTGACAGCAGGGAAGAGTCTCTAGATAGGCTAGCAGGCAGGTAGCAGGTGAGCGCTCCCAGGTGAGCGGGCAAGAGTCTCTGGACAGGCAGGTGGTCACGGCAAGTGACGGCAGAGCCTCCAGGTAGGCTAGCAGGCAGGTAGCAGGTGAGCGCTCCCAGGTGAGCGGGCAAGAGTCTCTGGGCAGGCAGGTGGTCACGGCAAGTGACGGCAGGGCCTCCAGGTAGGCTAGCAGGCAGGTAGCAGGTGAGCGCTCCCAGGTGAGCGGGCAAGAGTCTCTGGACAGGCAGGTGGTCACGGCAAGTGACGGCAGGGCCTCCAGGTAGGCTAGCAGGCAGGTAGCAGGTGAGCGCTCCCAGGTGAGCGGGCAAGAGTCTCTGGACAGGCAGGTGGTCACGGCAAGTGACGGCAGAGCCTCCAGGTAGGCTAGCAGGCAGGTAACAGGTGAGCGCTCCCAGGTGAGCGGGGAAGAGTCTCTGGACAGGCAGGTAGTCACGGCAAGTGACGGCAGAGCCTCCAGGTAGGCTAGCTTGCAGGTAGCAGGTGAGCACTCCCAGGTGAGCGAGTAAGAGTCTCTGGACAGGCAGGCAGGTATCAGGCAGGTATCTGGCAGGTACTTCCTGGTCCGCAGGCGGACTGATCCATAGACAGACTGGCAGGTGCTGGTAGGCAGACTGTCGGACCACAGGATAGCAAGCAGGTAAGCAGAGATCAGCCAGGTATCAGGCAGGTATCAAGCAGGAATCTGGCTGGTGACTGGCAGGTAACTGGTAACGGGACCTGAGGGCTGAAGCAGAGTTGAAAGGCTTTGCAACAACATTGCTCGGGCACCTCCATTTTGGAGGAGGTGCCTTATATATGGTGAGGTCCTCCGGCCATTGGCCAGGGACTCCTTAGGACGGCGCGCGCGGCCCCTTTAAGAGCGGGAGGAAGCCGCCGGGCACGGAGCGGAGAGGTGAGGGGAACGGCGTCCCTGTCTGGCAGGAGGCAGGGACGCCGACGCTACAACACCGAAGACATTGAAGCATTTTCAGCTACATACAACTGTTATCACATGAGATGTCATTAATGGAATTATTTCAAAAGAGACATACAAAGAATATGGCATAAATGTTTGATAAACTTTGGGAACCACACCTATTTCCAAAAAGGGGGTACCCAAATTCCTCTTTCTGGCCAGCACGTGACCACTGGTGAGTGGAGAGGTGGCAGCCCATGCGCCGTCTCTCTCCATTCTTTACTGTAGGAGATCTAAATACAGCCAAAAGTATTCCACAGTGACTGGAGTGAAAATCAGAGGAACTTGGGCGCTCCCATGAATAGTAGCCATTATATAGTAGAATAGCAGGATAGGTAAATGTCTTTATGCTCACTTTGTGATCTACAGTAGGGAAAATATGTATTTGATACACTGATGATTTTGCAAGTTTTCCCACCTACAAAGAATGGAGAGGTCTGTAATTTTTATCGTATTTACACTTCACCTGTGAGAGACAGACTCTTAAAACAAATCCAAGAAATTACATTGTATGATTTTTGCATAATTAATTTGCATTTTACTGCATGAAATAAGTATTTGATACAATAGAAAAACAGAACTTAATATTTGCTACAGAAACTTTTGTTTGCAATTACAGAGGTCAGACGTTTCCAGTATTTCTTGACCAAGTTTGCACACACTGCAGCAGGGATTTTGGTCCACTCCTCAATACAGATCTTCTCCAGATCTTTCAGGTTTCGGGGCTGTCGCTGGGCAACATTGGGTTTCAGCACCCTCCAAAGATTTTCTATTGCGTTCAGGTCTGGAGACTGGCTAGGCCACTCCAGCACCTTGAAATGCTCCTTACGGAGTCACTTCTTAGTTGCCTGGCTGTGTGTTTTGGGTCATTGTCATGGTGGAAGACTCAGACATGACCCATCTCCAATGCTCTTAGGGAAGGAGGTTGTTGGCCAAAATCTCACGATACATGACCCCATCCATCCTCCTTTCAATACGGTGCAGCCGTCCAGTCCCCTTTGCAGAAAAGCACCCCCTAAGTATGATGTTTTCCTCACCATGCTTCATGGTTGGGATGGTATTCTTAGGGTTGTACTCATCCTTCTTCCGCCAAACACGGCGAGTGGAGATGATACCAAAAAGTTCTATTTTGGTCTCAACTGACCACATGACCTTCTCCCATGCCTCCTCTGGATCATCCAGATGGTCATTGGTAGTGTTGAGCGAGTATGTTCGGTTAACCCTTTCGCCGAGTATACTCGGTCGAGCACCGAATATTTATAGAATGCTCGGGCTTTAAGTTTTCATTGCTCCGTGAACATGATTTGCGACTGTTTGACAGATTTAATACATGTGAGGAATTCTGGAAAAACAGGCATTCCTCACATGTATTAAATCTGTCAAACAGTCGCAAATCATGTTCACGGAGCAATGAAAACTTAAAGCCCGAGCATTCTATAAATATTCGGTGCTCGGCCGAGTATACTCGGCGAAAGGGTTAACCGAACATACTCGCTCAACACTAGTCATTGGCAAACTTCAAACAGGCCTGGACATGTGCTGGTGTGAGTAGAGGACCTTACATACCCTGCAGGATTTTAATCCATGACGGTGCAGTGTGCTACTAATGGTACTTTTTGAGACTGTGGACACATCTCTCTTCAGGTCATTGATCAGGTCCTCCCGTGTAGTTCTGAGCCATTCCTGACCTCTCTCAGAATCATCCTTACCCCACGAGGCGAGATCCTGCATGGAGCCCCAGACCGAGGAAGATTGACAGTCATCTTGTGTTTCTTCCATTTTCTAACAATTGCACCAACACTTGTTGCCGTCTCACCAAGCTACTTGCTTATTGTCCTGTAGCCCATCCCAGCCTTGTGCAGGTCTACAATTTTGTCCCTGGTGTCCTTAGACAGCTATTTCGTCTTGGCCATGGTGGAGAGGTTGGAGTTTGATTGATTGTGTGGACAGGTGTCTTTTATACAGGTAATAAGCTCAAACAAGTGCAATTAATACAGGTAATGAGTGCAGAGTAGGAGGGCTTCTTAAAGAAACACTAACAGGTATACGACAGCCAGAATTCTTGCTGATTGGTAGGTGATCAAATATTTATTTCATGCAATAAGGTGCAATTTAATTATTTAAAAATCAAATAATGTGATTTTCTGTTTTTTATTTTTAGATTCTGTCTCTCACAGGTGAAGTGTACCTACGATAAAAATTACAGACCTCTCCATTCTTTGTAGGTAGGGAAAACTCAGGCAATATCGGCAGTGTATCAAATACTTATCTTCCCCACTGTATATAATAGAGCATAGCAATAATGTGACTGCTGCTGTCTCCTTGCCAGATCATCAAAGGAGTCCGTCGTGCATATGGGGTTCAATTAAAAAAAAATTGGAGTATTTGGTGGCGCTGCCTCGTATAGAACGAAGTCTTCCTCTGTTCAACTGTTTTAAAACCACTTTTTTATTTATAGGTCCTTTATTCAGAACAGGCTGATTTCACAACAAGGAAAATAAATGACAACTCCAATTCTGTACTTTATTTTTTTTTTAACTTATATAGCGCCATTAATTCCACAACGCTTCACAGACATTACCGGCACTGTCCCCATTGGGGCTCACAATCTAGATTCCCTATCAGTATGTCTTTAGAGTGTGGGAGGAAACTGGAGAACCCAGAGGAAACCCACAGAAACATGGGGAGAGCATACAAACTCCTTGCAGATGTTTCCTTGGTTGGATTTGAACCCAGGACCCCAGTGCTGCAAGACTGCAGTGCTAACCACTGAGCCACCGTGTTGCCCTAGCTTTTTATCCAAATCTATTGATCAATTTTACCCAAATTATTATGCAAATTGCCTCTCCAGAGAAAAAGAGGACTTGAACTCTATAGCGCCACCTATTGGAAGCAGCAATCCTACAAGTCACAATCAATCCTTTAACGAGTCATGCAATATGACTTAGGATAAAAGTCAGAATCTCAATTTGCAGACACGGTGTTTCGGGCTGTTGGCCCAAATTATTAAAATCTTTTCCATGGAAAAAAGAAATAATCAACCACTGCTGGCCAACTGGATCCATCTTTGCTCATCTGCTCCAGTACAATTCTGCTTGGCCCATTTGGGCCAATCCTGAATGAAGTTTGGACTGATGGAAAATAATTGAAATTCCACACAAATACATTTGCTGCGTAGAGAAGACATCAGTTGTTCGTCGTGCAGACCCTTTTTCTGGGATTACTTCTTTTTACTTGTTTTGCTTCCGGTTATTTTTATTCATTTACAGAATAACTATGGCTATATGACAACGCTGCTCCAGCCGAGCACGCGGGCAGAACACCTGATGGGCAGTAATATAATTCCTTGACCCTGTGCCCTGGAACAGAATAGGATTTTGTTTATAGTTATTTTCTAGAAGACGGAGGGGGGGATGGGCAGAAACTAGTGACAAATGAGACCTAGTGCCAAATCATCTAATAAAACTAACTTTGCATATTACTTGAAGCCACCATTCCTTCTAATTTGCATGAATCACAGATCCATTCCGCTGAGCTCGGCATTTTGATGCAGTTATGGATGAGATGGAAAATGCACAGAGACAATGCATTCGGGAGAGGAGCTCTTCAGCCTGCTGTCGTTTCTGCATGTTCCATTTAGATTTTTCCCTTCTCCCAATATCATCCATTTTCCTTTACTGCTTGCAGTAAGCTATTCAATATTTATCTGCATGTCCCTAAGAATACAATCCGAAAACCTTTGTACTATCCTGCTTTCATTGGATTTTACTAGCATTCAATATTGTGGTGTTTCAAAATTGCATATTGGATATAAAGAAAAATTCTACACATCTTATTTTATTTAAACTAGAGAGAAATAATACGGGAAATTCTACTTCTTTTATTTTTCACATATGTATAGTTATGAAGGGAATCTGTCAATAGGTGTTTGCTATGTAATCTGAGAGCAGCATGATGTAGGAGCAGAGACCCTGATTCCTGCGATGTATCACTTACTGGGCTGCTTGAAGTAGTTTGGATACAATCCCTGTTTTGTCTACTGTAGATGTAGCAGAGCTCTGTATAACCCACCCACACCACTAATAGGCAGCTTTCTGTGTACACTGTACATTCATTGTTAGTCAATGGTAGGGGTGGAGTTACATAGATTAGCCTGACTGGCCTGCACTTGACACCTAGTCCTCTAGTGATAATCTTCTGCTGATAAAACACTTGTATTAAAACTACAGCACACAGCCTTATAAGTGACACATCCCTGGAATCAGGGTCTCTGCCCCTATATTATGCTTCTCTCAGATTAAATAGCAAAAAACATGTTGACAGATTCCCTTTCATTTTGACTAGAGCTACTGAAAGTATGGAAGTATTTGCATTTTTCTAAATGTCCTTTATTACTGCATACAGTATATCACAAAAGTGAGTACACCCCTCACATTTTTGTAAATATTTTATTATATCTTTCCATGGGACAACACTGAAGATATGACTATTTGATATAATGTAAAGTAGTCAGTGTACAGCTTATATAACAGTGTAAATGTGGTGTTCCCTCTAAATAATTCACACACTGCCAATTAATGTCTAAACCGCTGGCAACAAAAGTGAGAACCCAATTAGCCATTTTCCCTCCCCGGTGTCATGTGACTCATTAGTGTTACAAGGTCTCAGGTGTGAATGGGGTGCAGGTGTGCTAAATTTGGTGTCATCACGTTCATACTGGTCACTGGAAGTTCAATATGACACCTCATGGCAAAGAAGAATTGTTGCTCTACATAAAGATGGCCGAGGCTATAAGAAGATTGCCCACACCCTGACACCGAGCTGCAGCACGGTGGCCACGACCATACAGCGGTTTAACAAGACAGGCTCCACTCAGAACTGGCCTTGACGTGGTCGACCAAAGGAGTTGAGTGCAGATGCTCAGCGTCATATCCACAGGTTGTCTTATCAAAATAGATGTATGAGTGCTGCCATGATGGCTGCAGAGGTTACAGGGTGGGGGTCCGCCTATCAGTGCTCAGACTATACGCCGAACATTGCATCAAATTGGTCTGCATGGCTGTCATCCCAGAAGGAAGCGTCTCCTAAAAATGATGCACAAGAAACCCACAAACAGTTTGCTAAACACAAGCAGACTATGGACAAGGATTACTGGAACAATGTCCTGTGGTCTGATGAGACCAAGATATACTTATTTGGTTCAGATGGTGTCAAGCGTGTGTGGCGACAACCAGGTGATGAGCACAAAGACAAGTGAGTCTTGCCCACGGTCGGACTGGGGTGTCTGGGGCCCACAGGAGGAATTGACCCTAGGGATCCACCTTACAGCTGTATGCAAATACCTGTTAGCCGTTATCCCCGTTATAGTGGAGCGTCGACTGTAAAACACAGGCAGCTCCTGCACATCTACTGTGCACCGCTATAACTGGGATGTACAATTATGGTAGTTTGCATTAAAGGGGTTCTTTCTGAAAACAATTTATCACCGATTCTCAGGTTAGGTAGGTGATAACTTATTGATCAGTGGAATCCCACCAATGGAAACCGCACAGGTCAGAAGAATGGGGAACTTTTATCCCCATTTTAAAATGCAGCAGCAGGTGGGATGTCAGACAGCAGCTCCGTTCATCCCCTTTGGGGCATCCAGAAAAAGCCAAGTGCAGCGCTTTCAGCCACTGAGCGAATGAATGGATCAGTGGTCAAGTCATACATGCTGCTCCAGTCTAATGGGGATAAAAGCTCCATATTCTGCCGATCGGCCGGGTCCAGTAGTCGTCCCCCACAAATCAATAACTTATCCTTAGGCCACATTCAGTATTTGGTCAGTATTTTATCTCAATATTTGTAAGCCAAAATCAGCAGTGGAACAATCAGAGGAAAAGTATAGAAACACGTCACCACTTCTGTATTTATCACCCACTCCTGGTTTGGGCTTACAAATACTGATGTACAATACAAAGTTATATTGTGGAACTGTGTTAGACAGAAAAATATATGTAAATACTTTTGTGTCCAAAAATGACAAAAGTATTCTCGGAGTGATACCTTTATTGGCTAACCAGAAAAAAATATATACAGCTCTGGCAAAAATTATGAGACCACTGAACAGTTTTCTATTAGAAAGCATGGAAAGACTGGTGGAAAGCATGCCAAGACACATGAAAGTTGTGATTAAAAATCATGGTTAGTCCACCAAATATTGCCAAATATTGATTTCTCAGTTAAAACAGGAGTAATTTGAAGTCTGAAAGCACTGTGTTTTTTTTTAGTATTTTGACGCTTTATCATTTGCTGAAAATACTGTATTTTTCGGACTATAAGACGCACCAGACCATAAGACACATCTAGGTTTTAGAGGAGGAAAAAAAAAATCGTAAGCCAAAAATGTGTTCATGATGCACTTTTAAGGGGGGTGGGGTCTTCTACTGACACTGGTATAGGGGTAATGTCCCCCAATTCTGACAATATCCCCCATCCTGGTATATATGCCCCCCCTTCCTTTTATCCGTGGTCCCCATCCCCATCCTAGTATGCATGGAACCCCTCCATCCTGGTATGCATGGAACCCCTCCATCCTGGTATGCATGGCTCCCTCATCCTTATCCTGGTATGCATGGCACCCCTCATGCCTATCCTGGTATGCATGGCACCCCTCATCCTTACCCTGGTATGCATGGCTCCCTCATCCCTGTCCTGGTATGCATGGCACCCCTCATCCCTATCCTGGTATGTGTGGCACCCCTCATCCCTGTCCTGGTATGCATGGCACCCCTAATCCCTATCCTGGTATGCATGGCACAGCAATCCCCATCCTGGTATGCATGGCACAGCAATCCCCATCCTGGTATGTATGGCACCCCTCATCCCTGTCCTGGTATGCATGGCACCCCTCATCCCTGTGCTGGTATGCATGGCACCCCTCATCCCTGTCCTGGTATGCATGGCACCCCTCATCCCTGTCCTGGTATGCATGGCACCCCTAATCCCCATCCTGGTATGCATGGCACCCCTAATCCCCATCCTGTTATGCATGGCACCCCTAATCCCTAGCCTGGTATCAATGGCACCCCTAATCCCTATCTTGGTATGCATGGCACCCCTAATCCCTATCCTGGTATGCATGGCACCCTTAATCCCTATCCTGGTATGCACTGCACCCCTCATCCTTACCCTGGTATGTATGGCCCCCTCATCCTTAGCCTAGTATGCATGGTCCCCCTAATCCCCATCATGCTGCACATAAAAAAAAATAAACACTGCTACTCACCTTTCTTCTCTCCTCCAGTGCTGCGTCCTGTCTGCCCGCACTGATCTCTCCATGTGAGCCGCGCATGGCGTCACTGCCAAGCGCGGCTCACAAGGAGAGATCAGCTGCCGGAAGTCACTGCTCTCCACGCCGGGACTGTGTGCGCGGGGAGCAGTGACTTCACTCTCCTTCATAGCCGGCACACAGCGTAGCCGCGCTGTGGCTCCTGCTGCTGCCGGCTATCTCGTGTGCCCGCTTATTAAAGGGCATGAATATTCACCCCCTCCATACACCCATGGGTGTGGAGAGAGGTTGAATATTCATGCCCTTTAACAGAGGGCACAGGCGATTTCAGCAGCAGCAGGAGCCGCAGCGCGGCTACACTGTGTGCTGCTATTAAAGAGCATGAATATTCTGTGCTCCCCACGCCCATGGCAGTGAATATTCAATTTCTTTAGCAGCGGGAACAGTGTCGGCTGCAGCAGGCGGCTGCTGCCTCCTGTGCACCACTCCTCTACCGATACCGCTCCCCCCACACCCCACATATATATACACCCCCCCCCAACATTCGGATTATAAGACGCACCCCCCCATTTTCCTCCAAAATTTTGGAGGAAAAAAGTGCGTCTTATAGTCCAAAAAATACGGTAAATACAAAATTTTTAGCTTTGAATTTCGGAGACATGTTGTCAGTAGTTTATAGACTAAAACAACAATGTACATTTTACCCAAAAATATACCTATAAAGAGAAAAATCTGAGAAACTGAAAATGTTTGCAGTGGTCTCTTAATTTTTGCCACAGCTGTATATATGCAAGCTTTAAGAGCACAGAGGCAACTTCTTCAAATATTTTTTAATATTTAAAAAAATGTGAGGGGTGTACTCACTTTTGTGATATACTGTATATAACACAATACAGAGTGTCTTAAAATTAAAATAAAGAAGCGGATTACACATGTAAAGTATTTACATACTGGTAAGGAATAATTAAGAAACGCCCATACAAAATGTATCTTACCCTCTTAGTTAATAATTCCACAGGTTTCTTAAATTTAAAGGAGTTGAATCATGAAAAGTCCTCTCCTTATGACTCATGTACTGCTTCAGCAGACTGAGCCCATATGCATGTGTTACATGATCGCCCATTTACTTCAATGGCTGTAATAGTAGATTTCTTCTGTAGCAGTCACTGCAGGAAAAATGTATGGTTGGCTACAGCTTTCCCAGTGATAATTGCTGGAGGTTTATAAATCCAGACCTGACTCAATCAGCTGTTGCTGGGCCTACTACATCTTAAATAGGGGTTTTCTTAATGAGAAATCCCCAGCTAAGCTTGACTACAGCCATTTTGAATCTGAATCTTGGTATATGTTTAACACTTTCCCAGCAGGTACCTTCCTCTAACTGCAGCCATGAGAGCAAACGACCTGGGCATCTAAGTGGTTAGGGACAGGAGGGGAGACCCCTTTTGTCTCTAATTGGCCCCTCACACTACAATTGTAGGGACTTGACAGTGTTTTTAGGGAACCTGTGTCTGTCATGTCGGTACTCTTATGAAGCCCTGCCTGTGGCTGAGCTTTATAGAAAATCATTAATTGTACAAGAGCCTATGATCCCGACAAGCGACTTGTGTTAGCGCTTAAGAAACTAAAAAAAATGTAAAAAATAATTTTGAACATTTCTGAAAAGAAATTCAAACAAATAAATTATATATTTGTATACATGCATATACATAAGCAAATAAACATAAAACATCCTCACCCCATATCTCCACCACCAGAAGTAAATAAAAAGCGATCACAAAGTTGTATCTACCTCAAAATGGTACAAATAAAACTATAGCTCGCCCCACAAAAAACAAGTCCTCACAGGGATTCAAAGCCAGTACTAAACTAGTTACTTTAGATCAGCAACAGTATTTTGATAGTTATAGAGATTTTCTGTGATTAATTTTTAACATTTCGACAAATGTTTTAGGCGGGTGTGGAAAAATTGTAGAAAGTAAAAATGCTTTCAAAATAGAAGTGTTAATAGTTTATTTTTATCAATTAACAAAATGCAAAGTGAATGAACAAAAGAGAAATCTAAATCCAGTCAATATTTGGTGTGATCGCCCATTACCTTCAAAACAGCATCAAAGCATCAATTCTTCTAGTTACACTTGCACATGGTTCTTGAAGGAACTCGGCAGGGAGGACGTTCCAGACATCTTGGAGAACTAACCACAGATCTTCTGTGTATGTATGCTTGCGAAAATCCTTCTGTATCTTCATGTAATCTAAGACAGACTAAATGATGTTGAGATCAGGGCTCTTTTGGCACCATATTATCACTTCCATGTCTCCTTGTTCTTCTTTACATTGAAGATAGTTCTTAATTACCTTGGTTGTATGTTTGGGGTCATTGTTCTGTTGTAAAATAAATTTGGAGCCAACTAAATGCCTTTATGATGGTACTGGATGATGGATAAGAATCTTCCTGTATTTCTCAGTATTGAGGACACTGGCAATGAGGATGACTATAGATGCAGTGATCAGCGAAGGTGTCATGCTTACTTCCTTGGCATGCAGAAAAACAGCAGAAGGTGCTCTAGACTAATAAGTCAAAATGTTAAATATTTGGCTGTAACAGAAGTCAGTTGCCAAAGGTCTGGAGAGCAGTAAAATAATGAGTGTCTGCAGGAAGCAGTGAAGCATGGTGGAGGTTGCTGTCAAGTTTGGGGTTCCATCTTAGCAAATGGAGCTGCGGATTTGGTCAGGATTAATTCTGTACTCAATGCTGAGAAATACAGGCAGATACTCCATTATGCAATAAAATCAAGGAGGCATCAGATTGGCTCCAAATTTATTCTGCAGTGGGACGAACCCAAACATACAGCCAATGTTATTAAGAATTATCTTCAGTTATGTTCAAGAAGAAAAAGAACTCCTGGAAGTGATGATATGGCCCACAGAGCCCTGATCGCAACATCATCATGTCTGTTTGAGATTATACAAAGAGTCAGAAGGATTTGCACAAACTTGCATACACAGAAGATCTGTGGTTAGTTTTCCAAAATATTTGGAACAATCTCTTTGCCGAATTCCCTCAAAACCTGATGCTGTTTTGAATGTAAAAGGCGTTCACACCAAATATTGATTTGATTTAGACTTTTCTTTTGTTTATTCACTTTGCATTTTGCTAATTGATAAAAGTAAACTATTAACACTTCTATTTTTAAAAGAATTCTTACTTTGCAGACTGGAGTCACGGTGAAGAAGCAGCACTGTACCTGGGGAGGGTGACTTTTGGTGAGTTTGTTATTTTTCCACTGGGAAAGCATATGGAATAAGGAAGTTAAACACAGAAAACTCCTTCAAGCTGGACATTTCACATTCAATAGAATTATGTTGATGGTTGAACAACAGTGGAGAGAATAAGGCCATAACTGTTATGGGGATGCAGCCTTAAACATTGTAAATTTTTGGAGAATGTTCTTTCCAAGAAAGATCATTGATGGACTCCCGACTACTACTTGCAAATTTTAAACACATATAACTTCTTTGAAGATGATGGCAGCCCCTATGTTTTTAAATTTCATGAGACAATCGTTTTCATTCCAATCATACTTTTTGATTAATTTTAATATGTGGCCACCTTTCATAAATTAATCGGGTTAGCATTGAGCTAATATTAAAATGAGAAAATAGTTAACCATTGGTTTAATTGGTAAGAAACTGAGCTAAAATTTGTCAGAGTATGCTTAAAAGGTAACAGCTACAGTATGTTTGTCTGTTGGGTGAACACTCGACAATTAAAATGTCCATCAGAAGAACAAGACTTCCTCGCTTGGCTGTTTTCATAACTCCTCTAGTATAAAATAGAAAAAGCTGTGTACATTGGAACCAGCTCTATCCAGCTTTACCAGTTTTACCACTAAACAGGCTCCAGTTTTCCATATTGGTGGAGTGAAGAGCATCCCTACCATTCACACATTCATGTCATATTCTGATGGCATAGTATAAATGCAGGGATTCACTCTCTGATAGGCATTAGACATTAGGTAGTGTTCACACAGACAGTACAACTTTGGTCTAAACATGTGCAGTTTTTATTGCTTTCCACAGGTTGCACAGCACCAAGACAAAATCATAAACATGAAACCTTAGCCTTGTCCAGGCACTAACTAAACAGAACAGACCCTGCCTTTCTCATAAACAGCTGCGCCAGTACCAGCTCGGTTAAACAAAATAGCTATTGTCCATAGCAACCATTGATACTTGAAGTTCTCTGCACACAGCATGTGCAGACTCTTCTCAGAGAGGGATTCTGCCTGTCTTTAGCTCCAAGACAAATCCAGTCTGCTCAGCTTCCCCAGCAGACTGACTTAGATGAACACCTAGCCTGTTTATATGCAGAGCTAGCCAGTTGCACTAATCAAATTCTATAGATAGGATTTAACCCCAGCCTTCTTAGCATTGCTGCAATGTTTACAGTCTAAAAGTCTCCTTTTGCCACTTTTGAGCACAATAAGAGCTATTATCTCCACATTAAAAAATAGAACAATCGTGAACATTGACAGAAATAGCATTTTACTCCAAGAATGAAATGGCAATTCTCATTTGTAAAAAAAAAAAGTGACCAAATATCTGGATAATCCTTCAGACTTCTAAAATAATATTTTAGGGAATAGAAGAGAGAATCTCTTTAGGGTATGTGCCCACGATGCAGAATTGAAGCAGAAAATTTCTGCAGCGTTTCTGCATGTTCTTGGCAGTAAAAACGCTTGCGGATTTTACACGCATTTTTGCAGCATTTTTTCATGCGGACTTGACTTGCGTTTTTCAAATGCATTGGAACCTCAAATCCGCATGCGGAAACGCACAAATAATGGACATGTTGCGGATTTTTCTGCAAAGAAAATCCGCTGCGGAAAATTCCGCAGCATGGGCACAGAACATGCAGATTTTCATTGGGGATCATGGGGCACGGATTACCAAGCGTTTTGCAAGAATTTACGCTGCGGAAATTCCGCAGCAAAAATGCTTGAAACACGCATAGTGGGCACGCAGCCTAAAAAAGCACAGGTTTGTGTATAGTGAAACAACATACAGTACAGACCAAAAGTTTGGACACACCTTCTCATTTAAAGATTTTTCTGTATTTTCATGACTATGAAAATTGTACATTCACACTGAAGGCATCAAAACTATAAATTAACACATGTGGAATTATATACTTAACAAAAATGTGTGAAACAACTGAAAATATGTCTGATATTCTAGGTTCTTCAAAGTAGCCACCTTTTGCTTTGATGACTGCTTTGCACACTCTTGGCATTCTCTTGATGAGCTTCAAGAGGTAGTCACCGGAAATGGTTTTCACTTCACAGGTGTGCCCTGTCAGGTTTAATAATTTGGATTTCTTGCCTTATTAATGGGGTTGGGCCCATCAGTTGTGTTGTGCAGAAGTCTGGTGGATACACAGCTGATAGCCCTCTGAATAGACTGTTAGAATTTGTATTATGGCAAAAAAAAGCAGCTAAGTAAAGAAAAATGAGTGGCCATCATTACTTTAAGAAATGAAGGTCAGTCAGTACGAAAAATTGGCAAACTTTGAAAGTGTCCCCAAGTGCAGTTGCAAAAACCATCAAGCGCTACAAAGAAACTGGCTCACATGAGGACCGCCCCAGGAAATGAAGACCAAGAGTCACCTCTGCTTCTGAGGATAAGTTTATCCGAGTCACCAGCCTCAGAAATCGCAGGTTAACAGCAGCTCAGATTAGAGACCAGGTCAATGCCACACAGAGTTCTAGCAGCAGACACATCTCTTCAACAACTGTTAAGAGGAGACTTTGTGCAGCAGGCCTTCATGGTAAAATAGCTGCTAGGAAACCACATCTAAGGACAGACAACAAGCAGAAGAGACTTGTTTGGGCTAAAGAACACAAGGAATGGACATTAGACCAGTGGAAATCTGTGCTTTGGTCTGATGAGTCCAAATTTGAGATCTTTAGTTCCAACCACCGTGTCTTTGTGCGACGCAGAAAAGGTGAACGGATGGACTCTACATCAGGGCTGTGGAGTCGGTAAGCCACAGTTGCGACTCCGACTCCTGGATTTTATCAGGTTCCGACTCCGGCTCCGACTCCTTCATAAATGGCCAATTCGTAACAATAAATTTACTGTTGTAAAATATTAACATCGTGCTTATTCAGTTTCTCACCATCATATGAGTAATCAGACCACTTAGAGCAAAAACTATATTTATTAGAATACAATTAGAATATAGCAAATAACTTTTATAAACTTTTGTAAGTAAATATGCAATAAACACTGTTATGCAGTTAATAAGAAGAAATCTATAAATTTGTCCTCAGAAAAAGTATTACCTCTGTCAGATCCTCCTTCATGGATGCCCTCAAACCTGATCTAATTATTTTGAGAGCAGAGAACAACCTCTCTACACTAACTTGGGTTGGTGGCAAAGCAGTAACCACTCGGGCAACATCTCTGACAATGTCAGGATACAGAGGAATCGCTTGTTGCACTGTTATTTTTGATGAACGGTCAAATTTCTCAATTTCTTTTAGTGCACATGAAAAATTCTGCTGAAATGTACTGGCTGTGTTCTTTGATGGGGATGACTCTTCTTCTATGCGGGAACGCTTTGCACGGTCCTTGTGATCCAAATATTTTTCGAAATTAAATTCTTCATCAGTTGATGATGAGGGTGAAGATGTGGCAGGACGACCAACTTCTTCTTGTTCCTCCTGACTGTTCTGCAACCCTTTCATCCTTACTGCTATTTCAAACAGAGCTTCTTTTCCTTTAGTTAGCTGTTGATCATCTAGAAGAATCCGATGCATTGGGTCTACATAAACAGCTGCCAAAAGAATGTTATTTTGTAATAGTAGCTCCTCTCTCCGTTTCATTGATGTAGCAATGCCACTTGCAATTAACCCTCCTCTTTGGGACAGGCGAAACATCAGGTTCTTCCACTCCTTTAAGAAAATACCTGGAGTTAAGTCCTCTGCTTGTAATTTTTTAGTCACTGTAAATGGGTGCTCTAGCAATTTTTCCAGCTCAGTCACATGATTCCACTGACTTTCATTTAGCGTCAGTTGAGGGTTAGCCATGTCTACAAGAAAGGTTTTCAGTTCAACCAAGCGCTGAATCATTAAGTACTGCCCCATCGTGTGGCTTGATCAATAATTGCCCCTTTTCCAGCACGTCTCTTCAAAATTGAGTCAACTTTAGGGGTTCTGGCAACAGTAGCCAATTTTCTCACCTTGCCAATGAGTGCAGCAGCATGTCCTTCTTGCAGACTGTCTGTTATAGCCAGCTGTAGCGTATGCACAACACAGCGCATGTGATGAATGAAAGAACGTATTGACACAGTTTCAACAAGATCATCTAAACTATCATGTTGCTGTTCATCTGAAGCAACTTCAGTTTGCTCCTCAGTTACAATACTGTGTTCCTCTATTTCAAACATTTCTGTGTCTGTGGACCCAGAATGTTCTTCTAGCTGCTGGTCACCATCATTACTCTCATTCATTAGCTTAATAGTACTTATCATATTTGAAGCATTGTCAGTTACGACAGAAAGAACTTGCTCTTTTTTAAGTTCATAGTCTTGCAGAACCTTTTCCACCAAGACCTGGAGAAACTCACTGGTGTGATGAGCTTTGGTGTCTTTTACTGCCAATGTCTTGGTAACTATTTCATTTTTGTCACAAACAAATCGGACATTGATGGCAAAATAGTTCACTCTGTGACGTGTGCAGGCATCCATTTTAAGAAACAGAAAGCGTCCCTTGAGAGCTTTTTTAAGTTCTTCCTTTTGTTTAAAAGCTTCTTCGATTACTAATTTTCTAATACTCTCTCT
Organism: Phyllobates terribilis; assembly: GCF_046119375.1. Classification (NCBI taxonomy): domain Eukaryota; kingdom Metazoa; phylum Chordata; class Amphibia; order Anura; family Dendrobatidae; genus Phyllobates; species Phyllobates terribilis. The sequence goes on from NW_027362762.1 coordinate 151,737,065, forward strand.
CTCCAGAGAAACACCAAGCTTGCGGGCCATTTCCCCATTCAGACACATAAAAGCTGGTCGTGAAAATAATTAAATAGGCACACTATCCTTTACAACAAGCTCCATGATCTGTTTTTTTAAATGTATCTACTGTCATTGTCACAGTAACTTTGTCACTGACAAAATATCTTGCAACTGATGGCTGCAAAGTTCTCTGCTCCTTTGTTTGGCTGGAAGAGCTGGGCACTGGTTCATTGGTTTGGATGCAGTCTTTCTCATCCACTGCTTTCAGTACTTCTGGATGAAAGCGCTGTAAATGTCTCTTTAGATTAGAAGCTCTGGTAGGAGCATTTTTGTCTTTGCCTGAATATGCACTGATCTTGGCTTCACAGCATTTGTTTTCGTCTGGATCATTTGTCATACACTGACAGACATAATGTTTTCTATCTTGAGTGATGGTGAAATGTTCAAATACAGCTGATTTAATGTGACGCTTCTTTGACATTCTCAGGTTTTTAATTCTGCATTCACAATCCAAATGACAATTGTTTTTCCTAAAAACAATTGTACAAAATTATTGCCAGGTCGTACAACTGATATAGTGGTCAGTAATACTGTTATTCCTCATGTACTCACAGTTAAAGTTAACTGATGCAAAGTTTGTTGAAAGGATAATACTTCTTACAGTCTTCCTCTTCTGAGTAGCAGCTGTGAGATGCTTGGAAGACGCACACCTAGTAAACATCTAGTCTAGAGGAGGAGCTTTACTACTAAGAATTTGCAACACATTTTCACTTTCAGTTTCATACATTGTAAGTAGGGGGGTTGGGGCAGCATGAGGTTAACCAAGTATAAGATTAGATAAGGGCAGTGGAGAACAGTGACACACTGTTGTTCATAGTTTGATAGAACATATATATTTGAGTAACATTTATAAAATTCATATGAAAGTTCAATTATGAAATATTAATACATTTTTTTTAAAGCTGGAGTCGGAGTCGGTACATTTCTACCGACTCCGACCAAAACTAACTCCGACTCCACGACTCCGACTCCACAGCCCTGCTCTGCATGCCTGGTTCCCACCGTGAAGCATGGAGGAGGAGGTGTGATGGTGTGGGGGTGCTTTGCTGGTGACACTGTTGGGGATTTATTCAAAATTGAAGGCATACTGAACCAGCATGGCTACCACAGCATCTTGCAGCGGCATGCTATTCCATCCGGTTTGCGTTTAGTTGGACCATCATTTATTTTTCAACAGGACAATGACCCCAAACACACCTCCAGGCTGTGTAAGGGCTATTTGACCAAGAAGGAGAGTGATGGGGTGCTACGCCAGATGACCTGGCCTGCACAGTCACCAGACCTGAACCCAATCGAGATGGTTTGGGGTGAGCTGGACCGCAGAGTGAAGGCAAAAGGGCCAACAAGTGCTAAGCATCTCTGGGAACTCCTTCAAGATTGTTGGAAGACCATTTCCGGTGACTACCTCTTGAAGCTCATCAAGAGAATGCCAAGAGTGTGCAAAGCAGTCATCAAAGCAAAAGGTGGCTACTTTGAAGAACCTAGAATATAAGACATATTTTCAGTTGTTTCACACTTTTTTGTTAAGTATATAATTCCACATGTGTTAATTCATAGTTTTGATGCCTTCAGTCTGAATGTACAATTTTCATAGTCAAGAAAATACAGAAAAATCTTTAAATGAGAAGGTGTGTCCAAACTTTTGGTCCATACTGTACACATCTCCAGCTTTATAGCTTTAAAAGTTACTGATTACTATCGCAGGTGGCTTTTATCAAATTGCTTTTTTCTGCTTAGTGTGAAAATCTAGCTGCAAAGAATGCAGAACAGATCAAAAATCTGGTTTTTATCCCTCAAGCTCCTGGGATGACAAACAATATTGTTTTTTACCAGGTTAAAGAGAATCTGTCACCAGGTTTTTGCTACCTCATTTCAGAGATGTAGAGTCAGAGACCCTGATTCCAGTGATGTGTCACTTATTGGGCTGCTTCCAGCTATTTTGATGAAATCAGTTTTCTCTGCTGCAGATCTGCCAGTTCTCTGACTGCTGAGCGCTTTATTGCCCCGCCCACACCACCGATTGGCAGCTTCGGTGTACACTGTGCATAGCCAGAAAGCTGTCAATCAGTGGTGGAGACGGGGTTATACAAAGCTCATGAATATAGAGGACTACATGGCAGCAGGTTGACTAGTCCTCTAGTGATATCTTGCTGATAAAACAGTGATTTAATCAAGCAAGCAGCCCAGTAAGTGACACATCACTGGAAACAGTGTCTCTGCCTCTACAGTATGCTCCTGATCTTGGTTGGGTTGATGTAGACAGGCTATCATGCTCTCAATTGTAATGAAAAAAAGTGTATTTTTAAAATACGGATGACACTTTCACATTGTTGAGAAGACTTTTAAGGAAAGATGTTACATATATTTTTGATTTACATTTCACTACACCACTCTTTACCTAAAATTCTGGTGCAGTTTAGTAGATGGCGACCATGTACATTTTCTAAGCAAGCACTCCATCACTTTTCCATCCTGTTATCACAGCTACAACTCGTCCCGCTAACATACTCACACAGCGGCTGCTGGGAATATTCTCTTGTAGCCCCACATGTAGTAATCATGGAAAAGTTTCACAAATGCATGATGACTATTCAACAGTTCTCTCACTTACTCATTGCACTTACGAACCACACTCTCACCAGAGATACTTCTTGAGTTAAAATGGCCATAAAAGCATGGTTTCCTGTAAGCTGCCACCAAGCGGGAGTTTTCTAAGTCTAAATAATATATGCACAGTATAGGAAGGTTATTAGTGCAATCTATTGACTGAATGGTCGCTGGTCAGAACTCATAAAGACACGTTCTCTAAATGAGTGCAGGTCCTGGATTTAATGCATGGGTAATTGAATAGTCTGGCGTAGGACAAAAAAAATAAAGCCCAGATGAACTGTAAGAACATCAACAGCAAAATTCACATTTACATTTAACGTAATGTTTAGAATTTGAGATCTATGATGAAGGTAGGAAGGGCGACAACAAAGATTTAATTGATCAGTACTAGTTCGGTATCATAATAATGAAACAAATTTCCAAAATCTTACTTGACGCCACTGAATGAATTTCCATATAGAATTGGTAAGTAAGCAAAGTAAGAAATTCAGAAACTTAAAAAATATTATTGTCGCCATTATCTTGTCAACTTTTTTATTTTTACATCCATGGAGCTGGGTGAAGGCTGTTTTTTGTGCCCTGATTTTTATTCATACAATTTTGACATATTCAGTTTTGATTGCTATTTATTCTATTCTTTTGGGGAAGTGTGGTGACTGAAAAATGGCAAGTTTGGGTTTCTGTTTCTTTTTTTACATTTTAGCATTTAACGGCCGGTTTAAATAGTTATTTTCACAGAGCTGGGTACGTAGCTACCATATATAGAAAAAATACATATACAGTGTATTTTTTTATTTTTTTTAAGTGGGGAAGAGAGGAGTGATTTAAACTTTTATATATAGTTTTTAAACTTTTTCATTTTTATTTTATTTTTTATTCCTCTTTGGGAACTTGAAACTGCGATCATTTGATTGCGTATATAAAATTGGGGTTGATATGGTAATCCATTGGGCCAATGGGGGCATCAATGTCATCATTTAAAAACTGATGTCAGAAATTAACAGCAGCATTTAAATGGCTAAACTGCAGTGATCAGACCTAGTTAAAGGCGCTTTGGTTAGAGGCTGATGTTGGCTATGTAACAGCCAGCATCTGCCTGGTATGTAGCAGGCTCACCTCCTGAGCCTGAATCATTACTTTTCTTTGTGGCATATGATGAAAATGGACATCAATGGTGTTAAATGCTCTTTAACTACTTAAAGGTAAACTGTCACCTACAAAAATGCTATTTACTTGCACATATAGTGGTAACATGGAGGTAAATAGCATTTAGACCATCTCTGGCTGGTTTGCTGGAAATGTGGCTAAAGGGAGAAAAAAAAATTATATTCTTCCTGCAGCCGCTTGCTTCCAGTCATCAGGGAAGTGGAGTGAGCACACTGTAATGCATCTTGACTGACAGCCAGCTGTATACATAGGTCCCCTGTTACACAGCCTTTTGATTTTTAAAGCCAATATGTCAAAAAATCAATATAAATACTTATTATCCAGGATATATAAAATGTCACACGCCACTACGGCTAACCAGAGAATGGGTGCTGACAACTAGATAAAGTGATGCGTTAATGATTTGCTGATATGTAGTTTTATTTACTTTTAAAACTTTGTTTTTTAGAATGAGTCACTGGTAGCAGGAACCAGAAGAGGTCATGGTGTCTTTTTAAACGTGTTATATGCTTCTTTTTCTTAGTTCAGAGAAAAAACACATATTCACCTACCGGACCTTCACCAGTCTCTTGGCTTCCTCTTCCGGAGGAAGGGTATCAGGTGAGTGCTGCAGCCAATTAGCAGCCACTGATTGGCTGCAGCAGTCACATTGAACTTTGGGCCAGAAGTCCTAGCTCTTTTCTCAGTCACTGGCCATGGAATGGCTGCAGTTGTCACCTTGCGAACCTCCCCCCAACCCACTGGAAGAGAGACATCTTTAAAAAATGCAACTTTTGACACCAGCCATGTAATGCATGTAAATTCAGGATTTCTCAGTCCTTGTATAAGACCATAAAAAACCATGTCACACAATAAATACTTTGCATGTAAAATGTTTTGGTGTATTAAGTACTCAATTGCACATATCCAAATGTAAACACCTAAACAACAGAAATTTTTGCCATATTCACCCATAATCCAGATAGAAGATATGAGCTGGGTTTCCATAATTAACACAAATAATCCCAGATAAGGCATAATATGTATGAACACTTGGGAGCACAGCCGGATTATACCGACAGTGCAACCCTGTCAAACTCCATATATAACATACATTAATTAGGAGAGAAGATGCGGAGTATTGTAGACTTAAAAATTCTAATTTATTAGAAATATATTAAAATGCACATTGTTTCATAAAACACAGACAGGACAGACACAAATGCATCAAGAAGTGTGCAGCACTACATGAAACCATTAAGTTTGTAAAGTAGGATCAAACCAGACCCAAGGTACATATATTTGGCAATCTATCAAAATTGAAAAAAATTAATCCAATTGGTAAACAGCGTAATGTTGTAATAAAGTGCAATAAGAGGTGATCAAAACATTGTATCTATCCAAAAGTATAATAGTAAAAAATGTCAGCCCAGGGTGCAAAAAATAAGCCATCACACAGCCCCATATCCCTAAAATTGAAAACATTACGGCTCTCGGAAAATGGCAACAAAAGCAAAAAATTTTGACAATTTTTTTCACCACTTTAAGGGAAAATTGGAAATCTAGCCTGAATTGATTAGGTCGTATAGACATCACGCGGGTTCTGTGAGCTCTGACTCTTGCCTGTTTCATTAAAGAGGTTGTCCACTACTTTATCATTGATGACCTATCCTTAGGATGGTCATCAATGTCTGATCGCTGAGGGTCCGACACCCCTGTCGATTAGCTGTCATCGGTGTCGACGGCAGCCACTGGCCAGAAGTACTAACTTGCGGAGCTGGCCTTTTTCTGATAGTGGCCATGGCTGGGTACTGCACATCCGCCTCCTAATGATTTGAATAGGAGGCGGATGTGTAGTACTCTGCTGAGTCCACTACCAGAAGATGGCCAGCTCCGGAAGTGACTACTTCCGGCTCCGCAAGTGAGCACCTGTGGCTAGCGGCCACCGATAATAGCTGATCGTCAGGGGTGTCGGGTGTTGGACACTGACCGATCAGACTTTGATGATAGGTCATCAATGCTAAAGTAGTGGACAACCTCTTTAATGAGGGACCTGTAAAACACAAGAAAACAACAGCCAAAAAACTTTGGTGTCCATCAGAGATCTGGTAAGAAGAAAGCTCCTAACAATTACAATGCATGGAAGGTCGTTCCACCTGATCACCATCTATAATTGCACATCTTGGTTTATGCATTTGGACCTACCTAGAAGTATAACTGAGAGCCGGCTTTATAATGGCAAGTCAGATCAACAAATTTGTTGGCTAGTTTATATTTGTACAAATCCATCAATGGCTGTATATTTTCTATTATACGTTTATACCATTGTCTACGGAATAATAAGAGCTTTGGACTTTGTTATAAAAAGACGAAAATTGGACTAGATACAACCCTGTTGAGATTCAAAGGTTATTATAACAACAACAAGGATAGGAATTGTGGTATTTTTCCTATACAGTATATGCTATCTATCAAAACAGATCCAGACAGTCATTAAATCTCGAAGAGGGTCAGAAGTAATATACCATTCCTTCTCCGGAGAGGGATGCAGTGTTAGTAATGACCTCACTGGGCACCAGCCAGCCAGATCTGCTATAATATTATTTATGTTTGATTTAACCAAGTCAATATGAATAGGACATATGGCTCAGCCCTGTGGCCATTAAATACATCGGCAGCATCTTGCTTTAAATACCAGGAGAATTGTGGGAAGGACATAGTTAATCGGTGTTGTTCTGGAGTTTGCATACTCATTAGCGGAGACAGCTTGGCTGTTAATTGTAAACATGTAACGAGCTGCGGTGCAGATTGCAGAGCGGCCGGCTATTGCCAGCTCTGCGCTTCATCTGTGATCGCATTTTTATTCCTCCGCCGCCAGATTAACCCTTACCTACCATGGGCCTGGAGGGTCTTCTCAGCGGCGTGGACCCTTCCAGCTCATCACTGCAAGAGACCAGCGACGCATTAATTGTTTCACCTGCTAAAGAGACATCTGTTGAGGGATGCTCCATTAATTACACTGATTCTCTCCTTATATGCCGCCGACCAGATCCAGCAGCCAAATGAATGAGATTTTAAAGTCCTGTTAATAAAAAAGCCGTTTTAATGGTGATATAGTGACTGCGACGAATACGCATATACTGAAGACGATGATTGCTGCCATGACATAGATGTATCAATTATATAGAATTTGGAGGTGTATGGCTTTATAGGAGCATATATATGTATATTTAATGGAAGTCACAGAAGTCTAATAAATTCACTGATTTAAACATGATAAGATTGCTGAATTATTAAAACGATGGACATTATTGCACTGTATAATTCTGGGCAGCGGGTCTCATTTGGGCACTAACCGGTTAACGGCTATGGTGTGTTGGATTTTTTTGCGAAATATCGAAGAACAGAGCATTACAGTCTCCTCTGGCAAAGAAGTGGAATAGCTGCTTGTGACCTGAAATTCACCCCGTACCTATGAAATTCAGTGCACACTCCTTCTGTAGAGACATTGCTTCCAAACGAGTCAGAGAGGAGGTGAGATGCATGCTAAGCAAGGCTCCTGCAAGCAGCTGCCAGCCGCTCCGCTCTGCGTTACTGGCACATCCCAGAATTCACTCTTATTTTCAGATCAAGTGCTTAGGATGCAGCCTGAATCCCATTTATTTGGTGGCTTTGTTTACACAGAGAGCGGCTGCATATTAAACTCCAGTATCTCATCTTTCCAAACATGCATTTCTATGCCAACTTGTGCATTTGCAAACAGACATTTAATAGCCTAAGCAGGGGAGGTAGAAGCCCCCGCACCCCAGACAGGTTCGTCCTGCCTACAGATCTGCCAAGTCATAGCTATGGCGCATTTGTGATGTTTGTACCCTTTGCAATGTTCAACGCCACCAGAATATTTCGGTATTAGATGCGTAACCTCCTTAGTAAAATGTATCATCTCCAAAGATGTCACCTGGTAAAAAAAAAATAAATGCAAATCAAAATTGGCCTGCACACCTGTATACATTCACATGGACAAGTGTATATGGCGGGTGTTAGAGCAAAACACATTACTGATGACTAATCCTATAAAGTAGCAAAAAAAGTTTCCACATTAGGCAAGGGGTTGGGGTCTGTAGGAAAAGATTTGGAGTCAATTAGTAGTGGTCATGCTACAGAAGCAAGACCGGCGCTATAAATGAGCCAACTTCACATCGGTACAATGGGATTCCAAGGGGGGGTGGTCCCGGGGTGATAGAAAAGGCAATATATATATATCTGCTCCCCAGAAAGCATCACTAGAGGAGCGGGGCAGCTAAATTCACAGGAGCATTCGTCGGGTGCGATATTTTACATATATAATACCACACCAGCCAGACGGTGCCAAAAAACAATAGAGAACTCTTCACAATTCCCATTCACATAGCGTAGTATTGTACTATGCTTTTACTCCGTGTTATTTCCCATTAATTACAGTAAGGAAAAAGCAAATGTAAAATAAGACACTGGATTTTCTCCTTTGTTCAACACGATCAAGCCTATTCCACGTACTTTATGGACTTACCGCTATTAACAGTCTAGATTTCCAGTAATGACTGTACAATGAAACAGGCACAAGAATGCTATTAAATTGTTGTAATGTAGGATTGTTCACTGCTACTAAAAGCATTTTTAGGAAGAAAAAAAAAACAATTATGTTAAAATATGGGAGTCCGAAGAACATTTTACTCCCATACGTCCTGAATGCACAAAAAAGTAATGAATATGTACAAATACAAGCAGCATTAAATAAAGCGCCAGACACAAGGAGGAGTGGGAGATATCTGGTGAAAGAGTGCAGCTAATTACTGTATGTGAGAAGATACTACAACCTATAGGAGCAGATTAGGTTCCATTACGGGACACGCAGACTTCATATCGCGCTCTTCGTTGTCACCTTTCCGCTAGTTTTTTTCAGAAATGTTCCCTTGCGCTTTTTTACTAGTCCTGACCTGTAACACAAAATCATCCTAGTAAATGGTTAGTTGTGAGCTGTGGCTTCCCTCCAGCTGCTCTGTCACAGATCTGTGCCACTGCGATCAAACAGAAGCAAGGAATCGATAAATGATTGCATTGTCAGTAACCGGCTCCCAGATCCGTCATGTGCCTCCGAGCATTTTATAATTTATAATAGATTTGAGCTGCAACTTTGGTTTAAGGATGTCATCGCTCGTGTGTCCGTCTCGTCCTCCTGCTCCGGCTGCTCTGATTGGGAAGCCCGAATACATTTCTGATCAGTAATAATTGGTCATACCTGGCGAATATAAATACTATTTGGACTCTTATTTGATATATCTACATAGTTTTAATCTAAAAACATCCCAGCATGTTGCGTCAGTGGGCAGTGAAGACCCAGAAAGTGAACACATTAATGTATTCTATGTGCTCCGTTTAATCGAAACTTATTTTAAATGACTCCAAATGGTCTAAGACTTTTTTTTAAAATATTTCTTTAGCTCAGACTCTTCACCTGTCCAATCCAATAGGCGGTGGATAAAAGGAATTGTACTATATAGTCTGTGCTATATTTAATCCTTGAACTACATATTCTCGCTTCTTTCTCCCTCTCTTCCTATTTGGTTTGCTTGACGCCCTTTCGGGTGATCTAATTTGCCGGGTTCCCGTTAGCCTACGGGATCTGATTTTCCGGATATAATTTTCTGTTGGGCCGAGGGCAACATCATTTTAGTAGTAAGAACAATGCTTCCTCGAATCATGTTGTAAAAGGACTCTAAAAGGATTGGCCGTGTCTGAGGGGTTAAGTCAATTCCGTGTGGACCCATGGTAGATTATGAAGCAGTGAATTAAGTTAGCAGGCACTGCTGATTGCCTCTGACCAGCACACTGCACCAAAGGCCATCCATCATTTCTGCTGACAGCACTCAAGAGTGGCAGAAATAGCGGTGCAGCACCGGGCAGCAGCATTACTGCTCACAAAATGCCATTAGCAACCGTTCTGCATATACCACAAGCAAAACTTTTAGCCTTGTCTAGCGTAAAGAAGCCCACCTGGTCCCTTTGAGTCATGGAAGTGGTGAGAAACACAGGAAATTAGATTATTGTCTACGATATAGCTTCTTTGTGTTGGGGGATGCGAAAGTCCAATTTTTCTTAGTTACTGCAGTGACATTAGCAGTAAAGCAAACCAAACAATGTGTGTAACCTTGTGCTCCGCGAGGGGCTCCTCCCTACAGGAAAATGTTATCCAGCACAGATCCATGAGCGCTGCAGGTCAACAGGTTTCCAAATGTTATATGTCCAGTTATTTTGGATGATCGTTGTAGATGCATACGGTGAAATGAAGACCAATATTTAGAGGGCGACCATTACGGTACATACCTTCTGTCATTTTTGGAAACAGATGCAGCCCACACATCCTGCACCAGCATAATTATACCCAAGCTCCGACTGGTTATTATGGGTGAACATGGAGGACCCCAACTGAGTCCCCCACTAACCGAACACTACGCCACTTCTCCTATGTTAAAACATAAGTCCCTGAGTTTTCCTTGTTGGAAGTCATTTTGTACTTAGTGTATATATGCCTATATATATAAATACAAATATCTATATTTCTCTCTCTCTCTCTCTCTATATGGTACTGGGCAAAAGTTTTAGGCATTCTTGGAAAAAATGCTGCATAAATGTGTATATATATATATATATATATATATATATATATATATATATATATTTTTTTTTTTTTTTTTTTTTTTTCACAATCCTATTGACATTCTATTTCTGAACCGATCCGGATATTGAGGGTGAGGTTTACTAAGCAAAAGGCACCAGAATTCTGTATCAAACTGCATATGTACATTGCACCAAATTTATTATGTATTTTGAACAATTTTTACACAGTGTGTCGCTTTGTGATATATTTGGTGTCCCATCAAGTTTTAAGCTAAATTTAAGACAGTATTCAGAAATCTGCTTCAGGGTATGAGATTGTGCTGCACTCTATGGAAGGTTAAAGGGCTTGTCTGACTGAAACAAGTTATCACCTATCTAAAGGATAGGTAGATTGGACGGGGTCTGACCACTGGGACACTAACCAATCGCTACGATCGCACCTTTTGGCCACGGCCACACTATCAGTATTTGGTCAGTATTCGGTCGTATTTTTTCTCAGGAGTGGGAGCCAAAACCAGGTGAGGAAGAATCAGAGAAAATATAAGTATAATAGAAACAAGTGCCCCAGTTCTGTATTTATCAACCACTCCTGGTTTTGGCTCCCACTCCTGATAAAAAACACTGACCGAATATTGATTGTGGGGCCGTGGCCTAAAACACACAATAAACTGGAGCAGCAGTGAGCATGCCTGACCATCGCTCCATTCATTCTCCATGGGACTGCTGGAAGAAGAGGATGTGGTCCAATAGAGAATGAATGGAGCGGTGATCAAGCATGTGAACTGCCGCTTCGTTCTAAGATGAATAAAAGTGCCCCATTCTGGCGATCGGTGGGGATCCCGACCACTACTGAACTACAAGTTAAAAAGGTGATAACTTGTTTTATCTGGACAGCCCCTTTAAGAGTATAATGCCAGTAATAGCATGCCGCATCACGTGTGCAATTAATGGGGGTCTCCTTAAAGGAGAGTTCAAAAATGCAGTTATATAAGGAGAAATCAGCCTGGTCACTACCTTGCTTCAGAAGCGACATGATACTGCTTAGTGATTCATGTACGTTCACAAGGGCCAAAAATTTTAGAAAGGTTTGTAGTCAAAGCACTTGCAGATACTTACATAAACTTATCCCTATTGGCAGACAGAATTACAAAACAGTAATCCTTTCCCCTTTAATTAGGAGACAACGGTTTACATAAGCAATGAGGCTAGATGGGCTACTTTATTAGTGCAATAAAACAGTCTGCTCGTGCCCCTTGCCTCACTGCACCTTCTAGACATACATTAGGACTTGTAACAAGCCATCCGCCTCGTCTTATTGCTACCCAGGCTCTTCCCTGCGAGCACCAGGTTCTAACGCAGAAGATGCCAACAGCACAGCATATGGCAAGAGCAGAGCGGAAATCACCTGCTGCCAAAGAGTAAGTCTCTCCCACCACACAGCGGTGGTTAGTGAAGCAGCAGAAGTGATGCAATAAAAAGATCAGGAGAAGAAGACATCCGGGAAACTTCAGGAAAAGCAAAGTAATGGGATTAATGGAAATTACATCCTAATGTATCTGTCCACAATCAAGTATTTTGTTTCTTCTGTATTTTTCTGTTGGAACTCATACATAACAGGGTTTATCTGAGCACTTGAAATACAAAAAAAATATTTAGTGCAGTTTAAAGAATAGAAGTCATTTTAATTTTTATTTCATAAATCAATAGTAGACATGAAAATAAGCAACTTTGTAATATATCTTCTCAAAGAAATATGCTTCATTCTCTGCCAGAACTGATCATTCATTCCCAATTCAGGGGTAGAATCTGTAAAATCTGAGTCAGTAAATACAGAATTTCCCATTAGGAGATCATAGTTGGTGCTTTTAACATTCTTTGGAAAGGGGAGAAGTGGGGGAGCTAGAGGCACATAAATAAATAAAAAACGGCCATTTTATTGCAATTTTGGAAAACTCATCACAAATTTTTGGAAATACATCACAAACACATTGTGTGAACATGACCTTATACAATGCTCTATAGAATTTCATAAGCACCAGCTGCCATCTCCAATCTCAGTAATGGGAAAGTCTATATAAAAGACAGATTATACCCAAGTACTGAGAATTTTAAGAATGAATGATCAGTCAACCAGGAGAGAAAAGCGGATTTCCCTGATAAGTTATATTACAAATTTTCTTATTTTCACATGTTCTACTGATTTATGAAAAAAAGAATTAAAATGATGGGTACTTTTCAAAATAATTTAAAAAAAGTAATAGTCACTTTACCAATCCCTTGCCGCTCCCATTCATACTCTTCCTGGGTCCTCCATTGGTCTCTGTACTCCTGCTCCATCTGGATGTACATGTGACCACTGCAGCCAATTCCTGGCTATAGCAGTAATGAGTTGGTCATCAATGTAAGAAGTGATTAGATGCACATTTCTGTCCACATGGAGGTTGAAGAGCAGAGACTGGCTCTGTACCTGTCACGGGTGTGTCAGATGTAACAGTCCCTCTACATCTGGCTGCAGAAGCTCACTGCATTTGGCATTGCAGATGCCTTCTTATTCCTTCTGACTTTTGAACCCAGAGGAAACCTCCCTCCTGCTCTGATTGACACACAGCCTGGTCTGGGTGTTTATAAACTCTCAGTCTGCTTCAAGAAGTCGCCGGTGATATTCTCATTCTTCTCTAGTGAAGGCATGGAGCTATAGCAGTCGGCTAGCGTCCTCTCTGGTTCCCTTGGAGGATGTTTGGTGTTATCTCTCTGGTGTCGGCTGAAGCTAAGTTTTCCCCCTAGTTTGTCTCCATTGTTGTCTTTAGTTTTTAGTGGAGACTGACCAGTGCCCACCCCCCCACACACCTATCTAGGGCCTAGCTCTAGGGATATACAGGGCTTAAGTTTCCTGCTCGGCGATTGGTAACCAATATAGGGAAGGTAGGGTAGGCAGGGTGTCATTAGATCTGCCTAGGGCTCTCCACTCCCCCTTTCCCTAGTCTCTGGGCTTCCTTCCCCTCATCCCTTCGTGTCGCACTTAGTCTTTCCCCCACTGTGCGTGACAGTACTTCTTCGCTGCATTAACAGACATATGATTGCTACCATCAGAGGGGAGTTGGTGAGATGAGTTTTACTTATTTTTTCATTTTACACCATTCTGTGATTAATAATTAACAGAAAGCCCCTTTAAATCCTTCAGGACAGAGCAATTTTTTATTTTTTCCGCTTTCATTATTTTCCTACTTCCAAAAGTCATCCATTTTTATTTTTCTGTCCATGTAGATGTATGAGGACTTGTTTTTGTGGGACGAGTTGTTGTTTTGAATGACACCATTAAGTTTACTGTACAATGTACTGAACATTGGGAAAAAATTCCAAATGAGGTGTAATATAGTGACTGAAAGACCGCAATTCTGCCTTTTTTAAATTTTTTTTCTCATTACGACATTTACCAGTCGGGTACGTTTTATATTTTCTTCTTTTTATAAATTCTATATGTTAGAATAAGTTTTATATTTTCATAGGTCGGACTTTTCTGGAAGTGGCAATACCAGATATGTTTTAATTTCTTTGTTTTAAGTTGGGGAACAATAGGGTGAATCATTTTTTCTATATTTACATTTTTTATTACTTTCTCTGTTAAGTCCCCTTGGGGGACTGGGACATGCGATCATCCTATCGCTTAAACTATATCGTGTAATACCACAGTATTCACGGTCTCCTTTGAAGCTCAATTGAGTTTCAAAGAAGTACCAAGATGGCAGTGATGGGTGCCTTCAGCAGGCCCTGGCTTTCATAGTAACCCGTTGGCGCCTTGCGATTGTGCCACAGAGGACCGATGAGAGCCGGCACACCAGCTGTGATGTCATTTAAATGCTGCGGTCAGAGTTTGACAGTGGCATGTAAATGGTTAACAGCCGTGGCCAGAAGAGTTAGAGACAGAAGCCTGCTATTTAATATACAGGGTGGTCCAAAAGTAGGTGGACAGAAAGTGTAATAAGGTTATGAAGGGGGAGATTTATCAAACACTAAATTGCAGCCGCCTGTCTGGATCATCCTCCAATAAACCATGAATTAGACGTGGACGATAAGCTTTCCACCAAATAGATTTCAGGATTCGCATGATAGAAGCTCGTGAAATTCCCAATTCCAAAGAGGCTCTTCTGTGGACTTTTTTGGACTCTGAACAAATGTTTCAGCAACAAGTTGTTTATTATCTTCTGTACAGACTGTTTTGGGTCGACCAGTTTTTGGAGCATTAAGGATTGAGCCAGTGGCATTGAATTTGTCACTAATGCAGTAAATGGTTTGTCTCTTTGGGGCTTGAGTACCAAATGTTTCAACCCAATTTGCTCTAACGGTTTCAGCATTTTGAGATTTCCAGTACTCTGTTAAAATCCATTTTATTTGATCTGTATTTAAATTATTTGCCATTATGTGTTATCTGAATTATCTGAGAAGAAAACAGATATGGGGGAGATCTATCTGTGAAAACTAGATCTGTGAAACTGGCTCAGTTGCCCTTAGCAACCAATCAGATTCCACCTTTCATTTTCCAAAGAGTCTGTGAGGAATGAAAAGTAAAATCTGATTGGTTGCTAAGGGCAACTGAGCCAGTTTCACTTTACACCATGTTTGATAACTCTCCCCCTTCATAAGATTATTACACTTTCTGTCCACCTACTTTTGGACCGCCCTGTAGATGGCATTAGTCGTGTGTGGAGAGCGTTCAGCTCCTGAGCCCCCTCCGCACATCACACCAGAGCAGGATGTATAGTTACGCCTATATGCACAAAAGGTTTAAAGAAAAAAAAACACACCAAAAGACAGGGACACGGCACAAGAATGGTAAGCTCAGAGGTGCACATCATTAATACAACAGGTAAATTACAACTTGGGATGTTAAAATGTATTTAATTAAGTCAAAAAATGTATTGCCTTTCTCTTTTCTATGTATACTGCAGTGATGGTAAAACGTGGACGAACTTTAGCATTTTCCGACGCTACACATATAAGTAGGAGAGTTTGGAGTGCTGACGTAAAGGATAATTGGGAAATAAACTGGTTATATTTGCAGCAACTAAACTCGCTATCCTCTCCCCTTCGTAAGAGTGCAGTTGTGATTCTAGGGCACGGGGACCTGTAGTCTTCCATGAAGTGTGAAGGTCACGCTAGACGAGGTAGCGCAATGAACCGTCCATCTGTTGTTTGATAACTTCCAGAGTCACTTGGCAGTTCTGAGCCGCGGAGGCTTTCACAAGCCGCTCCATAGTCACCTCTACATCAGTTTGGAACAGTTGGGAAAAGATTCTAATTAATTTCTTTAAATACAGCTTATATCAGATATACACCAAGCACATTACAGAAAAAAAACATACATGATCTGACATGCATCTCACATACGTGGAAAAACCTGGAATGAACATAGTACATATTAATGTAGTGTGTCCGGAAACATTCGATCAGATACTAATGGCAGGTCCTGTCAGTCAGTAATGGCAGTACTCCCAGCTCCTGGAGCTGCGTCCTCACCACGCTGTCCCATCCTTTGTTGGCTTGCGGGTTCCTCGGGGAGGGATGCATGATACTTTTCACAGTCACGTCCATCCCTTCTCCGGCCAAGGCTTTCCTTGCTCGTTGCTCTGAAAACTTGCCCACTCCAATCACCATTTTGACCCCAAGCGTCTTGACCACTTGACATAGGGCTTCGTCACAAATATCTAGCAGCATGTCCCGCTGAGCTTTAGGAAGGTCTGTTGGTGTCAGGTTCTTCCCGGACTGATTCATAAATATGAGTGGGCAGTGGTTGTGCACAAAGCAGTACTTGAAGAACGTTTCGGGTTGGCCGCAGATAGATTTGAAGAAACTCCAAAATCGAGCGCCACTCACCTCGCTGTTGGGACAATCAAATCCGCGTATAGGTCTTTTAGGATGCTCCATTTCTGGTTTATAGACGTTTCCATCAATCTGAAGCCAGTCACGTACATGTTTTACTTCCCCAAATGGAACCTGAGAAAATACATTGTATACAATGGTGTATGGTTAATGCGGTGATATGTACGGAGACTGGC
Organism: Phyllobates terribilis; assembly: GCF_046119375.1. Lineage (NCBI taxonomy): Eukaryota > Metazoa > Chordata > Amphibia > Anura > Dendrobatidae > Phyllobates > Phyllobates terribilis. Next base: position 151,753,594 of record NW_027362762.1, read on the forward strand.
ACTATGCCAGGCGATACACCAGTATTCAAAGAGGTTGTCCAATACTTTTTCATCGATGATGTATCCTTAGGATGGATCATCAATGTCTGATCAACCGGAGTCCGACACCCTGCACCCCCACCCATCAGCTGTTATCTGCGTCGGGCAGAAGTACCCACTTACAGAGCTGCTCCATCTTCTGATAGTGGCAGCTGCAGGGTAGTGCATATCCACTTCTTATTCAAATCAATAAGGGGCGGATGTGTAGTAACCTGCCACAGCCACTACCAGAAGATGGAGCAGCTCCGCACAAGTTCACCTTCAAAAAACAAGTCCTCACACGACTATGTTAACGGAAAAATAAATGAAGTTATGGCTCTTGGAAAAAGAGGAAAAAATGATTGTGCTAAAATGGAAAATCACTGGTCAGGAAAGGCTTAAAGAGGTTGTTCATTACTCCTTAGGATAGGTCATCAATGTCTGATCGGCCGGGCACCAACACCCGGAACCTCCGCTGATCAGCTGTTATAGGTGTCGGCAGCGGTGGCCACCGGCAGGAGTACTCACTTGCAGAGCAGTTCTGTCTTCTGATAGTGGCCGAGGCTTGATACTACAAATTCGCCTTCTATTCAAACCAATAGGAGGCGGATGTGTAGTATCCTGTGGCAGCCACTACCAGAAGACGGCAGCTCCGCAAGTGAGTACTTCCAGCCGGCGACAACCGCTGTCAACACCGATAAAAGATGATCGGTGGGTGTGCCGGGTGTCGGACCCCACTGATCTGATCAGACATTGATGACCTATCCTAAAAAAAATATTATCTGCAGAAATACAGTACTGTGCAAAAGTATTAGGCAGTTGTGGAAAAAAATGCTGGACATCATTAATCCTGACCAAATTCCCAACTTCATTTGCTGAAATGCAGCCTCAAACTTGCAATGAATCTCCACCATGCTTCACTGCTGCCTGAAGACGTTCATTATTGTACCGCTCTCCAGCCCTTTGGTGAAAAAACAGACAAATGTTTCAAACTTCAACATCAGTACAATGAACCTGCTGCCATTTTTTTCACCCAAGCTTCTATGTTTTCGTTCTTAGTTGAGTCACTTGGCCTTGTTTCCATGTCGAAGGTATGATTTCTTGGCTCCAATTCTTCTATGAAGACCACTTCTAGTCAGAATTCTCTGAGCAGTAGATGAGTGTAGTTGGGTCCCACTTGTTGCTCCCAGGTCTGCACTGATGGCGATGCTGGATATCTTCCGATTAAGAAGGGAAGCATCATGTGTCTTTTATCTGCTGCACTAAGTTTTCTTGGCCAACTTCTACATCTACAACCCTCAAAGTTGCTCATTTCATGGTGCTTCTTCAGAAGAGCTTGAACAGTACATCTTGAAACCCCAGTCTGATTTAAAATCTTTGCCTACGAGAGACCTGGATGATGCTGTGCTCAGTCTTGCTATGGTGTATGACCTGTGACATAAAACACTATCTTTCACAACCTCACCTTTGTAATAGAGTTTGGCTGTTCCTCACACAGTTTTAATTCCATTACACAGCTGTTTCTGTTTCAACCTACATATGGAAACTATAATCTAGTAACATAGTAACGTAGGTTGAATAAAGACCTAGGTCCATCAAGTTCAACCTTCCTCCCCCAGTTGTACACCCTACACTAACACTAGACTAACTTACTAACTTACTGGGACTAAGCCTCACCAATGTATTATTACCATTTTTATTATTGATGCACTATTATAATTAAAAATGTACCCGTTTATAATTCATTTTTTTAATTAGTTTTATATTTTGTATTACTCTTGTGATTCTAATAAAGGTATTACTAAATCCCTATACTTAGTGTTGATCCAGAAGAAGGTAAAATCCCCAGGACACATTCAGCCAATTTGTGTCACAAGGGAAAAATTCCTTCTTGACCCCGAGAAAAGGCGATCAGTCCTAGAACCCTGGATCAAACCTAATTATGATACTAGTCATATAATTACTATTACCGTATTAAATGCACTACTATAGGTGTAATATTTTGTCTAATTTAACTGTAACCCACAATGTTATGTATCGAGGAAATCGTCCAGCCCTTTTTTGAAAGCTGTTATAGTGTCGGCCATCACTACCTCTTGTGGTCGGCATTCCACAGGTCCGACTGCTCTGACTGTAAAGAACCCTTTCCTGTTTAGGTGCCGGAATCGACTTTCTTCCACCCATAATAAGTGCCCCCTGTTTGGTTTAATTGGTTACCCATAAACCTGACTATACTCCTACCAAATTCATGGCCTACAAAATACGTAGAAGAATTGAAGCTGTTTTGAAGGTAAAGGGCGATCACACCAGATACTGATTTGATTTAGATTTCACTTTTGTTCATTCACTTTCCATTTTAACTGATATTATTTCTATTTGTGAAAGTATTCTTTCTGTAGAGGATTTTTTTCTACACCTGCCTAAAACTTTTGCACAGTACTGTAAGTAGCATGAAAGTTATTTCCATGGATGCTTCACAGAAAAACAAAGGTCCAGCCTTGACAATGCAGCTAAAACTGTGCAGAATTTCTGCAGATTCAGCAACCCGTCTATGGCAGAAAGCATCCGTTGTGGAAATACAGGAAGGCTTTTGTGTGTGAACATGCCCTTACAGTTCTTAGAGGCAGTGTTATTAAAAGGAACATTTGTTTCAGGTTTATTGTGTGAAAAATAAACATACAGATCCTGATATCAGATGCTTATCAGGATATACCACTTGTTACGATTTGGGCTAGCAACTTCTAGCACATCGTAGCCACATAATTCTTTCCCTAAGCTGAGGTATGACGCAGTTTGGCATCGTCTCAAAATTATCACACAGCTTAATAAAAGAGTGGGGCAGAGAGGTGTAACCAATTATCACAGCCAGCAAGACTGTCTGACCTTTTCATAGAGTGTCATTCCTCCCACTCCCAGTCAGTCTCTCCATCTGCCATTAACAGATTTCTTGCTCTTTTTTCCAGCATCAGTCTGTGTGTCAGGCCTGGTATTTATAGAGCTGGGGATAGGAGTGAGTAGGACAATGTTGGCAGGACTGGTATATGGCAGGTATAGTCATAATGAAGTAAACCTTGGCAGATTTATGACAGAAAAAAAAACGAAAGGGATGAACAAATCCCTAACAAGTGTCTGCATCAGCGATGAGTTAATGGGGCAAAATGCTGAAGACACCTTTAATTGAGCAATTTTATGCAGGTTAATATGGCACCAATGCAATTAAATGTGAAAAAAAAAAAATCAATCTGTCCCCTTGGCACAAATTAACCTCGTTCAGTGAGGATCTTACCCCTGTCTGAGCCATGCCGAATGGTCCGGGGTTCATTCCTAAGAAAAGCACTTCCTTTCTGGATTGGCAATATGTTCGGACGTACTTCTCGTGAGGGTCCCAGGCATACAACAAAGGGTTGTACACGTACTTCACCGGGTCCTGGAAGAGCAGATGTCCCAGCTTCAAGTTCAACTCTAACTCTACCTGTAGGAAGCCATCAGCGGGATTCCCCTCGGCACACAGGTTGGGGGATACGTCACACAGGTCGGGGGATACGTCAGACAGGGGCTGAGCGACAATCATTCCTTCTTCTCCGGTGCCGCAGCTGTAGGACATAAAGGTCAATGCTCCACACATTATTATTTTACTACATTTAGTAGCCATTTATTTATTTTGTCATGTTTTATTTTTTTTTTATGTTTCGCTGCTCAATACAATGCAGATTGCTTTGAGATTGGGAAAGCTGGGTGACAACCAATCTGGGGACAGTTATGGCTTTCGTAAAAGTTGTCACTCCTGGACAGCAACTCTGCCAAGTAATGCAGATATACATCCCATATTCATGTATTCTCTTAGAATTTACGTCTAGTCATTTCTCCATAACTGACACGTCCCATGTGCCCACAAATGTTCATGTGTGGTCTTTAGACCATCAAACTCTCTTACAATACGGTTTCTCCCTCGTAGACCTCTGGTCAGGAGCTAAAACTTAACAGCAAGGTCTAAATGAGAATATTGCCGAAAATAAACCTCCTGTATTACCAGAAGAGAATGTTGTGGCTCTGTCCTCCCTGCTTTATACTGCAGTTCTACTTGTTTAATATGACAGCAGTATACAATCACATGACTCATCATAAGCCCTGTAGGAAGTTAGTTTACGGAGAGATGATTTTCTCCACAGCAAGAACAGAAATGATGAACAAGGATAAAAGACCATAAAAGTTATTCTGGGAACATATAGTAAATAAGTGTGAGTGAGGGGGATCCATCTGCATATCTATGGCATGATAAAATTAGGCATTAGTGGGGATCTCTAGTTATGTTGCCAAACCGACATATCAATGTCTCAGATGGCAAAACTGTATTAACCAGTTAAGGGGGTTGTCCATTCTTCTGATAAAGGTCTGCAAGAAGTCGCTTTATGTGACTGCAGACGTCTCAATCCTGACAGCGTATGGTGACCAAGATGTCAGGATTCACCAGCATTGAGAGGGAGTGTGAGCAGACAGTCACATGGCAGCAAGTACGCAATATGCATACATGTGGTCACATGCCAACTAGACGTACTCGGCTTCTCTCAATTCACTTGTATGGAAAGAAGCCAGGCATGACTAGTCGGAATGTGGCAGAAAGTATGCAAATCGCCGTCTGCTCTCACTGGCAATACTGGTGAACCACATGCTGTCAGGATTTAAAAATCTGCAGTCACATAGAGTGAATATAGACTTTTATCAACAGACCGGACCCCTTTAAGGACCACTCACTGAAAATATACTGCAGGCGATTCATGTCCTTAAAATCAGCCAGTCGAATGTTGGGTGCCGCCTGTCAAAGACTGTGGGAGCCCTTGGGGAGAGGACTGAGCTGTTCTCACCACTTGTCTTCTCTATTGTCAGATACACATTAATTAATCAGTGCTGTATATTGAATAGAGGCAACTTTGGGGTCCTGTTGGTCCTAGTGATCGGATGAGCAATAGTCACTGTAATGGCAGATTTCCTGCTGTGCAGCCCCAGTTACAGGGGAAAAGTATAGTGTAAAAATATCAAAATCATTAAAGCCTTCTCCCAGCATAATTTAGTCATTTTGCTATGCCTTTATTACATGTTATCATTATCTATGCATCCCATGAATTTGATATTTTGATGGGGCTTTTTTTTTCCTGGAGAAACAGGGCTTTCTTTTGGCGATATGTATTATAGGTATTTGTGTTTGTTTTTTTCCATAAATCTTTCAAAAAGGTCAAAAATGTGTTCTTCAATTTCATGTGTACTTGTTTATAAATAAATAATATTTTTACATTGGATGCCTGTATAGTTATTTCTGTACTCATTCTGATTGCAATTGTTCTGGATACCAAATTTGCTGGTGTGTGTTACTAGTGCATGATCCACAATACATTGACATATTGTAAGGCTGTGTGCCCACGTAGCATTTTTCAAGCGTATATGCTGCGGAATTTCCGCAGCGTAAACGCTTGAAAAACGCATGTATATCCGCACCCCATGGTCCCCAATGGCATTCCGCAATGTCAATGCCCATGCTGCGGATTTTTCCGCAGCGTATATGCTGCGGTCAAAAATCCGCAGCATGTTCATTAATTTTGCGGAAGCGCTGCGGAATCAATGTGCGGATGGTACCCAAGTCTGGATGAGAGGAGACTCTCATCCAGACCTGGGTACCAAAGAACCTGTAAAAAAAAGAATAAAATAAAGTTTATACTTATCTTCTGATGTTTTCCCTCCGTCGCGCTGTTGTCTGAAGGACCTGCCACGTCATTGAGTCATGTGACCCACCACATTTCTCAATGACGTCACCGCAGGTCCTGCACACAGCAGCGTGAGCCGCTCAAGCCTCCGGACGGGGCAGAGAATGCATCAGAAGGTGAGTATAAAGTTTATTTTTTTATTTTTTACCATTCTGAACAAGTTGTCAAGCACTTTTCCAAGTGATGCTTGGAGAAGTGCTTGATAACCCGCATGCGGAAATGCATGCAAAGACGCCTCACAAACGCTTCTACCTGGCGGGAAAACCGCATGTAATATCCGCATGCGATTTTCCCGCCAGGGAGAAGCGTAAAAAATATGCTTCAGGTCCGCAACGTGGGCACATAGCCTAAATTTGAGAAGGAAATTTAGGATTTTCAGAAATTAGATATGGTCTGACTTTATTCTGCAGACCATAGCATAAATATAGAAGAATAAACCTCTAAAGCACAATATATGCATAACTTAGAGTCGCAGAATGTTAGAGTTGGAGGGGACCTCCAGGGTCATCGTGTCCAACCCCCTGCTCAATGCACTAAACCATCTCAGACAGATGTCTGTCCAGCCTCTGTTTGAAGACTTCCATAGAAGGAGAACTCACCACCTGTAGTGGCAGCCTGTTCCACTCATTGAGCACCCTCACTGTCAAAAAGTTTTTTCTTAGATCTAATCTGTGTCTCTTCCCATTCAGTTTCACCCCATTGCTTCTAGTCTTTCCTTGTGCAAATGAGAATAAAGATGATCCCTCTACAGTGTGACAGCCCTTGAGATACTTGTAGACACCTATTAGGTCTCCTCTCAGTCTTCTTTTTTGCAAGCTAAACATTCCCAGATCCTCTAACCGTTCCTCATAGGACATTGTTTGCAGACCAGTCACCATCCTGGTAGCTCTTCTCTGAACTTGTTCCAGTTTCTTCATGCCTTATTCAAAATGTGGTGCCCAGAACTGGACCCAGTATTCCAGATGAGGTCTGATCAAGGAGTAGAGGGGGATAATTACTTCATGAGATCTAGACAGTATGCTTCTCTTAATACATCCCAGAATTGTATTTGCCTTTTTTGCTGCTGCATCACACTGTTGACTCATGGGCAGTCTGTGATCTATTAGTATACCCAAGTCTTTTTCAAATGTACTGTTGCTTAGTTCTATTCCTCCCATTCTGTAGATGTCATTTTCATTTTTCTTGCCCGGGTGTAGAGTCTTGCATTTCACCCCGTTTCTCACATCTAATCTAATATACACACATGGGAAAAGTTTGCCCTTTGGCTCTCTAGTTTTTGCTGAAATACCAAATATAATGTATATATGAAAAAATAAAAATTTGTGATTTCAAGGAATTATATCTTAATAATCGGCAATTGCTCAAAATGATCTAATAACACAATGTCCTATCCATCCTGCGCATGATAGCCCAGAACAAAAAGTTCCCATTTTGACCTAAGATTACTGTTTACAAAAATGATTTTTAACCATTATATTGTTTTTGTGGATCCCCTTAGGTATCCGATCATAAAAATACCCCTCAACACTCAACGTCCATTATTGCCAGTAGTGGGATTGCTATTTGTATTGATTGGACCCAGTATTTGTTCCATGAGTTTTGATCTCACTATATGAGCATGCATAAGAATTGAGTTACCAGATATGGCCTTTTGTGTCCTCTAGGTTGGATATTTGTGTGCCAGTCCGTATTTTATAATTATCTAATTAAGTATAGTTTTTTATTTTTTTGAGGGTTCATGTTAACCTTAAAAACATAAAATGTATCATAATTTGTGGGTTGTTTTTTTTTACAAAATTAAAAGTGAGAGGAAAGACAGGGAGCTGCGGTAGAGCACAGCCCAGCTTCTTCACAACTATCCCCCACGCCCTGGCTGTAAGGTAACAGACGGGGCATGGCGACTTGGCGCTGCTGTAGACCATAATAAAAATAAAGATGAAAAAAATAAATCAACAAACCCATTATTGCAGTAACGTTAGCCCTAATCCAATTACCTCGTGCTTATCAAGACCGTATTCCTATGAAGACCAACCTGTAGTGAATATATTGTATAAACAATCGGACGATTGCAGGTTCAAATCCCTACTACAAAATACAGTGAAAAAATGTTTTTTAAAAAATAGGTGGCCACACGTGTCCTTTCTTTTATATATGATTTTTTTAATGAGATGGAAATAAAATAATATTGTTTTACTTTTTCTATTGATGTCAGATTGCAACTTTTTTTTCTCATTATTTCAAGTCCTTGTTTTTTGCGGGACAATTTGGAATTGCATCATTCACTTTACCATATAATGTAGTGAACAAATTTCAAGTGCAATGAAATGGTGAAGAAAAAGCAATTGCACCTTTGATTTTTGGGATTTCTTTTGACAATGTCACTGGGATCATGATTCTTCTGGTCAGTATGAATATGACAATACCAAATCTGTAGAATATTTTTTTTTATTTTAGAGATTTAAAAAAATTCAGAACTTTGTAAAAAAAATTATTTGCTTGTGTCGTCATAATATGAGACACATAACTTTTATTTTTCTGTTGATTGGATTGCGTGAGAGAGTGTATTTTGCGCAGTGAGAGGTAGATTTTATTGCCACCATTTTGGAGTACGTACAATGTTTTGATTTCTTTGTATTACATTTTTGGGGTGGATGTGAAGTGGTTGAAAAATTGACCTGAAAAGGCATTTAATATTTTTTTAATATCGTTATGGCATTTACCATGTGGGTTAAATAATTTTATATCATCATAATTGGATGTGTCAATACCAAATATGTTTATTTTTTTTTCATTTCTTTATTTTTGGATTTGAAAAAGGGATTTGATTCAAACGTCAATACTTTTTTTATTAGAACATTTTTTTTTCAGACATACATGGGGTTAAAGGATCTGCTGCTAACATCTTAGTGGCAAAAATCACAGTCCAGGGGAGCCCACACCTCCACAATGCTGAGCTGTACGGTTTTAACTCATTCACGACATATGACGTACATCTGTCATATGTTATGTCCCTGACTTTGATGTGGGATTGCACGCCGAGTCCACGTTTCCCGGCAGATGATGGCTGATTTATTAATTTTATTAATCAGCCATCATCTGCCTCTAACACCCAGGGGCTGTTAACTGGTTAAATGCCGCTGTCAGTCTCTCTAACACATGCCTGTAAGGGGGTTGCATCATTCAATGTGCCAATCGGTGTGCCAGTGATGTGATCGAGGAGCATCGATTGGTTACTAAGACAGCCGAGGGTTTGCAGGAGACCTCTGTGCTTTTCTTGACAATTCTCTTGTGAAAGTCAGCATTTATCTGCCGTTCACAAGAGATTGTGCCTTTCGCTATACATAGCAGTGCTGATGCACAGCTACGTACAGTACAAGCAATCAGATGATCGCAGCTTCAAGTCCACTAAGCCAGGGTTCCCCAACTCCAGTCCTCAAGGCCTACCAACAGGTCATGTTTTCAGGATTTCTTAGTATTGCATGAAAAATCTGAAAAAATAAAAAAGATACAAAAGTTCAAATCACCCCCCTTTCGCCCCATTAAAAATAAAACAATTAAAATACAATAAAAGATACACAAACTTGGCATCGTTGTGTTCGTAAAAGTCCGATCTATCAAAACATAATATAAATTAATCTGATTGGTAAATGGCGTAACAAGAAAAAAATGTAAACGCCAAAATTACATTTTTTAGCCCGCTGCAACATTGCAATAAAATGCAAGAGACTATCAAAAAATCGTATGTACCCAAAATGGTATCAATAAAAACGTCAGCTCAGGGTGCAGGAAAAAAGAAGCCCTCACCCAGCCCCAGATCCTGAAAATTGAAAATGTTACCGGTCTTGGAAAATGGCGACACATTTTTTTTCCCACAAATTTCCTATTTTTTTTCACCACTTAATATAAACTATACATGTTTGGTATCTATGTACTAGTAATGACCTGGGGAATCATATTGCCAGGTCAGTTTTACCGTATAGTGAACATGGTAAATAAAAAACTATTGTGGAATTGCACTTTTTTTTGCAATTCCAATACACTTGGCATTTTGTTCCCACTTTACAGTGCATCACATGAAAAAATTAATGGTTTCATTCAAAAGTACAACTCAACCCGCAAAAAAACAAGCCCTCATATCATTATGTGGACAGAAAAAAAAGAAATTTAAGGCTCTTGGAAGAAGGGGAGGAAAACACGAAAATGAAAAATAGCCGCGGCATGAAGGGGTTAATGTTAGATCTGATCAGCGAATATCCCAGATATATAACATAATATATATATAATATTAATACCTAACATATGCTAACCCCTCCGCCTAGACATTCCTGTGGCCCTTACAGTCAGCTGGAGGTGGTCGGCGCTGATTATGTGGGGACATTATTTTGGGTTTACTTCATTGGGTGTTTCTGCCTCCAGGTGCTGACATCGCCTTCTGGTGATGCACATACTGCTCTTTATGGCACATTTACCATTCCCATGCCTGTAACTAATACTCATCATTTAGGTCACACGGTATTTAATTATTTCCTATGGTGTCTGTCGCCAATCTTTCCAAATGTGTTGGATTTTCTGTCTTTGATTTCACGTTGCACAGGACTCATTTGCCATAGATTTCAATGTAAGTCAAGTGACTGCGATTTGGCCAATTTTTTCTTTTAAAGTAATATCCCAGCCCTGAGATAGTAGCATGAAGGCCAGTGGCAGAGATGGTTTTGGTGACTTTTCTTAGAATCGCTGTTGCGTGCAGCCCCGGCCTGTATCATCCTTGCCAGCTTTCAGGGCCAGGTGCCCAGGTCTCTGGGAGTGTTATGGTGACTACTACCCCATTTTCTGAGCCTTGCTCCCTACATGTGGACGGTGGCTGCCTCTGATGAGTCCTAGTCCTGATCTAAGGGTCTAGACTTTTAGCTGAGATGAATCTGTGCTACAGTAAATTTATCACTTAAACATGAGCCATGTATGAGGGAGTCGGAGTGGTGGAAATTGAGGAGTCGGCGGTTTGGCTTACCGACTCTACAGCCCTGCTCATCACCTTTTTGGCAGCGGCCAGGACAGTGACCGACCCTGTGTTACATATACAGGGATAAGAGGCTGTGCTGGCACCACTGTCACACATCAGGGCTCCTTCCTTCTTAAAGAGGTTCTTCAGCAGCTGCAGCACGACTTCTGCAGAGCAGAACACACATCTTAGATTCTTCAGAACTTAATGAAAAGCATCAGAAATAGCAATCACTGTGGTAAGAAAATCTCCTTTAGCCTTCAAAAAGAAGTTCTGCAGCAGCTGATATGCCCTTGGAGGTCAGAGCCCTGTGTTCTGGAGACTTACACGGTGGCACAATGTCCTCACACCTCTATGACGGTCTATGCAAGGGGCTATTCCCCCACTATATAATGATACCTGTGACTGTTAGATGCCTTTTTATGTAATTTTAAGAAAAATTGTGTTTGCTGCAATATCAGTAATATTTAGGGTAAATTTCAGCAAAAGAAACCAAAAGCCCGCAGGGCTGTGAGGATGATGAGGGTTGTGGTCAGGAGAGGACGCAAGGACGAGCCTCACGTCACGTGGTATCGCCGCCTCTTTTCTCCGTCTACATCCGGTTAACCCAAACAGCTCCACCGCCTCCCACAATGCACCGCGGCCAAACCCTGGAAAGCAGCGGCCGCAGCGCGCACAGAAATTTGCCGCACTCTGAGCGGTCAGTAGTGCAGTGCACGGCGCAGAGCACAGGGCAGGAGCGGACGCCGCACAAGCCTGCACCCTCACTGCGAGCACACAGCGCGGCCTGCACGGAGAGTTACCTGAGGAAGTAGCGCGATCCTAGGAGGATAAAGGACCTTTGATGATGTCACACCACGTGACCAATCACATGGAGGGGGAAGGGATAAGCGTGGGGCGGAGCTTCTCTGTAACGTTGGGTCACGTGAAGCAGTAGCGCATGGTTATTGGTGTGTGGGGCTTTCCGTAGCAGAGCTGCGTGTGTTATCTGCAGCAGTTTACACTACAGGGCGTACATGTAAAATCTGAGTAGAAATGTGCAGGGCTCGGTGCTCTGACCACAAGAGCTTACAATCTGTGATGAATAGTGTGGTATATGGTCCAGCCATCTTTTGTACATACAGGGAGAGTTCCCACCAGCCGTATATTAGCGGCTTTTGTAAAAGAGATCACTAATTGCTGTGAGCTCCCCTCCGGCTGCCTCCATCACGAGGTTCAGAAAAAAAAAGTAAGAAAAAAACAGAAACTAAATACAGATGAGAAAAAGTATATCTACAGTCAGGGCCGGCTCCAGGTTTTTCTGGGCCCAGGGCGAAAGAGTCTCAGTGGGCCCTTTTAACACATACACGATTCATGATGCACAGATACCACAGAGAAATAAATATATATATATATATTTATTTATTTATTACACATGGCCCAGCCTGCCCCCTCATCCTTCACATACGCAGACATATGCGCGCGCACACACGGTACGCAGACATGCGTGCGCACACACGGTACGCAGACATATGCGTGCGCACACACGGTACGCAGACATGCGTGCGCACACACGGTACGCAGACATGCGTGCGCACACACGGTACGCAGACATATGCACGCACACACGGTACGCAGACATATGCGTGCGCACACACGGTACGCAGACATATGCGCGCGCACACACGGTACGCAGACATATGTACACATACAGACATACACATAGATAAAACAGACAAATATATATACACAGTCATATACACTGACATTCACATACACGCACTCACACAGACCCATTACTAATATTTTTAATATGGGGATTGGGGAATCCTCACTCACCTGTCCCCGGTCCAGTGTCCTGTCCAGCAGCTCCTCGGGTATGGGGCAGTGCAGGGCCCCCGGCGTGTCACAGACATCATGGCCCTGGAACATCAGAGGGGCCCACTTGCGGTCGGGTCCGGGCCCCTCCCGCCCATCTGTGCAGGACCTCCGCTCCGACGGTGTTTGATTGCCGGCACTCCCCCAGACATGGCCGCGCGCTGTGCGGCTGTGTCTGCTAGTAATGACGCGGCAGGAGCGACACACAAGCACAATTAAAGGTGCAGTGCCGTCGACCCTGCCGTGTCATTACTAGCAGACACAGCCGGACAGCGCGCGGCCATGTCTGGGGGAAGTGCCGGCAATCAAGCAGCGCCTGCGTCCCTGAACAGGTGCCGAGGAAGCGGCCAGGGCCCCGACAGTGAGTGGGCGGGTGGGTGTGTCGGCCCGGCCCCGACAGTGAGTGGGCGGGTGGGTGTGTGGGCCCGGCCCCGACAGTGAGTGGGCGGGTGGGTGTGTGGGCCCGGCCCCGACAGTGTGTGGGCCCAGCCCCGACAGTGAGTGGGCGGGTGGGTGTGTGGGCCCGGGCCCCGACAGTGAGTGGGCGGCTGGGCCCCTCTGATTTTCCAGGGCCCCGGCACTTGCCCGGGTACGCCGGGTGCTGACGCCGGCCCTGTCTACAGTCATGGCCGAAAGTGTTTGGCCTCCTTGAAATTATTTCAGAAAATTATTGCAATTACACGTTTATTTCCTTTGTGTGTTTTGGAACAACACTGAAAAACAGAGAAGAATAGGCAAATCGGACATCATTTCACACAAATCCACAAAAATGGTTCAGACAAAATTGTTGCCACCCTCAACTTAATATTTGGTTGCACGGCCTTTGGAATAAATAACTGCAGTCCATCGCATCCTATGACCAACAAGCTTCTTACACCTTTCAACTGGAATTTTGGACCACTGCAAACTGCTCCAGGTCTCTCATATTTGAAGGGTGCCTTCTCCCAAAAGAAATTTTAAGATCTCTCCACAGGTGTTCAATAGGACTTAGATCCGGAGTCATTGCTGGCCTCTTTAGAACTCTCCAGTGCTTTGTTTTCATCCATTTCTGGTTGCTTCTTGAAGTATGTTTGGGTCATTGTCCTGCTGAAAGACCCATAACTTAGGATGCAAACCCATGTTTCTGACACTGGGCATTACATTACGACCCAAAATCCTTTGTTAATCTTCAGATTTCATGATGCCTTGCACACAGTCAAGGCACCCAGTGTCATAGGCAGCAAACAACCCCAAAACATCTTTGAACTTCCACCATATTTGACCGTAGGTACTGTGTTCTTTTCTTTGTAAGCCTCATTCCATTTTCGGTAAACAGAATGATGTGCTTTATCAAAAAGCTCTATCTTAGTTTCATCTATCAACAAGATGTTTTCATAGAAGGATTTTGGCTTACTCAAGTACATTTTGGCGAACCACACTCTAACTTTTTTATGTCTGTCTCAGCAGTGGGGTCCTCCGGGGTCTCCTACTGTAGCATTTCATTTCATTCAAATGTCGACAGATAATTCGCGCTGACACTGATGCACTCTGAGCCTGCAGGACAGCTAGTATTTCTTTGGAACTTGATTGGGGCTGCTTATCCACCATCCGGACTATACTGTGTTGCAACCTTTCATGAATTTTTCTCTGCAGTCCAGGGAGATTAGCTACAGTGTCATGGGTTGTAAACTTCTTGATTATGTTGCACAGTGGACAAAAGAACAACAAGATCTCAGTAGATGGACTTGTAACCTTGAGATTGTTGATGTTCAACAATTTTGGTTCTTAAGTCCTCAGACAGTTCTCGTTCTGTTCTTCATGCTTAGTGTGGTACACAGACTCACAATAGAAAGATTGAGTCAACTTCTCCCTTATTTATCTGGTTTCAGGTGTAATTTTCGTATTGCCCACACCTGTTACTTGTTTGAATGAGCACCACATGCTTGAAACAAAGTTGTTTACCCACAATTTTGGAAAGGTGTCAACAATTTTGTCCTGCTCATTTTTGGGGTTTTGTGTGAAATTATGTCCAATTTCCCTTTTTTTCTATTTTTTTTCTGTTGTTCCAAAACACACAAAGGAAATAAACATTCGTATAACAGAACATGTGTAATTGAAATAATTTTCTGGGAGAAATACTTCATTTTCTGGAACAATTTCAAGGGCGCCAACACTTTCGGCCATGATTGTATATATCACCTTCGTATTTGAAAAGCAATTATTTTCACTTTCTCCTTTGAGATTTTCACATGAGGGCTTGTGTTTTGTTGTACCAGTTAATTAGAACGACACTTTGCAACACAAGTCCACATATCCATACTGTGTAATTGTGATGTCATGCGGTACTTAAACGCTTTCCACTCATTTAGATCAGTGGTGAAATGTCTCCAGTCTTTACTGACTTGAGCCGGGTATTGCCACAACATTTTCTTGTTGCCTCAACATTTTCAGAAGACCATGACCCCTTCCACAAGTGATAAACGGGACAATCGTATAGTTCTGCACCGAGATCTTCTGGGCTCTGTGTCTACGTCGAGTCCTGGCCTAAAGAGAGAAAACCTCTTTTGACAACAGGATTCCGAATTTGGCTTTATGCAGTTCTACAGAAGAATTCTTTACATATTTTTATTTTTTTATATATATTTTCTGGGGACATTTTGTTTCTATTTATCCCGCTAGCCTGCTCCCCCCCCCCCCAGTACAAATACATGTGAGAGAAAGTGATATAGGAGCTGATCCAATACGTTTCTCATCCGCCGCACCAATTGTTGTACTGAATCGGTTTTAGAGTCTAATCAGAAATCACTATGGACGATATTTTTTGTTGCATTTCCGCCAGTTTCTTGGTGTGGATACCTTTCAATTAGTGACTTTTTTTGATTTGTGACAAATTTATCAAACGATTCACGCTTTTCTCCAAGTTGTCTTTTATTGTTCATTTTCTAATTTTTACGTCAATGTGGCTTTTGCAGATGTTTTAGACTGATTCATGAAATGCAAATTTTTTAAAAAAGTTGCAAACTTTTGCACAACTCTGCTCTATTCCCCTCTGAAGTGTTTTTATTTTTTGTATGCCAGTTTAAAAGTCACATTTTTTGTGACATTTTACAAAATGTGTGACTTTTGCTCTAAAGGATTGCAAAATTGGTTGAAGGCAGAGAAAAAAAAAACCCTTTTGGGTTTTGCGTAAAATTCATGCATCGGTTGCGCCATTTTGTTGTATGTTGCACAAAAACGTTAGCGAAAACCACAAGTCAAAAAAGAAAAGTGACATTGGAACCTTAAATGATGAATAGGGCCCAAAATGCAGCATTTTCTGATCCAGCCATGGATCTTGCATAAGTTGTGTTCAGCTCAGGCTTAAAAGAACTAACCAGAGCCAATTGAGAAATGGAAACCAAGAACCAAGGCTGCGTCTGCACTGAAAATACGGGTAAAGAAAAGGATTCTTACTGGATTCCTTTGTATAGATTTGTGCAGCAGACTGCCATAATTCATATAGCAGAAAAAGGTATACTGTGGCTGAACAGCCTGATGGAGGACAAAAGGACAAACTTTTCTCTTCTATAGGGTACATTTCTTTCCTAGGACATACAGCAAATGTGTACTGAAAAGTCAGTTTGAAAATAACCTAACTACTAAAAAAAACACTGATCAATGCTAACTTAAAAAAGTTGTTCACTACTTTGACATTGATGCCCTATCCTACGGATAGGGCATCAACGTATGATCGGCCGGGGTCTCGCACGTGGATGTGCAGTACCCCGCGGCGGCCATTACAGCTTGACGGCCAAGCACCGCAGGTAAGCAATTCCGGCAGGCGGCCACCGCCGTCACCGATAACAGCTGATCGGTGGGGGTGCCACGTGCGGGACCCCGGCCGATCATACATTGATGTCAAAGTAGTGGACAACACCTTTAAAGAAGAATAAGCATCCAAAATTTGGCAGTTTGTGATATATAAGTTCCACATACAGAATTATAGCAGGATGTTCTTGGGCGCGGGAGAGATTTTTCTGGCCATGCCTCTTCCAGGCATAGCATTAAAAAGAAACAATGCTATTTAAGGCCCCATGCACCATTCCGAAAATGGCCTCCATAGAAATTTTGAGCTGATGCCCGTCTCTGTGGTTTCCAATTTCAGAATTTGTTTCTGTTATAGATTCAGGGAGAGAATTTTTTTTGCCATGTTGCAAGCCATGTAGCATTCTGCATCTGGGGAGAATACAGCGACTTACATGGGTGCATGTAGCGCTCTCCATGCATGAGTTCTTAATCTTGTGCCCTTAGAACCAATTGTTCTATTCTTATTTGTACTTCTCAGGTAATAATAATATTAATTATTATTTATATAAAATAATCATCAACTCTCATTTCCTTGTACCTAACCCTTGCACTGACATTGCTAGCTAGAGCCTGACTTTCATTGGTATTTCTTGGAAAAGCTGTACTCTATAAAATACTTGTCAACTTTTGGAAATTGTCTTCGGAAAAACTTGAGAGCGGAGTGCGTCAAACTAATTTTGGGGTATTAGCCATGCCTCCTTTTTACATACGTGGACAAAGGGTACCTACGTTTAGGGGAAGACCTGAAGAAGGGCCTTTGGGCCAAAAACAAGATCCACTAGCATGTTGACATCTCAGGAATCAGATGTAACAAGAACTGGTTAAGTGATTGCAGGAGGAGAGTTCATCCTCATGAACGTGCATCTGGATGGCAGAGCTGAGTAGAATGGCACAGTTTACCTATGCCACATACACAAAATATTACAGTGGGAGACAAGGTCAGACATATCATTGGTGTAATGTGTGCAACCGTAAAGAATCATAGACTATTAGAGTTGGAGGGGACCTCCAGGGTTATCATATCCAACCCCCTGCTCAATGCAGGAGTTACTTAACCATCTCAGACAGATATCTGTCCATACTCTGAAGACTTTCATTGAAGGAGAACTCACCACCTCTCGTGGCCGCCTGTTCCCCTCATTGATCACCCTCACTGTCAAAATAGAATCATATATATAGGGGCCCAAGAGGCCAGTGGGGCCCATTTCCACCTCCAAAGCAGGGCCCTTTTCTTTTCTGCACAGGGCCCTTTTCTGCCAGTGGTGGGAGAAAGGAGGTTGTGGGAGGCTTCTGTGGCGCTGAAAAACTTTCCAATTCGTCTGGGAAGTTTCCCATTTTTCCGTGAGTCTCTTGAACGTTTTGGAATATATAGATGTATACCCCTTTTGAAATCACAAAGTTTTAGAACCTTTTTATGAAATCTATGACATTCCATTGGTAACTAAATAAATTCTTTGTCTTAAATTAATCAAGCTTCTTGTTTACATCCTAACACAGTTGAGAAAAAGGAAGACAAGCTATCCAAAACTAGTGTGATAAAGTTGTTTTATAAGAGATTAACAGAAATAGTTGAAGCAAACAACAAATTTTGTTAAATATGTTGTGTAGGATTCATACATTTAATGTGAATAAAACATGTTTATCCATCCCTACACTGCGATGGGTGTGTGCTAATCCTGGCCGAATGTGACCATTGTAACTGTATCTCAGTATTATTTGTCCTGTCACTCAACTTTTCCAAGCTCCAGATTAAATATATCCCGACTACAGATCTCTGCATCCCTAGGATTCGCCATTCAATGCTCTGGGATATCTTGGTGACAATCTCCATAAGAAAAGTAATCTTGATAGTTGTCATGGACTTTGTTTAATGACACGTTATCAAGATGAAGCTAAACAGGATCCAAACTGTTGTGAGAAATCCCCTTTAATACTTCAGACCTTGCGGTTTTCACTTTTTTTGCTGCTTTTATGCTAAAGTACCACAGGAGCGGAAGGTACCAATGTAGAAACAGCTGGGCCAAGGTATCCATCAATCCTTGATGTCTACTCAACACTGAGTCTGCCATAGCAGATAACATGTTTATGTTGTGATAAGGGGGCTAGATGGCACAGCTGTATGTGACCCAACCATTGTCAGTTGTGGAGACTTAGATCTATCACAAACAGGCCTTGAGGAATGGAGGCCAGTAGTCATTTGCGTGCTGTCAGTTTAGCAGATAAACTAACACACCTGACTCAGCCATATTATGTGTAAGTGTATGTTTCAACTGAAGGAGTAACGTTTCTCCTTGCAGAGAGTGAAACGTTACCCCTTGGATCCTGGTCTGACACCTCTCACCCAGCCAAACCAGATCTCACACTTTGCACTGATGAGGGGCAGTACCCCAAAACACAGTGTCTGCAAATTGAGATTCTGGTTTGGCTTTTAGTCTAAGTCATGTGACAAGGCTCATTGGAGAGTCGATATTGACTTTTAGGATTGCTACTTCTTATAGGTGGCACTAGAGTTCTAGTCCTCTTCCTCTCTGAAGAGACAATTTGCCTCTACTGAAATGTCTCGTGTGCTTACCGTAGTTGGGACGCCCCCATCACTCATCATCTTAATCTGTCCATATTTTGCAACCAAATCCATTTTCATGCAAGATCCATGAGTGCTACATAAATAGATGTACTGTAAGTACAGTACAGGTCACATGAGCTTTGTGATGTCTGCACATACAGAAATCCATAGGTGATACGTTATTGGTTACATTATGATTAATAAAGCAAATATCTATTTATTAAAATTATTACTTATTAAAGGGTTATTCCCCAAAAATCAAGCTGTGTACAAATTTTGCAATAAGGAATAACTTGTTGATTGCTGGGCGTCCAACTGCTGGAACCCCCAGCCATCCTAAGATTGGGGCTTTGGAACCCTGAGAATGGGAGTCTGCAGCCCTGTCGTGTATGAAGTGTAGACGCACATGTTCGGCCTCTGCTCCATTCATTGTCTATGGGTTTGCCAGTACAGCATTTGGACTTTGCCGACGTTCTGTTAGAGAATGAATGAAGTGAAGCCATGCATGCGCACCTCCACTTCGTACAGTATCGCGCTGCAAAGCCCCAACCTTGGATCGCTGGGGGTCGAATGCTGGGAGAGGGGATAACTCGACTTTTTGAGTATAACCCTTTAAAGGGAATTTGTCGCCAGGCTTTTGCAACTTAAGCTGTCAATCAGTGGAGGCAATTGAATCAATTGGATATCTTGTCCTGTGCCCTGTATATTCTACCCAACATTCAGATGATGTTAGGACTCAAGGGCCACAAGCAGGAAACAAAGTAAAAAAAGGTTTTCATGTATTACTTTTAAAGGTTTTATTTCAAGAAGAAAACACCTTTTAAAACTAGACATATTTTTTTCTGTTGCTTATTATTGCGCCAACATATTCCGCAGCACTTTAGAGATATTGTCACCATTCACTCTGTCGGGCTTACAGTCTAATATAATATGTCCATGGGAGGAATTTGGAGAAGGAAACTTGTACAAACATGGTCCCAAGAGGGCGTGGTGCAGTCAGATGCGCAGGCCTCTTAATCAGGAGCGTCTGATGAGTGGTGTGTGCTTCTGTGCACCACGCCAGAAATTTTTCTGCAGACCTTGAATTAGATGAACTGCGGGTCACCCCTACCTCTGGCCCCTCCTGCCCCAGCTTTGTCCATTTTGGTGGAGCTGGGAAAAACTGGTGTCAACGGCAAAAGTTTTGAAAGCAATTGACCCCGGAATTCTGGCAAAATAGCTTTGATGGATTGGAGCCTCAGACGACATGCTGATGTTTTCCTTTGACGCATTTGAACCCAAGATCCCAGTGCTACAAGGTAACAATGCTGGCCAGTGAGCCACCAAGCTAGAAACATCACCATCAGCCCTTAAAATCAACTGTCATGGGCAGAACTTAGAAAGTACACAGCATGCACTTAAATGGGTTTCCCACAAACAAAAGTTCATCTTTAACAATAGATCTTGGACTAATAAAAAGTTCCACAATTGAATGTGTTTAAATAAAATGTTCCTGTGCTGAGATAATCTTATAAATGAGCCCCTGCTGTGTACTGTGTAATGGCTGTGTCTGACCGTGCAGGAACATGGTCTGATCATACCACAGCTCCTGGGCAGGGGAGGAAGCAGAAGAGTATACAGGCATTACAGCACAGGATTCTTTTTGTGAGGTAAAACATTTCCCTGTCTGTTTTTAAAAAAACATTTAACCTCAAAGAAAGAATTATTTGTGATCCCCTGCTGTAATGTCTGTATACTCTTTTGCGTCCTCCCCTGCCCGGGAGCTGTGGTATGATCAGACCATGTTCCTGCACGGTCAGACACAGCCATTACACAGTACACAGCAGGGGAACATTTATAAGATTATCTCAGCACAGGAGCGTTTTATTTAAACACATCCAATTGTGGAAATTATTATTATTCCAAGATCTATTGATTCAAATCAACTTTCGTTTGTGGGAAAACCCGTTTAATTATTTTAGCCACATAGAACCAATAGTACACTGAATACATAGACGTCAAGGGATGTAACTCATCCATGAATTGTATAGCAGTGTATACATAAACTGACATGATAGACTTGTTGGGAATACCTGCATTATTACGTGGGTAATATTGGTGCATTGGGCATCCTCTTGCCTTTTCTTAGCATTGTGTTGTCTATATAATTAGCATAAATAAAAGATAATGTATGACATTTCCTGCACACGCGTGTATGTCAGAGAGGTTCACAATTTCTGCAGCCAGCTTTAGATGGTTCATAGGGTCAGACTAGCTCAATGGAATATTCCAGAAACATGCACCTGTTCTGTATTCCAGGATGGTGGGCCCCAAGAATTCTCTTATGGGCCCTAGATACCTTAGTCTGACACTGACCACTGCTTTCTTAGTTGGGAGAAATAGTGGCTCTACTGAAATAGTTGCATAGTTATATCTCATCATAATATATACTTAAAGGGTTACTCACAAGATGGAAGGACTGCTGGAAGCCCTATTGAGAGACAATGGACGGAGCAGAGGTCGAGCATGTGCACCCCCACTCCATTCAAGACCAGACTTGGGATTCCTTGGGGACCCTCAGTCGGACACCCAGCAATCAGTAAGTTGTACCCCCTCCTTCAGATTGGGGATAGATTACTGATTTAGGAATATTCCTTTAATAATTCTACCAATGGCCACATTTAGTTTGTGGATGTCTTTTAAAAGGTATTTTCATCTCTTAAAGTGATGGCATTTTTCTAGCATATGCCATTTCTTTGTGGTTGGTTGGAGTCTGATTATTGGGACTGCCTCTGTCCCTGAAAGTGAAGAGGCCCTCACCATTTTATAAAATGAGAAAACCCTTTAAGGATCTTCCAGAATTTATGTTTTCAAGGCTTTATATGAAATTTTGACTTGTTCTGTAGTGTCTGCAATATTCATTTAATAGAACATCAGCTTAAAGTGCTGTATTACAGGGGATATACACCAGCTATATTTTGTGTATGTTTATTATTCAGTGTTTCAGAGTAAAGTACTCAGAACATAGACATATCCTTTCTAACATTTTATTGCATTTGTCATGATTAAGAGGAGGTTAACCGCTCGAAACGCGTTGTCGCTGTACTTCAGTTTATGATGTTACTCTGTTACAACATGTTTTTACTCAACATTCAATGAAGAAGATTTTATGCTGTATCCATGTGGCTGGACTAAAGAGGAATTTTTTGACTCTCAGAGGAGTGCTACACGGGACCATGGTCCATGCCTTGGTTTAAGCCTATCTACACCCAGTGAACTGGTATACTTTTTGCTTTTTAAACTCATAACATAGACATATCTTTGCTAACATTTTATTGCATATTACAATCAGTTTGATCTCAGCCAGGGCAATATCATGGCTGCTTGTTTTTTTCTTGCTAGTTTTTCCAAATTCCTCCCATGCCCCAAGAACATGCGGGATATATACACATACAGTTAGGAAAATAAGTATTTAATACAATGCCGCTTTTGCAAGTTTTCCCACCTACAAAGAATGGAGAGGTCTGTAATTTTTATCGTAGGTACACTACACCTGTGAGAGACAGAATCTTAAAAAAAAGAATCCAGAAAATCACATTGTATGATTTTTACATAATTAATTTGCATTTTATTGCATGAAATAAGTATTTAATACAATAGAAACACAGAACTTAATATTTGGTACAGAAACTTGTATTTGAAATAACAGAGGTCAGACGTTTCCTGTAGTTCTTGACCAAGTTTGCACACACTGCAGAGGGATTTTGGCCCACTCCTCCATACAGATCTTCTCCAGATCTTTCAGGTTTCGGGGCTGTCACTGGACAACATTGAGTTTCAGCTCCTTCCAAAGATTTTCTATTGCGTTTAGGTCTGGAGACTGGCTAAGCCCCTCAAGCACCTTAAATGCTTCTTAGGCTACGGCCCCACTATCAGTATTTGATCAGTATTCGATCAGTATTTTTTTCAGGAGTGGGAGCCAAAACCAGGAGTGGGCGATAAATGCAGAATTAGTGACTTGTTTCTATTATACCTTTTCTCAGATTTTTCCTCACGTGGTTTTGGCTCCAAGTCCTGAGAAAAAATACTGACCGAATACTGACCAAATATTGATAGTGGGGCCGTGGCCTTACAGAGCCACTCCTTAGTTACCCTGGCTGTGTGTTTCAGATTAATGTCTGCCTGATAGACCCAGCCAGAACCCGTCTTCAATTTGGTTGTATATGCTTTAAATTCATATGTACAGTGGGGAAAATAAGTATTTGATACACTGTCGATTTTGCAACTTTCCCCACCTACAAAGAATGGAGAGGTCTGTAGTTTTTATCATAGGTACACTTCAACTGTGAGAGACAGAATCTAAAAATCAAAAACAGAAAATCACATTCTATGATTTTTACATAATTAATTTGAATTTTATTGCATGAAATAAGTGTTTGATACAATAGAAAAACAGAACTTAATATTTGGTACAGAAACCTTTGTTTGCGATTACAGAGGTCAGACGTTTCCTGTAGTTCTTGACCAAGTTTGCACACACTGCAGCAGGGATTTTGGCCCACTCCTCCATACAGATCTTTCAGGTTTCGGGGCTGTCACTGGGCAATATTGAGTTTCAGCTTCCTCCAAAGATTTTCTATTGGGTTCAGGTCTGGAGACTGGCTAGGCCCCTCCAGGACCTTGAAATATTTCTATGGAGACACTCCTTAGTTGCCCTGGCTGTGTTTTTCGGGTCATTGTCATGCTGGAAGACCCAACCATGACCCATCTTCAACGCTCTTACTGAGGGAAAAAGGTTGTTGGCCAAAATGTCACGATACATGACCCCATCCATCATCCTCCCTTCAATACGGTGCAGTCATCCTGTCCTCTTTGCAGAATAGCACCCCCAAAGTATGATGTTTCCCCCCCCCCATGCTTCACAGTTGGGACGATGTTCTTGGGGTTGTCCTCATCCTTCCTCTTCCTCCAAACACGCCGAGTGAAGTTGATACCAAAAATTCTATTTTGGTCTCATCTGACCACATGACCTTCTCCCATGCCTCCTCTAGATCATCCAGATGGTCATTGGCGAACTTCACACGGGTCTGGGCATGTGCTGGCATGAGCAGGGGGACATTGAGTGCACTGTAGGATTTTGGTCCATGTAGCCAAAGTGTTTTACTAACGGTAATGTTTGAGACTGTGGTCCTAACTCTCTTCAGGTCATTGACCAGGTCCTCCCATGTAGTTCTGGGCTGATTCCTGACCTCTCTCAGAATCATCCTTACCCCAAGAGGCGAGGTCCTGCATGGAGCCCCAGATCAAGGAAGATTCAGTCATCTTGTGTTTCTTCCATTTTCTAATAATTGTGCCAACAGTTGTTGCCTTCTCACCAAGCTGCTTGTTTATTGTCCTGTAGCCCATCCCAGCCTTGTGCAGGTCTACAATTTTGTCCCTGGTGTCCTTAGATAGCCCTTTGCTCTTGGCCATGGTGGCGAGGTTGGAGTGTGATTGATTGAGTGTGTGGACAGGTGTCTTTTATACAGGTAACGAGTTCAAACAGGTGAAATTAATACAGGTAATGAGTGAAGACTAGGAGGGCTTTGTAAAGAAACACCACAGGTATATGAGAGCCAGATTTCCTGCTGGTTGGTATGTGATCAAATACTTATTTCATGCAATAAAATGTAATTTAATTATTTAAAAATCATACAATGTGATTTTCTGTTTTTTCTTTTTAGATTCTGTCTCTCACAGGTGAAGTGTACCTACGATAAAAATTACAGACCTCTCCATTCTTTGTAGGTGGGCAAACTTGCAAAATCTTCATAGTTTATAAAAAACTTATTTTCCCCACTGTATATATAAGTTTTGTCTTCCTGCGTGTTATGTGAAACTGATGCAAATGTTAGAAAATGTCCATCCTAGTGAAAGACATGGCTATTGACTTATGATTATGATATGTTGGTATACACTCACCAAATAATAAAATGTATTAATTTATCGGCCACAAAAAACTGCAGCAGTAACGTGTCGCTGTCAGATAAATGTTTCAGGAGGTATGGCGGGTGCGTGGGAACCTAGGCTGCAAATATTCCCATTCGTTGCAGAATACGGCTAGTGCTTATTACATAGTACATGAATTGATCTGTGTATGTAACATGGGGAACTATATGGGACATTCTTACTGTTCCGCAGTAAATATCTTGGAATACTGCATTACATAGCAAGGTAACAGCTTGTGAGAAAACGTACAGTACCCGCAGTTGGATAGCGCTGAATGTAATGTGCTAGGGTGGATTGCAGGTTATCTTCCTGTCCTAGAATGCAATTGGTTACCATCCCGAAATTCAGAGGAAGGGTTAACCCTTCCCCCTACACACTATACTTACAGATGCAGTGAACAGTGAGACCCTGTATTGTGCATAGAGCGCCATCTATTGACTAGCAGCTCAGAGCTGTAAAGATCCTACTGATGCTAGAGAATAGTCTACATGTCAGTGATCACAGGGACCTCTGCCTGAGAAAGGCTAGCTAATGCTGTAACTGTCCTGTAATCACTGTCCCTAGTGCTGATCAGTATGCTTTATGTATAATAGGAATAAAGCAGGGACAGACATATCATTTGGGCAACCGGTGCTGCCGCACAGGGGCCCAAGATGAGAGCGGCCCCCTTCCATCTCCAAAGCAGGTGGAATTGTACATAGGACAGCAAAGGACCCATATACTGTTCTTGCACAGGGGGCACTTTTCTGTCTGTGTCCGCCAGTGGAATGATGAGCAATTCTCTGAAAATGCTCTAAAATGTGAGTGACTTATTGTTAATGAATCTCAAATAGGCGAAGTGATTCTACTATCTGAAATAATGCCTATTACTATGTGACCAAACACTAGTATGTGCGGATATCTGGTGCCATTGTTAGGTTCTAGATTGGAGAAATATCTACTGGCCCAACACATGCATAATCTTGGAGTGATATTTTGGGCAGGTTTATTTATTAGCGTATAGGAGGCTTCGCACTGCCACTTTTATGACATTTATCCCTTTTTCTGTCCCTCCCCAATCTTTAGCCACCATCAGGGAGGGAGCATTGCATAGGGGCAACATCAGAAGGATCTATTGGATCCAGGTGATGAAGAGACCTCTAAGAGGGACAAGGGTATTTTTTTGTTTGTTTGTCTTTACACCTGCAGAACAATGAGACAAGAGGTTACTGATGGGTTCATTTTGTCAATGGCTTAAAATTCAGATAAACAAATATTTAAAGAGGTAATTATTCAGTAATAGATCGAAATTGTGTAATTAACCCCAAAGGTGTCACTGGGTCCTTAAATTTAGTGGTGATCTCAGTGCTGTCTCCCCAATATTTAAGCAATACAATTGGGGGAGGGCGTTAAGGGGTGAATACGGAGGTTTGGATGGTATCCCATGGACCTGTTTTGGATGCAGATCTAACCTTGGCACCTTCTTTAAGTCCAGTAATTGCATGGAAGTGAAATTATGCTCCGAAAAGAATAATACTGAATTTCTTAACGAGGTGCCCCCTTCATAGGAGAGGAAGGAAGGACAGTTGTGGAGTCAGTCGGGCACGGACATGCTAAGGATGGAAGATGCACCTGCTGCTTTCATGGGAAGTGGTGGTGGTGGGGGGAAGAAAAATGTATGAATCATAGTTACAGTGGTTGAAAAGATACAAATGTCCAACAAGTTCAACCTCATCACTGTCTATTAGAAAGCCTATGAATCATATGACCCTGGTGACTTTCTGAAAGGAGAATTGAGAGGTAAGTGTTCATGATGAATCTTCGTTGGAGGATGAAAGAAACCAATTCCTAATGAATCTTTATAAGGTATCTTTGATATTTGTGCCCCTAGTGGGTATTTAAGAGGGGGGATATACACATCAGGTGCACCCTGGAATTAGAAAGGGTGTGCCCGGGCAGTGAGTGATATGGTGGGCGCTCAGGTACATCCTGAGGAGATGTCCTTTTAGGAGGAATGAGAAGAACGTGTCCATGACTTATCTGAAGAACAGACCAGTGTCTGCAAATGTGTTTTGTGCCTCATAAAAAATGAAATGCATATGTATTGGATAACACACTCTACATATTTCATCCTCCAGCTCTGAAGGGGGAACGGCAGAGCATTGCACAGCGGTGACACTACAGAGCATCGCCCCTCGTTTTGTCTCTCGTTGATTGCTATACAGAAGAGCCTTCATTGAAGTTGATTAGAGGAAAAAAAAAGCGAGGGAGGGTAGGGATGGAAAATTGAGAAAGAGGTGAGGAAATTAAGTTGGTAGAGGGAGAGATGAGCATAATGAAAAAACGAAGAGGAAAGCAGAAGAGGAGAAGTGAGGAGGAAAGCAAAGAGGTGGGGGTGAGCGCTGCAGGGAGAGCGGAAAGGAGATGGATAGCTTTGTCCTGCAGATGAACCCGCCCGGCAACACGGAGGAAGTTATGAAGGATTCATCAGTCAACACACGTCCCTGCGCTTCCCTGAGGTGCTGCTCCCCTACCTCCAAATCTCATTTATATCTCACAGGGCGGAGGGAACAGATCCGCTGTTCCCTTTACCCATGGACACCCTTTTGCATTTGGGGCACGCTGCCCCCCTGTTTTTGGTATTTAAGCTTTGTTAGATTGTTAGGGTTTAAAGGCCATCAAGCACTAACCCACTTATTCCCTGAGTCAAGGCACTGTTAAGCAGATTTGTGACTAAGACACTACACAGCACTGAGGCACTGCATTTGGGGGTGTCCTCCTAAAAATCTGCAAAACAGCGCTGGGTTCAGGATTTAAGTAAGTTACTTCTCAATGGCTGCTCACCCTCCGTCCTTCTTGCCCTTTTCTATTCACATATCACAGTGATGCAAAAAGGAATATTCAGGGTATAACCTGTTTTTGTACCATAATGGGTTTACATTGCATTTGTAGCTGGTGTGGGCAGGGTTAATAATTACAGCATATAGTTGTGGTGGGCATGTTGTCTCCATGGCTCAGACATGTCTGATAAGCATGCCTAGATGTCTGCTATCACATGGGTCACCTACTGAAGTTTCTCATAAGGAATAGATGGATATGTGATCATCACAATGTCGGCTCATACATGTTTTTATATAGATATCAAGAGAAAGTCCTGCTCCAAAGATGTAGCACGTGTCTTACCTAATTTCTCAGCAATAGTTTGTAATGGTTAGAACTAACAGTGCCCTCAAAGGTTATTAAAATATCTTTCTCTCTTTCCTTCTCTTCCTTCTTTATCTTTCCTTGGTTTCTTTCCTTCTTTCTTTCTCTCACTTTCCTTTCCTCTTTATTTCTTTCCCTCTTTCTTATTTTCTTTTTCCTTCTCTTTCTTTCTTTGTTCTTTCTTTCTCTTCCTTCCTATTTCATTTCTTTCTCTATTTCTTTGTTTTTCTTTCTCTTTCTCACTTTCCTTCCCTCTTTATTTCTTTCCCTCAATTTCTTTTTTTTACTTTTTTCTTCTGTTTCTTTCTCTTCCTTCTTTCTTTTTCTTTTCTTTTTTTGTCTTTCTTTCTCTCACTTTCCTTCCATCTTTCCTTCTCTTTTTACTTCTTTCCCTCATTTTCTTGTTTTACTCTCTTTCTTTCTCTTCCTTCCTTCTTTCTTTTTCTTTCCTTGCTTTATTTCCTTCTTTCTCTGTTTCATTCTTTCTTTCTTTCCCTCTTTCTTTTTTTATCCTTCCTTCTTCCTTTGTCTTTCATTCATCCTTTATTACATTCTTCTTTTTTTTTCTCACTATCCCACTGTTCCTTCTTCCTTACTTTTTTCATCCTCTCTTTCTGTCTCACTTTCTTTTTCTCTTTCTAAGAAATTAATATGTGAAGAGGTCATTTACGTAGTTTGCATTATCAGATTTATGAAAGAAAACGACTTCAATACATGTATATGAAATATAAGCCATAAGATAAGATATCACCTTCTATTCAATCCCTCTTTATAGTTAGCCTCTGTCTATCTGTGACTTTGCCCTCTTCCTATTTTGTGGCTCTTTCTGCAGTGCATTGGCCTCTCCCCGCTTTTCCTTTATTTGACATTACTATTATGCTGCCTTTTCCTTTTATAATTGAATTTCTATTCTTTATGCTCTCAGCTCCCCAAAGTCCTTGGGTACAGTATCTGTTCTCCCCTTTGCCCTGATTTTTTTCTTATGTCATTGCCCATGTGTTTGCCCAATGGAGAGGAATGGGTCTCTGCACCGAAGCCATGACTGAACTCTTGAACCGACAGAAGATAAGTGAGTGGTACAGGGACCCATCGCTCCTGCTTCTTTCTCCTGCTCATTTTTCTCTCTCTTTGCCCCTGGAGGGGATTATTTCAGCAGAAATAGATGGGAGGGGAAGCAGGGAACAAGTGTAATGATGCTGTGAGTATCAGCTGAGAGGTCTGGCTGGAAGGGGTTAATTAGGGATAAGCGTGTAAATCCTGGCAGCAAAGGGGTTAATTACTCTTCTTCCTCAGATCCATTAAACAGGGCCCTGCGGCATCAAGTCTACCTCCTGTTTCCTCAATTTTCCCTGTACAATGCTAAATGTTTTCCCTTTCTATAATTTCAGTGATTTTTAACCTTTTAATTGGCACGATTGACGGCAATTGCTTCGTACAAAAATGAGACCTGGAGTAAATATGTCGCGTTTTGGTCTTTCACCCATTTCACACATAGTCTTGTTTTTCCCTTCTATTAACACACAAAAAAAGGATCCCACCACTTTCTAGGTTTTCTGCAGAATTTATAGTATATCCTATCACTATCATATACTAACCTGTCACATTTAAGACCCTCATCCTCTCGCTTACAATGTATTTAAATGTCGTCGTTTCAAATGTATTATTAATTCACCCGCGGACTGCATAGATATTACAGTAATCTATTCTAATTTGATCACTGGAAAGGAAAATGGGAAAAAAATGCCGCTAAGCCATATTGCCGCCGAAAAAAAAAGGAACAAGGGTTATTCTATAACTTGAATCAAAGGCGTACGATAAATAGGAACAGAAAAGCAAATATTCATTGTTTGCTTTATCCCGAGATCACAGTGTTATTTTATATTGGAACAAAACGATTAAAAGATTACTGTTATTGGGCCGATCACCCAGCAGGGCAGCCTGTACGCAGCTTGAGTTCCCATCCACCTGCCGGGGTTTTTGCCAGGTAGGTATTTTGTGATGTTGAGTTCCAGGTCACGGTTGTAACGAGCCTGGATTTATCCTTATGCAGCCGATCTCCCTTACAGGACAATCCTTCTTACATTCTACATATTATTCATCACACCTGAATTTAGTGGACAGTACAACATGAAATTAGAGAACAAATATGATATACGGCGACAGTTACACTTAAGAGGTCATTAGCGGATCTTTATTACATGTTTCAGAGGGCGAGACTCATTGTTCACGCTGCCGTTCGTCCTGTCCTCAGGTATAATGGCTCAGTTAAGTTGATCTATTAGGAAGCAAAGAAGAAACTTTTCAGATCATTCCAAAAATTTAGCAAAAATTTACATCCTTAAATGTGGACCTTAGCGTTGTGTTTACGTCCTTAAATGTGGACCTTAGTCTTGTGTTTATATCCTTAAATGTGGACCTTAGCCTTGTGTTTACGTCCTTAAATGTGGACCTTAGCCTTGTGTTTATATCCTTAAATGTGGACCTTAGCGTTGTGTTTATATCCTTAAATGTGGACCTTAGCATTGTGTTGTGCGAGAGTTGCCATTATTATATCGGTTGCCAATTTTTAGCCATCTCCTTTTCTGTAAATGGAGGCTTCGAACAGGTGTGTGGTATATCGCCATTATTGTGCTTCTCATGGAGTATAAATATTTTGGCTTCTTTTGTCACTTTGTGATCAGTTTCTTTTCCCTCTTCTTGTAAATATTAGTTTCCCATACTGACAAATGCTCTGTTTAAGTTTCTTACGCAGAAGTTTTCATCCTCCGGACCCCAGGTACCTCTAACTGGTCATGTTTTGAAGTTTCCCATCTGTGAGAACGGATAGGTTAATTTCTGACCCAGTCAAACAGATTAATTCTCAAGGGTATGATTAAGTAGATCCTTATAAAATGATCTTTTCGAGTAAATTGAACAGTGGAGTTGAAAAAGCCCGATCTTCATTTAGTTCATGAAACATGGGGAGCAATGCTGTCAGCTTTTGGTACAATCAACCCATGGTATAATCTCCATATTTACGGTCCTCACTGTTTTGCTTTTACAGCCTTTTGAAGGTCTACTGTAGGTTAGGGTATGACTAGTTTAAAGCCAAGTATATAATACAGTATATATAAAATGATCATTGATGCTGTGATGTAGGTGAACGAGAATTTTCATCACTTCCCCTTCCAGAACCATTTGACTTTTTTGCAACTTATCCATTAAAACTGAGGATTTTTTTAAACACTTTTTATTTTTTATTAACTATTAGAATATTTAAAAGGTAATCTATCATAGGTAGAACTTCTCTGACCTGCAACCTCTTGATACCAAAGACTGCGAATCATTGTACAACTTCTATTATGCTTCTTATTTTAACAATTTTTCATGAACTTTACTATATAATATCTAGAATATATTACCGTTATTATATTATTACTAATTTATTCATCTTTATTCAATACACCAAAATATTACAAAATACAAAAAACAATCACAACGACATTTTCACAATTCAGTCCGGGGTAATGGTTTGGATTAAGCCTTATCACCCTGTAAAAACATTCTTACTAAAAAGTATTTCACATAAATGTATAATATGTATATATAATGTATGATGTGCAATATTTCTGGTTAAGAATTTTTTCAATCTTTTTTACCAATCAAACGAATCTAAGTGGAAGAAAATGTGTTATCACTAGGAATCAGTTTCCGAAATCCTATGAAGCAGGTCTTCCATCAGTCAGTGGTCATTTGGAGACACATTGAGATGCATGGGGCTTTCAATTAGTCTTCTAAGTGTCTGACTGTATTCAGAAGTGGACTTGCTGTCTGGAGAAATTGCAGAGAGTTGAGAGAGATGAATTACAAAGTTCTAATAATACACAAAATGTGCACGGCCTCTTATTAAAACTAGTTTGTCAGTCTGTATCAAGAGTTAAACTCTACGAGTTTTGTGACTTTGCTCACGCTGCTGCAATTTATAGTAAAATCTTCTGTCCGATTGTAATATATTTCGAAAAATTTATTTTCCAAAATTTACAATTTTTTAATTTAATTTTTACAATTTTTACAATCGTAAAAAACTGCTGCTACCTAAAAAAATGAAAATGGTCTGTCGCTTTGATCCAGACACCAGTCCAATTAGGGTTGTGAGGAGATTTGCCACTCACAAGCTGTCAAGCGCTCAGTGAGATCTTGCACTTCCTGACCTGGAGAATTTGAACCCTATTGAAGTTAGTGTATGAAACATGTCAGGAAAGGGAGTTCAACTACACAGATATTGCAACTGAATTTCTCAAATTCTGATAGCGTTACCATCTGCAGATGGACCTTCTCTACCTGCACTGAGACAGAAACTTCAAGCTTTCTTCTTGGGTTATTGTCAGGTTTTTGTGTCAGCATTAGTTCCGTCTAGACATTTTTGGGAGAGGTGCACCTGAGGTTGTTGCCTTATACCTTTCATCGGTTTTAAATCTAAAAACTACTGCTTTATTCTACATTTGTCAAAATTTTCCTTGTAGCATCATCTTCTTCTCTTACAGAATTAGGCGACTGCTGCAAAATATAGATCCTAAAACCATTGTCATCCTGTCACCACCTAATGTAGACTTCATGCGCGGAGCCACTAGGAGGTGAAATTACGCAGAATAATTAATGAACATTCCGAGGCGACTGTCTCATTATCTTTTTATGATTGAATCCTTTTCTTTTTTTTTACATTTTTTTTTTTTTTGATTTTCATGTAATCAATTTATTAAAATGAATCAATTATTATCTTTTGATAATAAGTCATTAACCCCTTCCCAGCCAGACACTCTGAGCTGTAAAGTCATGGTAACTGGCTGTGCACGTGTCACGTCTGCTGGGGGGTTCCTCCCTGCAGTGCTGACCCCTGAACCTGGACCTGGGTTCACATCGAGGTCACAGAGAATGATCGAGACCTAATAGACAAGGGATGGGAGAGTTCACAATAGCCTAAGTGCAAAACAACTAGGCAAATCGAGGAGGGAGAGAAATATATATATATATATATATATATATATATATATACTGTATACATATATACATATATATGTATATATACATATATATATATATAGATATGAGATATCGAGGAACAAACAAGCCGAGGTGCATAAAAATGGACTCTTTCAAATAGCGGAGAGGGACTTTTCTTTTTTAAATGGACAGTCAAGTTAATGTTCAGATTGGGCGATTACGATGTAGTTAATATTATCTGTAACGAGAAAGGATTTTTAATGATGAGCAAATAGGACCTATGTTATATCGTTACCAGCAGGTTTATATCCTCTGGTTTGAACATTAATGTTTTAAAACCACGGACATTTGTGGGATACAATACTGGGATATTAGATGCTGTACAGATGATGCTGCTAATGATGCAATCGTAAAATTGGCTTTAGGATTAAGTTTACTGTTCAATTGCTTATATCTATCATATTTATATTTTTCATGCAAATAAATACATATCTTGGACAATAAGGAATAGATAGATTTTTGCACAGCTGAATTTGTCATTTGTGATTGTATCTTAGGATGTGTGTATTGTGCTAATGCGTTATTGGAATTATTTAGTCGACTTTATCCGCAGTCCTATGTAAAATGCAGATACATTATCTCATGATCAATTGTGCTGAACTAAAAACTTTCTTATACATCTGAAACATCTGTATATATAGAGAGAGAGAGCGATATATATATATTTATATATATATAGATATATATATAAAACATACATATGTAGGTATATATATAAATGAGTATATATATATTTATTTATATATATATATTATTTTTTTTACAATATGTGCAGTACGTTAAGTGTCTGCGTTTCTTTCATGCTATTACATGGTCGTCATATAACAATATAGCAGAGCAAACGTTCCCAAATAGTTGGTTAATTTTTCAGCAGAACTGCCTCCCTCTTCTGGCCATGTCTTGAATTGCGTTTTCCCAGCACCCAATGATGTGTCATACACTTTACGTCTCTGTAATGTACTGTATTGCTGTATTATGCCCCAGCATGCGTAATGCGTTCTTTATATTGTGCTAAATGTAATTACTGCTGGCAGCTGAAACTGTGACGATTCTCAGCGTTGCAGTTTAAAAATAACATGAAATGGAAATGATTGCTTAACTAAGCTCCTCCAATAAGAGAACATATCTCATTGCCTATCACACATGTTTGTTATGTGCTCCATACATCTTCAGGAATGGTAGTTTTGATGGAGAGATGTAATGTTTCTCTCTTATTATTTTACAACATTTACAAGATAGAAATACAAACTACAATTAAAGAGAGCACCTGCCGGGGAATCAACCTCCATATTGCTCTAATGAAGTGACTCTGAAAGATAGCACACTGCTGTGCATGATTATCCTGAAAAATATTAATTGCTATGTTTCCTATGTGTTATTTGCAGTTTTTTGGTTTAGAATTTTTGGTTTTGCATTGGGTAGAGTCATTGAGGCCGATTCATCAAGAATGGCGTAGAGCAAAGACAGGTTACACCAGCTTTGACAGAGTATAAGTCGCCCAATTGATTAAGAGGCACACACCACTTACAGGGACTCTGCCAGCACAGGATGACTGCTCCAACCAAGTACAGGCGCTCGGTGCTCCATGGCGGGGCCAATCTTTTATATACACCTTCCCACC
The DNA here is from genome assembly GCF_046119375.1 of Phyllobates terribilis. Classification (NCBI taxonomy): domain Eukaryota; kingdom Metazoa; phylum Chordata; class Amphibia; order Anura; family Dendrobatidae; genus Phyllobates; species Phyllobates terribilis. The sequence goes on from NW_027362762.1 coordinate 151,788,423, forward strand.
TGCTTGGTTTCCATCTATCTCCTCCCTTCTCTAGCTCTATGAAGCCAGAGCTGTGAATCAAAGAAGAAGGGGGCGGAGATAGATTGAAAACAAGGAGATGGGAAAGTATATATAAATGATTGGCTCTGCCATGAAGCACCGAGCGGCGGGACTTAATTTGAACTGTCATCCTGTGCTGACAGAGTCCCTTTAATGAATTTAGCGCCTCTAATAAGTGGCGTTTTCCTCTGTTACATACACAAGTGGCGCATGTTGTTCGTGGAACCACTGTACCATGGGACCGGACTTAACTAGGAGGGGTGTAGCTTAGCAACTACCTGGTGTTCACTGGAGCTCCTGATGGTGGAGTCAGGCTTGAGCTGCAGGTAGCTGCCAGGTACAACTCCTAGGCAGTCCCCGGTACTGCATCTGGTGACCCCAGGGTACCTCAGGTACACAGACACGGATAGGACTAGGGCTATGTTCAGACTACTAAGTTCAGGATACACTGCAGAACGGTTACTGACACAGAGTCTCAGACTAGGCTGATTCAGAGAATGATAGGACAGTCCGAATACACGGAATACTCGGATAGGCAAACGTTCAGACACATGGGGCTTGGATACTGATTCAGCACATGGACCAGGGGACGATATTCAGCTACTGGCCGCACAGGGACCAGGGGTTCAGGTTTCAGCCACTGGCCGCACAGGGGTTCAGGTTTCAGCCACTGGCGGTACAGGGACCAGGGATTCAGGTTTCAGCCACTGGCCACACACAGACCAGGGACGAGCTTCTGGCACTGGCCGCACTAGGACCAGGGACTACAGGTTCAGGACTGGCCGCACAATGACCAGGGGACCTAACAACTGACTAGTTGCATCACTAACACACTAATGATACTCGTTGCCTCGGCACCTCCCTATTGGGGAGGGTGCCTTTTAAACAAAATGCCTCTCAGCTATTGGCTGAGAGTAATCTTGCAGGTGCGCACACTGGCCCTTTAAGAAAAGGGCAGCACATGTGCACTAGGCGTGCCACCATCAACCAGGAAGTAGACAACATGCCGGGGACCATGCCTCGGGCGGTGAGTATGCTGGCGTCCCTGCATGCAGGGGGAAGATGAACCATGCAGGGGCGCCGGCAATAGCGTTACAGCCTCCATGCATTGCGCTAAAAATGCTACTCCAATCAAAGACTAGAGTAGCATTTCTGGCATAAAAATGGCGCCACTTTTCATGAATCGGTGACCATGACCAGTCCTCCCTGGCTCCTCCCCACCTCCACTAATTTAGACAGATCTGATCCAAAGTGGTATGTAAATGTCAAAAGTCACAATTTTTTTTTCGCAACTCAGCATTGTACAAAAATTCTGTGACTTTTCAAAGCTGTTCTGCTTAAAATCTTTGATAAACCATCCCCATAGCCTTAATCCCATAGCGATATGTGGCCTACATGTATTTCACATGTGTAGTGAGAATGTATGAGCTGAAACCACTCCATACACAATGGATGCCGGCTGTGCTCTACAGCTGGCTACTGGCCACAACTACTGGGACTGGAGATGATTCTGATTCCAGCAATTTAACCTTTTTTAATCCTGTGGTCAATTATGACCGTGGTATCTAAGCCTTTAGACAGACAGTGATGGGCTTCAGCTGTCAAATCATCCCCATTGCACCATGATTGCAGCGTTATAAGTGAAGTCAACCATAGGAATAATGATGGCTTCTTGTCTTGCCATCTAAGTTCCCTTGGGTCACACAAAAAAATATATCATCAGAAAATGTTCAATGGAATTTTCAAAAATTAAAGTAAAAAAAATTCCTATTTCTTACATAAAAAAGTATACAATAAAAAATAATCATTTAGCATTACTAAGTCTATAACAGTCTGAACTAATAAAATATATTATTTATCTGACATGATAAATGGCATAAAAAATAAACCCATATAATACTGATTTTTGGTCACTACTCACCACACCACTCTAACATGATATTAATAAAAATGATGATATTAAGAAAAACTGTAGCTAATGCCTCATTCAGATGTCCTTACACAAAAAAACACATGCGTTTTTCTGCCAGGGAGAAGCGTTTTTTAAGCGTTTATGCATGCTTTTTTTCAAGCGCTTTTCCAAGCGATTTTGAGCATCATTTGGAAAAGTGCTTGACAAGTTGGTCACACAATATAAATCCATGCAAGTGGCATGGATTTATAGTGTGTGACCAACTTATGCTGCTTTAAATGCAGCATCAATAGTAAAAAAAAGAATTAAAACATAAAAAATAAACATTATACTTACCTCTCCGGCGGCCCCCGATCTCCTCTCCGGTGGCTTCCTCTGTCCTCGGCGTCCCACAGTGTTCTGAAAGGACCTGCGCTGGCGTCATTTAGTCAGCTGACAGGGTCGCGTGACCATCACATGACTAAATGATGTCACCGCAGGTCCTTTCAGAACACCGCGGGACGTCGAGAACAGAGGAAGCCACCGGAGAGGAGACCGGGGGCCGCCGGAGAGGTAAGTATAATGTTTTTTTTTATTTTTTACGTTTTAATTCATTTTTTACTAATGGTACCCGGGTCGGATGAGAGTCTCCTCTTCTCTAAACCCGGGTACCATCCACGCATTGAACCACATAACATCCGCATGCATACATATATACATGCGGATGTTATTCGGTTCAATGCAAGTCAATGGCGGCAATTTTGCCGCGTTTACGCACAATAATTGGTAGTGCAGCGGATTTTTCCACAATGATAATCCGCAGCGGAAATTTCCGCAGCATGTGCACAGCACATGTGGATTATCATTGGGAAACATGGCAGACAGCTTAACAAGCGTTTTTAATGCATTTTCGCAGCGGAAATGGCACCGCGGAAACGCATTAAATCCGCATTGTGGGCACACAGCCTCAGTGTTTCACCATTTTTCTATTCATTTTCACTTATGGATGAAAAAATAAACCACAAAACCTCTATCCTTTGTATTGTTAATCACGGACCGCACACAGATTGTATACTGATGCCATCCATGTGCTGTCCGTGATTTATATGGACACATAAACTTGTATGAGTAATTTTCATCTGTGATGCCGCTAAAAAAACCCGGACATTTCTCCGTACACAGACAAAAAAAAACTAAGATAGAAACAAAATGAGCATATACCTTGCTGTAGGTGAGTAAGTAAATAGTAATAGTGCATATAAATAACATAGGGTACTTAGTAAACACTGTTTTTGATCAAAATAGCATAAAAGCCATCCCACCGCGACAAGGTGTACCCAAATCGGGACTGTCCTATGCTGTAGTATTAAAACCTCACCTAGTGTCTGGAGACCTGAATGTAAATGGAGGCAGAGCACAACCAGGGTCATTCAGACACCTGCCCATTTGAAGCTTTTAATACTAGAGACAGGATAGGATCATCCTTATTGGGTGCACCTTGTTGTGGTGGGATGGCTTTCATGCTTTTTTGCTCAAAAATAGGGTTTACTAAGTATTCTGGGATATTAAGGTACAAGTGATTATACATTATATGGTAAATCAAATAATTGCAATATCGAATACAACTCTCACGTTACACCGCAGAGAGGAATAATGGCATATTTATCAATGCTGTCTGATTTTTAGTGTAAACTTTGACAAGACTGTCTTAAATTACGCCAGATTTATTAAAGTGGTTCACACAGCTTTATAAGTCTTGTGTATTTTAAGACTATTTTAAGACTAAGTCTAAGTGTACACTACTTATTAGTCGACTTACTTTGTGCCAGAAATTAACACCACAATTCTGTTGCATTTTCTGGCGCATAGTGGCAAACACTAAATCACACCCACTTTCAACCAAGTCACGCCTCTTTTCAGTGAGGCTACTCTTTGTCAAAAAAGCTGCAAAAAGTCATAATAAATATAGTGCAAAACAGTTTTTTGTCAAATGAAAGATGTTTTTTTGGGTGAATTTAGTTTGATAAATCATCCCCTATGCATTCGGTGTATCCTTTTATTATTCCTGGTAGCTAAATGGCATTACATAGTGGTGTCTCGTTTCACTATTAGGAGTATGGACATGCAGTGTAATAGGTGTCCCTTTCATTCCTCCTTCACAGGGTTAGTGCCCCATGACATATTCTAATTAGGCAGAATTTTCTCGATTTATTTGATATATTTTATTACACATTAATAGATTAGTAAAAACTCTAAAGGGAAGATGTGTGACAACTTCTACAAGCAGTGTAGTTGTCCATGCCAACAAATCAGGCTGCTGATTTTTTTTTTATGGGCTCTGAAAAAATGAGAGGGAAAAGCTGGTTGCTGTGGGCAACTTCTCTACTTATCCTATGCACCATTTTGATATAACTCCCCCATTATTGTGGTTACCAGCTCCTGCATGCACCTCCATTGCTGGACCAATGTGATCAGTGACATCCCATAATAACTGGTGTAGAGATACGGATCATTCATGAGCAAGTAATAGACTTATGAAACTGTTCAGGATATGGACAGCTGAAGACTATTTTTTCCTAATACTTGTTGCAGTAGTGGCAATTTGGTAATTGCAAACTGAGAAAGTTCTGTACAAAAGGTGTAGACTACCTAGGACTAGAGATGAGCGAATCGATTTGTGGGCCTCTGGGCCAGTGTCCAGGTCAAGATCGAGGGATACTCCTTAAGCCAATTTATAGAAAGAATTACAACTAACTTTTAAATCCTATTTTTTTAAATCAATAAATTTTTTTGAAACAACTGACAACATTAATATCAGAACAATTGGTCATCATAAGACTATTGTACTGTACAAACAGTGGGGAAAATAAGTATCTGATACACTGCTAATTTTGTAAGTTTTTCCACCTACAAAGAATGGAGAGGTCTATAATTTTTATCGTAGGTACACTTCAACTGTGAGAGACAGACAGAATGAAGAAAACAAGTTCAGAAAATCACATTGTAAGATTTTTAAATAATTAAATTGTATTTTATTACATGAAATAAGTATTTGATCACCTAACAACCAGCAAGAATTCTGGCTCTCACAGACCTGTTAATTTTTCTTTAAGAAGTCCTCCTACTCTGCACTCATTACCTGTATTAATTGCACCTGTTTTAACTCGTTACCTGTATAACAGACACCAGTCCACACACTCAATCAATCACGCTCCAACCTCTCCACCATGGCAAAGACCAAAGAGCTGTCTAAGGAGACCAGGGACAAAACTGTAGACCTGCACAAGGCTGGAACGGGCTACAGGACAATAGGCAAGCAGCTTACTGAGAAGGCAACAACTGTTGGCACAATTATTAGAAAATGGAAGAAACACAAGATGACTGTCAATCTTCCTCTGTCTGGGGCTCCATGCAAGATCTCGCCTCGTGGGGTAAGGATGATTCTGAGAAAGGTCAAGAATCAGCCCAGAACTACATGGGAGGATCTGGTCAATGAACTGAAGAGAGCTGGGACCACAATCTCAAACATTACCATTATTAACACACTACGCCATCATGGATTAAAATCCTGCAGGGCTCATGCCAGCACATGTTCAGGCCATTTGATGATCCAGAAGAGGCATGAGAGAAGGTCATGTGGTCAGAATATTCCGAAATAGAACTTTCTGGTATCAACTCCACTCGCTGTGTTTGGAGGAAGGAGAAGGATGAGTACAATCCCATGAACACCATCCCAACCGTGAAGCATGGTGGGGGAAACATCATACTTTTGGGGTGCTTTTCTGCAAAGGGGACAGGACGACTGCACCATATTGAAGGGAGGATGAATAGGGTCATGTTGGCCAACAACCTCCTTCTCTTAGTAAAAGCATTAAAGATGGGTCGTGGTTGGGTCTATCAGCAAGACATTGTCATGAAACACACAGCCAGGGCAAGAAGTGCTCTGTTAGAAACATTTTAAGGTCCTGGAGTGGCCTTGCCAGTCTCCAGACCAGAACCCAATAGAAGATCTTTGGGGGAGCTGAAACACAATGTTGTCCAGTGACAGCCCCGAAACCTGAAAGATCTGGAGAAGATCTGTATGGAGGAGTGGGCCAAAATCCCTGCTGCAGTGTGTGCAAACTTGGTCAAGAACTACAGGAAACGTCAGACCTCTGTAATTGCAAACAAAGGTTTCTGTACCAAATATTAAGTTATGTTTTTCTATTGTATGAAATACTTATTTCATGCAATAAGATGCAAATTAATTATGTAAAAATCATACAATGAGATTTTCTGGATTTTTTTAACATTCTGTCTCTCACGGGTGAAGTGTACTTACGATAAAAATTACAGACCTCTCCATTCTTTGTAGGTGGGAAAGCTTGCAAAATCGTCAGCGTATCAAATACTTATTTTCCCCACTGTACATGAATTTAAAGCATATATAACCAAATTACACATGAACGTTTGAACAATTTTAATTTTCTCACCCCTGCCCCCAGTCCTCCAAACAGAACCCTGTTCTCCCTTCTGGTATGCTACAAACAGTGAATATACTGGCAGAACAACTTGTACATATTCATTAGAGTATCAGTAAATTAAAAATCGCATCATTTGTCATCTCCTCAGAGACTTCCGCTGGGCATCTAATCCAATCCCTCCATTGTTTCCCAAATTTAGGAATTGCAACCCCTTTAATATATATCTTTTTTCCATAAAGATTGTATTATTCAGACATCATATTACTTCATCTGTTGATAGAGGAACATTTGCTAGCCAATGTTTGGCAATAGATTTCCTAGTTTGATAGAATATCTTTGGCTATGGCCAACTGCACTGGGGAAGAGCCTCCGACATCCCCCACAAGACCTAAAACACAGGATTTAGGATTAAGAGGGACTTGAATGTTATAGACCTCCATGAGTAATTTACCAGCCCTTCCCCACTCCACCCTATGTGGACAGCAATCTAAGACCCATCCGGCGTAATACTTCTGGAATTCTATAGATACTGCGAATAAGAAACAATTGAGATCTTCTCTGGGCCGTGTTGATCAAGACCTTTCCCATCAATTCCAGAATATCATTCCATCCCTCCATATTTAACTCCTATTTATAAATAGCCCCTTTGTGCTTTTTTAGCACCACTACTAATTATGGTATGGTAAGCAAGCCCTGGACACTGCCACATGACAATTCCAAAGACTTCTTCATTGCGTTCTGTACGTTTTTCAACCACAATTTGCATCACATCACATCCAGATTCTCTCCTTCTCCCTCTGGCAGCTATAAATATGCCCCCACAATGTCTGTCTGCTATTTCATCCTTCTTGTCTGCCAGATTTCTAAAACTTAACATGGACAAAACAGAATTCATAATCTTTCCGCCATCTCATTCAACCCCCCCAACTGACCTATCTATCAACGTCAATGGCTGCCCACTCTCCCCAGTCCCTCAAGCTCGCTGCCTTGGGGTAACCCTGGACTCTGAACTCTCCTTCAAACCACATATCCAAGCCCTTTCCACTTCCTGCCGACTCCAATTCAAAAATATCTCCCGGATCCGCACATTCCTCAACCTTGAATCTGCAAAAACACTAGTGCACGCCCTCATCATCTCCCGCCTTGACTACTGCAACCTCCTGCTCTGTGGCCTCCCCTCTAACACTCTCGCACCCCTCCAATCTATCCTAAACTCTGCTGCTCGACTAATCAACCTGTCCCCCCGCTATTCCCCGGCCTCTCCTCTCTGTCAATCTCTTCACTGGCTCCTGTCTCCTCCATATATCTCTGACCTAGTCTCCCTTTACATACCGGCACGCAACCTCCGATCCTCACAAAATCTCCTTCTCTACTCCCCTCTTATCTCCTCCTCCCACAATTGCATACAAGATTTCTCCCGTGCTTCCCCCCTACTCTGGAACTCTCTACCCCAACGTATCAGACTCTCGTCGACCGTGGAAACCTTCAAAAGGAACCTGAAGACCTACCTCTTCCGACAAGCCTACAACCTGCAGTAACCATCGCTCCACCATACCGCTGCACGACCAGCTCTACCCTCACCTACTGTATCCTCACCCATCCCTTGTAGATTGTGAGCCGTCGCGGGCAGGGTCCTCGCTCCTCCTGTACTAGTCGCTGTCACATTGTGTTCAAGATTATTGTAATTGTTCTTGTATTATACCCCTTTTTCACATGTAAAGCGCCATGGAATAAATGGCGCTATAATAATAAATAATAATAATAAAAAGTAAGTGTCCCTGCACATTGTTAGATTATAATGGTACTTATAATCTGCAACAATGAAGATAAATAGTACTTGCTAGACAATTACGGCAACTTATTCCAATCTCCCTAATGGCAATTTAAGCATTCATGTCAGGGACACTATCAGTGGGGACACAAAACCTACTGGTAACACCCAGCTGTCAATGTATTGATTGATCATTGATTGTTTGCGATATGTAGAGCACAGATAGGGTGTTATGTAGAGAACAGGGAAGTTCTTTGGCTGGATTCACATTTATAGGTTGATTAATCAAGTAGTTTTTTGGCAGAATTCTGTTGTAAAACTTCTTGAAATGTACAATTTTATGCAACTTAAAGTTAAATAATAAAAATATGCTGACAATTGGCCATTTTATGCTACTCCTGGCCAGCTCCAGCAAATTTTTGAAAAATAGTCAAAGCACGGGTGGGACAGACAGGGCGCCGGGAAATTCATTCTCATTTCTGCAAAAAAAAAAGTGGCTTTAATTATGCCAAACGTGTACACCAGCCCAAGACTATAGGACATTTTTGGTGATGGCGCACAGCATTTGAAAAAAGCAGCAACCCCATTAAAGAGACACACATGTCTCATAATGTATTTGAGATATATTATTACTCCATCACTCCATTCATTGAGACTAACATACAAAATGCTAGTCTTGATGAATTGGGAACATTTGTGTTTTTAAGAAAGCTCTTCATTTTTAGGGATTTTTTATTAATGGAGGTTTTAACCAGCATTTTTAGCTCTAAAAATGCTGCAACCCTATGTTACCTTAAAGTCTAAATCAAGCCATAGCACTAGCTATAAGCAATGTGATAAATAGATAAATAGATTGCAAAGCTTCTCCTGTTCATTGCAATGGTAATCACGGACAGCACACGGACTGCACACTGATACCACCTGTGTGCTGTCCAGGTATTTCATGAACCCATGGACTTGTATGTGTAATTTTGATCTGTGACTCTAATCAAAAAATGGATATGGCTTTGTGATTTTTTTGTGGACACACTGAAAAAAACAAGGACATGTGAATAGCACCGTAAACTTTAATGGGTACGTGTTCTATCTGTGAAAACCACTGGCAGAACACATTCTCTACCCACGGACATCTGAGTGACAGCTTAGGCTGGTTTCACATATTTTTTTTTTTCTAAGTTAAAATACAAAGTTATTTATTTCAGTTTGCTGGGTCCATTTTTGGTCCACGTATCTGCTTTTCCACTTCTTGTTGTATCTGGGCCATCGACTTGCATTGGTAAGTTTAATCCACAATATGGATCACAGTAGGACGTCTCCCTTTTTTTTCGTTTTATTTGCAATTTGTCCTCCTCCAAAAAAAAAAAGGTACATTGATTGTAATGGGTCGACAATATATCTTTAAATATAATGGATAACACATGTACCAAAAAACTGACTTGTGAAAGCAGTCTTATGGTGAAATATTTATTGGAACACTGTAATTATTATAAATGTATATGAAGATGACATGTTTACTTTTGGATCATCTCTGCTTCTTTTGTTAATCCATAATATGGGAGATGAAACCTCTGATGTTCTATTTCTTGGAATTGATTCCAATTTCTATTGAATTTGAGGAATCTCTTTTGCACGTTACATGGACTTGTAGGCAAATTAATACATAACGGTAGTAGAAGAAGAAACAAATATTATCCAGAACTTTATTATCAGCGTAAGATCCAGTAATAGAAAGGGAGCAGTGAGCAGTACAATCAGGTCATACCTGTCTAGGTGGAGGCGATACAGTTTGTGAACACGAGATTGAACAGGAACAGTGAACACAAGCAGAGAGTGAGAAGAAGAGAGATGCTCCGATAAGAGGCTCATTCCTCATTCTGTTTCTGCTCTGCCGGTCAGACAAAAGATGTATTAAATGTCCTCATTAGCAGCATATTGAGTGCTGAAGTGGATACAAGTGCTGCTCCATCAGAGAGCCGTCGGCAAGTGTAGAGGATACCCAGGGAATGTGCGCTGCATAGACAGAATGAAGAAGAGACAGAATGGCTAACGTGCCTAGTGGTCCTGCATAGAACAATGGTCGGGCTGTACTCATCAGATTTTTGACAATTATTTTAGATTTTTTAAAACATCCTTTCCCCTCATTTTGGCTTCCCATATAATCTGAATGGCCCATAAGTATATATTATTATACTACAATATATTTACCCCCAATATATACTGTATGGAAAAAAAACATCATGATACCTACACACTGCACCTACAGGAGCATTTATGGCATCTCATTCAAAATCCATATGGAGTTTCTCCTCCTAACCCCTTTGCAGCTATAACAGCTTCCAGTCATTAGGGAAGACATTTTATATAACATTTTGGAGGATACCAGTGGGGATTTTCTTCCCATTCATCCAAATGAACATTTGTAAGGTTAGACCCAGATATTAGACAAGAGATTGAGGTCCACAATCTCTGTTCTATGAATTTTAACATTGCTTTAATAATAATTAGCTTTGAATTACCTGTGTGAAGCCAATAGAAAAATAGTAAATTGCAATGTAAAGCATGAGTGAGGAACAGCCTGACCTGAAGATTACACAAGTGGGCTACGGGACTGAGGTCAAGGCTGTACCTGAGCCAGCCATGTTCTTTGACACTAAACTCCCCAACCATGTCTTTATGGACCTTGCTTTGTGCACTGTTGTACAGTCATGGGGAACAGAAAAGGGCCTTCTCCATATTGTTCCCATAAAGTTGGAAGCTACAATTGAACTTTTTTTTTCTTTTTCTATCCATTGACTCTTAGCTATGGATCAGTTAAAAATGTCTGAAATGCAGATGGAGCTCTGAAGTACAAAGTCTGTCTTCCTAGTTTCATCCATGTCTAACTGATCCACATAGACTTTATTGGACAAGTCTGATCTGCAAAATCTGGTCAGAATAGGACATGTTCTGAGTCTCATGGACCGGAGACACGGACCTGTTGTTAAAACTGATGTTTGTTTGGGTCAATGAAAGTCTATAGATTATTGTGCTGTCTAAGAAAAAAAAGAACAGTAATAGGACGTTACACAGATATATGAATGTAGCCTTACACCACTCCATCCAATTCTCGGCATTGTGCTTGGTGAGGTAAAGCTTGAAAGCTGCTGCTCCATGCCATGAACCCATCAGCTCACAGTTTTTGTGCTGATGGTAATGACAGACTAGGTTTGAAGCTGGACAGGTATGGAGTCATTAGAGCGTTGCCGACTTTTATGCACAATGCCCCTCAGCACTTATTGACCTCGTTCTGTAAGTTTCCCTGGTCTCCACTTCTTGGCTCATTGGCTGTGGTTCCTAACAGCTTCTGCTTTTTTATAATACCTTTGACAGTTGATGGTGGAATATTTAGGAGAAAAGAAATTCCATGAACTGACTTGTTACAATGGTGACGTCCTATTACAGGACCGAGCTGGTGTCTCTTTAGAATGAGCCGTGCTTTCACAAATGTTAGCAAAGGCAGACGGCACGGTGAGGGGCTGGATTTTATGCACTTGTGCGAATGAGACTGAATGAAAAATCTGAATTCAGTGATTAAACAGTGTGTCCCAATACATTTGCTCATATAATGTGTCTTCTACTGCCTGTGCAAGTGTCACGGTACTTCTAGCATAGTGAACCTGGAAACTTTGGCTGAGCAGAGATATTGGTCTTTTCTGAAATACAGGAATGTTGCAATGTAAAGAATTGGAGAAGATTCAGTAAAAGCTGATTTTAAACTAGTAAGATGATTACAAATAAAACTTGATTATTATCACATGAAAGATTCCATTGGAACTATAATCTGTTGGAATTTTATGCTATGAATTTGGATTGTCTAGACTGATATTTTTACTCTTTGAAATAAAAACAAGATAGATTTTCAAAAATGAAATATCCAGATATTTTAAAATTGGGAATATTGATTTAATAATGTTAGGTAATGCTTCAGATAGACCATTATTTTACTCTTACCTGATATTTAGTTTCTTTAGAGTCTTCAGCTTGTATCCTGGAACAGCAATAATCAGTTTACTACAGTTTAGCTACAATGTCCACTGTGCATATGGGGTAATCTTTACTTCACCTCCTTTCTAAGCTGCAGTTCAGGTTGCTACTCTATCCTTCATTCATTCATGCTTTACACTGCAGCTCATTTTCTTCATAATGGCTTCCATGCATAAGCACAAGCTCTGCAGGAATTCAGTGCTAATTACTCTTACAGCAACGATAAAATTCATATGATTAAGTCAACCACAATTTGGAATAAGAGATTCTCTTTATAAGTATCTAAATGTAATTGCCACTTACAGTACACAGTGATCAGGTTCCTGATCAAATTCATGCATGTGCTGTAACAGTAGTTGGAATGGCAGCTGCCATCACCCGGGCTAATTAAAGGGCTGTAAAAGGTAGGCAACTTCAAAAGGAAAAATAATGCACCCATTTCAGCTAGATTTACTCTGGGATGAGAGGTGTGAACTGAGTGTCCAGCCTGCCCCTTGTGGTCAGCACCTGGAGCTAGTCCTACCCTGATAAGTTCAGCTGTCATCACTTCAGACTTGAGGTTCCAACTAAGGAAGAATCTGTTTGTCACCACCTTTGTAAGTCATCAAATTTAGCTCCCATTCCTTCTCTAATGGCCTCCATACACATTGGATAAAAGTCATCTGAACCTGTGGATTTCGGTGGGACTGGCCACCCATCTGCTTTATATATGGCCTTTTAACTTCCCCGACAGATGATGACCGGGAGAGAAGGATCCGCAGTTGAGATATAAAGTCGTGAAGTCGCTTCCACAAGTGTCTGGTTATTGATAACCCACATAAGCACTCTTCTAAGTCCAGCATTCGTGTGTATGGGGTAAGTGACTGATGGCGGTAGCAGTGGACGAGCTGCTGCTCCATAACGCCCTAGCACTTTACAAGAAAATTGTGTCCCAGTCCCAATGTGCTGCTCAGTGTGGGGTACATCACACTCACTTGTGGGCCGCTGGTCTCCGCTATCTCCAGGCCTCCATCCTCAGGAGCCACCGCACATAACTCAGAGGACACACAGTTCATTGTAACAAGCAAACATTTACTGAACAGTTCAAGTTCATCAGATTGTAACACATAGTATTGAGCACAACACTTCTTATTCCTTGTTTCCTTAGTAAAGTATATTTTCAGGATTACTATGCTTTCCTCCTGGACTATCCCCATGTTTACCGTCCAGTCCCGCAGTACACCAGGGATCTATTACCTTCCCTTAACGTGGCTTCACATCCAACTTTCTTTGTACGCCAGAGGATAAGGCACTCTCTGTAGTACCTTTACCAAGGCCTCCCACTGCATTGAATGATAGCTGCTTCCCCACTGCAACTTAAACTTGCACTTGGTTACTGTACTTCCAAATCCAACTGAATACTGTATCTTGAAGTAGTCCTCATTTTTAATAGGGCTTACCCCCTCCCTCTATGGGCCAGTCCCAAACTTTAACAATGTCTGTCCCTATTGTATGTAGCTGGGCAGACCTCCATCATAAACATTATGTATTACATTTACATACATTACACATATTATATTTAGATTGCTTACCAAAGTCTGTCTTATCCTATGGTCGCTACCTTATGTCCTAAAACCTAACCTATGTATTATATCACTTATATTATACTTTACATTCCCTATAGCCGTGCTGCACACTATGCCTATTATACTAACAATGCTTACCACACTCTATACATTACAGAATATATCTGAAATGCATGACACTATTTACATTATGATATATCGCACATCGCGATTGGTGTCTTCAGGGGTAGTGTAGCGTCGGCGTCCCTGCCTCCTGCTAGGCAGGGACGCTGTTCCCCTCACCTCTCTGCTCCGTGCCCGGCGGCTTCCTCCCGCTCTGCTTGCAGCGCCCGCTCTCCCCCGGTCACTGTGCTTAGGGCGCGCGCGCGCTCCCCCTCTCTTAAAGGGGCCGCGCGCGTCGCCCTAAGGAGTCCCCGGCCAATGGCCAGAGGATCCCTCCATATATAAGGCACCTCCTCCAAAATGGAGGTGCCCGAGCAATGTTGTTGCACTGTTCACTACTCTGCTTCAGCCCTCAGGTCCCGTGGCCTGTTACCTGCCTGTTACCTGCCAGTTGCCTGCCAGTTACCTGCCTGTTACCTGCCAGTTACCTGCCTGTTACCTGCCAGTTGCCTGCCAGTTGCTTGCCAGTTGCCTGCCAGTTTGCGGCCTGATTCCTGCCTGTCATCCGCTTTCCTGCTTGCTAGCCTGAGGTCCGACGGTCTGCCTTCCGACACCTGTCAGTCTGTCTATGGACCAGCTTACCCGCTCACCTGGGAGCGCTCACCTGCTATCTGTCTGCTAGCCTACCTGGAGGCTCCGCCGTCACGTGCTGTGACCACCTGCCAGTCCAGAGACTCTTGCCTGCTCACCTGGGAGCGCTCATCTGCTACCTGCCTGTTAGCCTACCTGGAGGCTCCGTCGTCACATGCCGTGACCACCTGCCAGTCCAGAGACTCTTGCCTGCTCACCTGGGAGCGCTCATCTGCTACCTGCCTGTTAGCCTACCTGGAGGCTCCGTCGTCACATGCCGTGACCACCTGCCAGTCCAGAGACTCTTACCCGCTCACCTGGGAGCGCTCATCTGCTACCTGCCTGTTAGCCTACCTGGAGGCTCCGCCGTCACATGCTGTGACCACCTGCTTATCCTGAGACTCTCGCCTGCTCACCTGGGAGCACTCATCTGCCATCTGCCTGCTAGCCTACCTGGAGGCTCCGTCGTCACGTGCCGTGACCACCTGCCAGTCCAGAGACTCTTGCCCGCTCACCTGGGAGCGCTCATCTGCTACCTGCTTGTTAGCCTACCTGGAGGCTCCGCCATCACATGCTGTGACCACCTGCTTATCCTGAGACTCTCGCCTGCTCACCTGGGAGCACTCATCTGCCATCTGCCTGCTAGCCTACCTGGAGGCTCAGCCGTCACAGGTCGTACCTGCCCGTTTACCCAGAGACTGCCCCGGTCACTTGCCGTGACCTCCTGCCCGTTTACCCAGAGACTGCCCCGGTCACTTGCCGTGACCTCCTGCCCGTTTACCCAGAGACTGTCCCGGTCACTTGCTGTGACCTCCTGCCCGTTTACCCAGAGACTGCCCCGGTCACTTGCCGTGACCTCCTGCCCGTTTACCCAGAGACTGTCCCGGTCACTTGCCGTGACCTCCTGCCCGTTTGCCCAGAGACTGTCCCGGTCACCTGCTGTGACTGCCTGCCTGTCTTCCCTGGTCGCCACCCGCTTCCTTACAAGGACTGCCCCCTTGTATAAGTTGCTCAGAGGTTCCGCCTCCCAGACCCGTTACAGGTAGGAACACAGTAGTACAGTCCACCACTCTTACAGTTAGACAGCAGCTTTTTCATGTGCATGGCCAGCTCTAAGTGTCCAGACAGCAGCATGGGAAACAATATGTGACTTTAGTGATGAAAATGTGTATACGGAAAGTCTTAAAGTAAAAGAAGCAAACACAGGGAGATCCACTTGTGAGTGAAAAGTTGGTAGATTGGTGAGAGGGACACTCACTATTGATGGTTGTACAATCACAGACACACCATTGTGTGGAGTTTTCCAGACAGACCTGCCACAGGAACAGCCCCAGATGGTGGGCTGAAGCTACTCTATCATCAGTGTATCACTTGAGGAGAAGGCATGAAAACATAGGTCACCTCTGGGCACTGGCAGGTTGAAAAAGAAACTAGGACATCAATACGGATGTATAAAAATGCATTTTTATTCATTGTACTACTTCTAGTTTTGGTGTCAGACTGATGCCTTCATGGGACCACCAAACCCACTGCGGTGGTTACACGTGTACTGCTGTATTTATAAATTCATAGACGTGAATACAACAGTCCCTTCATATGTGATGTGACCACCATTCCTACTGTGGTGGTTACACCTCTACAGGTGTTGTCACAGACCCATAGATGTGAATGGAGCAGTGGTCAGCAAAGCGCACTGCCACTCATTCACAAGAAACTTTAAAGGGCTTCAGTCAGTAGGATCAACCCTTTTAAGCCATCTACATGGACATGTAGTTCATATGAAGCTGAATAAAATGGTACCTTGATATCTACGATCCGATGTCTTATTCCAGAGAAATCCATGTTTTTTTAATATGGAAATGAGTTGTTCAGGGCTATTGTCACGGGTGTGTCAGGTGTAATAGGCAGTCGCTCTGGATCTGGCTCTGCACTTGGCATTGCAGACACCTTCTTAATCCTTCTTCCTTTAAGAACCAGCAGCGACCTCCCTCCTGCTGCTGATTGACACACCCTTGCATGGGAGTTAAAAACTCTCAGTTTGCTCCAGGAAATCGCCGGTGATACTTCTATGTACCTTTGTGCATGCTTGGAGCACTAGCTGTTGGCTGGCTTCTTCTTTGGTGCCCTTGGAGGACAGTTGATGTTACTCCTCTGGTGTCTGCTCAAGCTAGGTTTATTCCCTTTGTTTGTCTACCTCCTTGTCTTTAGTTTTTGGTGGGGCCTGACCAGTGCTCACCCCTCCCCCTCCCTATCTAGGGCCAAGCTCTAGGAACATACAGGGTTTAGGGTCCTGCTCGGCGATAGGTGTGGAACCTATATAGGGACGGTAGGGTAGGCAGGGTGTTATTAGATCTGCCTAGGGGTCTTCACTCCCCCTTTCCCTAGTGCTTGGGCTTCCTCTCCCTCTTCCCTTCGTGTTGCACTTAGTCTTTCTCACACCTTGTGTGACAGCTATGGGCCAGACACTGATCTCCCTCAGAATCTCCTTCCAGAGCTTATTTTAAATGAAAGGAGGCTTTATGTCACGTAAGCACCAGCAGACAAAACACCGACATCTCTGGAAAGAAGTTGGCCTGGGAAGTGAGGATACTTTATTTTTATTTTGCATCTAAGAAGGGATTGTTGAGTAATGGACCATTGTTTTCAGAATTGGTGGGGGTCCAACCACTAGGACCGCTGCTGAATATGGTGGCGCTATAGAAACATTCAAAATAAATAATCAATACTCACAAAGTTTTTGCTCAGATCTCTGGATTTCTTGAGTTGTAGTAACGGGGCATCCACACCCACATTTAGCTTATATTATTTTTTTTATTAATTGATTTTTAAGTGAATGGCGGAGACTTGTTGTATAGTACTTGGCTTCTACGTTATTTTACTTTATGCTTAGCTGTGTTTTTATGCGTGAAATCAGAGCCGTAAGTCTGGAGTAATAAGTCATTTTTAAGCCATTCTTTTAAAGTATGCACTAGGAAAAGATAGCTAAAATTGTAAAAAGCAGTAAAAAAACATTATTGAATCATATATAATAGAAACAGTGAAATGGTATGAATCGAACAATATTCTGACCTTTTCGCCGGTTTAAAATACCAGAGGCTATCAAGATGCCTTTTTTTTAGATATTTTTGTAAAAAGTCAATTTGCCTTTAACATATCTGTGATTAATGCTCAAATGTATTATTTGCAGAGGTCGTTGTGTGGATGGCGGCTGCTCGAATGCAATGTGGAGTGAGCTATACTTACTGAAGATTTTGCAGTTTAGAGAGCGATTGATCTCTATTATACAGTATTTAAATGCATATTGTGACATGTTCCATGGATACCGCTCTGAGGTGCCATATTAATTTTTTTTCAATTTTCCATATCATTATCTATATTTTAAGAAATCCTGAAATCTTACAGTTTTCATTGCGGTCATGGATCCTTATCATAGGCTGCGACTTTCTATTTTGTATGGATAACTTTGTAACAGTCATCTCTTAATCATTACAGAATTACAATGGAAGGTATTATTTATATATATAGATTCCACAGGATCTGTCATTCACAAAAATTCACATCTCACTCTCTGATTCAAGGCCTTTGCACAGATCATGGAACATGCCTATAAAATTCTCCCAGAAAAGTCAATGAACATCTTCAACCCCTTCACAATATATGATGTATAGGTACGTCATAGGTCATGTATTCCCATTTGATTCAGGCTCCGGCGCTGAGCACGCATCTTTTCCATCACATGACAGCTGATTTGATCAGCTGTCATGTGCCCCTAACTGCCACGGGTGGAATCATGATCCACTCGCCACTGTTAATATGTTAAATGCCGCAGTCAATCTCTGACAGCAGCATTCAACATGATAGCGCTGGAAGCATGTCACAAACCCCATCCATCAACTCCTCTGTCACATGATCGTGGGGTGCTGATGGGTTGGCATGACCACCTGGGGTCTTCAGAAGACCCCCTTCCTTGTCTTTGCTGATCTGCTATGAAGATGATGATTTTTGCTACACATAGCAGGGCTGAAGCCTTGCTATGTGTAGCACAAGTGATCAGATCATCACAGCTTCAAGTCTTATGGGAACTATTGATGCAAATAAAAAGTTGAAAAAAAAAACAGTTTTTAAGAATATTAAAACAATTTAAAAGTTCAAATCACCCCCTTTTTGCCCTATTAAAAAAAATTACACATATTTGGTATCGATGCGTTCAGAATCGCCCGATCTAACAAAATATAGAAAGAATTAATCCGATCGGTAAACAGCGTAATGGCGCTGCAACATTGCAATAAAATGCAATATCAGGCGATCAAAACATCGTATCTACCCCAAAATGGTATCAATAAAAACTTTTGCTCGGTGTGCAAAAAGTAAGACCTCACCCGGCCCCTGATTCCGAAAAATGGAAACGCTATAAGTCTCAGAAAATGGCGCAAACTTTGGAATTTTTCACCACTTAAATAAAAAAGAATCTATACATGTTTGGTTTCTGCGTACTCGTACTGACCTGTAGAATCATAATGGCCAGTCAGCTTTAGCATTTAGTGAGCATGGAAAAACAAAAACAATTGTGGAATTACACTTTTTTGCAATTTTCACCACACTTGGAATTATTTTCCTGTTTTTCAGTACACAACATGGTAAAATCAATGCTGTCATTCAAAAGTACAACTCGTCCCTCAATAAAACAAGCCCTCACACGGCTATATTTACTGAAAAATAAAAAAAATGATGGCTCTCGGAAAAAGAGGAGCAAAAAACGAAAACGCAAAAATGGAAAATCCCAAGGTCATGAAGGGGATGCAACTCGAAGCTCATAGACTCCAATGCAAAATTCCCAACTGAGCCGCCAACTATCCCAACTCTTTAATAGGATTGATCTTCCTATACATGCCAAAGGAACCTTTTGCACCTCACCAACCTCTCCAAGGGTCAAAGGCACAGGTACAACTGTAACCCCTGCACCCACCATAGTTGCATCCCCGCTCTCCAAACTATTATTTCCTATAGCCCCTGAAGCTATTGTTAATCATATATGTTAATGCAGTTAAAAACAGCTTAGTCAAGATGACTGACACATAACCATGTACAGAAAAAAATATAAAAAAACTACTATTAGAAAACTAAAAAAAGAATATATTTCAACGTGTTTTATTTAAGAAAAAAATCTATGGAATAAATTCTCTTTAAGCATTAAAGTAAAATTAAAGGAAAACTTTTGGGTAAAGCTTTGTATAATTAAGCCTAGTGCAGGGTCACACCTTGTCATGGACCAGGTTGAAATTGTATTATTTGTCAAGTTGGTAAATCGGAGCATTACTTTTATGTTATGATTACTTTATTTTGAGCTGCCTAGTAATATAGTGATAGCGATTAGATGGATGTACAGGCACTAATGCAAAATCGATAAAAGGGTGCCCCACATCATGTATCAATGCAAATCTGGTGTCTTCTTACATGGCCAAACGGCCACAAAGGGAAATGTGAATATTTGTTACTACCCATATTGATAATCCAGCACCTCTCGGTATCTCTTAATGCTGGATTAAAGGGATTTTATAGAAAGAGGATGTTTTCCTGATCAGGTAAACATCTGCCTCTTTACCGGACTATGGAGGTAACTAAGGTATCGGGACAGTGTTTGACATACATGCCACATCTCATTAATAATACCACCTCCTGCCACCTTTGCCAATTTTTCTCCTTGTATTTGTCAGTGATCTCTTTGAAAGGGGTTGAAATAAAAATTCCATGATAAGCATTTAACATAAAAGTGTCTGACTTTGCAAAGTTTACCTGAGAAAGCAAAGTTCTGAAACACTGTCACCGAAAATGATGTACTTAGCCATATGAACCTGGCCGAATCTCATAACAATCTGGAAAGGAGCACTGAGGTTAATGGATTTTTCAAGCACACTGTCCTCCTTCTTATAAGCAACTTATCAGCATACGTCTTCTCACATTCCATATTGTACATAGGACTTTGAACTTGAAAGCAAATGGAGAATTCCTAAATATAACTGATGACTGTGCAGTATTCCTACTCGTCCCCCAGCAACTTACAGGCTGCTAAATGTAGTGTATCCCAACCCTAATGAATTAAATTAACAGAACATTATTTGTTGAAGAGAAGTCTCTATTGTGCCTTCAAGGCCACGTTCACACGTTCAGTATTTGGTGAGTTTTTTACCTCCGTATTTATAAGCCAAATCCAGGAGTGGGTGATAAATACAAAAGTGGTGACGTGTTTCTATTATACTTTTCCTCTGATTGTTCCACTCCTGATTTTGACAAACAAATACTAATGTAAAATACTGACCAAATACTGAATGTGTGCACGCGGCCTAAGTTTTACCCATTGCTTAGTGAGGATGCACAATTTTTAATTGTGATTTTTTTTGTTAGCTCCTAGTTGTAGAGCTCAGCATGCAGCGCAGGTGTCTTTTCTGCGTGGTATGTCACCAATCACTGATGAGGGAACATTTGAACACTTTGATGGAGATCAACAAATATGGGCTTCATGAGCAATTCCTTTCATTTGTGCTGTTTAACCTTACATGTGTCTTTTTTTTTTTTGCATTTTCTCTGTGCAGTTTTGTTATAAAACCTAGTACCAGCAACGTGAATGAGATTCCTGACGTCTCATGCACACGTTGCTTATTTTTTCCTAGCAGATTTGCATCAGATGTAAATCTGCTTGATGTCAATTCTTTCAGCATTTTTGCTGTAGATTTCACTTATTCTAGTAGGGAAAAATCTGTAACAAACACTGCAATAAGACGCCGTTTTTCCTGCCAGCACATCAGTATTTGCAGCAGAATTTTCCGCTTCAAATCCTAAACATGTGCAGATACCCAGAGGGTATGTTCACACTTTAAGTACTTGCTGTATTTACAGTTGTGCTCAAAAGTTTACTACCCCGGCAGAATTTTTCCTTTCCTTGTCTTTTTTCAGAGAATATGAATGATAACAAAAAAACTTTTTCTCCACTGATGGTTATTGGTTGGGTGAAGCCATTTATTGTCAATCTACTGTGTTTTCTCTATTTAAATCTTAATGCAACCAAAAACATCCAAATGACCCTGATCAAAAGTTCACATACCCCAGTTCTTAATACCGTGTATTGCCCCCTCTAACATCAATGACAGATTGAAGTCTTTTGTGATAGTTGTGGATGAGGTTCCTTATTTTCTCAGATGGCAAAGCTGACCATTCTTCTTGGCAAAAAGCCTCCAGTTCCTGTAAATTCCTGGGCTGTCTAGCATGAACTATGCACTTGAGATCGCCCCAGAGTGGCTCAATGATACTGAGGTCAGGAGACTAAGATGGCCACTTCAGAACCTTCACTTTGTTCTGCTGTAGCCAATGACATGTCGACTTGGCCTTGTGTTTTGGATCGTTGTCATGTTGGAACGTCCAAGTACGTCCCTTGCACAGCTTCTGGGCTAATGAGTGCAAATTTTCCTCTAGTATTTGCTGATAACGTGCTGCATTCATCTTTCCTTCAACTTTTACCAAGTTTCCTGTGGCTTTGTAGCTCACACATCCCCAAAACATCAGCGATCCACCTCCGTGCTTTACTGTAGGAAGGGTGTTCCTTTCATCAGAGGCCTTGTTGACCGCTCTCCAAATGTAACGTTTATGGTTGTGGCCAAAAAGTTCAATCTTGGTCTCATCACTCCAAATTACCTTGTTCCAGAAGTTTTGAGGCTTGTCTCTGTGGTGTTTGGCGTATTGTAGGCGAGTTACTTTGCGGCATTTGCGTAGTAATGGCTTTCTTCTGGCGACTCGACCATGCAGCACATTTTTCTTCAAGTGCCTCCTTATTGTGCATCTTGAAACCGCCACACCGCTACTTTTCAGAGAGTCCTGAATTTCAGCTGATGTTATTTGTGGTTTTTTCTTTGCATCCCGAACAATTTTCCTGGCAGTTGTGGCCGAAATTCTTGTTCGTCTACCTGACCGTTGTTTGTTTTTTACAGAGCCCCTGATTTTCCATTTGTTAATCACAGTTTGAACGCTGCTGACTGGCATTATCAATTCCTTGGATATTTTTTTGTATCCCTTTCCTGTGTTATACAGTTCAAATACCTTTTCCCATAGATCAGTTGACAATTCTTTTGCTTTTCCCATGACTCACAATCCAGAAACGTCAGTGGCTGGATGAAAGATGCAAGAGTCTGTCTGGATCCCAGAAACTCACTCCGCTTTTATGCACACACACTGATTACAAGCAAACAGGTCACAGGTGAGGATGTTACCTTTAGTAGCCATTCAAACCCATTTGTGTCAAATTCTGTGCATGTTATCAGGCCAGAATCACCAGGGTATGTGAACTTTGGATCAGGGTCATTTGGATATTTTTGGTAGTCATTAAGATTTAAAAAGAGAAAACACAGTAGTTTGACAATAAATGGCTTCACCCAACCAATAACCATGAGTGGAGAAAACGTTTTTTTTGTTATCATTCATATTCTCTGAAACAAGGCCAAGAAAGGAAAAATTCTGCCGGGGTATGTAAACTTTTGAGCACAACTGTATGTTGTGGGTTTTTTTTGTGCAATTTTGTCACAAAAACTGAAGGATGTATTAGTGCCCGCAAAATGAATGAGATTCTCATACACACTTTTTTTGTCCTTGCAGATTTTATGCAGTTTCAAATCTGCAGCATGTCAATTCTTTCAGAATTTTTGCAGCATTTTTCACCTAATCTAATTAATAGGGAAAAAAACGCAGCAAAAATGTGAATATTTTTGCAGCATTCTTCATGTGTAGATTAAATGGGTGCTTTGTCTACAGTACATATTTAATAAAGTTAGTTTTATTCACCAAAAACACTGTTACATTTTTTCACGTTGCCATTACTTTCAGAAGGTTAATAAAGCTGCAAAAATGCTGAAAAAATTGACGTACAGCAGATTATAAAAAAACGCTGCACTTTTCCAATTCAGTCAGGAAAAAATAACAAGCATGTGCATGAGATTTCTGAAATCTCATAGCTTTTTCCGGTAATATAAAATTCAGCTTTTAATTGGCATTACAAAAACGCAGCAAAAATCCAATGTATGAACATAGCCATACTGTATACCATCATAAAAAAGTAATTTTGCAAAAAAATCAGTAAAAAAGACAACACAAACAAGCAAATGTTATTAAATACAAGACTTGGGGCATAATAACATATATCCAGGATGTTACAGTTATGACAATACCATATACAGTATATGTTAGAAATGCCATAAAGTTTATAAAGACTGTAATAGAATTGCATGTATTTTGCATTTTTGATAAAATAAAAATGATTTTAAATGCAATTACAAAGTATATGCACTAAAACATGGCACTTACATAAAGTATAACTTGTCCCCAAAACATCAAAGATTATAAAGCTACATTGAACAAGAATAAAAAAAGTTATGCGCATCAGAATTCAAAGAAGCAAAATAAAAAAAATGTGTTCTCCAGGTCCAAATTTGCCAAAATCTACTACATCTTGCATTTTCCATGATTTTTAAGGGCGACACCAAGTCTTTTAGGCATGGAATAAATAAGTTGGTGACATATTGCAACATCAATCTTTTTCCATTCTTCAAGAACAACCTCTTTTAGAGCCTGGATGCTGGATGGAGAGCGATGGTCAACTTGTCTCTTCAGAATTCCCCATAGGTGTTCCATTGGGTTGAGATCAGGAGACATGATCAGGAGTCATCTTTCCGCCTGATCTTCTTCAGAAATGTAACATTGGGCTTAGATGTGTGTTTTAGATCATTGTCATATTGGAAAAATGCACGTCTACCAAGGACACAGAGTGATGGGAGCAGCTTCTCTTTCAATACAGAGGAGTACATGTGTGAATTCATGATACCATCCATGATATGTAGCTCTCCGACACCAGCAGCTCTCATGCAGCCTCACATAAAGACACTGCCACCACCAAGTTTCACTGAAGAAGAACAGGGTGAAAGTGATTCAGTGGCCAATTTTCTCCTAATCTGAACCCAACCGAACACCTATGAGGAATTCTGAAGAGACAAGTTGAGCATCACTCTCCGTCCAGCATCCAGGCTCTAAAGGAGGTCGTTCTTGAAGAATGGAAATGGATAGATGTTGCAATATGTGGCCAACTTGTTCATGCCATGCCAAGAAGACTTGGTGCTGTCCTTAGTAATAATGGAGGTCATACAAAGTACTAGCTGCAGTAGTTTTTGATGTGGGGTGTATTCGCTTTTGAATCAACTAATTTGAGTAAAACTGAAGATTTTGTGATTAACGTCTTGTCAAAAATTTGGAAATTGTTATTGTGTTCATAGATATTTCTTAAAATTTTACTTTTTAAAGGGGGTGTACTCATTTATGCTGAGCATTGTAATTTAAAGCAACTAGCTCAGGTCAGGAGAATCAACGGTTAGGCCAGGTTTTCCGATGCAGGCATCATCCGTGTGCAGGCCTTAGGTCAGTAATTTTTCTGATTCAGATTTCATCAGTATATAGTAATTTTGTCAGTTTTTACCATCAGTGTTTCATTAGTGATTTTGTATTAGAAAATAAAAATATATATTTCAAAGCTTCTCTTACCTATTATAATGTTAATCCCATACCGCACACAGACTGTACACTGATAGCATCCGTGTGTTACTGTTAATTTTCATGGTGTTAGGCTCACTAGGTGAGGTGCATCCTCAAAGCCCAGGAATCCACGAGTGTCGGTGCAGCAGACAGTTGAGTCACGCGGGAAACAGGTAGCAGAAGTACGGGAGTCTACAGACCGGTAGAAGACCGGTAGAAGATGTGCTGGAGATCGCAGACAGGTAGCAGATGTCCCGGAGACCGCAGACAGGCAGCAGAAGTCCTGGAGACTGCAACCAGGTAGTAGAGGTCCTGGATATTGCAACCATGTAGCAGAGGTCCTGGAGACTGCAACCAGGTACCAGAGGTCCTGGAGACTGCAACCAGGTACCCGCGGTCCTGGAGACTGCAACCAGGTACCCGAGGTCTTGGAGACTGCAACCACGTAGCCGAGGTCCTGGAGACTGCAACCACGTAGCAGAGGTCCTGGAGACTGCAACCAGGTACCATGGGTCCTGGAGACTGCAGGCAGGTATGAGAGGCCCTGGAGACTGCAGACAGGTACCAGAGGTCCTTGAGACTGCAGACAGGTACCAGAGGTCCTGGAGACTGCAGACAGGTACCAGAGGTCTTGGAGACTGCAGACAGGTGCCAGAGGTCCTGGAGACTGCAGACAGGTACCAGAGGTCCTGGAGACTGCAAACAGGTACCAGAGGTCCTGGAGATCATAGATAGATAGCAGAGGCAAGGAGACCAAAGACAGGTAGCAACAGTCTTAATACCAAGACACAGGTGTGTGTCTCGGTAGGCTTTATATAGGCCTAGGTACATGATCACATGGGAGCACGCCAGGCTACTTTCAAAGCCCGACGTGGAGCACAAGAAAGTTTAGTGGACCAGGGTGAAGGTAGCAGAGACTGGACCCATGACAGGTGTGTAACACACAGACCCTAGACTTCTATGGCTAATGTTAATCTGTGGATGGGACCAAAAACAAATATGTCTTTGTGATTTATTTTATGAATCATTCAGTCCACAGCAAAAATGCAGACATGTGAACAGTCCCATAGACTATAAAGGGAACGTGCTCTATCCATCAAAAACACTGATAGTACATATACGTAACTCCCGGGGCGTCTGAATGAGACCTTATGCTGTGTCATAATAATGTGCATGATACCAATCGGGCACGTGTCCTGCTAGTATGTATAGACCTGATGTGGTCAGGACTGTTCACTTGCAAACCCATTAATGAACTTTTATTACATAAGACTGGACAATCCCCTGTAACAAATATTGCTCTCCTGGTAAAACAGGGAACCCTAATAACCCTAATGTTTGCTTTGTGTACATGGTACGATGCTCTGGAAGTATTGAAAAGCTGGATGTCTACAAGCTTGACGGTGCATAAATCGAAATAAGAGTCATTTATGTCACCCAGAAATCTAGCAATGTTTTCTGTGACTGGTTTGCTTCACCTAATATCAGCCACTTTCCTACTGGGTGGCATTGGTTTATGAATACATACAGAGAGGCATACAGATTCCACATTAAAAAGAAACCCACTAACTGCTCCACTGATGGATGGCCCCAATAGCCAAAGTCATTGTGCCACAGACAAACATGGAGATTGGCAGCCTTGAAAGGGTTAATGTGCGCAGGGTTTCAGGGGGCTCATTATAAAAGTTCTCAGGTATGTTAATTCTTAGAAAAACATGCAAGTAACCGAAAAAGGAAGTGCTATTTCGCTCACAACTTGTAGCCCGCAGTTCTAAATCAAAGTTAATGAACTGTTACCCATTTCTTACAATATTAATTCACTGTTAACTGCATCTTGTCGCACTTCGCTCAGTGGGACATATTCTACAAATCTGACTCAGATTTTATGGTTTTCTTTTTCCATTCTCATTTCTGGTTGAAGGTATATTGGTCTTTTCTTAATGAAATGATGCCCGGCATGAGATAGGATAGGAGAATATAGAGGATATATTGTTGTAGAAAAGCAGTAAAGGAAACGGGTGCCGGTTTCACACCCACACATGGTGAATAGAATCTATATAAGGCCTCATGCATATTTCCTTTTTTTTTTTGTATATGAGAAAGAACAGACCATTTTTCATCGGTGTGCTGGATACAATTTCCTTCCATTTTTGGGCCATCTGTCAGTTTTTAGAATCCCTGTTACATCTGTTTTTGGGGAAAAAATATTCCAAGCTTCTCCTACCCATTATTCAATAAAAAATGGACAGTAGTCAGATGACACAACGGTCAACGGACCTATTGATTGGAATGGGCGCGTTTGATCAGTAAGTTGGATATAAAAAAACGAACGGTCTCCATTTTTTTGTGAACACAGTATAATGGGAACCAGCTACATCTATTTTTTGATCTGGTATTGCAATATCGACCCTTTAACGAGCCTTGCCATAGGGTAATAGCCAAGTCACACTATCCTAGGTCATGTGGCAAGGCCTATAAGTCTCCTCACTGTGACATGCCAGGCCTACAGGATAAACGGAACCCCTTAGATCCTTGATCTGGTATTAATATTTATACTTATTCTCAATTCTTTAACACTACACTAATTGTGATCTATGGGTATACTACAGCCATTATAAACTGTCGTTGCATTTTTGCTTTTGTATTTCTATTTTCTTGGCTATTTATGTCTCCACCCTTGCATTTATATCATTATGTTCAGCCTTATATTTGGTTTAAATAGAGTCTGTTTTGATCGCTCTATATATACATATTTATATATTTCTTTATGGAGATCTGGATTTGTGCAAACCTCTCCCCCTTTTTTTTTTTACCTTTTAAATGGTTTTAACATTTTGTTGTTCATCATGACTATTGAATAAAATATTTCACAAATTTTTGCATGCAGGCTGTCTCATACTCTCATTAATTGAAAAGACACCTCATGACAAAGACGATTAAAAAATTACATATAACAATTAAAATGAAAAACAGGGAGGGCAAGGAAACATCAGCAGCATGTACACATAGAGAACAACCAAAATCTAAGTAAAGTAGAGTGGGGGACGGCACGGACGCATCCTCAGCATGGCTCATGGTTAGTCACTCTTTATTTATACCTATGTGCTGTATTTATTTGTATCTCAAGGGCACTGTCCTATATTTATTTATTATTCAAGCACTTTATTAGGTATTAATTAGCACCATGCACTTGTTATAACTGCATAGAGACTATATTAGGCTATATTATTCAGCACTTTTTGTAAACATTTAAATTTATTTTTATAATATTGGCACTGTGCACTTTACTTAGATTTTGGTTGTTCTCTATGTGTACATGCTGCTGATGTTTCCTTGCCCTCCCTGTTTTTCATTTTAATTGTTATATGTAATTTTTTAATCGTCTTTGTCATGAGGTGTCTTTTCTATTAATAAAAATATTTATTATTATATTTGAATTGTGTATTAATTTATTCCCAGATAGTTTCCTTCTAATCTTGTGTTTTTTTGCTATTTGGCTAGTGGTATGTATAGTGTTGGCTTGTTTACAATAAATTCTCTCCTGCTATAGGTCTAATGTCTCATACTCTCATTTATTTTGGGTTACTAGTGCCTTCCATATACATCCTTCTCCTCGTTATATTTACGAGTTCTATCTGTGAAAACATGAATAGAAAACATAAGGGAAAAGTAGTTGTCTGAATGATGTCTAAAGTTGATCGCTTAGTAGAGTCTCTACCCTCGTCATGTACTGGATCACAGAATCTGGGCCAACAGCATTAAGAAAACATTCACCACCTTACCTTGTTTATTAAAATATACGCTCAGCCATTTCTATGTTGTATCTACAACATTATATATATATTTTTAAAAGTGGCTATGAATTAGTAGCGAAACCCCATACACGGGTATCACCTTTCCTAGACATCTGGTTGATATGTCTTCTTAGTCCACGGCCCCACTATCAGTATTTGGTCAGTATTCGGTCAGTATTTTTTCTCAGGAGTGGGAGCCAAAACCAGGAGTGGATGATAAATGCAGAATTGGTGACTTGTTTCTTTTATACCTTTTCTCTGATTGTTCCTCACCTGCTTTGGCTCCCACTCCTGAGAAAAAATACTGACCGAATACTGATCAAATACTGATAGTGGGGCCGTGGCCTTACGGTGCTGCAATAAGGAGGTGGGATGCATAACTAGACTGGTTTGCAACTCTAGATTCCAGGAATGCTGGATGACAAATGATAGAAAAAGACAACTCCAGGTATTTAGTAATGAGTTCATTAAATGCAAATTTCAGTTTGGTCCTTTTATTACTGTTAGGGCTCACATTATTATTATTATTATTATTTTTAGAGCACCATTGATACCATGGTGCTGTACATAAAAGGGGATTACATACAAAATGCAAATATAAATTACAGTGAACAAACTAACAACGACAGACTGGTACAGAAAGTAGAGGACCCTGCCGTTGTGGGCTTACAGTCTACAGGATAATGAGCTATAACACGGCTGAGTGCTATTCAATGTTTTATCAGATAGCACTCGGCCTAATGTTATACTATGGGGCGGTGCAGATCTGCTATGTTTCGGCATAAGAACAAAATTGCACATGCTGCAAATGGCTCCAGAATTGGGACCATGTGCACCCATACAAGTCCATGGGTGCAAGTCAAAAATCCGTGGCCTCAGACAATGGAGAAGATGGAGACAGATGCTACAGATATAAAATTAGCACCATGGTTCAATATCCAGTGTGGACTTCTCTAAGACTATGTTCACACTTGTGTTTTGATATTCCATTTGTCTATTCCGTTATTAGGAAGAGACAAATGGAATAATGTAAAAAAAGGATCAGTTGCATAACTGTGACGAATAAAAGCAGATTGACCCCATTGATTATTATGGAGTCTGTCTTGGTTCTGGTTTAGGTGACTATTTTTAGGATGGATGAGAAAGTGCATTATGCAGATCTGTAGTTTAAGGTGTAGATGAGATTTAGTAAAATCGAATCCGTTTTGCTTCTCTTATAAAACACTTTGAATTTTCCATCTGCAAATCTACATAGAAAATCTATTGCATATCTGCCTCATGTGAACATAACCTAAGGATTTCATTGAAAAAAGTTCAGCACCTGAAATCCATTCCATAAATGAGAAAGGTGTTGTTCCTGTAGCATGTTATGTATATGAATATTTAAAAACTCAATTAGGACGTGTGGAACAGTAGCAGTATTTTCTGCATGACCAGAGTATTATACAGTCATGGCCAAAAGTTTTGAGAATGACACCAAAATTATATTTTCACATGATCTGCTGGCCTCTGGTTTTTATTAGTGTTTGTCTGATGTTTATATCACATACAGAAATATAATTGCAATCATATTATGAGTACCAATAGGTTATATTGACAGTTAGAATGAGTTAATGCAGCAAGTCAATATTTACAGTGTTGCCCCTTCTTCTTCAAGACCTCTGTAATTCTCCCTGGCATGCTCTCAATCAACTTTTGGACCAAATCCTGACTGATAGCAGTCCATTCTTGCATAATCAATGCTTGCATTTTGCCAGAATTTGTTGGTTTTTGTTTGTCCACCTGTCTCTTGATGATTGACCACAAGTTCTCAATGGGATTAGGATCTGGGGAGTTTCCAGGCCATGGACCCAAAATCTCTATGTTTTGTTCCATGAGCCATTTAGTTATCACCTTTGCTTTATGGCAAGGTGCTCCATCATGCTGGAAAAGGCATTGTTGGGCGCCAAACTGCTCTTGGACGGTTGGGAGAAGTTGCTCTTGGAGGACATTCTGGTACCATTCGTTATTCATGGCTGTGTTTTTAGGCAAGACTGTGAGTGAGCCGATTCCCTTGGCTGAGAAGCAACCCCACACATGAATGGTTTCAGGATGCTTTACAGTTGGCATGAGACAAGACTGGTGGTAGCGCTCACCTCTTCTTCTCCGAATAAGCTGTTTTCCTGATGTCCCAAACAATCGAAAAGGGGATTCATCAGAGAAAATGACTTTGCCCCAGTCCTCAGCAGTCCACTCCCTGTACCTTTTGCAAAATATCAGTCGGTCCCTGATGTTTTTTCTGGAGAGAAGTGGCTTCTTTGCTGCCCTCCTTGAAACCAGCCCTTGCTCAAAGAGTCTCCGCCTCACAGTGCGTGCAGAAGCACTCACACCAGCCTGCTGCCATTCCTGAGCAAGCTCGGCACTGCTGGTAGTCCGATCCCGCAGCTGAAACAGTTTTAAGATACGGTCCTGGCGCTTGCTGGTCTTTCTTGGGCGCCCTGGAGCCTTTTTGACAAAAATGGAAGCTCTCTCCTTGAAGTTCTTGATGATGCGATAGATTGTTGACTGAGGTGCAATCTTTGTAGCTGCGATACTTTTCCCTGTTAGGCCATTTTTGTGCAGTGCAATGATGGCTGCACGTGTTTCTTTAGAGATAACCATGGTTAACTGAAGAGAAACAATGATACCAAGAACCAGCCTCCTTTTAAAGTGTCCAGTGATGTCATTTTTACTTAATCATGATTGATTGATCGCCAGCCCTGTCCTCATCAACACCCACACCTGTGTTAATGGATCATTCACTAAAACGATGTTAGCTGCTCCTTTTAAGGCAGGACTGCAATGATGTTGAAATGTGTTTTGGGGGTTAAAGTTCATTTTCTGGGCAAATATTGACTTTGCAAGTACAGTAATTGCTGTTAAGCTGATCACTCTTGGACATTCAGGAGTATATGCAAATTGCCATTACAAAAAATGAAGCAGTAAACTTTGGAAAAATTACTATTTGTCTCATTCTCAATACTTTTGGCCATGACTGTACATATTTCTGGATTCATTCCCTCGAAAATAAAAGCACCAGACTGTGATGGTGAAAAATTTGGCTATAGCCGCCTCTTTATAAAATAACAATTTATATAAATTGAACATGAAGAGAAATACCAATCTCTGAAGAAAAATTGTCGCGGGGCCCTATCAAACTGAGGAGGTCCTGAATAGCTCCGTTACCAGCAGTACCACAAGACTTCCTAAGCCCTCAGTCGCAACTTAATGACTCAGGAGGGGGAAGAGGGGACAAAATTGTCCAAGATATTGCCCCCTTGTTCATTTCTACCTGCTCTCTGGAGATTCACGCCTACATGAACAAAAGTCTTTAACCTCATAAAGAAGTGGGGGTAGCCATATCTCCGATGGGCCCCGACCAGCTTAATCAGGGCCATCTCTGACCTCCTCACCGCCATAAAAAGCAGACAAGATCTTTTGTACGCATTAATGAACATATACTGTGTTCCAAATTATTATGCAAATAATATTTTCTCAGATTTTCCCAAATTACCTATATGAATTGCAGTCATTGTAATTTTCCAGTCAAATAACTATTAGAGTACAATTGAAAGGTTTTTGTACAAACTGCCTATGATAACAGTATATTTTTAAAAAAAATAAAAAACTCAAACTGCACTCAAAATGCATGTTCCAAATTATTATGCACAGCAGAGTTTTCAACCTTTTCATTTTAATAAAGAACAAAAAAATGGTCATTTTTGAAATTATAAGCATTAGCAGGTTATTACAAACTGAAATCAAACAGTTTTCAACTCAAAACTTTATTCTAGGTGATGTTACATTTGCACATAGGACGCCTTGTTCGAAAGGAGCTTCTGAACTCTCTCGTCCATTGAATTTGTCAGGTTTTGGATGGTTTCTGCTTTAATTGTTTTGCATGAGGACAGAATACCCTCCCAGAGCTGTTGCTTAGATGTGAACTGCCTCCCGCCATCATAGACACTCCTTTTGATGATGCTCCAGAGGTTCTCAAAGGGGTTGATGTCAGGGGGGGGAGCATGGGGGCTACACCATAAGTTTGTCCCCTTTTATGCCCATAGCAGCCAGAGATGCAGATGTGTTATGTACAGCATGAGACGGGGCATTATCATGCATGAAATGATCTTGATGGTCCAGATGGATGGAGTGGAGGATGGCTGGTTGATGGACACCCCATGCAAACACGGCTACGGCGCTAACAAGGAGGAGGTGGAGTAATGTTTGGGGCTGGAATCATGGGAGAGAGATTGTCGGCCCTTTTAGGATCCCTGAAGGGGTAAAGATGAACTCCATAATGTATGTTGAGTTTCTCAAACAGCACTTCCTGCCATGGTTCAAGAAGAAGAACAGTGCATTCCGCAACAAGATCATTTTCATGCATGATAATGCCCCGTCTCATGCTGCACATAACACATCTGCATCTCTGGCTGCTATGGGCATAAAAGGGGACAAACTTATGGTGTGGCCCCCATGCTCCCCTGACCTTAACCCATTGAGAACCTCTGGAGCATCATCAAAAGGAGTGTCTCTGATGGCGGGAGGCAGTTCACATCTAAGCAACAGCTCTGGGAGGGTATTCTGTCCTCATACAAAACAATTGAAGCAGAAACCATCCAAAACCTGACAAATTCAATGGACGAGAGAGTTCAGAAGCTCCTTTCGAACAAGGGGTCCTATGTGCAAATGTAACATCACCTAGAATAAAGTTTTGAGTTGAAAACTGTTTGATTTCAGTTTGTAATAACCTGCTAATGCTTATCATTTCAAAAATGACCATTTTTTTTGTTCTTTATTAAAATAAAAAGGTTGAAAACTCTGCTGTGCATAATAATTTGGAACATGCATTTTGAGTGCAGGTTGAGTTTTTTATTTTTTTAAAAATATACTGTTATCATAGGCAGTTTGTACAAAAACCTTTCAGTTGTACTCTAATAGTTATTTGACTGGAAAATTACAATGACTGCAATTCAAATAGGTAATTTAGGAAAATCTGAGAAAATATTATTTGCATAATAATTTGGAACACAGTGTAATTAAAAAAAAGATAAAAGTCTCCTATTGTCCCGCAACACAAACGATCTCCAACATCTTTTCAGGGCTTGTAGAACTACAAATGTCTTTGACACATTTGTCACCCTCAACATCTGAGACCCAAAATATTAATTTGCCATTTTCTTCTATATCCCCAAACTAGGCACTTAACTGGACAATGAGTCCCCAAAGAAAAACAACAAAAGCAACAACAGATCCCCATTAAACCTATCCTGATCTGTCTCCTGACAAAATCTAAACCATACCACATCATACAACTTCTTTGTATCGTACCAAGTGATCGACCCATCAGAGTGAAAGCTATCCAAAGGCCAGTCTCCATAGATGACCCAGAAAAATAATGTCATTCTTCTATGCCTCTGGCACCAGCATGCAAGAACATTCCCACTTGAAAGGAGAATCGGCTAAGGAGTTCTGTAATAGAGGTAAATTCCTTGCTCCCAACCTTCCATTCAAAGGCAAACCCTGCAATACCAAATGCCGGAGAAAAGTTCCACCAGAGGAGAAGACACAGACAAACTATTGATGACTTGCACCACTGTATTATCATAACAGAATCTTACCTTCATGTTTCAGAACCACACCCCACAAACTTCCCAAGCTGCCACAATGTAGAAAAGGTCTAAAAGAGCAAGGTTACACAGAAAGCCTTCCATTCTCCAATCATCAGGCCAAGCTCTCACAAACCGTTCACCATGACTCCATACCTATGTGCACCTGAGGCATGTATGAACAGCTTAATCTCTGCACTGTCCACCCAGTCCTCTAGACATACAGACCGACCATGATACCGCTCCAGAAATGTGTCCCAAATCCATAGATCAACCTTAAGATTCATCATCACGCAAAGAAAATGGAGGAGACTGCGAATCCTAGAAATCGCCCAAGCCAATTGTAGGCAAATATCTATCCCATTGGCATAAAGTGACAAGCAAGTTTAACTTTCTGAACAATGACTATAGTTGTCTCAAATGCACTTTTTTGCTGACTACTCCACCACTGATATATCTTCTAGCTTGTCTGCCGGCAAATGACAGTCTATCGAATCCAACTCAGTTCCAAGGAGGTGTACGATTGTGGCTGGACATCGTGAAGTTATATGGAGCAAAAGTTCTCCAGGTAACTGCAACCCAGAATGTTTCACGGCCCACTCCATAAATCTGCTAAAGGTCTCAAAATAGGAGAAGTAGTTCCCGTAATATTTTGCCTCCCACATAAGCCCTGCAACACATTTACTTCTTTACGTCAGGTTCACACAAATGTTGAAATTATTGGACCAGTTAGTTACCGCAAATTGCAGATGTGCCTGTGTGCTCGTCCGTATAGTGGACATGTGCCATGTGCGCTGTCTCATCCATCAGACATACAGTGGTGGCCAAAAGTATTGACACCCCTGCAATTCTGTCAGATAATACTCAGTTTCTTCCTGAAAATGATTGCAATCACAAATTCTTTGGTCTTACTATCTTCATTTAATTTGTCTTCAATGAAAAAACACAAAAAGAATTGTCCTAAAGCCAAATTGGATATAATTCCACACCAAACCTAAAAAAGGGGGTGGACAAAAGTATTGGCACTATTTGAAAAATCATGTGATGCTTCTCTAATTCGTGTAATTAACAGCACCTGTAACTTACCTGTGGCACATAACAGGTGTTGGCAATAACTAAATCACACTTGCAGCCAGTTAACATGGATTAAAGTTGACTCAACCTCTGTCCTGTGTCCTTGTGTGTACCACATTGAGCATGGAGAATAGAACGAAGACCAAAGAACTGTCTGAGGACTTGAGAAACCAAATTGTGAGGAAGCATGAGCAATCTCAAGGCTACAAGTCCATCTCCAAAGACCTGAATGTTCCTGTGTCTTCCGTGCGCAGTGTCATCAAGAAGTTTAAAGCCCATGGCACTGTGGCTAACCTCCCGAGATGTGGACGGAAAAGAAAAATGGACGAGAGATTTAAACGCAAGATTGTGCGGATGGTGGATAAAGAACCTCGACTAACATCCAAACAAGTTCAAGCTGCCCTGCAGTCCGAGGGTACAACAGTGTCAACCCGTACTATCCGTCGGCATCTGAATGAAAAGGGACTTTATGGTAGGATACCCAGGAAGACCCCACTTCTTACCCCGAGACATAAAAAAGCCAGGCTGGAGTTTGCCAAAACTTACCTGAGAAAGCCTAAAGCATTTTGGAAGAATGTTCTCTGGTCAGATGAGACAAAAGTAGAGCTTTTTGGGAAAAAGCATCAACATAGAGTGTACAGGAAAAAAAAAGAGGCATTCAAAGAAAAGAACACGGTCCCTACAGTCAAACATGGCGGAGGTTCCCTGATGTTTTGGGGTTGCTTTGCTGCCTCTGGCACTGGACTGCTTCATCGTGTGCATGGCATTATGAAGTCTGAAGACAACCAACAAATTTTGCAGCATAATGTAGGGCCCAGTGTGAGAAAGCTGGGTCTCCCTCAGAGGTCATGGGTCATGGCCCAAAACACACTTCCAAAAGCACTATAAAATGGTTTGAGAGAAAGCACTGGAGACTTCTAAGGTGGCCAGCAATGAGTCCAGACCTGAATCCCATAGAACACCTGTGGAGAGATCTCAAAATGGCAGTTTGGAGAAGGCACCCTTCAAATATCAGGGACCTGGAGCAGTTTGCCAAAGAAGAATGGTCTACAATTCCAGCAGAGCATTGTAAGAAACTCATTGATGGTTACCGGAAGCGGTTGTTCGCAGATATTTTGGCTAAAGGTTGTGCAACCAAGTATTAGGCTGAGGGTGCCAATACTTTTGTCTGGCCCATTTGTGGAGTTTTGTGTGAAATGATCAATGATTTGATTTTTGCTTCATTCTCTTTTGTGTTTTTTCCTTGCAAGCAAATTAAATGAAGATAATAATACCAAAGAATTTGTGATTGCAATCATTTTCAGGAAGAAACTGAGTATTATCTGACAGAATTGCAGGGGTGCCAATACTTTTGGCCACCACTGTATGAGTAGTGCATGTGGGGATTTTAAGTCTGTGTGGAAAATTACTTGCGTTCACTAGCTTGGACTAACATTGTCCAGTGTCTGATGCGGACATGGACAATAAATTAGCTTAAAACATAGTCGTCTGAACCCCGACTTTGGGTAGTTTTTGCAAACTGTATTTTTGTTTTAATACCAAGTTGTTTCTGGCTGTTTTAATGCATTTTTGCTGCGAGTCAGTAGGAAAATATTGAATGCACTATGGACAGAGCAGTTTTTGTGCCACTTTATTATTCTTTGGGTACCATGGGGTTATTTCTTTTGGTGCACTTTCCTAAAAGCTTCTTTACAAAAGCTGCATAAAAAATGCATATGCAGATAAAAAGAAAATTGCCAAATCATGTTATTTTTGCAAGCAAGAAAAAAGCCTTATGTAGAAAGAAAACGCACATAATTTAAGAAATACAGTATTTGTTTCCTGGGGTATAAAAATCCCCACAGCATTCAGATCTACCCACTGCATCAACCATCATGTGTGCGGAAGTCAAATCAGATGTCTTCCAAATTCAGCACTGCAACAGTGGATGTCACTGAATGAATGGGAAATTACTACTATAGGACAATGGGAAATTACAATTATAGCCCAAAGAGAGTTGCTTAAAGAGTATCCAATGTTTTTTTTTTTATTCTTGGATAAATCAATAGTACATGTGAAAATATTTTTTTTTTGTAATAGATATTATTTGATAAAATCGGCTTCTTTCTCCTCCTGAATGATAATTCATTCTCAAAATTCTTAATTCGCGGGTGAAATCTATCTTCAGTGAGTACAGATTTTCTCATTGCTGAGATAGGAGATAGCAGTGTAAGATCTCAGCAGCAGGAGGGACACTAAGGAGCTGTCAATCAGTCTATATGGCCTGAACTTGAGTTTACTCTTTCACAAAAATTATACTGTCAATCTGACAAAAGATTTTTGAATCATGGAGAACTGGAAACAAATGGGTTAAACCTGTTCTGCCGTCAAAGGATGATGAGGAGACAGGCATCCAAAATATGCGGTTTATTAGTCAACGCGTTTTGACGTTTCAAACTTCTTCATCAGGACAAACCACGTGATATATACAGTCAGCACATGCAGATGTATATAGACATAAAATTCAAATAAAGGTGTGTAAAAACGGACCTTTGTGGTCATATGACCGGGCTGTGACATATAACCTGAAGGAAGTGAATTGTATTTGACACTTTTTGTGCAGAACACTATTAATAAACATATAATAAAAAATATATCCAGGTAAAAAAACACATTTTGCAAGAAAAAATAATGAAACATGTAAGAACCATTAAAAGAATAAAAAATATTAAAAATGGATCGAATTGATCTCTATGTGTTCATTATTGATGTTGAAACGTGGGATTATTTACAAGAGCCACTCAGTTAGTTGTTACTTTACGTAAGAAGAGACATCAGATCGAGTGGTAAATAAATTATGTGTTGTATAATCAATAAAAATGCTGAAAAAATGTGTCAAACTCAGTGTTTTATTGGTAAAAAGTGATGAAATAAAAGAAAAAGAAGAAAGGAAGAAAAGGGAGAAAAGAGAATACAAAAAGAACAGAACCGGTCTCCACGTGTTTGATTGACACTATGAAAACAGGGTTTTTAGTGTCATGAGCCACTGGCTCACTAGAGGATCTGATTGGCAGGATCAGCCAGTCACTTCTTTCAGGTTATATGTCACAGCCCGGTCATATTACCACATAGATTTGTGTTTACGCGCCTTTATCTGAATTTTATGTTGATATACATCAGCATGTAAAATGCAAGAGGAGGTGGAGTTTTACGGTATAAATATAGAAAAAGTCTTTACTAATAGAACCAACATGTAACAAGTAGATAGAAAATACATATAACATACATATATCAGACAATTAAAATATGTGTTTAGGATCAACAGAATACCTAGCCAGCCAGTCAATTCATCAAAGGTAAGTTTCTATATAAGTAATTAGATAAGGAGTATTCCCTTGAAAAAGCATGGAACTCTCCACGCGAAACACGCGTTGGGGAGTGCCCATAACCCTCTCATCTAAAAGCCTGACAGTCCTATTGGGGTAAGAAGTGCTGAACAGAATAATTTATATATTTAAGGAATTTTTGTACTTTTCTTTGGGTAAATATGGTACATGATTGAGAGGCTTACTATCATCACTGACATGTATAAACCATTACTTGGTCAGCTAATAATGCTACCAGGTTTACCCCATTAACTTGATCTGCCCCAGAATACTTCTTATCTAATTACTTATATCGAAACTTTGATGAATTGACTGGCTGGCTAGGTATTCTGTTGATCCTAAACACATATTTTAATTGTCTGTTATATGTATTTTCTATCACTTTGTTACATGTTGGTTCTATTAATAAAGACTTTTTCTATATTTATACTGTAAAACTCTGCCTCCTCTTGCATTATGCTGTACTTTTGGAGTGTTGTTTTGGTTCACCTTCACAATATTGTGCAAATGAAGCCCTCATAAAAACTGATTCTGGGTTCTTGGTTATTAATACATCTGCTTGTGTTGACTGTATGTATCACTGTGGTTTGTCTTGAAGAAGTTTGAAACTTCGAAATGCGTTGACTAATAAACCACATATTTTGGATGCCTGTTTTCTCATCATCCTTCAACGGCAGCGTAGATTTAACCCATTTGTTTCCAGTTCTCCATATTTCCTTCCTCGCGGGGCTACAGCAGCCTAAGGCTATGTGCCCACGTTGTGGAAATGAAGCAGAAAATTTCTGCTTCATTTCCGCATGTCCTCTCCCGGAAAAACGCATGCGGAATTCCGCACGCGTTTATCGCGCATTTTCGACATGCGGAATTGCCTTGCGTTTTTTTATTGCATTGCAAAGGCAATTCCGTTTGCGGAAACGCAAAATTAATTGACATGCTGTGGATTATTGCACGCATCAAAAACGCTGCGGAAAAATCCGCAGCATGGGCATAGAACTTGCGGATTCCCCTTGGGGACCATGGGGGGGCAGATTACCTAGCGTTTCACAAGCGTTTACGCTGCGGAAATTCCGCAGCATATACGCTTGTAAAACGCTACGTGGGCACATACCCTAAGGCTGTGTGCCCACGATGCGTATTTGGTGCGTTTTTTGGTTCGTATTTGCAGCGCGTAAACGCTCCAGAAACGCATTGCATACCTTATCCCATGACTTCCTATGACATTCTGCAAGTTCTGTGCACATGGTCCGTATTTTTTCTGCGCAGATTTTACTCGCAGAAAAAATACGGACATGACCAATTCTTGTGCGTTTCTGCATGCCTATTTGCCTATACAATGCATTGGAAAAACGCATGGCAAATCTGCATGCAAATACGCGTCAAAAACGCATGTAAAAACCGCATGCGTTTTTCTGCCAAGGAGATGCAGAAATGCTCAGGAAAATTTCTGCTTCATTTCTGCATCGTGGGCACTAAGCCTCAGCCTTTTTCAGTGGTTGTGAGCACTCAACCTGTCCAGTCCATTGTTGTCCTATTTTACAACCAGATAAGACCCTATTGCGCTCCTTTGTCCTTGCAGTTTTTACCAAAGATTTTTGAATGAAGTACACCAGCCTCATCAGGTCTAAGAATGTATGCAGCTTTAAAAAGAGCCTGTACTACATGTCTAACCTGTTATATAGGTATGGCTTTGTTTGGCACAAATATCTGCTGTAATGAGATGATACATTTCTTGTGACCCTTTTTTAAGAAGAAAAAATACTAAAAAGTTGTCTGGGGTAATGAATGCAGAAGTTTGTTGATATATACACCACACATGGTACGCTGTATTTTCGGATGTAATTTCTCCATTTTCAGCTGTGCACTGATTGATACATGAGCTCTTGTGTGTTTGCGATCTGCTTCCGCCCCTGCATTTTGCATTGTGAAAGTCAGAAGTGCCTGGAGCACAGACATACAGGAAATGTAATATGCTTTGCTCCATATGTTCATACCATCTTAGATAATATATGATCGTCGGCCAGACTTATACCTGCAGAGAAGGAACCATGTGCGTTCAGGAATCAATTTCATGTCAATCACTTTCACCAGGACACCGGCACCAGTCCGCTCCTTTACACATAGCTGCTGCCTCCCTGCTGCTCTGGTAATGGCCATTTGAGCCACAAGTGATTGTTAAATGAATTTCTTGATATATTGGCTGGTATGATGTGTGTGTTGTCTGTAGACCCACACGACATGGCCGGCTCTATACACTCCGTATAGAAGTTACCTTACACTTTGCCAAAGGCTGAGTGTAAATATTCCATAGTGCTGCTGTAAATCCGAGCAGGGTCACCCAAGGCAGGAAAGAGAAGTCAATTCCTAATGGGTCACCGGCAGCTTTACATCAGACCTGGATATTCTGTATGAAGCATGTATTATTCTTTATCGTGCACTTTTCTTTCAATGTTCATGTGTTTACTGGCTGCTACACCAAAGACAGACCCGGCTATGTGATCTCAAACCCTAAACGGATCTGTCTGACGTGTATTCTTAGGTGCGCGGTTTGGATTTTAAATCCGCACCCCATCAATTTTTGGTGTGAATTTTTACTGCTGATTTCACCTTCTGAAATACATAAGGGAAATCTGAATGTAACTTTTTGCAGATTATTGGGTGGATTTTTTTCCCATACAATTTACTTTAAATGTAAATTGCCGTATTTAAAGGGAATCTGTCTGCAGGTTTTTACTATGTAATCTGAGGACAGCATGAGGTAGCAACTGAGACACTGAATTCAGGGATGTGTCACATATCAGTCTGTGTGCTGTTGTTTACTTATAATGAAGGTTTTATCAGCAGGAGATTATCACTGCTGGACTACAGCTCACATGAGCCCTGGTCTGACCACTCCCCCTTCTCTGATTAGCAGCTCACTGTCAATATACAATATACACGGAAAGCTATGGTGTGGGCGGAGGCAGCTTTTGAGCTCTGCTGCGTGCTACATCTAAAACTCTGATAGTGTCACAACTGCTGCTCCCAGTAAACTAAGTGACACATCACTGGAATCAGGGTCTCTTTCTCTACATTATGCTGCTCTCAGATGAGGTGGCAAAAACCTGCTGACAGATTCCCTTTAAAGAAATAGGCCAACTAGACAACATTCTTTAAAACAAGGTCGGACCTCATTCACCGTCAATGATTCACGTACATGTTCTATCCATGGTTTCACACAGAACAAGTATCCATTATTGTCTATGAGACAGCTCACATGTCCCTGTTTTTTGTATGCAACATTTAAAAAAAAAAAATCAAAATCGCACATTCAAAATTACAGTGTGCTTTCCATGAAAAGATAAACACTCAGTCAGCTCACTGATTACATCCTAGTTACATCCTAGTGCTGTCTGATTTTTATCATTTAATGGGCTAAAGAACTTTGGAATTTTTTTTTAAAAACAGTCGTTTAGTCCAAAGATGGATGAAAATTGGATCTAGCATATTGATAAATGGTAATGGTAAAGAAAGGAAAGAAATGGTAATTTCTTTTGTACCCCACAAAAATGGCAGGCATATGAATGAGGCGTTACTGTGTTAATCAGCCTCTCCAATATAGAGGTAGTAATCAAACATCAGGGGAAGATGCTTGTGGTTACACAGCTCCCCTGCAGGGGAAACTCAGTATTACATGTCACCAATTGAAATGATTAAGCAACCATGTACCAAATGGCTAAAGCAAGGCCACTCTTTCTAGAAGCTCTTCCCTCTGGCCTCTGGCTAATAGGAAGCGTTCTCAACTAAATTCTTTTTATAAAATCAATTCTTGTATTAGCAATATAGTGCCTTTATATCGTTTTCTCATACGTCAAATTTCATACTTTACAAATGGAAAATCTTTT
The DNA here is from genome assembly GCF_046119375.1 of Phyllobates terribilis. NCBI lineage: Eukaryota > Metazoa > Chordata > Amphibia > Anura > Dendrobatidae > Phyllobates > Phyllobates terribilis. The sequence continues at coordinate 151,831,208 of NW_027362762.1, forward strand.
TTTTCTTTTGCAGTAGAAAACCTTGCCATTGAACTCAATGAGATCCACACTCAAAGTTGTGTTTTGGGGGACCCTATCCATCATATACTGTATTTATAGTGTTAACATGATAGAAAACCCCACTACAAATGAATGCTAAACGGAATCTGTCACTAGATTTTTTGCTACCTCATCTGAGAGCAGCATAATGAAGGAGACCCTGATTCCAGCAATGTGTCACTTAGTTTACTGGGTGCAGCATTTGTGACACAATCAGAGTTTTTAGATGTAGCAGAGCTCAGAAAGCTAATCCCGCCCACACCAGGCTCTGTATGTACATTGTCTATTGAAAGTGAGCTGCTTATCAGAGGAGGGGGCGTGGTCAGACCAGGGCTCACAGAAACTGTAGTCCAGGCAGTGATAATCTCCTGCTGATAAAACATTCATAAAACAACAGCACACAGCCTAATAAGTGAGACAATGCTGAAATCTGTGTTTCCTATCTCACACTGCCCTCAGAATACATAGCAAAAACCTGCTGGCAGATTCACTTTAAACCCAAGATTAATGTGTTTTTCGTCTTTTCTATAAATGCTTGGCTTGGTTGAGCGTGCCTCTTATTGCAGACAAGTTGCTGCTAGATATTATAATACCTTATATGTAAGAATAGTGTCCAGGCTGGCGGTATCTGGCAGAAAAAGGGAGCCTGGCATTAATACATATGAAGCTGATGATCCATAGTGTTACATATACTTGTGAGATCTTTAGAAGTTGATGGATACATGGACAGCTCAATATCTGCTTTGTAGATATACTGGGAGCTGTACACATGTGAAAGATATTTACTGTGTCCTTTTGGGATAAACATCTTGTTGTTCACTTAATGATTGTTATGATGAGCTCAGCAGTAGATCTAGCGTAAAACACTCTATGAGACGGAGTCTGAGTATTACCAGCTTAGACTCCTGCCGTCATTTTGTCTGTCTGAGTGCAATTTTCCCATACCCCAAAAAAAAGTCACGTAAAGCAGCATTTGCCATGTGCTTCCTGGAGAATATCCCACATTGCCACAGCTGGAGACTTGCCTCCTGTGCTGCCAGACTGTAATAGTCGTTCTGATCATCAACCACAAAGACAGTGATCAAACAGATATACTAAAGCCATTACAGGGCCTCGTGGTCCAGATGGATGAGGAGAAATTGCTGCTTGATCTTACAGCATCTGTATGAGACAAGCTCCTCTGTCGCTGAGGGAGTATGTAAGAAGATAGGCATTCTGTCTTTCAGGAAACAAAAGGAAGAACATTCGTAGGGTGCGGAGTAGCGATCCTTTATAGCTTTCTACAATTTCACTTCAAGATGCGCTGTTCAAGATCTACACGTCAAAGCCATGAAATTTAATAGTTTCCAATTTTCCAGAAAATCGATCAAAAACGAGTATAAATAAAACAAAGAAAAATATTTCATGTATTTTAAGTTGCTGAATAACATCTAGTCCAGGGATGTCAAACTCAAACACACAAAGCGCCAAAGTGAAAAACTTGGACAAAGCCATGGGCCAACCAGTATACAGTATAATGGGCCCCACACAGTCCTCCATACAGTATAATGGGCCCCACATAGTCCTCCATACAGAATAATGGGCCACACATAGTCCTCCATACAGAATAATGGGCCCCACATAGTCCTCCATACAGTATAATGGGTCCCACATAGTCCTCCATACAGAACAATGGGTCCCAAATAGTCCTCCATACAGAATAATGGGCCCCACATAGTCCTTCATACAGAATAATGGACCCCACATAGTCCTCCATACAGAATAATGGGCCCCACATAGTCCTCCATACAGAATAATGGGCTCCACATAGTCCTCCATACAAAATAAAGGGCCCCACATAGTCCTCCATACAGTATAAAGGGCCCCACATAGTCCTCCATACAGAATAAAGGGCCCCACATAGTCCTCCATACAGAATAATGGGCCCCACATAGTCCTCAATACAGAATAATGGCCCCACATAGTCCTCCATACAGTATAATGGGCCCCACATAGTCCTCCATACAGATTAATGGGCCCCACATAGTCCTCCATACAGATTAATGGTCTCCACATAGTCCTCCATACGGTATAATAGCCCCCACATAGTCCTCCATACAGTATAATGGCCCCACATAGTCCTCCATACAGTATAATGGCCCCACATAGTCCTCCATACAGAATAATGGGCTTCACATAGCCCTCAATACAGAATAATTGCCCCACATAGTCCTCAATACAGAATAATGGCCCCACATAGTCCTCAATACAGAATAATGGCCCCACATAGTCCTCAATACAGAATAATGGCCCCACATAGTCCTCAATAAAGAATAATGGGCCCCACATAGTTCTCCATACAGATTCATGGGCCCCACATAGTCCTCCATACAGATTCATGGGTCCCACATAGTCCTCCATACAGAATAATGGGCCCCACATAGTCCTCCATACAGAATAATGGGCCCCGCATAGTCCTCCATACAGAATAATGGGCCCCGCATAGTCCTCCATACAGAATAATGGGCCCCACATAGTCCTCCATACAGTATAATGGGCCCCACATAGTCCTCCATACAGAATAATGGGCCCCACATAGTCCTCCATACAGAATAATGGCCCCACATAGTCCTCCATACAGAATAATGGGCCCCACATAGTCCTCCATACAGATTCATGGGCCCCACATAGTCCTCCATACAGATTCATGGGCCCCACATAGTCCTCCATACAGAATAATGGGCCCCACATAGTCCTCCATACAGAATAATGGGCCCCACATAGTCCTCCATACAGTATAATGACCCCACATAGTCCTCCATACAGATTAATGGGCCCACATAGTCCTCCATACAGTATAATGGGCTTCACATAGTCCTCCATACAGAATAATGGGCCCCACATAGTCCTCCATACAGAATAATGGGCACCACATAGTCCTCCATACAGTATAATGGGCTTCACATAGTCCTCCATTCAGAATAATGGGCCCACATAGTCCTCCATACAGAATAATGGGCTTCACATAGTCCTCCATACATAATAATATGCCCACATAGTCCTCCATACAGAATAATGGGACCCACATAGTCCTCCATACTGTATAGTGGGCCCCACATAGTCCTCCATACAGTATAATGGGCTTCACATAGTCCTCCATACAGAATAATGGGCCCACATAGTGGCGGTTCTGGTGTCGCGGGGCAAATATATTCACCCTCCGGGCCAGAGTTTGACATGTATGATCTAGACTGAATAAGTCTCCTGTACAGATCAAGGTTCAACTTCACGCTCAGAGGTACGACCCATATAGGTGCCTCAAGATAATGCTTTCCACTTTCTAGCCCCTTTATATCTCATTGTGCAAATTGTGAAATTACATTAAAGTGGTGTCGCTAAGATTTAAAAGTTACCCCCTAGCCATAAGATAAGGGATAAGTTACTGACAACTCGGAGTCCAACCACTGAGACCACCAGCAATACCCTGAACAGAGACTCATCTGAAGAGAGGAGATCAAGCATGAGCACCACCACTCCATTCATTCTCTATGGGACTGCAGGAGATAGAAGGTGCTGTACACAGCTGTCTCCAGCAGTCCCATAACGAATCAATAGAGCAGAGGTGCTCACACAGGACCAGTCCTGGGGATTGCTGAGGGTCACTGATCCTCTGCAATCAGTAAGTTATCCACTATCTTATGCATCTTGATAGTTATATTATTATTTTAATTCATTACCTTCTTTGTGATCAGTTTTAAAAAATTTTTTTAGCTTGTAATGTGTATAGTAGCGTCACAACTACCCCTGACATAAGTTGTTGCTGGAAACAAGGGTAGGGCATGTTAGATTTCAGTATGCCCAGTCCTTTGTTCCTGGTAAGTCCAACAGCGACCATTGAACAAGTGTTTGGTTGAAAGCTATCTTAGGTGTATGGCACCTTTAGCTGGCCGGTGATTTCCCAAAGTACAGGCTCCTGATTTTAGGCAGGTGAGATGATTAGCAGGGTTCAGGAGAGAAGTTCATATAGGAACGTATCTTCATTTTAGTTATTAACTATATAACTACTATGTAATAGTTAATATGTTTGATTGGTTTGCATTTCTGTACTGGGTGAACTGTTAAATGGGGATCAACATAAATTTCTGCAGTCAGTTTGTGTGATTGCAGATTGTCAAACCCCAACAATGTGCCATTTGCACACTGTCAGGATTCCTCGCTTTTGCCAGCTCGATCGTTCTGTACGCACACTGCCAATCAACTGCTGTATAACAACTTTTCCTGCTTCTCTCAATGTTCAATGGCAGCAAATCACACACATCACTTTTGGTCAGGTAATAGCCGCTTAAGCTGACAATAGAGCAGAATCCTGACAGTGAGCATATTGCAAACTGTCAGGGTTCGGCAAGCTGCAATCACATTTAGTGACTGCAGAAATTTATGTGGAGACCCAAAAATCCCTTTAAGGGGTTTCTCACACTGGCATATACTATGGCTTGCAAAAGTATTCACCCCCTTGATTTTTTGCATATTTTGTTACATTACAACCTGTTTTTAAATATTTTTGTATTCCGATTTGTGTGTGATGCATCAGCACTAAATAATCTAAGTTGGTAAAGTGAGAAAAATATAGGCAGAAATTAAATTTATGGGATCAAATAACCTAAAATTGGCATGTGCATATGTATTCACCCCTTTTGCGAAGAAGCCCCTAAAAATGTCTGGTGCAAGCAATTACCTTCATAAGTCGCATGCTTAGTCAAAGGAAGTCCACCTGTGTGCAGTCTAAGTGTCTCATGGTCTGTCAGTATATACACACCTTTTCTGAAAGGCCACAGAGGCTGCAACACCATTAAGCAAGAGGCATCACTAACCAATCACCACCATGAAGACCAAGGAGATCTCCAAACATGCCAGGGACAAAGTTGTTGAGAAGTACAAGTCAGGGTTGTGTTATAAAAAAATATCCCAATCTCTGATGATCCCCCGGAGCATCATCAAATCCATTATCATGAAATGGAAAGAACATGGTACCACAACAAACCTGCCAAAAGCGGGCAGCCCAATAAAACTCTTAGCCCAGGCAAGAAGGGCATTAATCAGAGAGGGAGCACAGGGATCAAAGGTAACCCTGAAGGAGCTACAGAGTTCCCAAGCAGAGACTGGAGTATCTGTCCATACGACCACAATAAGCCATACACTCCACAGAGGTGGCCCTTATGGAAGAGTAGCCAGAAAAAGCCTTTACTTACACACAAAAATTGTAAGGCTCGTTTTTAGTTTGCCAAAAGACATGTGGGAGACTCCCCAAGTGTATGGAGGAAGGTACTGTGGTCAAATGAGACCAAAATGTAACTTTTTGGCCACCAAGGTAAACGCTATGTCTGGTGCCAAACCAACATAGCTCATAACCCCAAGAACACCATCCCCACAGTGAAACATGGTGGTGGCAGTATCATGATGGGGGGATTTTTTTCGGCAGCAGGCACAGGGAAAATGGTCTGAGTTGAAGGGAAGATGGATGGTGCGAAATACAAGGTGTTTTCTTGAACAAAACCTGTTTCAGCCTGTCAGTAATTTGAGACTGTGACGGGGTTCACCTTCCAACAACACAATGACCCAAAGTATACTGCTAAAGCAACACTCGAGTAGTTTAAGGGGAAATGTGTAAATGTTTTGTAGTTACCTAGTCAAAGCCCAGACCTTAATCCAATTGAGAATCTGTGGTCAGACTTAAAGATTGCTGTTCACCAGAGGAAACCATCTAACTCGAAGGAGCTGGAGCAGTTTTGCCGTGAGAAATGGGCAAAAATCCCAGTGGCAAAATGTGGAAAGCTCATAGAGACTTATCCAAAGCGACTTGCTAGTGTAATTTCTGCCAAAGGAGGCTCTACAAAGTACTGACTTTAGGTCGGTGAACAGTTATGCACACTGACGTTTACAGTTATTTTGTCCTATTCATTGTTTGTTTAACAATAAAAAGAAAACAAATGTTCACAGTTGTAGGCATGTTCTTTATATGAACTGATGCAAACCCTCAAAAAAAAACAGTGAAGTTCCAGGTTGTGAGGTAGCAAAACACGAAAAAATGCCAAGGGGGTGAATACTTTTGCAATTTACTGTATTGTATGCGAGAGAATCAGGCTAATTATGCTAATGACACTCGGCTCAAATTCTGTCAGGGTTAGATCTGAGTGTCATCTGAGCGTGATCCGATTCTTTCACATGAGAAAATAGCAGCACAGGTATGGAGAAGATTGAAAACTTAATTTCTCCATCTTCTCCATAATCTCTGTGAGCGTACATCGGACTGCACTTGGATGGTATCCGAGTGCAGTTTGATGTTTTACACGCACCCATAGACTTGTATATCAGAGCCACTGGCAGCATGCTGAGATTTTTTTCTCATGCCGAATCGGCATGAGAAAATAAACCCAGATCTACACTGCCCCATGCTATCCGATAAAACATTGCATAGCACTCTTCTGCCATCATGGACAGAAATAGCAATATCATGTACCTGAATTATAGCATGTGCAAAATCTCATCAGAACAGTACAAACCTATAAGTGAGTGAGGCAGTTCTGCTCTCTGTAGTGCCACGGAGAAGTACTCTCCTACACATTTGCATGATATTTTCAGATTAATAATAATGTTTTACCAATGCAACCCAAGCCAAGGAAGTATGCTTCAAATGAGAAATTGAAGCTCCTGATTGTTTTCCATTGGCATCATAACTACTTTCACGCACTATTTTTTTTATAAATGAGTCACCATTCCCCCATATATTTTGTATTCATGATTAATGCCTAAATATTTCATTACTTTTTGATGGCCCTTAACTGTTAAGGATCTCAGCGGTGGCACTGGTCATAAATCAGAAATCAGCACCTAAAGCAAATTTCTTTTCAACTCTTGATTCATGTGTACTATGAAATCACGATAGCCATGTCTGTAATAGCAGAAACCCTGCATAACAACGTAGGAGGTAATTCGTGAAAACATAGGGTGTAAACCCTGCGTTTAGGTCAGGAGCGGACAAATCATTGGTGCAATCTATGCATTCGCAAAGCAGCCCAAGGGGTGAAGGGGCCACTACCACCTCCAAAGCAGGTGGAATTGTGCGTTATGAGGAGCTATTGGACTGCAAAGGGCCCATATATTGTTCATGCACAGGGCCCCTCTTCTGTCTGTGTCCACTTTTGGTTTACGACTTTATACAGTAGCACAGGGAGTAGATGCCACATATGTAGAGGGAAATGGTTCTGTACTCATGTAATAAGAGAATTAATAGAAGTCAATGAGACTAATCAGTGGGTGGAGGATAGGAGTAATAGTCTGCGCTGCTGTGTTAGATTCAAGAAATCTGGAGGACGTGATGAGGGATTAGATCATGCTGCTTTATTCTCAACGCGTTTCTAAGTTGTACCAACTTCTTCACCAGGAGAACCACAATGGAGACATTTTTTCTCCATCTTATCGTCATCCTAGAGAATCGGATCACACTATGATCACACACAGATCAGAGTGTGATCAGAGTGTCATTTGCATAGTCGACCCTCTCCTCTCAGATGAGAGAATCTATGGCTATCTGCACCTGCCCTTACTACAAGTAAAAACCTTGCAGTGGAGTATTCAGCTACCTAAGAGTAGCCACTGTAGGAAAATCATGGTGTTATAGATGATCGCTCTTTTGTAAGTTATTCTTGTTTCTTTATTGTAGGTAAGGCTTATGGGCTTCTATACTGTAAGTATTGATCTTTGATAGCTTTATCTCTAAATTCAAAACCAAGACTGCAAAAAGTAAGACACAAATATGGTGGAAAGCTTGTCTAACACTTGGTGCCAGGAATCCTAAAAATAACTCTTTGATCGTCTCATCGTTTCGTTTGCTTCCTACCTTCAGCAAAACACAAGAGATTTCCTGATTTCCCCCTTCTCACCTGCAACCTTCACTGTCACAAGTCCTCTCCTTTACAAGTCCATTCTCAACATTACAGCCGGGGTGGGGGGGGGGGTCGGTCACGCAGATCCCACCACTATTACCACTTTGTCACAGATGACATCAGAGAGATCACCCAGATCCCACCGCTGCCACCAGTTTGTCAAATGGACGTAACTCTGCTGCCTCCAATCGTCAGGTCAATCATGCAATCGAATGACGAGTGATGGACGCAACTGCTTTAACTACTAGGCCGGTTATTGGGAAACTCCCAGACAGCGTATGGTATATATAACTCAGATTCCATAGCACAGTACAGACCAAAAGTTTGGACACACCTTCTCATTTAAAGATTTTTCTGTATTTTCATGACTATGAAAATTGTACATTCACACTGAAGGCATCAAAACTATGAATTAACACATGTGGAATTATATACTTAACAAAAAAGTGTGAAACAACTGAAAATATGTCTTATATTCTAGGTTCTTCAAAGTAGCCACCTTTTGCTTTGATAACTGCTTTGCACACTCTTGGCATTCTCTTGATGAGCTTCAAGAGGTAGTTACCAGAAATGGTTTTCACTTCACAGGTGTGCCCTGTGAGGTTTAATAAGTGGGATTTCTTGCTTTATAAAAGGGGTTGGGACCATCAGTTGTGTTGTGCAGAAGTCTGGTGGATACACAGCTGATAGTCCTACTGAATAGACTGTTAGAATTTGTATTATGGCAAGAAAAAAGCAGCTAAGTAAAGAAAAACGAGTGGCCATCATTACTATCATTACTTTAAGAAATGAAGGCCAGTCAGTGCGAAAAATTGGGAAAACTTTGAAAGTGTCCCCAAGTGCAGTTGCAAAAACCATCAAGCGCTACAAAAAAACTGGCTCACATGAGGACTGCCCCAGGAAAGGAAGACCAAGAGTCACCTCTGCTTCTGAGGATAAGTTTATCCGAGTCACCAGCCTCAGAAATCGCAGGTTAACAGCAGCTCAGATTAGAGACCAGGTCAATGCCACACAGAGTTCTAGCAGCAGACACATCTCTTCAACAACTGTTAAGAGGAGACTTTGTGCAGCAGGCCTTCATGGTAAAATAGCTGCTAGGAAACCACTGCTAAGGACAGGCAACAAGCAGAAGAGACTTGTTTGGGCTAAAGAACACAAGGAATGGACATTAGACCAGTGGAAATCTGTGCTTTGGTCTGATGAGTCCAAATTTGAGATCTTTGGTTCCAACCACCGTGTCTTTGTGCGACGCAGAAAAGGTGAACGGATGGACTCTACATGCCTGGTTCCCACCGTAAAGCATGGAGGAGGTGTGATGGTGTGGGGGTGCTTTGCTGGTGACAATGTTGGGGATTTATTCAAAATTGAAGGCATACTGAACCAGCATGGCTACCACAGCATCTTGCAGCGGCAAGCTATTCCATCCGGTTTGCGTTTAGTTGGACCATCATTTATTTTTCAACAGGACAATGACCACAAACACACCTCCAGGCTGTGTAAGGGCTATTTTACCAAGAAGGAGAGTGATGGGGTGCTACGCCAGATGACCCGGCCTCCACAGTCACCAGACCTGAACCCAATAGAGATGGTTTGGAGTGAGCTGGACCGCAGAGTGAAGGCAAAGGGGCCAACAAGTGCTAAGTATCTCTGGGAACTTCTTCAAGATTGTTGGAAGACCATTTCCGGTGACTACATCTTGAAGCTCATCAAGAGTGTGCAAAGCAGTCATCAAAGCAAAAGGTGGCTACTTTGAAGAACCTAGAATATAAGACATATTTTCAGTTGTTTCACACTTTTTTGTTAACTATATAATTCCACATGTGTTAATTCATAGTTTTGATGCCTTCAGTGTGAATGTACAATTTTCATAGTCATGAAAATACAGAAAAATCTTTAAATGAGAAGGTGTGTCCAAACTTTTGGTCTGTACTGTATATACCCCTGTATGGTCACTGCCAACTCCACAATAACAAAATGAACTACTAGCTGCCACAACCAATCATTTATTCAGGCTGATTGGTCACCCATTACAGGTAGCGTATGGCTTCAGGGGTGCGGTTTACAGAGCAAGAGGAACAGAGCTATTACATTTTATATATTTAATCCTGAAAGAAAGGCAGTGTTTATAAAAAAAATATACAAGATGATACAAAATGGGAACAAACAATACGATATATACAATTACATAAAACAAAACGGAATAACAACAGAAAATAACTAAACCTGATGTTGCAGGAATGGCTTTTATGGTTATGGAAACGCTTCGATTAGGAAAATGGGTCACCCTCAAAGCAAACTTTGTCTTCCCGAATGAACAAAGACAGACACCCAAACTCTGATTTTTATTAGATCAAGGTTACGCCCTCATACCTCTCCTTGGTGAGATCATATGGGGACTAGTTGTGGGATGTGCTGGGTATGTTACAGTTTTATGAGATCCCTTACTTTCAGGATATCTTCACATCTGGAGGTCCCAGGTGGTAGATATTGTTGTTATGTTTCTTATCGCAATTTTATCTGTCTGTAAAGATGAAATATGGGATGAATAGTACCATCCATCGAACCAATATTAAGTTGGAGGGGTTCTGCCGGCCTTACGGTGATGTGAGTGAATGCGTTATGTCCGCCGAAAATATATATCCCATAACTATAAGATCGAAGCAGACTCCAATTTTCATCACTGACCACTTGCTCCAAAAGGTCTAAGAAAGATTCTATGATCAGAGGAAGCTCTTTAGTTGGGAAGCATACTTCTGCACCTCTGCGTAAATGAATCTCAGACTTGGTGTCTCTTTCCCAGCAAATCTCCCTGCTGTAATTACCTGGTCACTGCATGAGTCCCCTACTTCAAATGAGATGGACGTGACAGCTCTCTCTCACTTCCCCTGTTTTAATTAGTTTCTGTCTTTCCTAGTTATAATTTCTCTCAGCCACAGTTAATCCCATATGTTCAATGTGAGGGTGAGATGTCCCCTCTGTGTCTTATGGATTTTAATTTCTCTCTATGACATCCATCTTACCATCTTTTTTCATTGCCCAATTTTTTAAACGGGTTGTCCCATCAAAGATATGTATAGCAAATCCACAGGGTATGCCATAAATGTGCAATAGATGTGGCACTGGAGCTCCGTATCAGGAATACCTCCTAGGGGCGGACACAGACAGAAGAGGGTCCCTGTGCAGGAATAGTATATGGGCTCTTTGCAGTCCAATATCTTATCATAATGCACAATTTCACCTGATTTGGAGGTGGCAGTGGCTCCCTTACCTCTTGGGCCCCTTTTTGTCTGCACAGGTTGCACCAATGGTATATCTGCCCCTGCTCAATACCTCCCCCATGAAATGGACCTCAAATCGAGCTGTGCTTGTGCAAATTTGCATGAAAGTTGGAAGTTCTCCGAGGATCTATGGGCATTGCTGTAAAAATCAGATGGAAATGAGTCCCATTTAAATGTTAGAAGATGTGCAAATAACAGTAACTTGTTAGTTATGTGACTTGGCATGATGAATTTTGTTCACACTGATATTAATTTCGTATTTGTGAACCTTTATAATTTTATGTGAAGAATGAATTGGAAGCTTGTTGCCTAGCATCTGCAGACTTCATTTACAAACCCGTATTATGGCTTTTTTTCATACAGAGCCATAATTGTGCCCATATAGAGGTGCATTTGATTGTCACTGTTGCTTTTTATTTGTCTGGAAGCATTGCTTCTAGGGGACAATAGCTCCGCCATACAGCCCCTGATGGAGCACTGCTTGGCAGCACGCGGCTTCCCTGCAGTTCTACAGTATTGAGCCTCGGGATACTCTGTATACTGCAGCATATCCTCTGAGCCAAGTGAACGAGGCCCTAGAGCAGGGGTCCTCAAACTACGGCCCGGGGGGCCACATGCGGCCCGCGGAGGATTTTTATCTGGCCCGCCGGGCTGTGGGCGGAGGAGAGCGGTGTCAGCGCCCGCTCCCTCCCGCTTGCTCAGGGCCCCGGCAGGCGGATACTTACCTCTCCCCGTGCCTCTGCAGATCCGCTGTCTTCCTGCTGTGTGCTCCCTGTGACGTCTCAGGTCAGAGGGTGCGGTGACTTCTTTCCACCGCGCCCTCCCGTGAGCCGTCACAGGCAGCGCAGTGCGGGAAGACGCCGGCGACGCTGGAGTCCGGACCCGAGCAGCGGCAGCAGGTGAGAAGTGAGGTGAGTATTTTTTTTTTTTTTAATGTATGGAGGCATGGGACATAACATTAGGGGTGATATCCTACATAGGGCATAATATGGGGGGTGACATCCTGCATGGGGCATTATATGGGGGAGTGACATGCTGCATGGGGCATTATAAAGAGAGGGGGGTGATATCCTGCATGGGGCATTATAACGACAGGGGAGTGATATCCTGCATGGGGCATTATATGGGGGGGGTGACATCCTGAATGGGGCATTATAACGACAGGGGAGTGATATCCTGCATGGTGCATTATAACGACAGGGGAGTGATATCCTTCATGGGCCATTATATGGGGGGGGGGGGTGACATCCTAAATGGGGCATTATAACGACAGGGGAGTGATATCCTGTATGGGGCATTATATGGGGGGGGGGTGACATCCTGAATGGGGCATTATATGGGGGGGTGACATGCTGCATGGGGCATTATATGGGGGGTGACATCCAGCATGGGGCATTATATGGGGGGGGGTGACATCCTGAATGGGGCATTATAAAGACAGGGGAGTGATATCCTGCATGGGCCATTTTATGAGGGGGTGACATCCTGCATGGGGCATTATATGGGGGGTGACGTCCTGCATGGGGCATTATAAGGGAGAACAGCCTGCATAGGGCATTATAAGGGGGAAACAGCCTGCCTATTGAGGACCTATGCTGCCTATTGGGGACATTTACCTGCCTATTGAGGACCTATGCTGCCTATTGGGGACATTTACCTGCCTATTGGGGACATTTACCTGCCTATTGGGGATATTTACCTGCCTATTGGGGACCTATGCTGCCTATTGAAATACGGGTTGATTTAACTTTACTTGTTCTTCATTTTAAATATTGTATTTGTTCCTGTATTGTTTTTTTACTTCAAAATAAGATATGTGCAGTGTGCATAGGAATTTGTTCATAGTTTTTTTTTTAAATTATATTCCGGCCCTCCAATGGTCTGAGGGCCCCCTGTTTAAAAAGTTTGAGGACCCCTGCCCTAGAGCCATAGCAATATCTGCATAAAGTTTCCATGTTCAGCTGATCATGGGGTGCTGAGACTCGTAGGGTTTACCCCAGCAAATCTCTTAATGATAAAGAAATTACAGTTAGGTCCATATATATTTGGACAGAGACAACATTTTTCTAATTTTGGTTCTAGACATTACCACAATGAATTTTAAACAAAACAATTCAGATGCAGTTGAAGTTCAGACTTTCAGCTTTCATTTGAGGGTATCCACATTAAAATTGGATGAAGGGTTTAGGAATTTCAGCTCCTTAACATGAGCCACCCTGTTTTTAAAGGGACCACAATTAATTGGACAGATTAAATAATTGTAAATAAAATGTTCATTTCTAGTACTTGGTTGAAAACTCTTTGTTGGCAATGACTGCCTGAAGTCTTGAACTCATGGACATCACCAGACGCCGTGTTTCCTCCTTTTTGATGCTCTGCCAGGCCTTCACTGCGGTGGTTTTCAGTTGCTGTTTGTTTTTGGGCCTTTCTGTCTGAAGTTTAGTCTTTAACTAGTGAAATGCATGCTCAATTGGGTTGAGATCAGGTGACTGACTTGGCCATTCAAGAATATTCCACTTCTTTGCTTTAATAAACTCCTGGGTTGATTTGGCTTTATGTTTTGGGTCATTGTCCATCTGTAGTATGAAACGACGACCAATCAGTTTGGCTGCATTTGGCTGGATCTGAGCACACAGTATGGCTCTGAATACATCAGAATTCATTCGGCTGCTTCTGTCATGTGTCACATCATCAATAAACTCTAGTGACCCAGTGCCACTGGCAGCCATGCATGCCCAAGCCATTACACTGCCTCCACCATGTTTTACAGATGATGTGGTATGCTTTGGATCATGAGCTGTACCACGCCTTTGCCATACTTTTCTCTTTCCATCATTCTGGTAGAGGTTGATCTTGGTTTCATCTGTCCAAACAATGTTCTTCCAGAACTGTGCTGGCTTTTTTAGATGTTTTTTAGCAAAGTCCAGTCTAGCCTTTTTATTCTTGATGCTTATGAGTGGCTTGCACCGTGCAGTGAACCCTCTGTATTTACTCTCATGCAGTCTTCTCTTTATGGTAGATTTGGATATTGATACGCCTACCTCCTGGAGAGTGTTGTTCACTTGGTTGGCTGTTGTGAAGGGGTTTCTCTTCACCATGGAGATTATTCTGCGATCATCCACCACTGTTGTCTTCCATGGGCGCCCAGGTCTTTTTGCATTGATGAGTTCACCAGTGCTTTCTTTTTTTCTCAGGATGTACCAAACTGTAGATTTTGCCACTCCTAATATTGTAGCTAGTTCTCGGATGGGTTTTTTCTGTTTTTGCAGCTTAAGGATGGCTTGTTTCACCTGCATGGAGAGCTCCTTTGACCGCATGTTTACTTCACAGCAAAACCTTCCAAATGCAAGCACCACACCTCAAATCAACTCCAGGCCTTTTATCTGCTTAATTGAGAATGACATAACAAAGGGATTGCCCACACCTGTCCATGAAATAGCCTTGGAGTCAATTGTCCAATTACTTTTGGTCCCATTAAAAACAGGGTGGCACATGTTAAGGAGCTGAAACTCCTAAACCCTTCATCCAATTTTAATGTGGATACCCTCAAATGAAAGCTGAAAGTCTGAACTTCAACTGCATCTGAATTGTTTTGTTTAAAATTCATTGTGGTAATGTCTAGAACCAAAATTAGAAAAATGTTGTCTCTGTCCAAATATATATGGATCTAACTGTATATAGCCAACCCCAGAGGGAGTCAGTGTATTTCAGTACAACTCTGTGGAATATTTCTATTGCCATTAATGCATGTTTTTCCAGTGGTAAATGGGCAGATGTCTCCATAGCACAAAGCACCTGTCATTTTAAAAGCCATCTGCACTCTTTATTGTCCACCAACCAGACCCTATGTGAGGTCAGCAACATGATTCCCTTTTCAATGAGAAAGGAAAGGATTATTGTTATTGGACAGAGAGGAATATGCCATAATGGAAAGCTGCATTTAATAACACGTGCTTTAGTGCCGAGGAGCGCTCAGTAATTACTGAATAATTGGTTCTACAAGAGGACGGTAGGATATGCAGACTAGAGGGATCCTGAGCGGAAAGCTCATACACAACCACATTACAGCCACATTACGTCCTCTACTCTACATCTGATTGCCTCTTATTTCATATTGAGGAGCTTAGAGGTTTTCAATAAGATTCCATATGAATGCACATTGCTTTGGGGTGAATATATTGTACATATGGCACCATTCAAGGTGTGTGAGGCAGCACACGGGGGTCATACTGCTCTGTACTATGGAGCCATTCAACTTCTGTGCTCTTGAGGCGACCTAAAGTGCCTAATGCAGGGGACAGTGACTGCAAGGGTTAATTGTGGAGCAAGGACATTTCTTAGAAAGTGAACTGCGGGATCTTTAAGGGTTGGTTTAGAGTAGAGAACAGTGTGTTATAAAAGGTCAAGCTTACCTTCTCCCATCTTGGTGAGAAGAAGACTCACTTGCTCTCCAATGTCTTTTTCTTTTGGCTACAATCTTAGCAAGGTATGCTAGTCTGCATTTGTACGTTCCTGTTTATTCGATGGACATGGTGTCACACCTAGACAGGGTTTTTTCCATGCTCCAGATTTAGGGCTCACATGAGTATATGTGACACCCCAGGGGTCTGGTTGCCACAGTGATAGAGATATTATGTCTGAGAGCAGGTGGGAGGTCCTTTGGTCAGGGATCCTGTGCATGCCACACCTCCTGCCCAGTCTTGGGAGGGGAAGAACTTCCCCTGTATAAACCCGGGGCTGAGGCAGGGTGAGTCAGACAAGGAGAGTGGAGAAGAGAAGCAGCATAGGAAACAGCAGAGTTACAAGGAGTCAGGGGCTGGCAGCTACAGAGCTCGCCCTGACTAAGAAGATTCTTTACCGGACCCGGAGTCCGAGGCTGTGGGGACTAACTCCTACCCAGCAGCAGAATCCGTCGGGCAGGGGATTTCAGGTCCTCTGGCCCAGAAGCCCGAAGGCACGGTCACACGCGTGGGACCAGCACCGCCATCGTGGAGCGGAAGCCATTAGAAGGCCCCGAGTCACCGGCCATACGGGTGAGCACCACACGGTACACTCAGGGACGTGGGCTACTTACATCAGCTTCTAGCAAGGTAGCCAGAAGAGTACAGTCAGTTTGGGAGGCCTACAACTACGCCTGGCCAGGGGAGATCCCATCTGCTCAAAGACTGACCAGGCCCCGTTTGCTAGCAAGTACTCCGGGAGGGTCTGTCGTTGTTACCAGTAAAGACCCTGAACTACACCGTACCGTCTCTGAGTGGTTCCTGCTACCCCCATCATCCACGTCGGCTGCCCTGAGGCCATACCCCTCCCGTTGGGGGTTATACTATCACGCTGCACAATCCTACCACCGGCCTCAGCGGTCTGCCCTGCAGCAGCAGCTTCCTGGCTGCACTCAACGGGTGGCGTAGTCATCAACTATTTACTACTAATAGACTGCCGTCTAGTTTGACTCCCTGGGCACGGACCGGGTCACCGCCACGAGATTACAACCCTCCACGGATCCGGCTCCGGGTAAGCTCCCGCGTGCGCACCGCAGCGCGACACAGGCCCAGGGGCGCGTCAACTTTGGCGTAGTCGGCAGGATTTCGTGCCCGCAACCACCGGGTACTGCGTGCCTGAAAAGCAAAGACTGTTCAAACTTACCAGTGGTGAAGGTTTCCCGCCATCCGGCGCCATCTTCTACCTTCTTCCCGCCATCCGCGAAGTTTTCCCGCCATCCGGCGCCATCTTCGACCTTCTTCCCGCCATCCGTGGAGTTTTCCCGCCATTGGACGCCATCTTGAGGACGCCGCGCGGGAAGAAGAGGGGCGTGGACTCCGAAAGCGCGCGAGAACTGAAGCCCCGCCTCACGTCCGGACGTTGCGTAAGGTCCTGGAAGGAGCCCAGCAGACGCCGACGTCACAGGAGCGCGACGGAAGGTCCTCAACCCTGACGATCCACTGCGGAGCCGCGGCCTACGGAAGAGGATCATCGCAAGGTAGGCCACGGTCCACTAGGGGGGAGGAAGATGTCGGATACGGAGGAGAGCTTCACTGCCTCAACCCCCGCCAGCGCTACCGCTGCTGCAGTTATGCCCTTCACCATGCCCTATATCCCGGGAGCAGCTTGGCTACCCCAGTACTCAGGGGAGTCACATACCCTGCATGACTTTAGAGAAAAGCTGGATAGCCTCTTCCAGGTGTACCCCCTCACAGAAGAGCAAAAAGTGAGCATCCTGGTGGCCCAACTAACCGGGGCAGCCAAAAGGGAAGTAAAATCCTGGCCACCTGGGAGGAAGACTGTCGCAGGGATACTAACCCGGCTGAAGGACACCTTTGATACCCGCACCTCAGCCGAGATTAAGCTTAGATTCTACGGGTGCAAGCAGCGAGCGCATGAGAGTATAAGGGACTATGCACTAAACCTACAAGAGGCCCTGAGGGCCATAAAGCAGACCGACCCTGATGGGGTGGGAAACGAGGACAGGCTGTTGACTGAACAATTTATAGAGGGTTTATATTGCAATGCCCACCGAACCCAGTTGCGGGCAATGGCCTTACAGGATCCCCATCTGGACTTTGCACAGTTCAAGGACAGAGCCATCCGGGTGCTCCGAGAACCGGCACCAGGTGGCGTTGTGACCCACAGACGCCCCACTACCACTTACTACCAGGAGGCGGCGCCCTTGTCAGCAGGGCCTGTGGGAGCTGATGCGCAGGCTTTGGACAATGACCCGGCTCCAGACCTACACCATCAGGTCCAAGAGCTAGCTAAGAGCGTTGCTGCGCTAACCCGAACTGTGCAGTCTTTACAGGTTTCCACCCCAGGGAAGATCCAGCTGGCATCCGGACCGGAGGACATCCCGTGGCGTCGACCAAGGAGGACCCCACCGGCCAGAGGAAGACCCAGTGACCGATACAGTGAGGACGGACGACCCATCTGCCGCCGCTGCAAGCAACCCGGACATATGGCAAGGTACTGTTCTTTAAACGGGCACAACCTGGGGTAGAGGGCCAACCCCCAGGAAAAAGATCACCAGGCCCATCGAACTGGCGCGACAGATATGTGGGAGGACGTCCAGCCTGTGGTACTGGATGGCATTCCCATGAGTGCCCTACTGGACACCGGGTCACAGGTCACCACCATCCCGTACGTGCTCTTCAAGCAGTACTGGAATGACTCGGATATTACCCGCTACCCCGACGACGACTTGAGTATCATCGCCAGCAATGGTCAGCCCGTGCCACAGATCGGATTTAAAGAGGTGACCATCAAAATTGGTAGAGTCGAACTGGCCGCACAGGGACTGATCATTGTAGATATCGATAAACATGAGAGTCACCCAAAAATAACTCTAGGAACTAATGTAATTGAAAATTGTCTTGCAGAGGTGATTTTCCTTTTACAGCAGGTTGCCAAGAATGCCAGCTCCGGCGAGCAGCGGGTGCTCCAGAAAGAGATCCGGGCACTGATGCAACGGCAACAAGTGGAACTCTCCGGCGGTGAGATTGGTAGTGTAAGAATGTGTGACCCTTTTCCTATTGCCATGCCCCCAAAAAGTGAAATGATGATTTGGTGCCGGGCAGCTATTGGTCTGAGAGGTAGAGATTACCAGGCAATGGTAGAACCAGTTTACTCAGACAGTAGGCCCACCATTTTGACAGCACGGGGGGTGGTCAATGTACGCCATGGGAGGGTGCCCATTCGCATAATAAATATCGGGGAGAGGGCAGTGTACCTGCCCCGGTATGCCACGCTAGCCAAATTATATACCACTAATCAAAGTTCTATACAATCTGTGGAACCCTTGCCTCCATCTCACCCGGAGGAAGGTAACGGCTCTAAGAAAGACATGGAGGACTGGTGTCAGCAACTACATTTGGGTACTGACTCCACTCCCTCACATCAGAAACAAGGAGTCTATCGGGTGGTTCAAGAGTATGAGAGAGTGTTTAGTAAACACCCGTTAGACTTCGGGCGAGTCAAAGGGGTAGAACATCGCATCCCCACGGGAGATCATCCTCCCATAAAAGAGAGGTATCGACCCGTACCCCCTGCACATTACCAACACGCCAAGGGGATGCTTAGAGATATGAAGGAGGCTGGGGTAATCCGGGATAGTTGTAGCCCCTGGGCAGCCCCATTAGTTTTAGTCAAAAAGAAAGACAACACCATGAGGATGTGTGTAGATTACCGGAAAATCAACCGTATCACACACAAGGATGCGTACCCCTTACCAAGGATAGAGGAGTCATTGGCTGCTTTAAGATCTGCTAACTTCTTCTCTACCTTGGATCTCACTAGCGGGTACTGGCAGGTTCCTGTAGCAGAGGCGGACCGGGAGAAGACCGCATTCACCACCCCGATGGGACTTAGCGAGTTCACCTGCATGCCGTTCGGACTCTGCAACGCACCAGGAACCTTCCAACGCCTAATGGAGTGTTGTCTGGGCCACAGAAACTTCGAGACGGTCCTGTTGTACCTGGACGATGTCATCGTATATTCCAAGACGTATGAGGACCACCTGAAACACCTGGCGGAAGTGTTCGAGGCTCTGGCGAGTTACGGCCTAAAGGTGAAACCCTCCAAGTATCACCTCCTGAAACCAAAGGTGCAGTACCTGGGACACGTGGTGAGCGCTGACGGAGTGGCTCCCGACCCCGATAAGATCACCGCAATTAAGGGATGGCCAAGCCCCTCCAGCGTAAAAGAAGTGCGGCAGTTCCTCGGGTTGGTAGGCTACTACCGAAGGTTTATTCCCGGTTTCACCAAAAAGGCAGCACCTATGCAGGACCTCCTGATAGGCCAGTCCCGGAAGGCCAAGAACCAGAAGCCGCCCTTCAAATGGGAAGGGCTGGAAGAAGAGTCCTTCCGCCAGCTGAAGATGGCCCTCACGGGGGACGAAATCCTGGCGTACCCGGATTATAGCCAGCCCTTTATCCTCTACACCGACGCCAGTAACATCGGGCTAGGAGCCGTACTGTCCCAGATCCAGCAGGGGAAGGAACGAGTAATCGCCTACGCCAGCCGAAAACTGCGACCCACCGAAAGGAACCCCGAGAATTACAGCTCATTTAAGTTAGAGTTCCTGGCCGTAGTATGGGCAATCACTGAGCGCTTTAAGCATTACCTCGCTTCTTCCCGGTTCACCGTGTACACGGATAACAACCCGCTGACACACCTGGACACGGCAAGACTCGGTGCCCTGGAGCAGAGGTGGATGGCCCGTCTGTCCAACTACGAGTTCACAATTAAATACCGGGCAGGACGCTCCAATACCAACGCGGACGCCCTGTCCAGGATGCCCAACCTGCCGGACGGAGGAGAAGATCCGGAGGGACTGGAAGAAGTTGAACTCCCTGCGTTCCACCGTCATGGGACTATTCAGTATTCCCACCGGGTAAGGAGTAAGCAGGCTGCTACGTTGAACCCCTTACCCCACTACAACTGGGCGGAAACGCAAGACAGCGACCCTGCCGTCCGACTGGTGAAGGAGATGCTGACTCGGCCGGAGGCTCGCCTTGAACCAGACGCTCCGGAGGAAGCCAAACAACTATGGGCAGAGAAGAGTCGACTGTTCCTTTACAAAGGGAAGTTGTGCCGCAGAATGGTTAACTCCCGGACGCATGAATTACTCTGGCAAGTAGTGGTGCCACGAAGAGACGCAGCCATGGTGATGGAGGCATACCACGACGGAGCTGGACACTTTGGGTGGAAAAAGCTGGAGTTCCTGCTGCGCGAGCGGTTCCACTGGGTAGGCATGAGGGGAACCATCGAGAAGTGGTGCAGAGATTGTGGCCCGTGCAACCTGAGAAGGAAGGACCGAGCCAGCCAGAAGACTCCCCTGCAGTCCATCGTCACCCGGCAACCGTTGGAACTGGTAGCCTTGGATCATGTAAAACTGACCCCAAGCAGAAGTGGCTACGTCTACGCGTTAACCATCGTGGATCATTACTCCCGGTTCTTGGTTGTCGTCCCCGTCAAGGACTTAACGGCTCAAACAGCAGCTAGAGCCTTCCAGCAGCACTTCTGCCGTCCACACGGGTACCCGGACCAAGTGCTGACGGACCAGGGACCTGCCTTTGAAGCGGAGGTCTTTCAGGAATTCTGCAATCTGTATGGCTGCCGGAAGATAAGGACGACACCCTACCATCCGCAGACTAATGGACTTTGTGAAAAAATGAACCAGGTGGTAATGGATCTTCTAAAAACGTTGCCCCTGGAAGAACGCAGTCTGTGGCCTGAAAAGTTGCCCGATCTGGTGGACCTATACAACCACATCCCGGTAGGTTCCACCAACTGTACCCCGGCTTACCTAATGAGGGCAAGACCTGGTAAGTTACCTGTTGACCTGGAAATGGGAGTCCTGACCCCCGAGGACACTTCACCAGAAACAGACTGGGACACAGAGAGGCAGCAGCAGTACCGGAGAGTACAGGAGAGCGTGGAGCGAAGTCTCTGTCAGGCTAGGGAAAGACAAGAGAAAACTTACAACCAGTATGCTCCCGCTGTTCCCCTGGTACCCGGAGAGCAGGTCTTGAAGAGGAAGAGACGGCTCCACAAGTTGGACGACCAGTGGGAGAAGGACCCGTACACCGTACTGCCCTCAAGCCACGAGAACCCGAAGGTCTGTACCATCAGTAAAGACGGAGGGGAAACCACAGCCATTGTATCCCGGGACCACCTGAAGAAGTGTCCCGAACAACTGAGGAACCCTGAAGAGGAACAAGAAGACCATCGACCCGTGGAAGAAAGGGAAGATAGGGTTAGTACCGTGCTCGGGGACTTCCCTCAGTCTTGGACTCAAGTCAATGGTGCAGTTGTGGTACCCGTACTCACCTTCCTCCAACCATCATCCCAAGAACCTACGGAGCAACGGGTAGAGCTGGAAGAACAGCCGGTCCAGGAGGCAGAAGACTCCACACAAGCAGAACAGGAGAATCAACCCTCTGCTTATAGTGAGCCTGCCGTACCCCTAGTGAGACAAAGAGCCGGTAGACAGCTGCCCAGTTTACCCTTGACAGTTCCTACACCCTGTAGTTCAGGGCCAGACAGTCAGCTCCGTAGGTCCACTCGGGCCACTAGAGGCCAGTTACCCGCACGATGGAGAATTTGAAGTGTATAAATTGTTTTATTTATGTTTTTCTGTGTCTTGTTGCTTGTGTATAATTTTGTGTTTCTAGTTATTTTTAGGGATCCTTGGTGGATTTACCGGGAATCCTTGTATATAGTTGGAGCGTAACCCAGGATGGACTAGAGACTGTTAAGGACTCGGGGTAGGACAGACCCCTACCTGGTTACGTCTCCCTGTGTTGGTGAAATGGACACCTTTGCTTTTCTTCAAAGACTGCATCCGGTTGCGGACACGCCGTAACCATCTTATGTGTTTTTCTTATAGTATTGTTATTGTTATACTTTGTTATGTTTTTCTAAATGTGTTTATTCCCGGAGTACTAAATTTCACTAGGGGGGAATGTGACACCCCAGGGGTCTGGTTGCCACAGTGATAGAGATATTATGTCTGAGAGCAGGTGGGAGGTCCTTTGGTCAGGGATCCTGTGCATGCCACACCTCCTGCCCAGTCTTGGGAGGGGAAGAACTTCCCCTGTATAAACCCGGGGCTGAGGCAGGGTGAGTCAGACAAGGAGAGTGGAGAAGAGAAGCAGCATAGGAAACAGCAGAGTTACAAGGAGTCAGGGGCTGGCAGCTACAGAGCTCGCCCTGACTAAGAAGATTCTTTACCGGACCCGGAGTCCGAGGCTGTGGGGACTAACTCCTACCCAGCAGCAGAATCCGTCGGGCAGGGGATTTCAGGTCCTCTGGCCCAGAAGCCCGAAGGCACGGTCACACGCGTGGGACCAGCACCGCCATCGTGGAGCGGAAGCCATTAGAAGGCCCCGAGTCACCGGCCATACGGGTGAGCACCACACGGTACACTCAGGGACGTGGGCTACTTACATCAGCTTCTAGCAAGGTAGCCAGAAGAGTACAGTCAGTTTGGGAGGCCTACAACTACGCCTGGCCAGGGGAGATCCCATCTGCTCAAAGACTGACCAGGCCCCGTTTGCTAGCAAGTACTCCGGGAGGGTCTGTCGTTGTTACCAGTAAAGACCCTGAACTACACCGTACCGTCTCTGAGTGGTTCCTGCTACCCCCATCATCCACGTCGGCTGCCCTGAGGCCATACCCCTCCCGTTGGGGGTTATACTATCACGCTGCACAATCCTACCACCGGCCTCAGCGGTCTGCCCTGCAGCAGCAGCTTCCTGGCTGCACTCAACGGGTGGCGTAGTCATCAACTATTTACTACTAATAGACTGCCGTCTAGTTTGACTCCCTGGGCACGGACCGGGTCACCGCCACGAGATTACAACCCTCCACGGATCCGGCTCCGGGTAAGCTCCCGCGTGCGCACCGCAGCGCGACACAGGCCCAGGGGCGCGTCATATACACATCGAACGAGTGCTCTCCGATGTTTTATCGGATAGCACTCAGACTAATGTTATTCAATGGGGCAGTGCTGATCAGCATGAGAAAAAAATCCCAGCATGCTGCGTGTTACTTCGCAAATCGGATCGCACTCACCCATTCAAGTTTATGGTGCGTGGAAAACATCGGACTGCACTCGAGTGCAGTTCGATTTCCGTGGACTCACAGAATGGAGAAGATGGAGAAATCTTGTTCTCCATCTGATCCTCACAGTGTACTATGGTTCTCGCATTCAAGAGAATCGGATCACACTATGCTGACACTCTGATCAAA
Organism: Phyllobates terribilis; assembly: GCF_046119375.1. Lineage (NCBI taxonomy): Eukaryota > Metazoa > Chordata > Amphibia > Anura > Dendrobatidae > Phyllobates > Phyllobates terribilis. The sequence continues at coordinate 151,855,188 of NW_027362762.1, forward strand.
CTCGTATCAGAGTTGAATCAGGTGTCATTAACATAATCAATCCAATTTTGTTGCATGAGAGAATCTATGCTTGTGTGACCCCGGCCTTAAAATGAAGGTCCACAGACAGTCTGATGTTTATCAGACAGGATTTATATTTAATAAAAGTTCTCTAATCGGGCAAATGATAAACAAAATGTATGTTGTTGGATATTTGGATGTGCAATAAATAAGAGCTTTGACCATAAGTCTAGATCAAAGGTGCACAACATTTTTTGGACCAAGGGCCGCAATACAATACTGAACCAATTCGAAGGGCTGCAAAAAATTTAAAGGGGTACTTACATGAATACATCACCAGAAACACCATCACTACTTTAATACATCACCAGAACCAAGTTTTGAATATTTGAGGAGGACTTAGAGAGATTGTGCTCAGCTTTTTCTCCAATAAATAAGTGTAGACTTACGTTAACTTACACTGAGTTTTTGGAGCAGAATCTCGTAAAATCCAGCGCCAAAACCACTGTCAGCACATGAATACAGCATCAGAATCATTGTCAGTACATGAATGCAATGTCAGAACCACCATTAGTACATGAATGCAGTGCCAGTACCACCATCAGTACATGAATCCAGTGCCAGAACCACCATCAGTAAATGAATGCAGCGTCAGAACGACAAACAATACAAGAGTACAACACCAAAACCACCATCACTACATGAATGCAGTGCCAGAACCACTGGCAGAACATGAATAAAATATCAAGCTTAGTACAGCGATCAATTGCAATATCAGGTCAGCCCCATGTACAATTGTATTGCATAAACCTACAACTCCCAGTACATCTTTAATTATGATAAGGAGATACTGGGAGTTGTTGCTAACAGTCATCATCAGACTCTGGCCCATATAGGAACCACAACACTGATGAGATTCAAGAAGGATCACAATATTAATAAATATTTACATCTGGACACCTTATATTTGACATCTTCTCTGATTGGAGTTGTTCCCATCCCTTTTGTCTCCATGTTGTACAGATGCCATGATGAAATTTCATGGCCAGAGCTCGTCTTTGCAGACTTCCCTCTTCTCCGTCTTCAGCAGCACATCCTGACACCATGCCCTTAAAAATAAAATTATCATTATACTGCCCCATAAGTTAAAATATCTCCCATGCTGTGTTCTAGAATAAATAATTGCCCCTCACTTTGCTTCCTGCACAAAATATTCCCCCTACACACTGCCCTGTTCCAAAATATCATCCCACACTGCCCCTCTGCAAAACACCCCTCCTCCACACTGCCTCTCTGCAAAATATCCAATGCTTACGGCCCCTCTACAAAATTTCCACCACACACTTCCGCTCTGCAAAATATCTGTCACGGTACTGTTGCAGGCTTTCTCCTTGAAAGGGGCTTCTTCCCTATCCCTCACTCTATGGCCCACCCTAGTCTATCCCTGCCCCCCCCCCCCCCCCGTCCCCGGATTACCCTGGAAGGTGGAGATGCCATGGTCACATGACTTGCTATGCTCCTGACTAACCCTTATCTGTTCCCTCCCACACCCAGGAAGGTATGAGGCTGAAATGTATAGGATTTCACTAACCAGGCAGACAAAGGAAGACAGACAGGGATAAATGAAAACTGCAATCATACAAAATACACTTACCAAACAACAGAGTGGAACACAGGGGAGGGTTAGGTAGGAGTAACCAAATAGTAGAGAATAAGGATCAACACGCAAACAAACTCCATGCAGAAATCTCCAGAACAACTCTCCAAATGCCCATTCCAAACCAGGCAGAATGAACTATCACTGGCAATTTCCAAATGCCAGTGGCGAACATATACACTGTGTTCTAAATTATTATGCAAATAATATTTTCTCAGATTTTCCCAAATTACCTATATGAATTGCAGTTATTGTAATTTTCCAGTCAAATAACTATTAGAGTACAATTGAAAGGTTTTTGTACAAACTGCCTATGATAACAGTATATTTTTAAAAAAAATAAAAAACTCAAACTGCACTCAAAATGCATGTTCCAAATTATTATGCACAGCAGAGTTTTCAACCTTTTCATTTTAATAAAGAACAAAAAAATGGTCATTTTTGAAATTATAAGCATTAGCAGGTTATTACAAACTGAAATCAAACAGTTTTCAACTCAAAACTTTATTCTAGGTGATGTTACATTTGCACATAGGACCCCTTGTTCGAAAGGAGCTTCTGAACTCTCTCGTCCATTGAATTTGTCAGGTTTTGGATGGTTTCTGCTTCAATTGTTTTGCATGAGGACAGAATACCCTCCCTGAGCTGTTGCTTAGATGTGAACTGCCTCCCGCCATCATAGACACTCCTTTTGATGATGCTCCAGAGGTTCTCAATGGGGTTGAGGTCAGGGGAGCATGGGTGCCACACCATAAGTTTGTCCCCTTTTATGCCCATAGCAGCCAGAGATGCAGATGTGTTATGTGCAGCATGAGACGGGGCATTATCATGCATGAAAATGATCTTGCTGCGGAATGCACGGTTCTTCTTCTTGAACCATGGAAGGAAGTGCTGTTTGAGAAACTCAACATAGATTATGGAGTTCATCTTTACCCCTTCAGGGATCCTAAAAGGGCCGACAATCTCTCTCCCCATGATTCCAGCCCAAAACTTTACTCCACCTCCTCCTTGTTAGCGCCGTAGCCGTGTTTGCATGGGGTGTCCATCAACCAGCCATCCTCCACTCCATCCATCTGGACCATCGAGATCATTTCATGCATGATAATGCCCCGTCTCATGCTGCACATAACACATCTGCATCTCTGGCTGCTATGGGCATAAAAGGGGACAAACTTATGGTGTGGCACCCATGCTCCCCTGACCTCAACCCCATTGAGAACCTCTGGAGCATCATCAAAAGGAGTGTCTATGATGGCGGGAGGCAGTTCACATCTAAGCAACGGCTCTGGGAGGGTATTCTGTCCTCATGCAAAACAATTAAAGCAGAAACCATCCAAAACCTGACAAATTCAATGGACGAGAGAGTTCAGAAGCTCCTTTCGAACAAGGGGTCCTATGTGCAAATGTAACATCACCTAGAATAAAGTTTTGAGCTGAAAACTGTTTGATTTCAGTGTGTAATAACCTGCTAATGCTTATAATTTCAAAAATGACCATTTTTTTGTTCTTTATTAAAATGAAAAGGTTGAAAACTCTGCTGTGCATAATAATTTGGAACATGCATTTTTAGTGCAGATTGAGTTTTTATTTTTTTAAAAATATACTGTTATCATAGGCAGTTTGTACAAAAACCTTTCAATTGTACTCTAATAGTTATTTGACTGGAAAATTACAATGACTGCAATTCATATAGGTAATTTGGGAAAATCTGAGAAAATATTATTTGCATAATAATTTGGAACACAGTGTATAGCAGAGAGGAGTGTCCAACACAGAACAGCTGAGGCAATCCATGATGGAGAGCTCCAGGAGATTAACTGAACTGTTTTAACCCTAGCAATGCCAGAGCAATGGAAACCTGCATTGTTTAGAATGATGGGGAAGCAGTTCTAACTAGTACAGGAGTTCTGGTAACCATATGCCACGATCCTCTGGTGCCTATCTGTCATGGTATCCCCTTGACAATATTCCTCCATACTGCCCCGCTGAATAAAGTACCCCCCTACCACTACTACTACTACTATTGCCCGCACTGTCCCTGCTCCTTTTCGGGGCAGTGTGATGAGGTCAGTAGCGTGCTCACCTCATCATGCCGCTGCAAGTTAGGGCGGGGACTGACAGGCGCTCCTCTGCCCCAGAACTGGCGCCACAGTGTTCAAATATATTTGCGTCTAAAAGATGCAAATAAATTTGAATTTAGAGAGAAGGGAGCGGCATCTCCTGGACAGCTCCAGATCCATATCAATGGTGTTGCTTGTTTTATTAGATAAACATTTTGGGTTCACTGATTCAGTCTGGGAGTAGCCATTGTAGGAACATCTCCGTATTACAATGCTGTAGGCACACTTTTTGCCCACTCCATGTGCCCCTTTTGAACAACTACTTGAGCCACATTAACACAATATAGCATGTATTAAAGTGTGGGTTTTCGTTTTTAAAACTTTTCTGTATCTGACTCACTGGACCATCAGGCATTGCTGTAATGGTAAGTCCACTCTTGGTTTATGGTCAAATTAAATAATTCACTCCAAAAACACAAGGCCTTGTAAACATGCAGCTACAAAGGTAAAATAGGTGCATTTGTGTTACAAAGTCTATACCTAAAAATAAGACGAATTTTACCTTAATGGAACAACATACTGTACATAGGAGATCTGCACTCTGCACTCTGCATGGACTTAAAGGGGTAGTCCATAACCAAAGTTGTATTTCATCCTAAATGTCTGTCTATTTCATTTAATAATGTAATCACTTTTCTACTATATTTCAAATAATAATTCCCTCCTGTTCCCTCTCTACTGTATCTTTCTACTTTTTCTTTTAACTTTAATTACAATGATATTTCATTTGAGAATTCCCACTGCATGCTGGGATACTGAAATGGGACATCACCAAGAGGCCAGGGCTGCGGTCACTAGCCAGAATGCTGCTTAGTTTATAGAAAGATGTCCTCACATTTCTTTGTATTTAAAGAATTATTCTCATTGTAGCCATTTATGGCGCGTTAAAGTCATTGAATATATAGCTCCCATAGAAATGAATGAAGAAAACCGTGCACAGATGATTGAATCTTTTGATTTCCAATTCGCCAGTTTTTCCAAAAAGTTTGTTTAGCAGCAAACTGAGTCACCACGAATCGTAATACCACAAAGCCTCCGGTTTCCTTGAAAAGACGTGTGTAACACTCTGAGGCCTCCTAGCACTGTATCCAGCCCCTTGCAAGCTCTTTAACCACTTTACAGCCTGTGCCGTATTAGTACGCAACAGGCTGTAAACCCTGGTTCAGTGAGGGCTCCGGCGCTGAGCCCACACTAAACCGGGCTGATTATTACAGCTGACATGTGCCCGCAACAGCCGCGGATGGAATCGCGATCCACCCGCGGCTGTTAACATGTTAAATGTCGCTGTCAATCTTTGACAGCGGCATTTAACATGGCCGCGCCGGAAGCGCGTCACTTACCCCGCCCATCGGTGACCCCATCACGTGATCGTGGGTCACTGATGGGTGGGCATGACAACCCTGGGTCTGCAGCAGACCCCAGTGGTTGTCATGTACTGAGCATTTCTGCTACATAGCGGTGATCTGCTGATCACCACTATGTAGCAGAGGCGACCAGACAAGTGCTGCTTCTAGTCTCCTATAGAGACTATAGAAGCATGCAAAAAGTGAAAAAAATTTATTTTTAAAATATTAAAAAAATATAAAAGTTTAAATCACCCCCCTTTCGCCCCATTCAAAATAAAATAATAAAAAAAAAAACACATACACATATTTGGTATTGCTGCGTTCAGAATCACCCGATCTTTCAATATAAAAAAATAATTAATCCGATCGGTAAACGGCGTAACGAGAAAAAAATTCTAAACGTCAGAATTATGTTTTTTGGTCGCTGCAACATTGCAATAAAATGCAATAACAGGCGATCAAAACATCGGATCTACCCCGAAATGGTATCAATAAAAACTTCAGCTCGGCGCGCAAAAAATAAGCCCTCACACGGCCCCAGATCCCGAAAAATGGAGACGCTATGGGTCTTGAAAAATGGCGCCATTTTTTTTTTTTTAGCAAACTTTGGAATTTTTTTTTCACCACTTAAATAAAAAAGAACCTATACATGTTTGGTGTCTACGAACTCGTAATGATCTGGAGAATATTAATGGTAGGTCAGTTTTAGCATTCAGTGAACATGGTAAAAAAAGTAAATAAAAAAATCTGTGGTATTGCACTTTTTTTGCAATTTCACCGCACTTGGAATTTTTTTCCCGTTTTCCCGTACACGATATGGTAAAACCAGTAATGTCATTCAAAAGTACAACTCGTCCTGCAAAAAATAAGCCCTCACATGGCCATATTGACCAAAAAATAAAAACGCTATGGCTCTGGGAACAAGGGGAGCAAAAAACGAAAGTGCAAAAACGGAAAATCCCAGGGTTGTGAAGGGGTTAACAGAAACACAGCAATAGTAGTGTTAGGCTGTGTGCCCACAATGCGGATTTAATGTGTTTCCGCGGTGGCATTTCTGCCGCAGAAATGCATTAAAATCGCTTGTTAATAGGTCTGCCATGTTTCCCAATGATAATCCGCATGTGCTGTGCACATGCTGCGGAAATTTACGCTGTGGATTATCATTGCGGAAAAATCCGCAGCACCAGCATTAATTGTGCGGAATCGCGGTGAAATTTCGCCGCCATTGACTTGCATTGGACCGCATAATATTCGCATGACTACATGTACACATGCAGATGTTATGCAATTCAATGCGCGGATGGTACCCAGGTCTGGAGAAGAGGAGACTCTCCTCCAGACCCTGGTACCATAGTACCTGTAAGTAAAAAAAGAATTAAAATAAAAAATAACCTTAACCTTATACTCACCTTCTGATGGCCCCCGCTCTGCTCCCGGCATCGCTGCTGGCTCCGTGGCGGGTACTGGTAATGTGAAAGGACCTTCCATGATGTCAGCGGTCATGTGACAGGTCACGCGACCGCTGACGTCATGGAAGGTCCTTTTACATTACAGGTACCCGCCACGGAGCCAACAGCGACGCCGGGAGCAGACCGAGGCCACCGGAAAGGTGAGTATAAGGTTATTTTTTACGTTCTAATTCTTTTTTTTTAACATTATGTTGGTCACACAATATAAATCCATGCTGGTTACATGGATTTATATTGTGTGACCAACTTTCAAGCACTTTTCCAAGTGATGCTAAAATCGCTTGGAAAGCGCTTGACAACCCGCATGCGGAAATGCATGTGAAGAACGCTTCACATCCGCATGTCCCTGGCAGGAAAAACGCATGTACAATCCGCATGTACAATCCGCATGTACAATCCGCATGCGTTTTTTTCTGCCAGGGAGATGCAGAAACGCTCAGGAAAAATCCGGAGCATTTCTGCATTGTGGGCACATAGCCTTAAAGTTACCTCACCATAGAAACAGATGGTAACCGGTAGTAACTTACAGCCTATTTAATAACAGAGAACACTGACAGACTCATATTTTTTAAAATAAAAAAAGTCTAAAAATTATCCTTTCTAGTCCCTTGTGATCAGGCAGACCATTCTATGCAAAACACTGACTCTGGTGTCGCTGTCAGAGGTAATATCATCCAGCTGTGACTGAGAGGCAAAAGATTGCGTGCTTGCGTTTGGTAGCAGTAACGCACCAAAGACTAGTGACAGTGGTGGTGGCGGCGCTTCTGCTGCTGCTAGCGGCTAGCGGCTCCCACATTCCTGGCCATGGTGTGTTTTTTTTTCACTCTACCCTGTCTATTGCCATTTTACTATTTATTTTTTTACCATGCAATATAATTAAAGTTCTGAAACTTTGCAAATCCCTTTATTAGGAATGTCTTGATTCCTGTAAAAAAAATTGTAGGTGTCTTCTATCTTCCTGCTTTTCCCCAGTCGATTTGCCTGCCTTTAGTTGCATTGATATCAGGACTCTTGGAGTACAGATGATGGCAGTAAAATGGTCAGCTCAGCATCCGCATATCATTAACTCTGGGGCTAAGCTGGTGAAGGGGATTGTTCTGATAAGCACAACATTTAGGAGACAAGGGCTGACCCTTTCACTGCTATCATCTGTACTCCATGCTGTATATACAGCTAAATGCAGGCAAAAGACTGGGGGAAAGCAGGTACTTGGAAGGCAGAGGATGTAACAAGAAATGCTAGGTAGGTTGGTTCATGTACAGAAAGTAAGATGTGTCACAGGTCGCAGTGTAGGTGTTGCGTGTACGGCTGTCAAACTGTACTAGTAAAACAGATGTGCAAATGCAGGAAAGCACAGCTACATGTCTATTTTGAAATATTTTTTTCTTTTTTTTTTAAACAAAATTCAACCTCCTTCCCAAAAATGAAGTGATAAGAAATGTTCCGTATGTAGACGACCTAAAAGCCAGCAACTGCAACAGGGCGCTGTATTAATCTGCCATGTACAGATGTAACATTTTAATAGAGAAACAGATGTGCAAAAAAAAAAGTAGTTTGCAATACACACACTTTGTGAGGTAGACAGTCAGCTGTGTTCAAACTGTTTACATCCGGCCAGAGCAAAAAAACAGCCGATGAGTTGAAGTGCCAGGTGTGGGACCACCACAGATCTGCTATTGATGACCTATCCTGCATACCCTGACAACCCCTTTAAGAATGAAGAAAAAAATGTGTAATTGTAATTCAAATGAAACAGGATGAATGCTGGGTACACAATATCACTGATCAATCACACATAGTCTGGCACTGGTGCTTCTGCCACCTCTGGTATCTTTCTCCTATCAATCCATATTATTTGCAGACTACTACACTCATCTTCTTAAGTGCTGTACACACTAGAGTACTTGTACGTTTTAGGGCTTTATTTTCCTGCCTCTGTTACTAAGCTCTGAACTCTGACATCCTCTCACTATCCTAAAATCACCCTGAAATGTCTGCTGCATTCCCTGTCTTGGCTTTTATACAGGCTATGATAGACTTCCCTGAAAAGCTGCACATTACCATGTGATTTGATAGATACAAGGCATTTTGGGGACACCCATACGGTCGCACCTGAGGTCATGTCAGCCTTCTGTGGCTGATGCAATCTTCTGCAATGTGTGAATCAAATAAAATTGTTTGATTTTGTGGTGATCTGTGAATTTCATAAAATTCAACTCCAATTCGAATCGCCATGAATTAATTCGCCCATATCTAATGCACATGTCTGATCTCTTCTCTATTAATTCCCGGCAAGGAGACTCCCGTTCTGATGGATATATCTGTAGATATGCCGTAGATGCCAATAACGAGCATGACTTGTTACGTTTTTTACATTTTGAAGATATAATATTCTATTGTAATTGTAGTGTATGAATGATGACTCATTTCCTAGAGTGCGATGAGGGTAGTTGGTCTTATTATATTCTGCACCGAGGCAGGAGAGGTGTATGAAAACAGAAGAAGCAGACAGCAGTCTATCTACTAATGCGAATACCTAATTGTACGGCATTTGCTGTGTTCCGTATGATGCGCTGACGTCAAGTTTAACCTGTGAGATTTTTGTGGCAGGTTGAGTTATTTAAATATAATGTATCACATTTAGAAACAATATATGTATATTTTTGTCCCCTTCCCTGCACAGGCGCCACTTATTATATTAGATTTTTTCATTTCCTATATACAAGTGCTTTATAGTCCAGCCTTTCAATGGCACATTAGGTATAGAGCTCCCCCTGCTGGCAGACCAGTGTCATTAAACATACAGATGAGCTATTTTAAGGCTATGTTCACACAACCATATTTTCGGTCCGAGTGCTGTTCGTGAAAAAAACTGACAGCACAGACCAATGTTATTCAGCACTATTCCCTCCTGTATGCCGGATGAGACTTGTCTATTCAAGTTGATGGATGCACAAACGTAAAACATAAAAACGAGTGCAGTACGGATGATGATACATGTGAAATATCATCCATTTCTTCAATTTGAAAATCAGACCCTTTTTTTATGCGCTCGTGTGAAATTAGCATAGTGCTGTATAGCCTTATTATATACTAGCTGCCGTTTTTTTAAATGAAAAAAAACCACAGCAAAAGGACATAAAAATACAAAAAGCATAGAAAAAACACAGTCGCATTTACCACCAGAGGTCATAATAAAGGCGGAGGCAAAACAGGTGCAAAATACCAATTAAAAAATTATCTGTCCTTTTGATTTTAGTGAAGGGACTCGCAAAGCAATGAGGACCCTTGACACGGGTTGCGAGCTGGCGTATTTGGGCCAAAATATCGACCAATACCTCATGCATATTATATATATTTTACTGCAGATTTTTTCATTTCTCTGCAGGGTGCAGCCAGGCCCATCAGTGTTGGCCTTGTAGACTATGGTGCCTGTCCCCGTGGGGTGCACTTATATAGTGCTGGGAAGCCTGCCTCATAATAGTATGAGCTTCATTAATAAATGGTCTAAACATGAGAATGTGCAGTCACTCTTCAGTCCCGTGGTGGAGGGATGCTTTAAATGCCCATCTCCTAATTAACTCCTTCACCCCTGGGCAATTTTTCATTTTTGTTTTTTGCTCCCCTTTTCTTCCCAGAGCCATAACTTTTTTTTTTCCATCAATATGTGAGGGCTTGTTTTTTTGCAGGACGAGTTGTACTTTTGAGTGACACCATTGATTTTACCGTATAGTGTACTGGAAATTGGGTAAAAAAAATCCAAGTGTGGTGAAATTGCAAAAAAAAAGTGCAATTCCACAATTGTTTTTGGAGTTTTTAATTTACCATGTTCACTAAATTCAAAAACTAACTTTCCATTATGATTCCACAGGTCAGGAGCGAGTATGTTCTATTAACCCTTTCGCCGAGTATGCTCGGGCCGAGCGCCGAGTATTTACAGCTGCTCGGTGATATGGTTGAATCACTCCCGTGTGCATGATTTGCAACTGTTTGACAGCTTTATTACATGTGAGGAATGTGTAAGAAATAGACATTCATCACATGTAATAAAGCTGTCAAAGAGTCGCAAATCATGCACACGGGAGCGATTCAACCATATCACCGAGCAGCTGTAAATACTCGGAGCTCGGCCCGAGCATACTCGGACAGAACATACTTGCTCAACCCTAGTCAGGACAAGTACCCAGATACCAAATGTGTATAGGTTCTTTTTTATTTAAGTGGTGAAAAAAAAATCCAAAGTTTGTAAGGAAAAAACGTAATTCTGGGTTTTCGATTTTTTTTCTCGTTATGCCATTTACTGATCGGATTATTTTATTTTATATTTTGATAGACCGGACATTTCTGAACGCAGCGATAACAAATATGTGTATTTTTTTTTTTATTGTTTTATTTTGATTGGGGCAAAAGGGGGGTGATTTGAACTTTTGTTTTACGTTTTTTGGCAGTGTGTGGAAAGCAAATCTATACCTCCTAGGAGCAGGCATAGACTTTTGCTATAATTGACACCAATTTCTGACGTAAGTTATTGTATTGACAAGATGTCTCAATTTTTGTGCAAATCTGCATCAAAATTTGTCATTTTTCTTTTTACAACAGAAAATTATTCCCCTGACGGGTTTTATGTAACAGTGATGGATGGAGGGGCACCATATGTACCATGTTTGTAGTTCCTTTCTTCTCTGGTTTATCAGAACATGTTTTGTCCTCGTAAAGGGAATCTGTCACCAAACTTTTGCTACCCTATCTCAGAGCAGCATGATGTAGGGACAGAGATCCTGATTCCAGTGATGTATCACTTAGTGGGCTATTTTGATAAAATCACTGTTTTATCTGCTGCAGATCTACCAGTTTTCTGAATGCTGAGCTCTGTATAACCCCACACACCACTGATTGGCAGCTTTCCGTGTACACTGTGCATAGGCAGAAAGCTACCAATCAGAACAGGAGGACTACATGACACTAGACAATCTAGTCCCCTAGTGATAATTTCCTGCTGATAAAACACTGATTTTATTGAAACTACAGCAAGCAGCCCAAAAAGTGGCACATCACTGGAATCAGGATCTCAGCCCCTACATCATGCTGCTCTCAGATTACATAGCAAAACTTGATGACAGATTCCCTTTAATCCTAAATACCTATGTTATTCAATAATTGTTGCAACTTTATAGCGCAGCGTTTTAAAACCAGGATTTCATGGGGAATGAGGGTTCCCGAAACCATTTTCGGCATTCCCCATGATACCACAATATCACAAGATGTCTTCTTACAATAGGAAGGTTGGAAATTACTGGTATAAAGATTTGAGATCCAAACTGGGTATTTAATAGAAAGCACTGGCCAGGAACTGCAGCCGAGTCATGCAAAGTTTCTTGAGTTTTTTTTTATTTATTTTACTCACTTATATCACACCATTAATTCCACAGCACTTTACATACATCAGCATCACTGTCCCCATTGGGGCTCACAATTTACATTCCCTATCAGTATGTCTTTGGAGTGTGGGAAGAAACCGGAGAACCCAAAGGAAACCCCCACAAACATGGGGAGAACATACAAACTCCTTGCAAATGTTGTCCTTGGTGGGATTTGAACCCAGGACCCCATCGCTGCAGAGGAACAGTGCTAACCACTGAGCCACTGAGCTAATCCTCCTATAAAAAAATGCTTTAAAAACTCTTGGAAAACTTTTCTTATTCTTTTCTATGGGAAATGTACTTTGCTTATCATATTAGGAATTTTGGAGCCCCCCTTACTCCCAAAGAGGTTTTAAGTAATGCCTGATGGAAAAACAAAGTGCATGTCACTTCTTGAAGCTGATCTTGATGGAATCTACTCCAAAATAGACCTCTGTCCAATCAAATGGCTGCAAAGAACGCACCAGAAAAACAATTCAAAACTATTTTGGGGGGAAAAAAACACATTTCCTGACGTTATTTCCACTAGTAAAACTCCTTGTTTTTGAATGCCTCCATGTGAACATAGCCTTAGAATTAGTGGAGGTTCCTAAGGTCAGACCCCCAACAATCTTAAACTCCTGGCATATTCTAGCGATATCATTTTTTTTTATAGATGAGAATACCCCTTTAAGTCAGTCGGGCTGTGGATTTTCCTGCTGTCGGTCAGTCAGTTCTTTGCATGTATATCTCTGGCAGTTTTTATATCATGTAGATGTGTATGTACACGTTTGATGTAGATTTGGCTTTTTTTTACACCACTGCCTGTTTGATATTTTTCAGTAAACTTTAGACTTGGCTACAATTACCCACCTTGTATTTGATCAATGCAGAACACAATGTAGCCTGCTCCGGAGCTGCGCCCATAAAGCTGTTCCCGCAGACTTCTCCTCAGTATGGCGAGATGTAAATTTAACAATAAAATAATGGTTGTTCCCTTGAACAAAATTCAGTGGATTGTTAACTGTGCATTACCTGGTGTGTGATTATTCCCCAGGTGCCACTAGCTGTTACTATTCGCTAATGGAAAAGATAGTGAACATTGTTCAGCGGAGTCTTCCTATTAACATAATTTTCTTTTATTTCATGCCTGTGGTCGTGTCAGTTCTAGGAAGCATATTAATTGGTTCTGCTGACATTTAGTGCATGTCATTAGATTACATTCTGGTTGCGATTTTTGATTCAGACAAACGCGGGTAAAGGAAATGGCAGGAGTCTGGATGTGCTGCATCTCATTACACCTCCCGCTCTCGCCATCCTGCGCCTGTCTGGCAGAAATACTGTTTGGTGGGACATGCTACATCATCATTAATTCTGCATCAGAGCTTTTCTGTGTGTTCATGATAAAGATTGTACAGTCCAAACCTGAAGAGGACGACTTTGGTCATACGGCGTCGTGTCCGTCACATAGAAAAAAAAAGTGCAAAACAAATTAGATTCAGTAAAACAAGAGAAATTGGACATTTTTGAATATATAATTATTTTAAATCCCTGACAAGAAATGGGCTCCTTTCCTAAGAACTGTATCATTTTGCCCCTTCACGTTGCAGCCAATTTCCGTTTTTTCATTGTACTCTTCTTCCAAAAGCCATGACTATTTTATTTTTCCATTCACATCGCCGTATGTATGAAAGATTGCTTTTCTCCAGGACGAATTGTACTTTTGAATGACACCATTTTTGGGGTTCATATTTCTCATGTTTACTATACAGTAAAACGGATCTGGCAATATGATTTTCTAGGTCAGTATAAGGACGCAGATACCAAACATGTATAGTTTTTTTTTTATTTAAGTGGTAAAAAAAAATTAGGAAACTTGTATAAAAAAAAAATTTACTCGTGTCTCCATTTTCCGAGACCCGTAATGTGTTAAATTTTCAGGATCTGGAGCTGGATGAGGGCTTATTTTTTTGCGCCCTGAGCTGATGTTTTTACTGATACCATTTTGGTATAGATACGATGTTTTGATCGCCTCTTATTGCATAGTTGCCAAAAAAAACACACTTCTGGCATTTCGATGTTTTTCTCATTATGCTGCCTACTGATCGGATTAAATAATTTTAGATTTTGATAGATCGGACTTTAGCGAACGCAGCAATAACAAATATGTGTATTTTTTTTAATTACTTTATTTTTAATAAGGCAAAGGGTGTGGTTTGAACTTTTATATTTATTTATTTATTATCATATTTTTAAAAACGTTTTTCTAACTTTTTTCTGTATTTCTTAGTCCCCTTAGGGGACTTGAATCTGCGATCATTCAATTGCTTGTACTATAAACAGCAGTCCTGCCGCACTGCTATGTATAGCTAAAATCACGACCTGCTACAGGCTGGTTTTCACAGGAGTACTGTAATGACAGGCACAGAGGTCTTCAGCAGATCATGTGTGTCATGAAGATTGACAGTGGCATTTAAAGGGTTAACAGCCGCTGGTGGAGATCTGCACCACCTGTAGTTGTAGGAGGAAGATGGTGGCTTAAGAATTCAGCCATCATATGCCAGGAAAGTCATGGACCTGACATATGATGTAACTGAATGACATATATTGGGAAGGGGTTAAAGAAATGTTTTCCTTTGGATATAATTTTTTTTTCAAACTTAAATACATGCATTTTGGGGTGAAAATAATTTTAGTAATTAGGTTTTATTAAAACATTTTTACCATTGACCTTCTGTTTCACACTGTCTATAGCTGTCTGCGGAATGAGTTAACTGAGAATCAGCAGTGAGCTTGTTCTGAAGGTCCAATGGTAGAGTTTGTAACTCTTTAAATCTGTCTTTTTTTTTTAGCTCCTCTCAACTTGTGACCACAGATCACATCAAAATGGGATGTCCAGGGAAACAAAGACCCCGTAAGAGCAAGACTATTAAAAGTTTCATTAAATTAAATTGAAAAAAAAACTTATTTTTAGCCTCAAATACATGCATTTAGATAAAAAAAAAACTTTCCCAGAGGTGGACAACCCCTTAAATGTTAGATAATTGTCTATAGTTCTAAAAAGATCGAGAACAGTCTAATTTGTATTAAAGCTTATGCACACAACTCGTATGGAGCTGCCTGCGCTGTGCGCAGGGTCTCTATTTTATCTCTGTATGCCTCCTATTCTAGAGGAATATGTAGGGCGTTTTAGGTTCCATATAAATCAGATGCAAGATACACAGAAGCCTGTGAGCAGTACATGGAGGATGCACAGCCTCATACTATACGATCTATACAAGCTCTGGACATTGGACTTTTCTATTTTTATTTATTGGGGGCATTTTAAATAGTAGTGGACAACTTCTTTAAATGGCAAAAAAGAGGCATAAAAAGGGATCAATATAAACTACAACTTGTCCCGCAAAAAAAACAAACTTTCATGCAACTTCAAAAATTAAAAACCTAAAAAAAGGAATGACTCTGAGAATGTGGCGACACTTTTTATAAAAAGTAGTAAAGTATAAAGAGCCATATAAATTTATGTCTCTTGTAAGGCAGGAATGAAACAAGTTGAAACGCGTGTTGGGGCAGAGAGACACACGGCCAGACAGCAGCTTAAAGGGAACCTGTCGTGAAAAAACACTATAAATCTGTAGGATAATAGCATTCTGAAGCTATGCTGGCAACGCACTGGAAGCCCAGCTGCCAGGAGGAAATTAACTTTATTCTTCCTGGTAGCCTCGGGCTTTCAGTCATAAAGGTGCGGTCAGCTGTTAGTCATTGCCGGGGCGTGGTTACAGCCACCACTCACTGTGTACTGAGCGGTGACTGAATCCATGCCGGCAGCGCCACTATGACTGACAGCCGGAGGCTTCCAGGAGAAATAAAGTTAATAAGCGTTAATAACATTTTTTCACATGACAGGTTCCCTTTAAAGAGGAGCTGCGACTTGGTCAAAAGTAGAATAATTTTGCTCTTGTTTTATTCCCGCTGCTCTCTTGAATACTTTGTTATTTCTTTTATTAAAATCCACCATGCGCTTCCAGAAATATGGGCCTTTTTATCTAGTGCTACTTTTTTTGTTCTTTACAAAATGGCCGTGACTCACAGGGTAATAATGCAGAGAGGCCTAAAGACATGCCCCCAAAGAACACAGTGAGACACGCCCCCTTGGTAAAGAATGTTAAAATTAGCACTAAATATCATGGCATGTCACTGGAACTGTTTGGCGGATTTAAAAAATAAATAAAAACTGGATATTCAGGGAAGCAGCCAGAATAAAATTAGCGCAAACACTGGCACCTTTTACCCTGATGACAGGTCTTCCTTAAGGTAAGGTTTTCTTGTATTATTTTAATATTACACAGTTCACTTGCATTGCACTAATACATTCTATGACCTTTAGGGCTGTTACATTACCAACTGATGAATTGAGTTGTCTTGTAAGCCATATTTTCTATGTGTCTGTGTGTGAGTCCTTGGTGGGTTGAATTCTATTATCTTCTGGTATTTGGGGGTGTATTGAAAATAAGGCAAAATAATTGCTGTACACCTTTACATAGCTAGCTTCCCCCAAACACAGTCAAACATGGATCCTGTCGCTGCCCAAGTCCATTGAGGCCTTGGTGGGTATTTAGATAGGTAGGTCACTAGAGTTAGGGACTATCCTGATTCAGTACACCATGTCGTGGTAGGATGGCTTTTATAATTTTTTAGTAAAAAAAAAAGTGAACTAAGTATCCTAAATTTTTTATGTGTATAGGTATATTGGTATCTTTGTATCTATTTATTGCAGTGTGTCTACACGTAGTGTGTGTATATGGGTCTTAAAAATGCTGGCGGAAACTGGGTGGTGGAGACCCATTGGCAATCTGCAATTTTGCATTATTATAACTGAGTTGAGTTATAGCTGAGTTTGCCGTCTAAAGTCCAATCCACAAAAATGTACACACTCCAGGAACATGACTTTATGAGAAGCCAATTAAACTAACAGCATAATCTTGGATTGAAGAAGGAAACCCACACAAACACGGGGAGGCCATGTGAACTACATAGTGGCTGAATCCTGGTAGCCATCCAACCCATGAGGAAAACAACATATCAACAGAGCTGTAGTTAGGCGTTTCTTCACCAGAGGCAAATGTATAATGTGACTTTTTATTTTAATGTTCCAAAGAAGTACAAATTACAGAAAAGTGTACAATAAAAGTAAAAATAACATTTTCAGGAAAGAGAATACATTAACTCACCCGACCCACTAACCAGCAGACAAAAAGCAAGAGAATGAAAAATAAAGGGAAAAAAAAGAATCATATAAATAGTGTAGATCATATCCAATCAGACTTGGAATTGGTATTAGAAGTGGTAACTTATAGAGGATCTGTCACTCACTCAAAAAAATTGAGTTACATACATTATAACATTTCTTGACCTCCACTGATTGGCCACTCTTTTCTGTTTTGCGCTGCGTCTGTCCATTGCAGAAATATTCAAATTTGTTTTTTCTGGCTTCTGGAGTGTAGTATGTGAAATCTCTGCTTTGCAGTCCAACTATGTATTCCCTTGCAGTTTTCTCTGAGGGGTGTGTGCCTTCACCTCCCCCCCGCCCCCAGATGCTGCTAATAACAGCCCAGCTGCATCTTAGGCTATGTTCACATGTTGCATTTTTGCTACGTTTTTTAAGCAAATTAAAAGCTGCTTTTTACAGTACCATAGCAAAACCTATGAGGTTTCAGAAATCTCATGCACACACATTGGGTTTTTTTCCTCACTGAATTGGAAAACTGCTGCTTTTTTGAAAACTGCAGCATGTCAATTCTTTCAGCGTTGTTGCAGTATTTTTGCAGCAATTTTTTCACCAATAGAACGCAATGAATAAGTGTAAAAGAGCAGCAAAAATGCAGCAAAAAACTTTGCCATCAGTTTTTGCTGCATTTTTAGTGGGGAAAAAAACAGGTATAGCAAGATGTGAAACCCATTTATTTTTGTGATTTTCTCAAGTTTAATGTCTTGGTGTCCTCACATTAGCATGGCAGTTAGGATTAGTACAGTTTAATTAAAATAGTGATATGTGTGAAAGTAAACTAAGTCTGACCAATGTGCGAAATTGAACAATGCCTGACCAACTCAATGGCTGACCAATGTGTAAAAGTAAACATTGCTGATCTACAAAATGCACTGTCAATGTATTAGGTAAACTATTCCCGACCAATTCAACTCCCCCTCCCCGGTGATTTTACATTTGAAATTGTTTATTTTTTCAAGAACTCATGAACAAATTTTGTTCAAAATACTCACTATTTTTTCAGACATAAAAATCTTTTTCCACTAAATAATGTGATCAAATTGCCCTTTTTGCCAAAAAATTTTTATGGTTTCATTTTTATGTTTTTTTTTATATGCCTTGCATTGGCGGCCTAACACCTTGCATTACTCATGCTTGTATGGTGGAAGCAAAGCTGAACTTTAGGATCCTGAAAAACGCAGCCAAAAAAGCCAGTAAAACCTGCTTTTTTTTTGCAGCTTTTTTTATCGCCAAGAGATCAGGTTTTGGCTACACAAAAAAAAGCCGTAAAAAAGCAATGCTTGACCATAGCCCTAGACTGCTAAAACAGTTGCTATGCTGTGATTGGCAGCATCTGGGAAACAGGGATGAACGTGCGCACCCACAGAGAAGACTGTAAAGAAACGCCTTGTTGGACTGCAAAGCAAAGATTTCACATATTTCGCTCCAGAAGAAACATGTGAATATCTCTGCATTAGAATGACACAGCGCAAGGCGGAAAAAAAGCAGAATCAGGGGAGCTTAGGGATTTTTGCAAGGTATTTAACTCAAGATTTTTAAGCAAGTGACAGGTTATTATCGTTATAGATTTGCTTCACTTATGTAGGTCATTCTAAAAAGAACAAGTTACCCATTTCCTAAAGGAAAATGAAAACAAGCAGTATCCCGTCCTTCCAAAACAAATATGAATTGATGTAATGCTATAGAGCAAATTAGTTGCTATGTTTTTTTTTGTGATCAAAGATAATCTAATAGAATTCAGAAAATGATTTGTAATAAAAAAAAACGTTTGCACCAGTAGACTGTACAAAGGTGTATAAATCCAAGTATTTTTTAAGTTAAATATCTAAATGTATTTTTGAGAATTAAAGAGGACTTGTCATTTTTCTAACATGTCTGTTTAGTAAAAACATAAATTCCCCATGAAATAACAATCTTGAAGTATCTTATGTGAACTGCTCCATGCTGAGCCTCTATTATTCCTCCTGTAGATGTATAAGGAAACTGACAACTGGGCGTCACTCTTTGGCTTCCCAATTGGATTCACCATCTGCCATTCGCCACTGATTGGATCACAATGACAAGAGGAATAGTAATCCTCAATTAGAATATAAAAATGATCTGACAGGATGCCCTTTATACCATTTCAAAGAGATTGGGAATAGAACTATTAGAGTGAATTCTCACGTTGCAGATTTAGTTGCATACATTTCTGTAATTGAAAATTGCTTCCATTCATCTAATCAGTGTTTTGGATGAATGGAAATGTTGCAGGACGTTCTACAAAAAAAATCTGCAGAGTGTGAATTCACCCTCAGGGTACCTGGACAAGTTAAACTCTCATCTGCTATGGTGGTATTGTATGATGCTGAGGATTTTATGCACATAAGGTCAGGTGCACACAGCCATCTATTCTCTCATTCGGGAGAATCAGGCCAATTATGCAAATGATTCTCTTATCAAACACTGATTAGAGTTTAATCAGATTTAATCAGTCTCAGCATAGTGTGATCCGATTCCCTCAGATGAGACAATCAGAGCACACTAAGGAGAAGATGGAGAACAAACTTTCTCCATCTTCTCTATTGTCTCAATAGGCGAAAATCAGACTGCACACAGATGTCATCCGAGTGCAGTCTGACGATTTCCATGCACTCATTGACTTGCATGGCTGAGTGCGATCCTGAATATCGGATAAAACTTGAACATGCTGCAAATTCTTTTTTCAGACCGGCTCGGTCCGAGAAAAAAAAACAGACATGTGCATGGCCCCATAAAATAACATTGGTCCAAGTGGTATTCAATGTTTTGTTGGATCTCACTCAGACCGAAAATGTAGTCATGTGCACCTGGCAACAATCTGTGAAGAAAATTTACAGCAAATATATATTCACCCTAGGAGGTTTTGTTCACACCTGCACTTTCTATAACAGAGCTCAGAACGCTAGTGTGAATCTGGCCTTAGACTATCGCTGTCCACCAATGGATCATCATTGGCCATGCTAGTCTGACATTGCTGTATCCTGCATAAATAGCTGTTGTAACAGCAGACAATATAATGGAACTAGACTGAGAAATCACAAACTCATTGGCAAAAAAAACCTGTAATCAAAGGAGACATCTGTTAGGAAAACTTGAAGGAAGGCATCTCAAACTCTGGGGAGTGGGAAATCAATACCAAATATTCCAAAGGATAAATTGGGAATATTTTCTATACCTTATGGCATTTCCACAGGTCAGTGATTTTTCTTGTACATGAAAAAATGGACCAGAATTTCATCAGTGTTTTTTATCAGATTTTCATCGGTTTATCAGTTTTTACTATCAGTGTTTTATCAGGTTTTTTTTTCATTGCGTGTGACAAGTTTTCTCAAGTTTCTCCTATTGAACAAATAAAAATCGGACAGCACATGGATGGCGTCTGAGTGCCGTCTGATTTTTTTGATGGACTCATGAACTTGCATAGGCGAGATGGCTCAATGACTCGGACCAAAATCAGACATGTCTCATTGTTTTGGTGCGGATCACTTGGACACATGGACAAATGTGAAGCCCCACAGACTATAATGGGGTACGTTTTCTATATGTGAAAAATTGATGTCTGCATGAGGCCTTATTCTTGTAGAGCAGCATCCACAACTGTAACAACTTGACATATTGTTTATTATATTGAATACAATATAGTTGTGGCTGCCTGGATTTTTCGACTAAGTTCCCACAATGAGTTTTTGATGCTACATATTTTAGCTGTGCCAAAAAACCTAGCATCTTACAGTTCCAGCAAAGTGGATGGGATTTATAGAAATCTCATGCCCACTGCGGTCCGTGTTTGAAATCTACAACGTCAATTTCTCTTGCAGGTATGCAAAGTTTTATGTGCAGATTTTCCCCACAGAATTGCATGAAATGTGAAAAATCTGCAAGTAAAAATGCATGTGCGTTTCCACCACTGAAAACACATGTAACCCGCACATGACTGTATCAATAAAGCCAAATACCAGGAAGTATTAAAAACAAAGATGCTTTATTTTAAAGCATGATATATCGAAAAGAGACAAAAACCACAGCATCAAAAACACAATAGAGACGCAAAGAAACACACTCAAAGATTCAATGAAATAAATGCAAGTAACATAGTTCAGCTAAGGGTATGTGCACACAGTCAGGAGCCGCTGTGGGCTTGACGCTGCATGTTATACAGCGTCAAACCCGCAGCGGCCAGATGTTACAGCATAGTGGATGGGATTTGTAGAAATCCCATGTCCACTATGCGTCTCCATACACCTGCGGATCACCCACGGACACGGATATGCAGCGCGTCTTTCCAGACTGCACCATGTCAATTTCTTTTGCGGAGTCGCTAGTCTCCGCAAGAGAAATTAGAGCATTACAATGTATTGAATGCAGTGAATCCGCATGGTTCAATAAACACATGCGGATTCACCTGCATTCATATAATGCAGCGCTAAAGTATGCTGCATCCAAAGCACTGCCTGTACGGATCGTGTGCACATACCCTAATAGATGCAAAAATACTGCAGAAAATCTGCAACATCAAAATCTCCCCAAATACTCCTTGTGAGACCATAGCCCTATATGGATTTTAACCTATATACAACAATGGGCAGCACGGTGGCTCAGTGGTTAGCATTGCAGCTTTGCAGAGCTGGGGTTCTGGGTTCAAATCCCACCAAGGACAACATCTGCAAGGAGTTTGTATGTTCTCCCCGTGTTTGCGTGGCCTTCCTCCCACGCTCTAAAGACACACTGATAGGGAATCTAGATTGTGAGCCCCGATGGGGACAATGATGATCATGTCTGTAAAATACTGCAGAATATGTTGGCACTATATAAAAATAAAGATTATTATTATTAATGCTGTACTAAGGTATTGGTTCAGTCCACTATATAAACTTGGAGATCGGTTACATACAGGCTGTAGTGTGGCCTACCAATAAAAACCACGTCAATATGTAATTTAGATCAGAGGTCCCCAACCTTTTTTGCACCAGGGACCGGCTTTAAGCAAGACCAGTTTTCCATGGCCCGGTGGGGTTGGGGGCGGGGCTTTGGTCATATGGGGGTGGGGTTATGGAGGGGTGGAGCTGTATGGGGAGGATGCTGGCGGGACCTCGGTGTACAGCGCTGCTAAGTAGCAGCATTGTACATTGAGCGTCAGTGTATACAGCGCTGCTGCTTAGCAGCGCTACACACTGAACACCGGTACCGGGAGCCGCGTCACTGAAGCCAGTCTGCTGCCCCAGCACGCCCCACATAACATGTTCTGCCGGGGGCGTGTCAGTGAGGAGAGCCTGCCGCCCCACCCCGTCAGGAACACACCATGCTGTGCTGTGGAGGGCCGCGTCACTAAGACCCGCCCGACGCCCCACCCCGTCCTGCATAATGTTCTCTGCCAGGAGCTGCGAGCTGTCACGGCTATGGCAGAAAACATTATAAATCCACACAGAGCGAGCTCTGACCAGGCGCAGGGCCGCGGAGCTAGCTGTCAGCGGCGCCGCGGACCGGCTGAAAAACCCCAACGGCCCGGTCCTGGTCCGCGGACCGGCGGTTGGGGACCTCTGATTTAGATAACGGATAATGTGCCCAGAATAAGGAGATCACAGGACACCTAGAGATACATTCATCAGGACTTCACTTTCATAGCATTGACTCCTCATCTATGTGACCGTAAGACAATAGGATCCTGTTACCTGTTAGTCTGAGCCGTGTAGAAAATTAGTCAGAAAGTATCGGTTACAGGATCAATGGAACAAAAACCTTTCCTAAACAAAAGTGTTGTCATGTCGTCATTTAGGCCATTGTGAAATCGCACGTATAAGTAATGTTTTGTGACTGTGTCTGTGGTTTATAGTTGCCTTTACTTGAAGGGATGTGAGTCAGAATTTTGTACCCCAGAATAAAAAACTAAGTTGAAAGTGCTGCTGTGCAAAGAAAAAGTCAAGGGGCCGAAGCACTAGATCACCACTATGTCCCCTACATACTCCAGATCGGTCCCAGATGATTAATCCCCAAAGATCATGAACTAATGGTAGATCCTAGTGATATCACATCCCTCTATGGGATGGGACCACCACATTTGCCTCATTCCCTGATGAAGCCTGTAAGAGCGAAACATGTTGGGGAGAGTCTTGCTCTATTTTAATAGTGCCTTGTTCCTATGGTCATTAGACACTGCAAAATAGGATACAATCCCTGATGGTTAGATAATGGACAGCAATACTTTTTCTTTACGCTAGTTATACAATTTGAGGCTATTGGAGCTGTGCACCTATGAAGCTACACACAGGTAGATAGATCTATCCATATGTATATTACAATTGAATCACTCAATTTGAATGAATTGAATGACTCAATGTATCAATTTGACCGCTTGGGATACATTTAAACAGGAACAATAAGGAACAGGGTGTAATTTTAATGTGTACTTTAGCATATAATTTTCACTAGTTATTCATAACTTCGATTTAACAATTAAAAGTTACGCTTTATTTTGGATTGCTTAAAATGGGATTTTCTGGCCTTTGGCTATTGGATTTAAAGTTTATGGGATGGGAAAACTATTTTTTTGTTGTGGAAAAAGCCTTTTGTTGCATTTTTTAAATCTGCAGCATGTTAATTCTGTTGCGGAAACTCAAGTGTTTGGTGCAAATTTTACTGATTCATCTAGTTGGGGAGCCTTCATCCGTAGTATTAACTGCTGGCCTGGCAGAAATCTACATGACTCGCCCAGGGGGATATGGGGGACTCGGTACCCGGGCTTTTACCTTCTTGGGAGGTCATGGCAGTCGGCTCCCGGGCCCGTACTCTGGGGTCACTCTTTAAAAGGGGTTTGTTACTTGAAGGGATGAATAACAGTTTTGTCTCGTGACGCCACCTGTGGTTCCTGGTAATGGGTACCAGCGCTGCTGCAGACCTCCGGGGGTGATGGGATGGCAGCTCGGATGCTTCGGCTCCCCACAGGCGGAGAGGGCCCCCGGGGAAGAGTTGATGGAAGGGATGTAGGTGAGAAGTGGCCCGGTCGGGTCAGGGAGAATGACGGACACGCACACAGGGGATTCGCTTCAGTACCTTTACTGGTGTAACGGCAGGTATGGTCCAGGGTACCTAGTAGGAAGGGTGCACTTCTGGACTCTCCCCAGTGAGTGGGTAGTAGGCCTCCTGGTCCGTTTCTTCCTCTCTCTAAAGCTCCTGGCCAGCCTGATTATAGATTCAGGTTGACCAGTGGTCTGTAATCCTCCTGGTATGCCGGTTATCCCTACTGGGTGTAGAGGACCCTCTAGGCGCGGACCCGGTGTCTGGCTTGTGTTCTGGGGTGAGCTTAAGATGCTCCTCTGCCCCCTTAACTCCTCTCTCCTCTCCTTGCCTCCGGCCACACTCGAGGCCCTCAGAACAGCAGCTCAACAGGTGCTGCCTCTTCACTGATCTCAAGTGCCAGCACACACTGCGTACCTAACTCCACCCTCCAGTATATATATCCCTAACAGGGTCCCTCTGGTGGTATGAGGTGGAAGGGTGGAGGTGTCTGTGTGTACTAAGGGCCTCTTGTGGAGAAGTCCGTCCATGCACCCTTTTGAGTCCTGCGGTACCTGTGTGTAGCAGGGTGCCACATACACATAGAATCCGCATCAGATATACTACTTGTCTAGAAAAAAATATTAGCTTTTTTTCCCATGACTAGCTTTATGTTTGTCCATGGGTTGTGTCTAGTATTTCAGTTTTGTACCACTCGTAGTTATTTGTAGCAGAAGACATATTTGTGGATGGTTCCTAACGAATTCAGCATGAGTGAATATGAAGTGGGTGTCAATATAAATATTCATCATTGCACGCAGTGTAGGACTGGGGTGCCAAGGGAACACAAGGAACATTGACTTTGAGGGGCCCACTATTAAGCTACATGCAAATATAACATTACCCTCATTCACAAATTTATCTATGATTCTATATATTACTACACTGAGTAGTTAGAAGATGAGATGCTTGCCTTGCCTGTACATAGTGAAACAAGTGTTTTGTGGCCTACTCCTTTGCAGGGGCCCACCTGGGGATTCACCTTCTCCCCTGTGGGCCAGTCCGAGCCCGATTTCAGGAATGCGTCTTTTCCATTGTACAGACAACAATCGTGAAATTTAGGGTGTTTGAACAGATCTGTTGCAGAAATTTCTGTGACTTGTACCAGTTTCACACATCCTTTTTTTCCCTCTCATACATGAAATATAATTCTTGTTTTTATTTCAGTCTGCTGCACCCATTTTTGGTACATTTGTCTGTTTCTACAATTCTTCTTGCATCTGGTTTTCATATATGAAAAGGAAAATCTTAGCTTCTCTTACCCATGGTTACGGATGTCGTGTGTTATCTGTTTTTTTTTCCACGGAGCCATTGACTTGCATCCCTGAGAATGATCCGCAACACATATCAATGTAGGACATCTATTTTTTTGCAGACAATCAATATAAGAAAGGACATGGGAAAAGGCATATTACTTGTAATGGGTCCATGATCTATCCCTAAAATGAATGGATAGCACACAAACCTGATGTGTGATACCTGCCGAAAGTTCTATTCATCTTAGTGGAAGTGGTTTCTCTGCCCTATTCACAAAGGAAGGACAGTTTGCGAATTTTTTGCAACAAGTTGAGTAAATGGATTAAAATCTATTTGAGGTTCTTTAAAGCCACCTGTGTAATGAATAATTGTATATTTTGCCATTGATTGCTGACTGCTTACAGCCCTGTGCACCTACGAGGTGGCATAATAACTGTACATGCCGCCAAGATCTGGGAATTCTCCATTTCCTATGGAATGTTCCTGACATGAAAACACCTGCAGAAAACTCGAACCTGACAGCAGATGTAATGTCTTTTGTTTCTAAGCAACTAAAATACTCGACTCCCACAGACTCAATTCCCTAATTTCTTTATGGCTTACACATTTATTAATGGAAAACCGCTCAATAGAGATCTGGAAAATAGAATACATATCATCGACCCGTTGGAAGACACTATGGAAGTATCTAAAGATTTCTGGGGGGTAATGGGTCCAAAATTAATTTAGAGAAAGGAAATTATTACTTCTCCGTTCTTACGTTTTGCTTCTTTTTCATGAGTTTTTAGAATGTAGGAATATCCAACAAGATTAGAATCCAGATCCAGAAACCATTTTCTTATACTATTCATAGAGATAATTACAGTGTACATGGGGAATATTACTGAATAATCCACATGAACAGTTCATATATATGGTTTACATTTCAGCAGATTGTGATGCATACAGTACATGGAAATTACCGCTCCACCTGCCTGGTATAGGCATAATGGAAGAATATCCTTCCATAATGATT
This sequence comes from Phyllobates terribilis, assembly GCF_046119375.1. NCBI lineage: Eukaryota > Metazoa > Chordata > Amphibia > Anura > Dendrobatidae > Phyllobates > Phyllobates terribilis. The sequence goes on from NW_027362762.1 coordinate 151,881,809, forward strand.
GCTTTATGTAGTAAGCCCAATGCTGGCGGTGCATGGCGACTTTTGTCATAAAACACCATAATCATGCAACAGACGTATCCAGTAATTCAGTGAATGACTCCATTTGTGCTCCCTGCTGCAACTTTCACATATTATTCCAGCAAAATTGCTTTTCAGAGATGTGCGACTGACCATCACTTCCAGCATAGACCTTAAAGGGGTATTTCCATTTCCAAAAATCATAACCTATCCCCTGGATACATGATAATTGTAAGATTGTTGTGGTTCAGGGATTAGCGGGGGATATAAGCCCCCCGTTCTGGCGACCTTTGGAGACTCCAAAAGTAGGACCTCCACTAAAATAAAAATGATCATGTATCCAGTGAATAGGGAATCATTTTTGGAGATTGTAATATTGATCATTAAGTTTCGATACTATGTTACTTGTTTTCAGTTAATTTAGTCCTCAACTGCAATTTTCCTAATACTCTTCAAATCCCCAGCACAGTGGGTGTGCGATCAGGCTTTTTATGAAATAATAATAATAATAATATATATTTAGCACTTCTGGTTGTCATAGGTATTTCACATGTATCCATGGAAGGTGCCATTGGTGCCACAGTATGTGACCAGTCAGTGACTACCATAGTTCTGCATGGGAATCCTAGTCTCTGGACCAGTCATCTGTGCAAAAAGTTGTCATAAATATTATTGTTAGGGTTCGCTCACATCTGCATATATAAAGTAGCTGAGACTCTCAGCCAGAAAAGTTGGAGAGTGTCATGTGTTTTTTCCTCACCTAGCATCCGTACGCATTGCGTTTTTATTATCAGCATTTACATACAGTAATTCTCTGTCATTTCAAGCTAGCTAATAAAACAATCTTATATACAGATATAGATAAATAGATGATAGATGATATTAAGAAATATGTCAGTGAGATATATAATCAGTGCTTTGCATGTGTAGTTTTCTGTACATGTATTTAGCTCTTAAATAAATAAAGAAAAAAAAGACATGGGGTCCCCCTTATTTTTATTAACCAGCTGAGAGAAAGCAGAAAGCTGAGAGCTGGTCTTAATAGTCAGGAAAGGGGACAATAAACATCAGCTCACAGCTGTCCCCTTAGCATTTACTGGTTATGAAAAAGCGGGGAACCCACCCCCACTCCCACCCCCACTCCCCCCAAAAAATGACATGGGGCCCCCCCTCTTTTGAATAACCAGCAAAGGCTAAGCAGACCGCTGCAGGCTGATATTAATAGCCTGAGAAGGGGCCATCGATATTGACCCCTTCCCTGAATAATAACACCAGCCACCAGCTTTTTGCTTTCCTTCAGCTGGTTAATTAAATATTTTTTCTTTCTATCTATCTATCTATCTATCTATCTATCTATCTATCTATCTATCTATCTATCTATAAGATTGTTTTATTAGTTGAAAACTGGCTTGAAATTACCGAGAGAATTACTGTATGTAAAAGCTGATGTTAAAAATGGATTGCATACGCATGTCATACGGATGCCTGCTGAGAAAAAAAATGTATGACATTCAGCTACTTTATATACGCAGATGTGAGCGAACCCTTAGGCCACGGCCCCACTATCAGTATTTGGTCAGTATTCGGTCAGTATTTTTTCTCAGGAGTGGGAGCTAAAACCAGGAGTGGGTGATAAATGCAGAATTGGTGACTTGTTTCTATTATACCTTTTCTCTGAGGTGAGGAACAATCAGAGAAAAGGTATAATAGAAATAAGTCACCAATTCTGCATTTATCACCCACTCCTGGTTTTAGCTCCCACTCCTGAGAAAAAATACTGACCAAACACTGATAGCGGGGCCGTGGCCTAAGCTTGAGAAAAAATCACATTTCTGAACTGAATTGTCACCACAATGGGTTGTTAAAAATATTTTTTACACTAATTTTTTGTGTTCTGCCTCTAGTTGCTTTACTTATCTGTATGGTTTGGTAAGGTTGTTGCCAGGAAGGCTTTGCACTTTCATTGTTCTGGTGCTGCTCGAGTTTCTCCATATCCATCCGTCTGTCCGTCTTTGTGCAAAAAGGACAGACTCTTTATTAGCTCATAAAGTGCAATGCAACATTTCGACTCGGACACACTGAGAAAGGCTCAGTCAGTATTAGCCAAAATGTTTTCTACTTTCTGGGCTAATAAAGAATCCCTTCTTTTTGCACAATAACTATTGTAGTGTGGCCCTCCTTTTTTTTTGGTCAGTTATTTATGGGGTTTTTGGTAATCCTCCAAAAGTGTGCACCTGGCAGCATCCTACTAGTGCTGCTTCATCTTTTTTATTTCTATCTATCTATCTATCTATCTATCTATCTATCTATCTATCTATCTATCTATCTATCTCTCTCTCTCTCTATCTATCTATCTATCTATCTATCTATCTATCTATCTATCTATCTAGTATGTGTATAGATAGATAGATTTATGTATTTGTCTGAAATGCCCTTACGTTTTATTGGACAGTTATAGAAAACAACAATAAATGCTAGTTATAAATGGGGAATATATTTTTACTTTACGACTGTGTGATATTGCTCTGCAGAAGCCGGGCATGCCTGTCTCTCTGTGCATTAGATAGGTCATCTAGATTCCCCTCTAACCCCCCACCCCCATTTTAGGCCTTTGTCGCTCTCTTGACTTTTGTTAAACTGCAATTTATTCTTCGGCTCTGATCTTTAACCATAAACTGATGTTTAGTATCTTCATAACACTTTATTGCTCTGTAAAATTTAACTGGTTTCCATTATCCAGCCAAGTGGGATCAGCGTATGGGCAGGAGGAGGGTGTATTCTGCATCTGCACAGTGTCCAGGGGAGTTATCTGCAGCCGGAGCACGAGGGGGCAGACCGAAAGGGTGTCAAAATATTTCCCACTCCCATTGTCTAAATTTATGAGGAGATGAGGGACACGGTGATGCGGGTGCTAGGTCCAAAAGGCCCCGGCATGTTGGGATGTGGTTACCCAGCGTTCCGAGGCTCCTGAAGGACAAATGTGACTAGTAATGAGATGTCTCCTCTTGGCATATTGCTGGCTGGCTCCCTGTATGGTGTAATGATGTATATATTGGACGTTGCACTGGTTTCCCTGAAAAAAATTTTAAGGGATAAAATTCAGCAAACTGATAGAAAGTAACAAAGAAGAAACTATTGTATGATGGAGCATTAGTAAATACAGTGTGTGTTGATTTCATTGTATGGAAAGCTGCATACTTGCTGACAGTTTCCAAATATTTTAACAGGTCACTTGTGTGTATCATTTTCTGTCCAGTCAGAGTGATCTCTGACCCATGTGCAGAAGGCCAGTCAGACCACCGATAATATATGTGTCTAGTGTCTCTGCCCGGAGGCTGCAGTGTACAGGAGTATACAGATGCCTGTTTGTGTGTATTTATGGCGGTGGGTAAGCAGGTGTGTGTGCTATTCACAGCCCCCCACCCTTCACCCCTAGGATACAGAAGAAGGAGGGGGCATCATCTCTTGTAGGAACCATAAAGTGATTAAGTGACTCCTTATTACCCTCCTTCCCTTTCATCTCTCCCTCTCCTGTCTTTTACTTCCTCCTTCCCTTTCATCTCTGCAGCCCCTTCCCCAATTACCTCTCTTACTCCTACAGGAACAAGTCTTGAGCTCTTTAACCCTTCTGCGCTGGATTAATTTCGGCATAGGAAGATTAATGTGGCCACAAAACCACTTTATTTATCTGCGCAGAGGATGAAGCTTCGGGCTCCACTGGCCGCTGTGAATTGGTGCCATGATGTCATGTAGCCAAGTCGCTGACCCCATGGCAGTGCCACATGAACGTCATCTCGTGGTGACACTGTATACGGGGGACTCACACCACAAGCATGAAGTTAGCATATTATTTGACATGGAGCGATCTTCACACTCAGTGAGACTGAAAACCAGATGGGCCAGATGAAGGTTTCGGCTTAGTTTGCCCTATAGCTAAAGCTAGTTTCAAAAATACTCAGCATTCTTTCTAGACCCTGGCCTTCTGGGGAAGGTATTTTTATGGCTTCCTCAATTTCCCCTTTGGCTTTATACAACTCTTTCTATTCCCCTCTCTTGTACTTTCTGCCACCATCTGGGGTGGTATGGCTTTACTGCCGCTTTGAAAGTGTCTGAGGATCATGGGGGAAGGGACACAAGAGGTGGTCACTGCGGCTTCCAAAATGTTCAGTTCCAGTGTCTTCCACCAGAGGGCGTCATATCAATCATCTTGTATTGTATTGCAAGGCTTGCGTCTTACATGAGACTAAGATCTTCTATTGTAGAGATCTTTAGCTTACACAGTGAGAACAATACTCAGACTGTCTCTTGCTGATGACCAGGTAGACATATTGATCTGTCCTTTATGGGGGTCCGAATAAAATATTTGCAGAATTCTCCATTGGTTGCCCTACAGAAGACCGAATTCAGTCAGGGATATTGTAAAGTCTGTATGAGAAATCAGGTGCACTAGCACATAGGCTAACATTGGTCAGTGTGCAGTCCGTGTGCCAAAGGCCAGCTCACTGACCGGACCCATGCCCATCTGACCCACACGGGACTAAACGCACGGCAGTATGGTCCTATATGTGAACTTATTAGGGCTTGAATTTCAAGTGTTATACAAAAGGACTTTGTAACAGTGCCCTAATAAAAACAACACACATTTATGGCCGGGGTCACAACACCATATTTTCTCTCATCCAAGAGAATCGGGTCAATGCAGACAATGATCAGAGTGTGATCATACCGTGCTCCGATTTTCTCCATTCTGTCAGTCCTTGAAAATCAGACTCAGATGTCATCAGGGATTTTTTTTACGGACTCATAGATTTGCATGGATAAGTGCGATCCAATTGTCTGATGCAAAATCGGACATGTGCACGGTCCCACAGAATAACATTCGTCCGGGTGCGATCCAATGTTTTGTCGGATTGCACTCAGACTGAAAATACGGTCGTCTGCACAAGCCCTAATGTATTTTTTCCTATGGGAAAAGGCCCCCACAACACTACAAAAAAGTTAAAAATATAACAAGCAAATATTTGATGGGTGTTATGTTACCACGTATGTCGCTCTTTCTTTCTTCAATGCCTTTGGGATGCAGCAAGACCATAAGAGTCTGCCACCTGCTGGACATCTGCAGAACAATCAACAATCTGCATTATGTTAATGCTGTAGTGCTGTTATTCACGTGAATTAATGCCTATCTATTTAATAGTGATTCTAAAATTTTTATGTACTTTTACTGTGTTGCTATAAGGATATGATCTATTTTAGCACTGGATTAAGTCTTATGTATATGCCTTTTTTCTTTTTTTTTTTTACATATTATTACTATACTGCGTTGAATTCAACCAACCTTTTTGTTTCACATTACAAAGCCTCTCCTACAGCAGAGGGATTAATTATCTCTTCCATATTATAAACCCATTAACATTTTGCCTGTGTTTATTTTAACCAGAAGCAAAATAATAATATAGCCCTCCAGTCATGCGTGTTTGTGTCTCTTGAATAAAATGAAAGTTTTCAGGGTTTTTTTTTTTTATTTATTTTTTTTTGAAGTGCCCAAGAGGAGCTAATAACCAATATAATTATATGTACGCCACTTCTATTACTGAATTTAGAAAAGCAGAAACAGCAATGAACATCAAAAAGCAATTAGCTGCTATAAAGAATAGAACCCGGGATCATAGATGAGGAAGGGGACGCTTCAGTGTGACTCTTTGAAGATTAATTACTGGTCGCTATAGATTAGAATTGAATAGGTAATTTGTTTATATATATATATATATATCCCTCCAAAACCATGGAAGTCAATAATAGCACTTATTGTCAAAGTGGGCCCAAAGAACGTAAGCAACGATCTGTATACAAAATATTGAATGATATATCCGGCACAGATAATTCTCACATTCTGAATATTACCTGATCCTTGTTGAAGTGAACACATCCAATAATACAATATGTCATGGAATTGCTATGTAGGCAAGCCTACATGTGCCATATATATATATATATATATATATATATATATATATACATATACATATATATATATATATACTGTATATATATATATATATATATATACAGTGGGGAAAATAACTATTTGATACACTGCCGATTCTGCAAGTTTTCCCACCTACAAAAAATGGAGAGGTCTGTAATTTTTATCGTAGGTACAATTCAACTGTGAGAGACAGAATCTAAAAATAAAAATCAGAAAATGACATTGTATGATTTTTAAATAATTTAATTGCATTTTATTGCATGAAATAAGTATGTGATCACCTACCAACCAGAAAGACTTCTGGCTCTCACAGACCTGTTAGAGTTTCTTTAAGAAGCCCTCCTACTCTGCACTCATTACCTGTATTAATTGCACCTGTTTGAACTTGTTAACCTGTATAAAAGACACCTGTCCACACAATCAATCAAACTCCAACCTCTCCACCATGGCCAAGACCAAAGAGCTGTCTAAGGACACCAGGGACAAAATTGTAGAGCTGCACAAGGCTGGGATGGGCTACAGGACAATAAGCAAGCAGCTTGGTGAAAAGGCAACAGCTGTTGGCACAATTATTAGAAAATGGAAGAAACATAAAATGACTGTCAATCTTCCTCGGTCTGGGACTCCATGCAAGATCTTGCCTCATGGGGTAAGGATTAGTGATGAGCAAATAGCTCACCACTGCTCGGTACTCGCCCGAGCATCTCAGTACTCGAGATGCACGTAGCTCGCCGAGTACTTGCGTGATGCTCGGGCTGGAGCTCGGATCCCCGTCCTGCATGTTTGGTGCTCTTTAGAGCCCCAATCATGCAGGGATTGTCTGCCACTCACTCTAATGCCACAGCCATGGTGGTTGTGGCATTACAGTGATTGCCTGAATCGATGGCAACAGTGCTCACAGTGAAACATGAAAAACCGGCAATTCATCAGCGGCATACACCGGTACCCGACAATTTAGAACAGAAAGAATAGAGCATCACACATAGATTAGATAGATAGAAACATGTCAGTCACATATATAATAAGTACAGGGACAGTGTTGGTTACTGTACTTGTCATTTAGTGTTAAAATAAAGCATTTATTAAAAAAAAAATTGGCGCGGGGTTCCCCGTAATTTTAGTCTCTAGCGGAGGCTGGGGCAGATGTTTGAAGCCTGGGAAGGGGGAAATACCCACGGAGCTTCCCAGGCTACTAATATCAGCCCCCAGCTGAATACCTAGCCTTTACTGGCTATTAAAATGGGGGACCCAACAAAAAAAATGACGTGGGGTCCCCCTATTTTAATTAATTCTGGTTGTTGGTGTTTTATTTAACTTTTACTATGGGGTTAGTAATGGGAGTGTCTTATAGACGCCTCTCCATTCCTAACCTGGGCTTGATGTCAGCTGGCATTATAAGCTGATATCAACCCCAGCCCTATTACCCCACTGCCACTGCTACAGGGCAGTGGGAAGAGCGAGGCTAAGTGCCAGAATTGGCACATCCTATGGATGCACCATTTCTGGGGCGGCTGAGGGCTGGTGTTTCTAGCCTGGGAAGGGGCCAATATTCATGGCACCCTTCCTGGGCTATTAATATCAGCCCCCAGCTGTCTGCCTAGCCTTTGCTAGCTATTAAAATAGGGGGACCCCACATCATTTATTTTTTGGGTCCCCCATTTTAATAGCTAGTAAAGACTAGGTATTCAGCTGGGGGTTGATATTAGTAGCCTGGGAAGCTCCGTAGGTATTACCCCCTTCCCAGGCTTCAAACATCTGCCTCAGCCGTCTGCTTAACCTCCGCTAGAGACTAAAATTACGGGGGATCCCACGCCATTTTTAAAAAAAAAATCCTTTATTTTAACACTAAATGACAAGTACAGTAACCAACACTGTCACTGTACTTATTATATATGTGACTGACATGTTTCTATCTATCTAATCTATGTGTGATGCTCTATTCTTTCTGTTCGAAATTGTCAGGTACCGGTGTATGCCGCTGTTGAAATGCTTTTTTAAAGAGACGGGTGCATGAAAATCGGAGGGCACTAATGTGTTCCAAGTGCCCTGCTATGTTTTTCATGAACCCTCCAACATACCATTCTGCCTGCCTGACGTTTAATTGAGCACTGTTCCCACTGTTTTTGACCTTCTGCAGACCACCGGGGGGGACTGCCAGAAAAATACTCGAGTTTCCCATAGACTTACATTGGGCTCGTTGCTCGGGTCGAGCACCCGAGTATTCCAATGTGCTCGACGAGTATTCCAATGTGCTCGATTCAAGCTTCGAGCACCCGAGCATTTTATTGCTCGCTCATCACTAGTAAGGATGATTCTGAGAAAGGTCAGGAATCAGCCCAGAACTATATGAGAGGACCTGGTCAATGACCTGAAGAGAGCTGGGACCCCAGTCACAAACATTACCGTTAGTAAAACACTACGCCGTCATGGATTAAAATCCTGCAGGGCACGCAAGATCTCCCTGCTCATGCCAGCACATGTCCAGGCCCATTTGAAGTTCACCAGTGACCATCTGGAAGATCCAGAGGAGATATGGGAGAAGGTCGTTAAGTCAAACAAGACCAAAATAGAACTTTTTGGTATCAACTCCACTCACAGATTTTGGAGGAAGGAGAAGGATGAGTACAACCCCAAGAACACCGCCCCAACCGTGCAGCATGGTGAAACATCATACTTTAGGGGTGATTTTCTGCAAAGTGGACAGGATGGCTTCACTGCATTGAAGGGATAATGGATGGGGTCATGTATTGCAAGATTTTGGTTAACAACCTCCTTCCCTCAGTAGGAGCATTGAATATGGGTCATTCCTGGGTCTTCCAGCATGACAGTGACCCGAAACACACAGCCAGGGCAACTAAGGAACGGCTCCGTATAAACATCTGCAAGGAGTTTTTATGTTCTCCCCGTGTTTGCGTGGGTTTTCTCCGGTTTCTTCCCACACTCTAAAGACATACTGATAGGGAATGTAGATTGTGAGCCCCAATGTGGACAATGCCGATAATGTCTGTAATTGTCTGAATTGTAAAGCGCTGCAGAATGTGTTGGCGCTATATAAATAAAAAGATTATTATTATAATTATTAAGGTCAAGGAATGGCCTAGCCAGCCTCCAGACCTGAACCCAATAAAAGATCTTTGGAGGGAGCTGAAACTCAATGTTGCCCAGGGACAGCCCTGAAACCTGAAAGATCTGGATAAGATCTGTATTGAGGAGTGGGCCAAAATCCCTGCTGCAGTGTGTGCAAACTTGGTCAAGAACTACAGGAAACGTCTGACCTCTGTAATTCCAAACAAAGGTTTCTGTACCAAATATTAAGTTCTGTTTTTCTTTTGTATCAAATACTTATTTCATGCAATAAAATTATGCAATTTAATTATGTAAAAATCATACAATGTGACTTTCTGGATTTTTTTTTTTAGATTCTGTCTCTCACAGGTGAAGTGTACCTACAATAAAAATTACCGACCTCTCCATTCTTTGTAGGTGGAAAAACTTGCAAAATCGACAGTGTATCAAATACTTATTTTCCCCACTGTATATACACTGCTCAAAAAAATAAAGGGAACACTGAAATAACACATCCTAGATCTGAATGAATAAAATATTCTCATTGAATACTTTGTTCTGTACAAAGTTGGATGTGCTGACAACAAAATCACACAAAAATCATCAATGGAAATCAAATTTATTAACCAATGAAGGCCTGGATTTGGAGTCACCCCCAAAATTAAAGTGGAAAAACACACTACAGGCTGATCCAACTTTGATGTAATGTCCTTAAAACAAGTCAAAATGAGGCTCAGTATTGTGTGTGGCCTCCACGTGCCTGTATGACCTCCCTACAACGCCTGGGCATGCTCCTGATGAGGTTGCGGATGGTCTCCTGTGGGATCTCCTCCCAGACCTGGACTAAAGCATCCGCCAACTCCTGGACAGTCTGTGGTGCAACGTGACGTTGGTGGATGGAGCGAGACATGATGTCCCAGATGTGCTCAATCGGATTCAGGTCTGGGGAACGGGCGGGCCAGTCCATAGCTGCAATGCCTTCATCTTGCAGAACTGCTGACACACTCCAGCCACATGAGGTCTGGCATTGTCCTGATTAGGAGGAACCCAGGGTCAACCGCACCAGCATATGGTCTCACAAGGGGTCTGAGGATCTCATCTCGGTACCTAATGGCAGTCAGGCTACCTCTGGCGAACACATGGAGGGCTGTGCGGCCCTCCAAAGAAATGCCACTCCACACCATTACTGAACCATTGCCAAACCGGTCATGCTGAAGTAGATCGCTCTCCACGGCGTCTCCAGACTCTGTTACGTCTATCACATGTGCTCAGTGTGAACCTGCTTTCATCTGTGAAGAGCACAACGCGCAAGTGGCGACTTTGCCATTCCTGGTGTTCTGTGGCAAATGCCAAGTGTCCTGCACTATGTTGGGCTGTGAACACAACCCCCATATTTGGACGTCGGGCCCTTATACCACCCTCATGGAGTCGGTTTCTAACCGTTTGTGCAGCCACATGCACATTTGTGGCCTGCTGGAGGTCATTTTGCAGGGCTCTGGCAGTGCTCCTCCTGTTTCTCCTTGCACAAAGGCGGAGGTAGCGGTCCTGCTGCTGGGTTGTTGCCCTCCTACGGCCCCCTCCACGTCTCCTGGTGTACTGGCCTGTCTCCTGGTAGCGCCTCCAGCCTCTGGACACTACGCTGACAGACACAGAAAACCTTCTTGCCACAGCTCGCATTAATGTGCCATCCTGGATGAGCTGCACTATCTGAGCAACTTCTGTGGGTTGTAGAGTCCGTCTCATGCTACCACGAGTGTGAAAGCACAACCAACATTCAAAGTGACCAAACATCAGCCAGAAAGCATTGGTACTGAGATGTGGTCCGTGGTCCCCACCTGAAGAACCACTCCTGAGTGTGTCTTGATAATTGCCAATAATTTCCATCTATTGTCTATTCCATTTGCACAACAGCATGTAAAATTGATTGTCAATCAGTGTTGCTTCCTAAGTGGACAGTTTGATTTCACAGAAGTTTGATTTACTTGGAGTTATATTCTGTTGTTTAAGTGTTCCCTTTATTTTTTTGAGTAGTGTATATATAAAGAGAGAGAGAGCACGTCATGATGTTAAAGGATTGACGTTCATGAAGTTTAACTTCAAAATTTAATTTCAGTGCTGTTACAACTTTTTACATTGAATATATACAGTACAGACCAAAAGTTTGGACACACCTTCTCATTTAAAGATTTTTCTGTATTTTCATGACTTTGAAAATTGTACATTCACACTGAAGGCATCAAAACAATGAATTAACACATGTGGAATTATATACTTAACAAAAAAGTGTGAAACAATTGAAAATATGTCTTATATTCTAGGTTCTTCAAAGTAGCCACCTTTTGCTTTGATGACTGCTTTGCACATTCTTGGCATTCTCTTGATGAGCTTCAACAGGTAGTCACCGGAAATGGTTTTAACTTCACAGGTGTGCCCTGTCAGGTTTAATAAGTGGGATTTCTTGCCTTATAAATGGGGTTGGGACCATCAGTTGTGTTGTGCACAAGTCTGTTGGATAAACAGCTGATAGTCCTACTGAATAGACTGTTAGAATTTGTATTATTGCAAGAAAAAATCAGCTAAGTAAAGAAAAGCGAGTGGCCATTATTACTTTAAGAAATGAAGGTCAGTCAGTGCGAAAAATTGGGCAAACTTTGAAAGTGTCCCCAAGTGCAGTTGCAAAAACCATCTAGCGCTACAAAGAAACTGGCTCACATGAGGACCGCCCCAGGAAAGGAAGACCAAGAGTCACCTCTGCTTCTGAGGATAAATTTATCCGAGTCACCAGCCTCAGAAATCGCAGGTTAACAGCAGCTCAGATTAGAGACCAGGTCAATGCCACACAGAGTTCTAGCAGCAGACACATCTCTTCAACAACTGTTAAGAGGAGAATTTGTGCAGCAGGCCTTCATGGTAAAATAGCTGCTAGGAAACCACTGCTAAGGACAGGCAACAAGCAGAAGAGTCTTGTTTGGGCTAAAGAACACAAGGAATGGACATTAGACCAGTGGAAATCTGTGCTTTGGTCTAATGAGTCCAAATTTGAGATCTTTGGTTCCAACCACCGTGTCTTTGTGCGACGCAGAAAAGGTGAATGGATGGACTCTACATGCCTGGTTCCCACTGTGAAGCATTGAGGAGGAGGTATGATGGTGTGGGGGTGCTTTGCTGGTGACACTGTTGGGGATTTATTCAAAATTGAAGGCATACTGAACCAGCATGACTACCACAGCATCTTGCTTGGACCATCATTTATTTTTCAACAGGACAATGAACCCAAACACACCTCCAGGCTGTGTAAGGGCTATTTGACCAAGCAGGAGAGTGATGGGGTGCTACGCCAGATGACCTGGCCTCCACAGTCACCAGACCTGAACCCAATTGAGATGGTTTGGGGTGAGCTGGACCGCAGAGTGAAGGCAAAAGGGCCAACAAGTGCTAAGCATCTCTGGGAACTCCTTCAAGATTGTTGGAAGACCATTTCCGGTGACTACCTCTTGAAGCTCATCAAGAGAATGCCAAGAGTGTGTAAAGCAGTCATCAAAGCAACAGGTAGCTACTTTGAAGGACCTAGAATATAAGACATATTTTCAGTTGTTTCACACTTTTTTGTTAAGTATATAATTCCACATGTGTTAATTCATAGTTTTGATGCCTTCAGTGTGAATGTACAATTTTCAAAGTCATGAAAATACAGAAAAATCTTTAAATGAGAAGGTGTGTCCAAACTTTTGTTCTGTACTGTATAGTGGGGAAAAAAGTATTTAGTCAGCCACCAATTGTGCAAGTTCTCCCACTTGAAAAGATGAGAGAGGCCTGTAATTGACGTCATAGGTAGACCTCAACTATGAGAGACAAAATGAGAAAACAAATCCTGAAAATCACATTGTCTGATTTGGAAAGAATTTTTTTTCAAATTTTGGTGGAAAATAAGTATTTGGTCAATTACAAAAGTTAATCTCAATACTTTGTTATACAGGGTGGGCCATTTATATGGATACACCTAAATAAAATGGGAATGGTTGGTGATATCAACTTCCTGTTTGTGGCACATTAGTATATGGGAAGGGGAAAACTTTTCCAGATGGGTGGTGACCATGGCAGCCATTTTGAAGTCAGCCATTTTGGATCCAACTTTATTTTTTTTATTGGGAAGAGGTCATGTGACACATCAAACTTATTGAGAATTTCATAAGAAAAACAATGGTGTGCTTGGTTTTAACATAACTTTATTCTTTCATTAGTTTTTTACAAGTTTATGACCACTTATAAAATGTGTTCACAGTGCTGCCCATTGTGTTGGATTGTCAATGCAACCCTCTTCCAGGAAACTGAGTTTTTCCAACAAGATGGTGCACCACCACATTATGGGTGTCAGGTCCGAGCATTCCTACATGAACAATAGTTTCCTGGAAAGTGGATTGGTCATCATGGGCCAGTTGAATGGCCACCAAGGTCTCCGAATCTGACCCCCTTAGACTTTTATCTTTGGGGTCATCTGAAGGCAGTTGTCTATGCTGTGAAGATACGAGATGTGCAGCATCTGAAACAACGGATACTGGAAGCCTGTGCTAGCATTTCTTCTGCGGTATTGCTATCAGTGTGTCATGAGTGGGAGAAGAGGGTTGCATTGACAATCCAACACAATGGGCAGCACTTTGAACACATTTTATAAGTGGTCATAAACTTGTTAAAAACTCATGAAAAAATAAAGTTACGTTAAAACAGAGCACACCATTGTTTTTCTTAGGAAATTATCAATAAGTTTGATGTGTCAAATGACCCTCTTCCGATTGAAAAAAATAAAGTTGGATCCAAAATGGCCGACTTCAAAATGGCCACCATAGTCACCACCCATCTGGAAAAGTTTTCCCCCTCTCATATACTAATGTGCCACAAACAGGAAGTTGATATCACCAACCATTCCCATTTTATTTAGGTGTATCCATATAAATGGCCCACCCTGTATATTTATAACAGCACTGAAATTATATTTTGAAATTAAACTTTATGTACGTCAATCTTTTAACATCATGAAATATTTAGACCTCATCATTTTTTTATCCCGTTTTCGAAAAAAATCTATGGTGAATTAAAGGGTAACATTAACAACAGAAATTTGTACCAGAAAAAAAAACCTTCATATGGTTATTTCGGCAGTAAAATAAAATTGTGGGTCTTGGAAGACTAGGTGGAAAAAAAAGATTTAAAAAAAATAATTGCTGGCCCAGAATTGGTTAAAGGGTTATTCCCATCTTCTTACATAGGTATTTTTAGATTGTGTGTCTAAAAACATCAATTTTGCAATTGACTTTTAATTATAGGTTACCTGTCACCTGATTCATGCAGGCCAAACCATGAGAAGCATGAATCGTAGCTTGGCTCCTGCGATTCAGAGAAAATATAGTTAAATGTTCCGACTGTGGACCATAACCGGAGATGAGATTATTCTTGGCTGGCTTTTGCCAGAAGTGTTTGATAGGTCTGTTTCATAAAGTGAAACCTGTCATTGACTTGAAGTGGAGCTGGGAAAAGAAGTACAGGGGCGGAGCTGGAATAGTCTTCTCTCCGGCTGTGGTCCACAGCTGGATCTTCTAACTTTGGCATTTCAGAGAAGATTCTTATTGATCTTTGTGTTTGGGCAACAAGAATCAGGTAACAGATTCCCTTTAGAATCTCTCTCTGTTCTCACAATATTTCCCTTTATAAAGTTTTATTATTTACTCTTCAGTGCCAAGGAAACCTTTTGTGGCTGAACACATGTAGTGCTTACAAGCTCTTTCCTAAGCTTGTATGCACTGCCATGAGGCTGGCCGGGATTGCTGGAGCGCACTGTTACTGCCTGATCCTTGCCGGCCATAGTCTCACTGCCTTTCCAGTGCTACACAGTTAAGGCTGCCTCAGGGCAGACACAGTTCAGGCCATCAGTGCGATGAAAGCTGCTGACCTGAGCTGTCACTCAAGTGAGAGCACCTGAGCACTCAGGTGCTCCTGCTTAAAGGCAATATGTCAGTGGAATTTCACTCTCAAAACTATTTATATGTAGTTCTTTCAAAGACAAGTCCAGCAATACCTTTGCATGGTCAGTCTCGTCTTCCGTTACTGAGATATCAGCATAGAGGCTGTCAGTCAAGCAGGAGGTGGCGACGTTGGGTGGGGAATAGAGCTGGAGTGACGTAGGTTTCAGATCTACAAATAGATCTTCAGCCTCATTTGTATATCAGTTAAAACACTGATTTCTCAGTAATGGAGGACCGAACTGGCCATGTAAAGGTATTGCTGGACTTGTTTTTGAAAGAGCTACATGCACAAATAGGTAGTTTGGGGGAAGGTGAAATCCTACTGGCAGATTGCCTTTCAGAAGATTTAAAACTCTTTAAAGGGGTTGTCCACTACTCGGCCAAAAACCCCTTTTTTGAATCAGCATGTTTGCAGCAGTAAAATAACATTTATACTCCCCTCCGGTGCACGCGCCGCTCCAGCGGTGTCAGCAGTCGCTCTACCGGGGAGGCAATCTCACGAGAGCCCCAGGAGAGCGAGTGCTGACACTGCTAGAAAAGTGCATTCACCGGAGGTAAATAGAAGTATTATTTTATTGCTGCAAACATACATATTGAGAAGGGTTATCCACTACATTAAAGCACCACTCCAGCGTTTGTTTTTTATTTTACCACAGGAGTGGTGCTTCTAATCTAAGTCCACTTCCCCCTGTCTTGTACTCACTTCCCGGTGTTTTCATCAGTTATCACCGCTGCTTATGTCGATCTCCGGCAGTTTTTGACCTGCTGGATTGCTCCAGTGTTTCATGGAGGGAGCCTCATTCTGGCCTCATTCTGCCTCTCATAGACTTGTATTGAGAGCTTTGATGTAGTTTCTGACTTCCGGCCAGTCAGAAGCTGCGGTCACAAGATGGTGCAGCGGGACCGGAGCACAATGAAAACAGATGAAGACGCCGGAGGGTGAGTATAAGAGTAGGGAAAGAGGACCTAGGTTTAAAGCACCACTCCAGCACTGAAAAAAAAAATGCTGGAGTGGTGCTTTAACTAAAAGACCTGTAGTTGCCAGCAGTCACCACCAGAGGGAGACTAGGACCTTACTGCATACTGTTCTAGTATTGAGTTCAGGGTATAACAGTATGCAGTAAGCTCCATGCAGTGGTGACAGAAATATTTAACTCCATAAGGAAACTTACTCCTTTTGTGCCATTATTTGCCCAATTATGTACAATGGCAAATAATGTGCTGCAATGTATATGTGGTGCTTTCCACTTACTTCAGACCGGCCAGTCGCGTCTGTTTCCAGGCATTTCTCTTCTGCAACCAGGGCAGCAATAAATTCAGAGGACACGAGGTTCATAACCATAACTGGGACTTTACTTGGGGAAGAGGAATATGTACAATATCTACAGGCAGATATAATGGATAAGGCCCAACGGGTTGTCATCTTTCTCACAGGTACTTGATACAACTTCAGCCCTGGTTCCCAATTTAAGTGAAGCATCTCTGTTGCCTTGTTCTCTACCCCTGGAGAATCTTCCTCACCAGTGACAGTATATCCGGAACCTAGTTCTCCCCATATCTTAGGTTTGAATCCTGACTTCTTCTGCAGCCTGCAGACAGAATGTGTCCCTGGGTCCTCAATGACTCTCTTGAGTTTCCCAGGCCGGCTAAGGGGACTTTTGTGGAGGGAATCTTCTCCTTGGGGATCCACTGTCTGGGGGATTGGGCTCACATCTGCCCTAGCAGCCACTATACCAAGGCTGCCATACTGTCCCAAGTACTATCTCTCACTGACTCATCACTTCCTGCTCCTGCAAACTAACCAAATGTTTCCTTTTTGTGCCCACCCTCTATGGGCTGTCCTCACACACAATTAACCCCCTCACTGTCCTAAATGTCTGCAATTCTACTGGCAGACTTAACTTGTCATCTGCATTTGGGACAGTGGCATCTTGTGGCTGGTTATCAATACTACAGCCCACAAGGAAACATATTAGAAACAAAGCCTTATTCACATTGTATGCTCAACCATAACACTGGCTTCCCCTTTACTCTACTGGGCTGGATTATCACAGCTATCCCCTTAACTGGACCTAACTGCAGCCCAGAGAGATCTAACTGTCGGGAACATTCTCTTTAACCTTTTTAGTGCCAAAGGGGAGCTACTTCCTTCCCCACTACTACATACTTATACCAAGATGTAATGTTTCTGCAACCTGACAGTTTCAGTTTTTGCCAAGCACAATGGTCATGGCTTAGGTAGAGTCTGAGTGCTAAATACATTTATTAAATGCAACTTTTTAGAAACTTTGCACAAAGTCACTCCACTGCATGCGTGGCGTTAAATCTGCTGCATTATTTATAAATGAGCTACTTGTCAATAATGCTGTATAGTTGTACTACAGCCAGACACAGAGGGAAGACATAGCCAGACATAGAGCAGAGGGAAGCCTAGCTGAGCTCATGGAGCACATATAAAGAAAAATTATTTCTAAATTATTTCTCAATAATTACACTTTGAGACATAATTGGATCAGAATAGAATCAACGGAAAATAGGCGTTCGAGAAAATAATTGACATTTTACTTGTTCTTTTTCTATACTTAGCTGAGGTATGATTAGGAAATTTTAGTTGTCCCAATATTTCAGACATTTTAGTGTATCTACAGAATTATCCAATCCAAGATATTTGACCCAAACCTAGTATGTTTCTTTATGAAAGACAAAACTACATTTTGCCTTGACCAGATGTTGAATGGAAGAACAAGAGCAGAGGTGGATGAGCTGAATTGACTGGAGGAGCCCAAGTCCACTTGATTAGCCCACATAAGAGAATGTTACATTAATGAAGTCAGGATATTACAAAAGTCATGCACAGCCATTTTTTGATTGTGATAATGAAGGATAAGACATACCTCCCAACTTTTGAAGAAGAGACAGAGGGATAGATCATGTGGCGCATGTAGCGCGCCATGGCAAATTTTGGCCGCGCCCCTGGCCACACTCAATCCACGCCCATTTACCATTTCTTTCTCCTCTGGCAGGAGGAGTTGTCAGAGGGGCGCTGGTAGTGAGGGGCATTCAGCAGATGGCCCTCATCCCCATTATGGTATGCATGGCCCCCTCATTCCCATCCTGGTATGCATGGCCCCCTCATTCCCATCCTGGTATGCATGGCCCCCTCATCCCCAATCCTGGTATGCATGGCTCCCTCAGACTCAATCCTGGTATGCATGGCCCCCTCACACCCAATTCTGGTACACATGGCCCCCTCAGACCCAATCCTGGTATGCATGGCCCCCTCAGACCCAATCCTGGTATACATGGCCCCCTCATCCCCAATCCTGGTATGCATGACCCCCTCAGACCCAATCCTGGTATGCATGGCCCCCTCAGACCCAATCCTGGTATGCATGGCTCCCTCAGACCCAATCCTGGCATGCATGGCCCCCTCATCCCCAATCTTGATATGCATGGCCCCCCTATCCTGGCATACAAGGCTCCCCATCACTGCATGTTAGAACCCTCCTATTTGTTTTTAATATCTTGTGTTTTGCGGTCACGTGACCATCTGCCTTTATATTCCAGCTCCGCCCTTTTGGCTGTGCTGGACTTCAGTGTTGTTTGACTGTTTTGCTAGCCAGGTGCTTCGGTGCCTATATCTCTCAGTTCGCTTGGTCCTTTGGGACCTCTAGTACCTTTTTGTCAGTTTATCTTTTGTTTTCTGCAACAACTTTCTCTGTTCAGGGGGTGTCCCATTTTTGTTCCAGTCCTTAGTTCTTTTAGTGACCCCTTCCCTTTATTCTATAGGTCTTCGTTCAGACTAGCCTAGGACTAAGGACTCTATAGGATTTATTAGCCTAGGACTAAGGCAGGTCTGTTCGCTAGGAACAGGCAGCTTTCCCCTTCTTTCCTTAGTTCTTGTTTGCAGATCATAACAGTAAGTCCAGCCCCCCAAAAAATTAAGGAAACATTAATACGGGGATCAGTATGGCTTCCGTCCAGGATTTGGCTCAACGCTTGCAGGGGTTGACTCTGGAGGTGGCCGAGCTCCAGCAACACGTGAGTAGCTGTTCCAGAGCGCATTTTGTGGAGCCCAAGGTAGGACTGCTGGATGTTTTTTATGGTAAACAGCAAGATTTTTTTTCCTTTAAAAATGCTTATTTGTTATATTTTCGTTTGAGACCAAGGTCCTCTGGGAATGAATCACAGCGCATTGGTTTTATTATGTCACTTTTGCGCAATGAACCACAAGGGTGGGCCTTTTCTCTTCAACTTAATGATCCATGTTTGAGGTCGGTAGAAGAGTTTTTTTCTGCTATGGGTCTATTATATGACGATCCTGATCGAATCTCATCTGCTGAGGCAGAACTCAGGCATTTGAATCAGGGGTCAGATGATGCTGAGATTTATGGCACACACTTTAGAAGGTGGGCTTCTGAAGTCAGATGGAATGATCCTACTCTGAAATGTCTATTTCTTGCTGGTCTGAGTGAAAGGGTTAAGGATTTGCTAATTGCATTCCCTGCACCTGAGACTCTGCAGGATGCCATGCAATTAGTTGTTCGTGTGGATAGGAGGCTGAGATCTAGGCAGAATGAGGTAAAGACTCCAGTAATGCCAGGTCCTAGTCCCCAGAAAATCTGCTCAGACAGCGGAGAACCGATGGAGGTTGGGGCGATGTCGCTCCGCTCTCAGGAAAGAGACCGGAGGTTCGCCGAGGGATTGTGTCTTTATTGTGGTAAAGCTGACCATATCAGTCACAGTTTTTGGTGGCCTGGATGGCAGAAAGAAGTCATCAAGTGGGTGCTTCAATGTATGGTGTGTGCTAGGTCAGAGGCTTCACATACTCCTGCTGCGGGGTTGCTTTGCCCTCTGGAGGTTCCTAGTGTGCCTTGGACACATCTCACAATGGATTTTATTACTGATCTGCCCGTATCCGAGGGTTTTACTGTCATCTGGGTGGTCGTGGACCATTTTAGTAAGATGTGTCATTTGGTTCCATTCATTAAGTTGCCCTGTGCCAAGACACTTGCTAAGGCGTTTGTTAAGGAGATTGTCAAGCTTCATGGCGTTCCCACGGATATTGTTTCTGTTAGAGGACCTCAGTTTGTGGCTCGCTTTTGGCATGCTTTTTGTCACAGGTTGGGAGTCCATTTGTCATTTTCGTCTGGGTATCATCCTAAGTCTAATGGACAGACTGAAAGAAAGAACCAGGACGTAGAACAGTTTTTGCAATGTTTTGTGGTGGACAATCAAGAGGTGTGGTCTGAGTTTCTGCCTCTCGCAGAATTTGCTCTTAACAATCATACATCCTCCTCAGCTGGGTGTTCTCCTTTTTTGTTGTTGTACTGGGAGACATTCATCTTTTGTTTCGTTCCCCAAATTGGGGTCGGCGGTGCCGGAGGAGGAGAATTTTTCTGGTGATTTGGAGAGAGTTTGCTCTAATGTACGTTGCAACCTTCAAGAGGCTAACAAGAAGTCCAAGAAGTATTTTGACAGGAAACGAAATGAGGTTTTGTTTACTGTGGGTGACATGGTTTGGTTGTCCTCAAGGAACCTGCGGTTGAGGATTCCCTCTAAAAAACTGGGTCCTAAGTTTGTGGGTCCATTTAAAGTGCTTCTGGTTGTTAATCCGTCTGCGGTTAGGTTGGATGTTCCTACTTCCTGGAAGATTAATCCTGTGTTTCATGTTTCCTTGTTGAAAAAGGCGGATGTATCTGCCACTGTCACAGTTCCTCCTGTGGTGGAAGACGGCGAATATGAAATTTCACGTATCTTGAATTCTAGATGGCATAGGGGGAGAGTACAGTATCTCGTCTCCTGGAAGGGTTTCGGTCCCGAAGATAACTTCTGGGTAAGGGCGGATGATGTCTCTGCTCCTAGGCTTGCTAGAGCTTTCCACAAGAGGTTTTCGGATAGACCTGGGCCTGGAGGATCTGGAGGATCCTTTTAAAAGAGGGGGTACTGTTAGAACCCTCCTGTTTTTTCCATCTTGTGTTTTGCGGTCACATGACCATCTTCCTTTATATTCCAGCTCCGCCTTTTTGGCTGTGCTGGACTTCAGTGTTTTATGACTGTTTTGCTAGCCAGGTGCTTCGGTGCCTATCTCTCAGTTCGCTTGGTCCTTTGGGACCTCTAGTACCTTTTTGTCAGTTTATCTTTTGTTTTCGGCAACAACTTTCTCTGTTCAGGAGGTGTCCCATTTTTGTTTCAGTCCTTAGTTCTTTTAGGTACCCCTTCCCTTTATTCTATAGGTCTTCATTTAGACTAGCCTAGGACTAAAGCAGGTCTGTTCGCTAGGAACAGGCAGCCCGCTACATCATAGGGATTCAGCTTAGTCTTACTGTAGGGAAAGCTTTCCCCTTATTTCCTTAGTTCTTGTTTGCAGATCATAACACTGCACACATGAAAAAAATAAACACTTCTACTCACCTTCCTTCCTCCCCTGTGCTCCAGCGCTGCGTCCTGTCTGTCAGTAGCTGACCTCAGCATCTGAGCAGCGCATGACATCACTGCCATGCGCCCTCAGATGCTGAGATGAGCTGCGGGGATATTCACTCCTCGCCATGCCGGGACTATGGGCGTGGAGAGGAGTGAATAGTCATTCTCCTTAATAGCGCGCACTGTCAGCATGGCCGCAGCTGCTGCTGCGGCTCCGCGATCCTCTGTGTCCGCTACTAAAGTGAATGAATATTCACTCCTCTCCGTGCCCATGGGAGTGGAGAAGAGTGAATATTCATTTTCTTTAGGTGCGAGCACACATGGTAGCTGCAGCTGCCGGCTACTACCTGTGCCTGCTGCTCAACCGCTGCAACCCCCACCACCCTCCACAGCTGTGAGAACATCTGAGCCGTGACGGGATGTGGGACTGAGCCCCCAAAGTGGGACAGTCCCGCCGAAAACGGGATGGTTTGGACCTATGCGATTAGATGTCGGGTGGTGCAGTGATTTACTGTGGAAGTTCTTAGGGCAGCGATAAGATGGTAGGATTTTGAAATCTTTTTTTGTACATGTTGAGTTTGAAGAACTGGGTGAAAAAAGTGGAGCCAAGGAACAATGGATATGAAAGAAGCACTCCTCCTCCTCCTATCAAAGTTTTTATCCTCTCAATATATTACAGTCATCATAATATATAGTACAATGTACTTACGATTAGTCATTTTGCCTTTCTACCCAGCTAATTCTTCTCTTTTCTCTATTATAGAAACAGGAAGTCTCTTGTCCCTGCATGAATCATTCCCCTCTTCAACTTCTGACCCAGCTGCTCCCTCTTCCCCCTTGCCAGAGATTTTTGCAGTGACTCATGACATGTGCAGAGAAAACTGACCTCCTCTTCCTACATAGAGCTGAGAAGGATTCTGCTAGTCAGTTTTAATCATCTGATGACATAGATCTAATGGAAAAGAGAAGAATTAGCTGGGTAGAAGGGTAAAATGAGCAATTGTAAGTACACAGCGCTATATAATATGATTGTAATATATTAAGAGGATAAAAACTTTGATGGGAGTGCTTCTTTAATGAAAGAAAAGAAGTGGGGTGGTGTGGAGTGTTTTAATGTGAAGTCCTAAGGACAGCGATAAGATGGTAGAAGGATTATGAACTCAGGTTTACACTTGTTGAGTTTGAGGAAGTGGGTGGAAAAAATGAAGACAAGGAACAATGGATTTTAAGAAAGAAGTATCTATACCAGAGAGGTAGACATTGTTGCACTGACATATGAATAAGTTAATGAGCTGGCCAGGACCATAGGTGTTGTTGGAGAAGAGATGGGGAAAAAATGCATAAAGTTGAGGTGCAGCAGAAAAAAAAAAGGTGAAAAAATGTGTTGTGCAATCCCAAAATATCTGACCGAACAGGAATGAAGAAATCCAAGAGTGTAATATCTGTAGTAATTATGAGTGAATGTGTAATAATAGTGAGTGATAACCAGTGGCGGAGGACAGGTGTATGGAGAAGTGTGTCTTAGGAAGAAAACATAGGACACAACACCTTTGCCTAAGCATAATACTTGAGAAAGGCTTGGTTTGGGGCCAAAGCGACCACTTCCCGGTCCATGGAGCATGTATGCTGTTTGTCTGAGAAGTCGGGTGCATTTACCTTTAAATAACTGGGTTGTTAGACTCAATCTTTCCACGTATGGGCTGTTTAGCAGTGTCTATAAATGGATTTTAATACTAATCAAGAGCCACTCCATCTCCAACATTAACCATTACCGTAGATTCTAATAGATCTGTGATTCATGATGCCATTGTACAAATGCTCAGCCCAATTTACTAGATTACGGCAGAGCAGGAGACATAAAGCTTTAACCTGCGGTGCCCTGTTTTGAGAAAATATCCATTCACAGTTATGTTACATTACTGCCATTGCTGTGCTTAAAATGCCATGAAACACTCATTTTGCACAGTCGTAGCCATTTTGCATAGTAAAACAACATTTAGTACACTGAATAAAGCATATTGAGCTACAGCGGAGTATGTACAATCAATCTTAATTAATTCCCTAAATGACTTCTATCACTATCTATTCTCAACTTCCTCAACTTAAAATGCAATTGAATGGGGGTCTATGAGTAATATGGATACTGCCTGCAGCTTTCACATACTACATATTATAATGTTTCAATTATGGGAATTCCCTGCAGCCAGAAGCATAGTGGCTCAGTAGTGGAAGTCAGGTGGCTCAG
Source organism: Phyllobates terribilis (assembly GCF_046119375.1). Classification (NCBI taxonomy): domain Eukaryota; kingdom Metazoa; phylum Chordata; class Amphibia; order Anura; family Dendrobatidae; genus Phyllobates; species Phyllobates terribilis. Next base: position 151,905,567 of record NW_027362762.1, read on the forward strand.
TAGTTAAATAGCATAACATTTTGCAATACTGGGGTCGAAATTAGTCCCAGAGTTCATATATTCTTTCTCAATTTGATATATGGCTTCCTTCCGGGCTCACCCCCTGTGGCTTTCATGAAGTACAGGGATTTTTCCATGTTTCTGCTTAGATGTGCAATGCAAGACAAGAACAATAAATAGATAAAGGGGTTGTCCAGGTTAGGGTTGACAGTCTGCAGTCTCTCTATGTGACAGCAGACTTTTTAATCCTCACAGCAGGCGCACCGCACGCTATCAGGACTTTCCTATGCTGGCAGTGTGAGTAGTTTGCACTTTTCCAGCCACATTCCAACTAGACATGCACAGCCTCGCTCAATGCAAGTGAATTGAGCAATGCCGTGCACGTCTAGTCGGCATGTGACTGCTTAAATGCAAACTGAATGCTTGCTGTCACGTAACCATCCACTCTCGCCGTCGGAACTGGAGTATCCTGATAGCGTTCAGTGCCCACACTGTGACTTTCATCCCAAACCTGGACAACACCTTTAAAGGGATTGTCTCATTTTAGAAGAATTTTCCTGATATGCACAGTTCCCTGTAAAAACAAACAAACTGTAATTGACTTACCCTCCCGGGGTCCAGCATTGAGTCGCCACCACTGCCCTGCTATCCGTTACTTGGCTGCAGTGCTGACGTCGCATCAGGATTGCTGCAGTCAATCACTGAGCTCACCTGCTCTGAGCAGCGTGTGCTGTTTACATGGGTTAGTAAAGCACAGGGTTTTTTTTGTTTTTTTTTTGTTTTTTTACAATGAACTGTACATATCAGGAAAAGCTCTCTAGAAGAGGAGAAACCCTGTAAAAAGGACCTCATGCTTATGGAAAAGTCGTCAAAAAGCGACATACGGAAAGTGACTTAGTGTACTGCCACATAATGCTCTGTCAAGTGCCCCATGTACGGAGCTTCTCTCTCCCACAAGCAATACTTCTGGGGGAGAATATCTCTGCATATAAACCGTGCGATGGGGCCCTCCATTAATTTTTTATTATGTCCAATATGTATCCAAGATAAAATGCTCATTAATATGTACCCCATAATGGTGCATATAAAAAGTCCAGCTTCATACAGCTGCGCCTATACAGTAGACATACATTGTATTTACATACATAAATACAATATTTATTCTGGAAACTCTCAGAATGGCTTTGTCCTAAACAGCATAAGGACCCATAAATTCCCAGGGGCATCGCATTAAAGATGTCCACCACACTGATACATGAATACAAAAGGGAGGAGCTAAAGAGCAAAAAGGACGATCTATAGGTCATTTGTAATATAAAAATATACATCTTTACTAGACAGGATGATTGACGAGAGGTGGACAAAACACAGACATGTATACATAAAAACAACACCAAATCGCGTACCACATGTGCGATGACCACATATTTTTAAATCAAATCCTCATATGGATGAAAAACAAACCAATGGACACACCAAGAAGGGGTCAACATTAACAATTCATAGGTATATATCAGTATATAAATTGTGAATCCTCACAAAACTTATTACCTAATAGAGAAGGTGGCCACCGTGAGGTCCTGCACATGGGCACGTGTCTCGACGCGCGTTTCGGCGCTAGCCTTCTTCACATCCCTTGAAAAAGTCTAGCGCTGAAACGCGCTTCGGGACACGCGCCCATGTGCAGCACCTCACGTTGGCCACCTTCTCAAATGACCTATAGATCGTCCTTTTTGCTCTTGAGCTCCTCCCTTTTGTAGTTATGTAGTGACGATTGGTCTATGTTTATAAGTCCATGGGCAGAATAATATGATGGATCCTGGTAATTTTAGCTATATGCTTTTGATATGGGTTACCATCACAAGTGATTGTAATATTGTGCCCTTTTCTAACAGATATTCTAATACTGATACATGAAGCCTAAAGCTAAAAATTTGATTAATGGAAATATGACCAGTTAAACAACCACAGGAACTGGTACTCCCCTTGTCTTGGGTTTCCTCCAGGTATTTTAGTTTCCTCCAACATTCCAATAACCTACTGATAAGATAATTGGCTTCCTATGAAACTGTCCTTAGGATAAATGGCTTCCTATTGAATTAACCATAGTGTGTATGCTTAAAGGGAAACTCTTGGAAAACTGTAATCATTTCATGTGTTATTATTTACTATAGAATGAAGTTAACAATAGATCTGCAGAGTTCTGGCTGTAGACACCCATACATACCTGAACCATGAAAAGATAATGATGGTGAGGCCCATTTTTATTATAACACAACTCGGAGAGTGCCAAGAGCTAATAATAGTGACTGCAGTGCAGGGGTTGGCTGGCAAATTTTGGCCAAGGAGGCAAGCATACAGCAGTGGCCCATGAGCAGCTGTACAGCCTCACTGCGCAGGCGCAGGACCAGCGCCGGACATGTAGAAATGCGCATGCGCCCCACAATAGTAGCACTTGCCGGAAGCAATATTCAAATACATGGGCGGCAATGGGGGCAGTGTAGATGTAGATAGGACGTGACAGGTTCCCTTTAAAGACAGGGATGTCAAACTCAAATACACAGAGGGCCAAAGTTCAAAGCTTGGACAAAGTCGCGGACCATATTTATTAAAAAATATGTCTACAATTGAGGAAGTTTTTCTTTATCAAATATAATGATTAATTTAAAAATTATAGTTGAATATTATAATATGTTATGTAAAAGCAGTAAAAAGCAAATGGCCCAATGGCCTAATTTAAATATGTAATTTAACAGAGGATAAAAATCCTTGAATGAAACAGATAATAATATATGATGCAAACAAAAGTGCCCCCAAACACAGTATGATACCCCCACAGTGAATTCCTCCACACTCACAGTATGATGACCCTACTGTACCCCTCTCCCTCAATCCCCCCAACAAAGTATGGTGACCCCATCACAGTATGATTCTCCAACTGTAATCCCCACACAGCCCTCCATACAGTATAATGGCCACAAAGAGTCCTCCATACAGAATAATGGGCTCCACATAGTTCTCCATACAGTATAATGGGCCCACATAGTGCTCCATACAGTATAATGGCCCCACATAGACCTCCATAAAGTATAATGGCCCCACATAGTGCTCCATACAGTTTAATGGGCCCCACATAGTCCTCCATACAGTATAATGAGCCTCTCATAGTCCTCCATACAGTATAATGGCCCCACATAGTCCTCCATACATTATAATGGCCACACATAGTCCTCCATAAAGTATAATGGCCCCACATAGTGCTCCATACAGTATAATGGCCCCACATAGTCCTCCATAAAGTATAATGGCCCCACATAGTGCTCCATACAGTATAATGGGCCCCACATAGTCCTCCATAAAGTTTAATGAGCTTCTCATAGTCCTCCATACAGTATAATGGCCCCACATAGTCCTCCATACAGTATAATGGCCACAAAGAGTCCTCCGTACAGAATAATGGCCCCCACATACAGTGGTGGCCAAAAGTATTGGCACCTCTGCAATTCTGTCAGATAATACTCAGTTTCTTCCTGAAAATGATTGCAATCACAAATTCTTTGGTATTATTATCTTCATTTAATTTGCTTGCAAGGAAAAAACACAAAAGAGAATGAAACGAAAATCAAATCATTGATCATTTCGCACAAAACTCCAAAAATGGGCCAGACAAAAGTATTGGCACCCTCAGCCTAATACTTGGTTGCACAACCTTTAACCAAAATAACTGCGAACAACCGCTTCCGGTAACCATCAATGAGTTTCTTACAATGCTCTGCTGGAATTGTAGACCATTCTTCTTTGGCAAACTGCTCCAGGTCCCTGATATTTGAAGGGTGCCTTCTCTAAACTGCCATTTTGAGATCTTTCCACAGGTGTTCTATGGGATTCAGGTCTGGACTCATTGCTGGCCACCTTAGAAGTCTCCAGTGCTTTCCCTCAAACCATTTTATAGTGCTTTTGGAAGTGTGTTTTGGGTCATTGTCCTGCTGGAAGACCCATGACCTCTGAGGGAGACCCAGCTTTCTCACACTGGGCCCTACATTATGCTGCAAAATTTGTTGGTAGTCTTCAGACTTCATTCTCCGGCACAGCTTCTCCTTGTAAAGAAACAGTCTACTTTTCTCCTTCGACAGTTGCTTGGTCTCCTCCGGAGCGTCTGGGTCAAGCCGGGCATCAGCCTGTGTCAGCATTTCCTTCACCAGGCGGACTGCGGGATCACTGTCTTGTGTCTCCGCCCAGCTGTAGTGGGGTAAGGGATTGAACGTGGCAGAGCGCCTGTCCCTTACACGGTGGGAATACAGGGTAATCCCATGACGGTGGATCGCAGGGAGTTCGACTTCTTCCAGTTCTTCTGGATCTTCCCCTACGTCCGGTAAGTTTGGCATTCTGGACAGGGCATCCGCGTTGCCATTTGAGCGTTCCGCCCGGTATTTGATGGTGAATTCATAGTTGGACAGGCGGGCCATCCATCTCTGCTCCAGGGCACCAAGTCTTGCAGTGTCCAGGTGTGTCAACGGGTTGTTATCCGTGTACACGGTGAACTTGGAAGAGGCAAGGTAATGCTTGAAACGTTCGGTCACTGCCCACACCACTGCCAGGAACTCTAGCTTGAATGAGCTATAATTCTCAGGGTTTCTCTCTGTGGGCTTTAGTTTTCGGCTGGCGTAAGCGATTACCCGTTCTTTCCCCTGCTGGATCTGGGACAGTACGGCTCCTAGCCCGATGTTGCTCGCATCCATGTGGAGGATAAAGGGCTGGCTGTAGTCAGGGTATGCCAGGATTTCATCCCCCGTGAGGGCCATCTTCAGCTGGCGGAAGGAGTCCTCTTCCAGCTTTTCCCACCTGAAGGGCAGCTTCTGGTTTTTGGCCTTCCTCGATTGACCTATCAGGAGGTCCTGCATAGGAGCTGCCATTTTGTTGAAACCGGGAATGAATCTTCGGTAGTAGCCTACCAACCCGAGAAACTGCCACACGTCCTTTATGCTGGAGGGTCTTGGCCAGTCTTTAATCACGGTGATCTTATCGGGGTCGGGAGCCACTCCGTCAGTACTCACCACCTGTCCCAGGTACTGCACCTTAGGTTTCAGCAGGTGACACTTGGATGGTTTCACCTTTAGGCCGTAGCTTGCCAGGGCGTCAAACACTTCTGCCAGGTGTTTCAAATGGTCCTCGTAGGTTTTGGAATAAACGATGATATCGTCCAGGTATAACAGGACCATCTCGAAATTCCGGTGTCCCAGACAGCATTCCATCAACCGCTGGAAGGTTCCTGGTGCTTTGCAGAGCCCGAACGGCATACAGTTGAATTCGCTGAGACCCATCGGGGTGGTGAACGCAGTCTTCTCCTTGTCCGCCTCTGCTACAGGAACCTGCCAGTACCCGCTAGTAAGATCCAAAGTGGAGAAGAAGTTAGCAGATTTTAATGCAGCTAAATATTCTTCTATTCTAGGTAACGGGTATGCATCTTTGTGTGTGATACGGTTGACCTTTCTGTAGTCCACACACATTCTCATTGTGTTGTCCTTCTTTTTCACTAGAACTAGTGGAGCTGCCCAGGGGCTACAGCTGTCCCTGATTACCCCAGCCTCCTTCATGTCCCGCAACATCCCCTTTTCATGCTGATAGTGTGCCGGGGGTACAGGTCAGTATCTTTCCTTTATGGGTGGATGGTATCCTGTGGGGATGTGATGTTCTACCCCCTTTACTCGCCCGAAGTCTAGCGGGTGTTTACTAAAGACTCTTTCGTACTCCCGAACCACCCGGTAGACTCCGTGTTTTTGGTGGGAGGGAGTGGAGTCAGTACCCAAATGCAGTTGCTGACACCAGTCCTCCATTTGTTTCTTAGAGCCGTTACCTTCCTCTGGTTGAGATGGAGGCAAGGGTTCTACGGCCTTTACAGAATTTTGGTTTATGGTGAACAATTTGGCTAGCGTGGCATACCGGGGCAGGTGTACTTCTCTCTCCCCGATATTTACGATGCGGACTGGCACCCTTCCATGGCGTCCATCGACCACTCCCTGTGCTGTCAAAATGGTGGGCCTACTGTCTGAGTAGACGGGCTCTACCATTGCTTGGTAGTCTCTACCTCTTAGACCAATAGCTGCCCGGCACCATATCATCATCTCACTTTTCGGGGGCATGGCAATAGGGAACGGGTCACACATTCTCACGCTACCAATCTCACCACCAGATAATTCCACCTGTTGCCGTTTCATCAGTGCCCGGATCTCTTTTTGGAGGACACGCTGCTGGCTGGAACTGGCGTTCTTGGCAATCTGCTGTAAAATGAGAATCACCTCTGCAAGACAATTTTCAATCATGTTAGTTCCCAAGGTTATTCTAGGGTGACTCTCATGACGGTCAATGTCCACAATAATCAGTCCTTGTGCCGCCAGTTCGACCTTACCGACCTTAATAGTCACCTCTTTGAACCCCACCTGCGGCACGGGCTGACCATTGCTGGCGATGATACTCAGGTCGTCATCTGGGTAGCGGGTTATGTCCGAGTCATTCCAGTACCGCTTAAAGAGCACGTACGGGATGGTAGTCACATGTGACCCAGTGTCTAGTAGGGCACTCATAGGAATGCCATCCAGTACCACAGGCAAGACCGGACGTCCCCCTACGTATTTATCACTCCAGTTCGATGGGCCTGATGATCTTATGCCTGGGGGTTGGCCCTCTGCCCCAGGTTGTGCCCGTTTAAATGACAGTTCCTTGCCATATGTCCGGGTTGATTGCATCGGCAGCAGATGGGTTGTCCGTCCTACTTGTATCTGTCGCTGGGTCTTTCTCTGGACGATGGGATCCTCCTCTGTCGGTGCCACGGGGCGTCCTCTGGACTGGTGGCCAGCTTGATCTTTCCTGGAGGAGAGACCTGTAAAGACTGCACAGTTCGGGTTAGCGCGGCTACGCTTTTAGTTAGCTCTTGGACCTGATGGTGCAGGTCGGTAGCCGGGTTGTTGTCCAAAGCCTGCACACCAGCTCCTATAGGCTCTGCAGACAAGGGCGCCGCCTCCTGGTGATAGGTAATAGCAGGGCGCCAGTGGGTTACAGCGCTACCCGGTGATGGTTCTCTGAGCACCCGGATGGCCCTGTCTTTGAACTTTGCAAAGTCTAAACCAGGGTTCTGCAAGGCCATTGCACGTAACTGGGTTCGGTGGGCGTTGGACAGCAGACCCTCAATGAATTGCTCAGTTAACAGTTCATCTGCATTCCGCACACTGTCAGGGTCTGCCTGTTTAATGGCTCCCAGGGCCTCTTGCAAACTCAAAGCATAGTCTCTTATACTGTCTTGGGCCCGCTGCTTGCACCCATAAAATCTCATTTTGATCTCGGCTGAGGTGCGGGTATCAAAAGTGTCCTTTAGCCGGGCTAAGATCTCCTTTACGGTCTCCTTGTCCCGGACTGACCAGGACTTTATTTCACGCTGGGCTGCGCCGGTTAGCTGGCCTATCAATATGCTCACTTTCTGGCCCTCTGTCAGGGGGTATACCTTAAATAGGCTGTACAGTCTCTCTTTAAAGTGGCTTAGGGTATGCGACTCCCCTGAGTATTGGGGCAGCCAGGCCGCTCCGGGGATGTAAGGCATTGTAAATGGCATTACTGCGGCAGTGGCCGCGCTGGTGGTAGAGCGTCCCTCCGTGTCCGTCATCTTCCTCCCCCCTAGTTAAGTGTGGCCTACCTTCCGACAATCCTCTTCTGTAGGCCGCGGCTCCGCTGGTGCTGCTCCGGACGAGGACCTTGCGTCGCGTCCTGGTGACGTCAGCATCGCTCTCTCTCCCTTCCAGGACCTTGCGCAGTGTCAGTGCGTAGGGCGGAGCTTCAGATCTTGCGCGCTTTCGGCGTCCACGCCCCTCTTCTTCCCGTGCGGCGTCCCGAAGATGGCGTCCGATGGCGGGAAAACGACTGCGGATGGCGGGAAAACAGCTGCGGATGGCGGGAAACTTCTGAAGATGGCGGGAGTCGGCTGAAGATGGCGGGAAACGGCTCCGGATGGTGGGAACCTTCACCACGGCAGGTATGACAGTCTTTTGAAGGCACGCAGTACCCGGTGGTTGCGGGCACGAAATCCTGACGACTACGCCAAAGTTGACGCACCCCCTGGGCCGTGTGTACACGCGTGTGGGTTACCCGGAGCCGGGTCTCTGGGGGTTGTAGTCTCCGTGGCGGCGACCCGGTCCCATGGCTCAGGGTGGTCAAACCAGTGGCAGTCTTTATAGGGTTTTTGTGGTTTAATGTCCGACTACGCCACCCGTGGATTGCGGTCAGGGTGTACCGCCGCTGCGAGGCAGTCCGCTGAGGCTGGTGTCGTGTGCGCAGCTAAAGATGGGATAACTCCCCACGGGAAGAGTATGGCCTCAGGGCAGGGAATGTGGATGATGGGAGTGATGGTGCGCGGGCGTCCCAGTACTAGTAGTGCTGTATGCGGTGAGAAAGCTGGAACGACTCAGAGTCTTTGCAGTGCAGTTCAGGGTCTTTACTGATGATATTAAGGCAGACCCTCCCGGGAGTACTGGCTAGCATAAGGGGCCTGGTCAGTCTGAACAAACAGAAGTTCCTCTGGCCAGGTGGAGTTGTAGGCCTCCCCGTCTATCTGCACTCTTCCTGGCTACCTTGCTGTAAGCGAGTGGAAGTAGCCCACGTCCCTGAGTATACCGTGTGGTGCTCACCCGTATGGCTGGTGACTTGGGGCCTTCTGATAGCCTCCGCTCCTCGATGGCGGTGCTGGTCCCTTCCTTGTGACTGAGCCTCCGGGCTTCTATGGCCAGAGGACCTGGAATCCCCTGCCGGCTGGTTTCTGCTGCTGGACTTAGAGGTTCCCACAGCCTCGGACTCCGTTGTCCGGTCGTAGTCTCTTCAGCCAGGACGAGCAATATCTGCTTCCAGTCCCTGGCACTCAGCTCCTGCTCCTACAGATATCCTAGCTGTTTCTCGCCCTGTGTCTGGAACTTCACTTCAGGCTCTGACCAACTAACCTCGCCCCAGATCCAGTTTATATAGGGCAGGTTCCTCCCCTATCTGGCCTGGGACAGGAGGTGTTGCATGTTTAAGGGCTCCTGACCAGGAAACCTCCCACCTGCTCTCAGACGTAATATTTCTATTACTGTGGTAACCAGACCCCTGGGGTGCCACACATGACCCCGCATAGTGCTCCGTATTGTATACATGACCCCGCATAGTGCTCCGTACTGTATACACGGCCCCGCATAGTGCTCCGTACTGTATACATGACCCCGCATAGTGCTCCATACTGTATACACACGTTCAAACTGTCATTAACAAATGGAAAATCAGGGGCTCTGTAAAAACCAAACCACGGTCAGCTAGACTAAGAAAAAATTTGGCCACAACTGCCAGGAAAATTGTTCGGGATGCAAAGAAAAACCCACAAGTGACATCAGCTGAAATTCAGGACTCTCTGAAAACAAGCGGTGTGGCTGTTTCACGATGCCCAATAAGGAGGCACTTGAAGAATAATGGGCTGCATGGTCGAGTCGCCAGAAGAAAGCCATCACTGCGCAAATGCCACAAAGTATCTCAGCTACAATACGCCAAACAGCACAGAGACAAGCCTCAAAACTTCTGGAACAAGGTAATTTGGAGTATGTAAACTTTTGAGCACAACTGTATGTGGGATATACCACTGGATATAATTTACTGTCAGAACCGTCTGGTATTGGCTTATCTCTTGCCTGGAATCCAATATGCCAATATTTTTTTCTTTCTCGTCAAAGGTGTCAGGCGTAGCTTATAACCCACTTCCCTTTGAAAGCACAAGCATGCTCTGTTGAGCTAGTCGAGCATGCACTTTTAAAATAGGCCATCAATGGTATCAACCAGAACACTTTAAAAGATTGCTAATGTTTTAACAAGGTTTGCAAACATCAAAACAACAATCAAATGTAATCTAAGGGGTAAGGTTTCTCCTTATGGAGAGTGACATGCCAGGTCTGGCATGCCAGTATGAGGATACTTAAATACCTTGCATGCTGCTCTGGGAAATTAAATATGCAAATTGTCTCTTCAGAGATGACGAGGACTTGAACTCTAGCACCATCTATTGGAAGTAGGAATCCTACAAGTCATTATCGACACTTTAACGAGCCTTGAAATATGACTTAGGATAAAAGTAAATTCATAATCTCAATTTGTAGACATGGTGTTTCAAGGTGTTGCCCCTCGTCAGTACAAAGTATGAGATCTGATTTGGCTAGGTGAGAGGCTAAGACTGGGATCTAAGGGGTAAGTTTTCTCCTTGTGGAGAGTGACATGCCATGTCTGGCACGCCAGTATGACACCGTGTCTACAAATTGAGATTCTGATTTGGCTTTTATCCTAAGTCATATTTCAAGGCTAAAGGGTCGATAATGGCTTGTAGGATTGCTGCTTCCAATAGGTGGCGCTGGAGTTCAAGTCCTCTTCCTCTCCGAAGAGACAATTTGCAAATCAAATGTAAGAAACTATATACAGTATCTTTAAGAGAACATGCTTCTTTCTCAACTTATGAGCCACTTCTCCCCACTGCTTCTTGCAGTCACCATCCACTGTGAATAACAGATAAAATCCATCTTGCCCAGAACAAGATGGACAGTCAGTTTACTGAGGGATCAGATTACAGCTGCCTATTGAAGTCTGTTTAGACTGGAAAGGCGGAAGGAGAAAGGAGGAGCAGAGTTATGGAAAGAGGCAGAGAGAGGGCGCTAGAGCATAATGCTTTATCTCATCCCAGTCCTGGATTCACAGCTACACTGCTCAGCTGTATAATGTCCTCCATTCTGCTCCTGCTCCTGAACATGTTCTACATAGAGACAGGGAAGAAGGAATCCCTCATATTGTTTGTGCTAATGCAGTGTCAGGATTCCTGTTGTCCTTCTACAGTTTGACCACTAGTGACTGCTATTGTTCACCTTAATCATTGTGTTGCAATTCCACTCTTTACCACTGGAGGCTGCTGCTGTGTTCTGCAATTGTCCTTTACTAAGATGGCAGATTCTGAACCTGTGAAATCCATCTTGTTTGCTGTTTAGGCCTACTGAAAGCCACATGGATCTTTCACTCATTGTTTGAGTATTGTGTCTAGCTGTTTAGTCTAGTCCCAGTCTCCAGCTCCTGGACTGTCTTACCCAGACTGTTCTCACCTATCTACGAATTGTTTCTTACAACTCCTTTGCTAACTCCAACAACTTCTACTACCGCTTGCTGTTCCTGCTTGTGCTCCTTCTGCCACTGGATTGCAGCAGTGCTACGCCAGTATCGTAACATGCAGAGAGCTTAAACATAGAAACAGACCCTGCAGAGAAGTAAACTGGAAAAAAAATGGTGAAAAATGCAGGATATGAGTCATATAATGGCCATAAATTGTATTATTCCTCATTTATGCACATTATCGCTTATTCTCAAAACTTACCTGAAATTAAATCTGATTGTAAGCCCTATAGGGGCACAGTTTGATGTAATTCTTTCCTCTATGTGTCTCTGTGCAACATGACAGTATTATATAAATGTGATGCGTAATATAAAATATGATGAAAAAATATAAATCGTTCCATATAAACAGATTAATTGATTCCATAGAAAATTGTGACACGTTGTGTCTTGCGATAGAAACATGGAAAGAAACAGTATGAACTATCTCTTTTACATACAAAGCGGATTTATTTGTCGGCAGCCTACAAGTGGATTATGACAATGTGACAAAGGACATCAAGGAGTGAGACGGTGCCCCAGGGAAGGGAGTTACCCAGCTTCTCCAGCCTGTGCGCGGGATAATCTGTATCTCTGAAGTGGAAGTACCCTTGCCAACCCAATTTCCACTGTCAGTGATTCCTCTGTAGCACATAAAATCAGATCAGGCTGCAAGCTTGTACAGGGCAGAGCATCAATGTGCCAGTAAAGTTCTCTCCAGAGAGCCGCATACAGCCAGTGTCATATACAGAAATGTAATCACTTTACACAGCACTCAGGAAGTAATGGCCAATCCTGCAATTCGCGCACTGCTTTACGGTGGCTGGAATTGAATTGTAGGTGATGATATCCCGAAGAATAGAGATATAATATTAAAATATAATGCTGCTGCTCATATAATTTAACAGTCCGAGGAAACATATTAATGTCTTAGTTTGGGGTTTCTTGGCCATAAAAGTATTCGCAAGTACTTTCTCCATTCAGAATAATGAAATGCGCTGATAAAATTCATAGGAGAACAAGTCTTTCACACTTTCTGTACGACTTGTATGTGACTTTATTATTTTACCCTTTAAAGTTGATGAGCAATTGTGGGTTGTTTATTGTATTATTTATATGCTATACTGCGCTCGCATGCACTTCTGCCTATGTTTTCAGATGAGATGAAATGGTTATGTATTGGGTTATTTCCTATATTTCCTTATTTGCACATTGGATTACATTTGTAAATCCAATGTATTGCTTCTACTGCAAGAAAATATGCTCGTTGCTCCAATAATTGACATGCCGTAAGGACACAGCTTATTCTTCGGCTATGTTTACACTAGGCGTTTTTTTCAGTGTTTTTTTAATGCGTTTTTGTATGCAAATTTTCAGCTGCATTTTACAGTACCAGCAAAGTCTGTCAGATTTCATAATTCTCGTGCACACACATTGTTTTTTGTGTCATCAGTATTTTGTTCTTTGCATGTTTCTTTGCACAGTAGAGCATATCACTTTTTTCTGTGTTTTTTCAGCATTTTTCACCCATTAAAAGTAATGAGGGGTGAAAAAACGCTAAAAAATTGCCTAGTGTAAACATAGCCATCAGGTTTTGCTGCATTTTTAGAGAAAAAAAGCAAGTACAGCAGTATGTGAAACACATTTATTTTTGTGATTTTCCCACGTTTATCATCCTGTTTTGGTCACCTGAGATGGCAGTTTGGATTAGGACAGTTTAATTAAATTAGTGATGCGTATAAAAAGTAAACATTGGCTGATCAAGGTGTGATATTGAACAATACCTGTGGCTGACGAAGGTGTGAAATTGAACAATGCCTGAGTAACTCAATGGCAGAACATAGTGTGAAAGTAAACAGTGTCCTACAAACTCAATGCACTGCCAGTGTCTTACAGTGCCTACAAGTAGTATTCAACCCCCTGCAGATTTAGCTGGTTGACACATGCGGAATTAACTTGGCATTGTGACATTTGTACTGTAGATCAGCCTGGAAGTGGGAAATGCACTGCAGCAAATTTTGTTTTTGTTTTTGTTTTTTTTTTGTTTTTTAAAACGTTAAAAGTTAATTCAGAGTGTCATTTATTATTCAACCCCTCAAACCACAAGAATTCTGTTTGGTCCCCCTAAAGTATTAAGAAGTAGTTCAGGCACCAAGAATAATGAGCTTCACATGTGTGGATTAAAGATCTCTTTTGCCAGCCTTTTCTGACTATTTAAGACCCTCCCCAAACTTGTGAACAGCACTCAGACATGGTCAACATGGGAAAGACAAATGAGCATTCCAAGGCCATCAGAGACAAGATCGTGGAGGGTCACAAGGCTGGCAAGGGGTACAAAACCCTTTCCAAGGAGTTGGGCCTACTTGTCTCCACTGTTGGGAGCATCATCCGTAAGTGGAAGGCTTATGGAACTACTGTTAGCCTTCCACGGCCTGGACAGCCTTTGAAAGTGTCCTCCCGTGCCGAGGCCAGGCTTGTCCGAAGAGTCAAGGCTAACCCAAGGACAACAAGGAAGGAGCTCCGGGAATATCTCATGGCAGTGGGGACATTGGTTTCAGTCAATACCATAAGTAACGTACTCCACCGCAATGGTCTCCGTTCCAGACGAGCCCGTAAGGTACCTTTACTTTCAAAGCGTCATGTCAAGGCTCGTCTACAGTTTGCTCATGATCACTTGGAGGACTCTGAGACAGACTGGTTCAAGGTTCTATGGTCTGATGAGACCAAGATCGAGATCTTTGGTGCCAACCACACACGTGACGTTTGGAGACTGGATGGCACTGCATACGACCCCAAGAATACCATCCCTACAGTCAAGCATGGTGGTGGCAGCATCATGCTGTGGGGCTGTTTCTCTGCCAAGGGGCCTGGCCATCTGGTCCGCATCCATGGGAAGATGGATAGCACGGCCTACCTGGAGATTTTGGCCAAGAACCTCCGCTCCTCCATCAAGGATCTTAAGATGGGTCGTAATTTCATCTTCCAACAAGACAACGACCCAAAGCACACAGCCAAGAAAACCAAGGCCTGGTTCAAGAGGGAAAAAGTCAAGGTGTTGGAGTGGCCTAGTCAGTCTCCTGACCTTAACCCAATTGAAAACTTGTGGAAGGAGCTTAAGAATAAAGTCCACATGAAACACCCAAAGAACCTAGATAACTTGGAGAAGATCTGCATGGAGGAGTGGGCCAAGATAACTCCACAGACCTGTGCCGGCCTGATCAGGTCTTATAAAAGACGATTATTAGCTGTAATTGCAAACAAGGGTTATTCCACAAAATATTAAACATAGGGGTTGTATAATAATTGACCCACACTTTTATGTTTAAAATTTAATAAAATTCAACTGAGCAACATAACTTTTTGGTTTGTAAGATTTATGCTTCTGTTCATAAAACCTACTCTCGTTTGCAGTTTGAAGGCTCTAACTTATTTGCATCTTATCAAACCAGCTAAATCTGCAGGGGGTTGAATACTACTTGTAGGCACTGTAGGTAAACTATTCACCTCCCCCCACTGTTACTTTTTAAATTCTGATTAATATGGTTTCACATATGTCTTGTATTGGTGACTTGTGTTCATGCTCCTGTGCTGGAAGCAAAGCTGAACTTTGGGATCCTAAAAACCGCACCAAAACAGCACCAAAACCTGCGTTTTTGCCGCTGCTTCTTTCCTGCCAAGAGGTTAGGTTAGGTTTTGCTGCAGAAAATAAAAGCTGAAAAAAATCCTAATGTGAACATACCCTAACAGATATATTCTGTATCCGTATCATGGCTAATGCCTTGCTGGGTATCTGCCAAAGTATCCTATAAGCCCGATCTGTCCTCATTCAGACGTCTGTTTTCATGTGCGCGTTTTATCTGGTTTTATCATGGATAGAACAAGACCATGTACCCATTCTAGTCTATGAGGCTATTCACGTGTCTGCAAAAAGAAACCATTTAGAGATCAAAATCTACCAAAAAATAGATAGCACTTAATTGCCATCTGTGTGTTATCCGAGTGCTCTCCAATTTGTACTGTCTTTTTGCAAACCTGAAGATTACAGATGCCACACTGATGGTAAAAACAGACACAGACCAAAGATGGAGGAAAGTCTGATGAAAAAAACTTCCTTTTCCATATACAAAAAAAAAGTCCTAATAAAGCACAAGTTTTCTAGCCTAGATTTGTTAGGCAGAACTGTACAATAAAGGGACAATAAATGTCCTGTATTCTCCAAGCTGCACTAAAATCCCAGGTGTGATTACAACCTGGGCAGCATTTGTGTTTCATCTCTTCGGGCTGGTGTAAGTGATTTCTGCTTGTGTACTGCTCTCTGGAATATGTGGGTGCTACTCCGTGTATGCAATAGGAAATATATAAATAATTGCTGCTTCTGTAAGTTATTGTAAAAAGTCCAAGATCGATTTATCAAGACTTCTAGCTATGCATCTCCCTGTATATAACATCTGTCTGCCTGTTTTCCTATCTAGACCAGGAATTAAAGCAGTACAAGACTATAATCCACGTAGCTGCATGTTTCCAATCACTGAACCATTGGCTCCAATTTGTAGAATTGAAAAAATACACAGCACTCCAGAAAATATTTCCAAAAATAGCAGAATTTATTAGCCATATGGTGGGAGATCTTAGCTCAAAAGGTAATTAATAATAATCCTTTCTCAAGCTTGTGGAGCACGAGCAGAGCTGCCAACTTTTTTCCCCTCATATCCACACTTCTCTTTCATAAGCCTGTCCTCTCCATTTCCTTTCTGTGCTCTGTTTCTGGCCCCTGAATGTCCAATTGGACGCCAGGCTTCATATCATGGCGGAGCATCCCGGTGTCACACATACGAAACCTTCCAGGAGCACATCTCCTCTGTGACCCACAATGTTATGTGTATCGAGGAAATCATCCAGCCCTTTTTTGAAAGCTGTTATAGTGTCGGCCATCACTACCTCTTGTGGTCGGCATTCCACAGGTCCGACTGCTCTGACTTTATAGAACCCTTTCCTGTTTAGGTGCCGGAATCGCCTTTCTTCCACCCGTAATGAGTGCCCCCTGGTCCTTAGTATGGTCTTTAGAAGGAATAAGTCAAGTGCTAGTTCTTTGTACTGACCACACATATATTTATACATGTAAATGAGATTCCCTCTGAGGAGTCGTTTTTCTAAGCTAAGTAAACCCAACTTTTTCAACCTCTCATCATATGAGATGCCTTCCATCCCTTGTGATAATCTAGTTGCCGCCTTTGAACTGGCTCTAACTTCTGAATATCCTTTTTAAAATGTGGAGCCCAAAACTGCATTGCATATTCCAGATGTGGCCTCACCAGTGATTTATAACGGGTAACAGCACATTTGGATTGCAGGATTTTATCAAATTTTTTATACATCCTAAAATCTTGTTTGATTTTGCGGCTGCTGCTTGACATTGAGTACTGCTGCTCAGCTTACTTGTAACCAGAATACCCAAGTCCTTCTCCTGTTCTGTAGTCCCGAGTATACTCCCATTTAATGTGTATGCAGCAATGATTACTCTGTCCTAGGTGCATTACTCTACATTTATCTATATTAAACCTCATCTGCCAAGTGTTTGCCCATTCAGTCATCTTATCCAGATCGTTCTGCAATATTGTAAAGTCAAGATCAGATTTTAATATCCTATATAGTTTGGTGTCGTCAGCAAAGACTGACACTTTGAATCCCATCCCCAAGGTCTTTAATAAAGAGAATACAAAGAATCAATCCTAGCACAGATCCTTCAGTTGTCATCACATATCTGAACTTGAAGTGTTCCTCCTTGTTCCTCCTTGAGTCTCAGATCGGAGCCTCTGTAGCTGCAGGACTGTATATAATACATTGCTCGTAGGTGCAGCTGTAGTATAAGGTGATGCATTGTTGCCCATGCAATGCACCATATTGCTATAGTTATATAATGCAATGCTGATCATGTGCATCTACGCTCCATCCATTGCTGCTCATGCAGTGCTCTATATCCCTATAGTCATGTAATGCACTGCTGCTCACTTGAGCAGTTTCGATATATTGCTGGTTGGGTCAGGGATTCTCGGATCTGATTTATATATATCAGCTCATATAATATGTTAGAAGTTTCCATCCAGGTTTACTTGTTTATTCTGCATCCTTAGAAGTTGTGTTTTTTTGTGATACCAGATTTTTACCTTGTGTGAAGCCGGTAACACATACATATTTTACAGTTACCACCATGCAAACAGTAAGTCTAGTGTGTGGTCAGTGGCAAACAGGGGCAGGCCACCCTATTCCTGTGTAAGGTGAATTGCTTATGTGAGGTCTCTTGGTGCTCCCTTCTCTTCAAGAGTTCTCAGGTCATGACTACTTTCTATAACCAGTGCAAAAAAGGGAGGACAAAAGAGTAATGTGGCAAAGCAGACATAATTTTATTTCATACAAAAACTCCAAAGTGGTAAAAATATTCGAAATCACAAGAGCAGGGAATAAAGTGCGAAGTGCCAAACTTTGCCTTGCGCAAAAAGAGGCCAGATGGATAACTATCCTCGATACCCTGGCCCCGCGTGGCCAGAATGAAAATCTGGATTTCTCCTCCTTTTTATGACAGTCTCCTTGTCTTTGATGCTCTTCTCCAGTTTTTTCTTTCTTCTGATCCCCCAGTCTGTGCTTTTGGGTTTTAGCTTGATTTTATCTTCATTTTTGGGGTTTTAAATATTTGATTTTCCTTCTTATTCTTTAGATCTAGTGTTGCCATTTTAACAAGCATTGTGCACCATCCGTATGGACCATCTTCATGTTTGAGACACCTTATAATCAACAGGAAGGAGAACTCTTGGAGAAAAAACACCCCTGCCATCTTTCCCTCCCCTTTGGAATTGATCTGATCTATGGTGTATATTTTGACTGCTTTTTGTATAATTATAATGTAATTGATCTTTGATAGGGGGCATAAGGGGTTAACCCACGACTTTGGGGGTGCATGTTATCCCGCCATGGAGAGTGTCCCTGGTTGCCCATTTGGGTTGCAGGGCTAGGCATAGGTTTTTTACAATTACCTCCCACTGCTGGGATTGATGTGTGCCTGTTTTTTCTCCTCCTCCTTCTGCGCATGGTGGTCTCTCTGCTGCCTGGGTGGTGTGTGTGTGCTCCGGTCCCTTGCCTGCCTGCGCTCGTGCCCGGCTGTCTCGATGTCCCTGGCACGCCTCCGGGGGCGTGGCTTCGGGCGCGCCCGCTGGCGCGTGTCAGGGACTTGACGGCTGTGATGCGTGCGGCGGGGGGGGGGGGCGAAGCTCCGGGCACACGCGCCACGTTACCCCAATCAGCTTTCTCGTCCTCTTGATCACATGACCTGACGGGGGCGTATATCTTCAGGTCCTGGTTGTGCTCAGGGTAGCGCCTCTTGAGAAAGATCGGCGAAACGCACGTCGGGGCGCGTTCCTCACCATCAGCACTCTCTGGGGTTTCCCTGGGACTCGTGGGCTCTCCTCTACTTTGACTCTTTTGGGTGAGTTACTAAGCTTACTTCCAGGGCAGATTTTGGGACACTGTGTGGATACTTCCTCTTGCATTTATACGGAGTAATATGTTTGCTCTCAATTGAACTCTGGTCTTTACCTCCTGCCAATATATTTTACTTGCGATTTGCACATGACAGTTATTTATTTTTGGACTGTGAGTTGTATATTACATCAAGGGCAAAAATCCCCCCCAGTTGCCCCATTTCTATATCCTTTTTATCTGTTTATATACCCATACTTGCCCATTGCTGTTTATAGACCCATGAATTTATAATCCTTTATTGCAGGGCCGGCTCCAGGTTTTTCTGGGCCCCGGACGAAACAGTCTCAGTGGGCCCCTTTAACACATACCACGATTCATGATGCACAGATACGGCGGAGAAATATATATATAGTACACAGGGCCCAGCCTGCCACCTCATCCTTCATATATGCAGACATGCGCACACACGGTACGCAGACATATGCACGCACACACGGTACGCAGACATATGTACACACGGTACGCAGACATATGCACGCACGGTACGCAGACACATGCACGCACACACGGTACGCAGACATATGCACGCACACACGGTACGCAGACATACAGTACAGACCAAAAGTTTGGACACACTTTCTCATTTAAAGATTTTTCTGTATTTTCATGACTATGAAAATTGTACATTCACACTGAAAGCATCAAAACTATGAATTAACACATGTGGAATTATATACTTAACAAAAAAGTGTGAAACAACTGAAAATATGTCTTATATTCTAGGTTCTTCAAAGTAGCCACCTTTTGCTTTGATGACTGCTCTACACACTCTTGGCATTCTCTTGATGAGCTTCAAGAGGTAGTCACCGGAAATGGTTTTCACTTCACAGGTGTGCCCTGTCAGGTTTAATAAGTGGGATTTCTTGCCTTATAAATGGGGTTGGGACCATCAGCTGTGTTGTGCAGAAGTCAGGTGGATAGACAGCTGATAGTCCTACTGAATAGACTGTTAGCTGCTGTTAGTGTCCATCATTACTTTAAGAAATGAAGGTCAGTCAGTCTGAAAAATTGGGAGAACTTTGAAAGTGTCACCAAGTGCAGTTGCAAAAACCATCAAGCGCTACAAAGAAACTGGCTCACATGAGGACCACCCCAGGAAAGGAAGACCAAGAGTCACCTCTGCTTCTGAGGATAAGTTTATCCGAGTCACCAGCCTCAGAAATCGCAGGTTAACAGCAGCTCATATTAGAGACCAGGTCAATGCCACACAGAGTTCTAGCAGCAGACACATCTCTACAACAACTGTTAAGAGGAGACTTTGTGCAGCAGGCCTTCATGGTAAAATAGCTGCTAGGAAACCACTGCTAAGGACAGGCAACAAGCAGAAGAGACTTGTTTGGGCTAAAGAACACAAGGAATGGACATTAAACCAGTGGAAATCTGTGCTTTGGTCTGATGAGTCCAAATTTGAGATCTTTGGTTGCAACCACCGTGTCTTTGTGCGACGCAGAAAAGGTGAACGGATGGACTCTACATGCCTGGTTCCCACCGTGAAGCATGGAGGAGGAGGTGTGATAGTGTGGGGGTGCTTTGCTGGTGACACTGTTGGGGATTTATTCAAAATTGAAAGCATACTGAACCAGCATGGCTACCACAGCATCTTGCAGCGGCATGCTATTCCATCCGGTTTGCGTTTAGTTAGACCATCATTTATTTTTCAACAGGACAATGACCCCAAACACACCTCCAGGCTGTGTAAGGGCTATTTGACCAAGAAGTAGAGTGATGGGGTGCTACGCCAGATGACCTGACCTCCACAGTCACCAGACCTGAACCCAATCGAGATGGTTTGGGGTGAGCTGGACAGCAGACTGAAGGCAAAAGGGCCAACAAGTGCTAAGCATCTCTGGGAACTCCTTCAAGATTGTTGGAAGACCATTTCCGGTGACTACCTCTTGAAGCTCATCAAGAGAATGCCAAGAGTGTGCAAAGCAGTCATCAAAGCAAAATGTGGCTACTTTGAAGAACCTAGAAGTTAAGACATATTTTCAGTTGTTTCACACTTTCTTGTTAAGTATATAATTCCACATGTATTAATTCATAGTTTTGATGCCTTATGTGTGAATGTACAATTTTCATAGCCATGAAAATACAGAAAAATCTTTTAATGAGAAGGTGTGTCCAAAGTTTTGGTCTGTACTGTATGCACGCACACACGGTGCGCAGACATATGCACGCACACACGGTACACAGACATATGTACACACGGTACGCAGACATATGCACGCACGCACGGTACGCAGACACATGCACGCACACACGGTACGCAGACATATGCACGCACACACGGTACGCAGACATATGTACACGGTACGCAGACATATGTACACGGTACGCAGACATATGCATGCACACACAGTACACAGATATGTACACATACAGACATACACACATTTTTACACAAATTCTTAAAGACATATATAAAACAGACAAGTATATATACACAGTCATACACACTGACATTCACATACATGCACTCACACAGACCCATTACAAATATTTTTAATATGGGGATTGGGGAAGCCTCACTCACCTGTCCCCGGTCCAGTGTCGTGTCCAGCAGCTCCTCAGGTATGGGGCAGTGCAGGGCCCCCGGCGTGTCACAGACTTCATGGCCCTGGAACATCAGAGGGGCCCACTTGCGGTCGGGTCCGGGCCGCTCCCCCCCATCTGTGCAGGACCTCCGACGGTGTTTGATTGCCGGCACTCCCCCCAGACATGGCCGCGCGCTGTGCGGCTGTGTCTGCTAGTAATGACGCGGCAGGGGCGACACACAAGCACAATTAAAGGTGCAGTGCCGTCGACCCTGCCGCGTCATTACTAGCAGACACAGCCGGACTGCGCGCGGCCATGTCTGGGGGAAGTGCCGGCAATCAAGCAGCGCCTGCGTCCCTGAACAGGTGCCAAGGAAGCGGCCAGGGCCCCGACAGTGAGTGGGCGGTGGGCCCCTCTGATTTTCCAGGGTACGCCGGGTGCTGACGCCGGCCCTGCTTTATTGCCCTGTTCCCCCAGGGATTCTCTGGTTTCTGGCACTTCGCACCTTATTCCCTGCTCTTGTGATTTCGAATATTTTTACCACTTTGGAGTTTTTGTATGAAATAAAATTATGTCTGCTTTGCCACATTACTCTTTTGTCCTCCCTTTTTTTGCATTTAATTATATGAGTAGGCAATATGGACCCAGTGCTTGACACTTTTGTCTTGGTACTATGGTCCGTTTAGTATTGTGTAGTTGGCCATTTTTTTGCTCATCTTTTCTATAACCAGTGTCTTCACCTTAATATACATTATTTTTTTCTGTGCCTACCTATAAATCTAATAAATCTACACAGTGCAGTATAATAATCATTTCAAACACTGTTCCCTCTTAAATACATTCTGAGTCATTATGGGGGGGTCTTCTGTTAAGATGTTTGGGCTACAGTGAAGAGGAGCAGCAAAGGGCATTTTGCCCTCTGGAGGACCTGTTCTGTCCTGTCTTGCACAAACAACCCATTGATTTGAGCACTGTGTAATGCTTCCGTTTGGTGGCACAAGAAGGAAATCAATTAAGACTTGCTGCCAGGGTTCCTCATAGATTGCCGGCCATCACTGGAGGTTCCATGAGGAGGACACGTTGGCCCTGATTCATCAAGACAGGCGTTGTTCACGTTGGTCTTGATGAGGAGATGGGCTGGAGACATCTGATTCATTAATATGCATTTGCCTCTTAATGAATCAGGCATTTCTGAAAAGTGGAGTAGGATTTGCGGCATAAGGCACGCCGCATCTTGACATGAATTTGACAATGCGGCTTTGTGACGCCCCATCATGTCCAATTATGCCCCAGCCCGGCTCATTTTAGTGGAGCTGACCGAAACTGGCATGAAAACGCCAAAAGTTGTAAAATGCGCACTATTTTCAATAGTCAACAAGCCTCTGTTCACATGTCCAGTTATATCGTCCGTTTGTAACGGATTCAGTACATTACAAAATGAGCAAAAATTGATTCAAAATGGAAACCCAATTTTCCGTTTTGATTAGTTTGAATCCATAGTTATTCCATTTGCAATGCATCCATTTTAACTAGCGGTGGCTTTGAACATGGGATTGCCCATAGATCAGAGACTATTGGGCTCAAGTGGTAACATTTCTGCATGCTGGGATGGGAATTGTCATCACGGAGAATCCAAAGTCTTCTGTTTATTGACCCAGAACGCTGTCCGGTCACTGCAGGAAGAATATTTTTCACCTAAACGCTGTTTATTACTACTAAATGCGTAGCCAGATTTTGGATGACCCAAAGAATTCCTACTATTTTTGACTGAGAATCACCTGCTTTTAAAAAAGTTTTCTACATAGAGGCTGCCCTGAAAAGATTGATAAGATATGGCATAAGTGGATCATCTCGCCTCATACCCTGGGAACTCATTCATTGGTATATTTGTTGGGCTGAAATATACCATCTAATTTACATTTTACCCATTTATTATACGTTCAGGCTCAGACTGGCCCACTGACGAACTGGGGAATCCCTGCCAGTGCCACCGCTAGTCTTAGCTGGATGTGCGTCCTCAGACACACATACGGTTGAAATGTATTGTGGAGAAGAGAACCACCGGCTTCCTACCCCGTAATACCTACAAATAACACTGGCCTCATCAGATGGTGTCACTGCATTGAGCCACCTGTGATGTGTATGCAGTGAGACAGGAAGAAGAAGCCTCTTGTCATGGGTGTGGGAAAAGGTGAGTAGGATCCAAGAGGGAGACATCATATCGTATAGGGGACAGAGAGGAGGACATTATAATGCATGAGGGTACAAGATGTGGCCATTATACAGAATGGAGGCCAAAGAGGGGGATATTATACTACATAGATCCAAAGAGGGGGGCATTATACTACATGGGGGCCAGAGAAGGGGACATTATACTATATGGGGGCTCAAGGGAAGCATTATACTGTATGGGGGGCACAGAGAAAGGACAGAATATTGTATATGGGCAACAGAGAAGAAAAATTACAGTAAAAAGAAGGTACTTAGCGCATAAATTGGCTATTATGCGTGAGCCCAATAACCATCATCAAGGCGTACCCCATTGTTGGGTCCCTGAACTTGATAAGACACCTCTCCTGGGATACAATTTAGAGGGCAGGAAGGAACCAGCTAATTAAAACCACCTAAAGCTGATGGGAGTAGGAGTGCACGTGTCATAGAAAAACTGACCAGCACATCCAAAGTAGTGCGTACAGGTGCCAGCTAAGGCAATAATGCTAAGAGAAAATATAGCTGCACTCTCAAATGCTAAGAATAATAAATTTAGAAATTTGGAACTGCATTACTCCATATAAAATAGGCAAACACTACATTATGTACACTTGGAATATTGGAAAAATGGAACTGGAATATTGGAAAAATGGAACTGCAAAATTGCTATAGAATTCAGCCTATGGTGGTTTTAATTAGGTGGTCCCTTCCTGCCCTATAAATTGTAGGCTTTTTAAGCCTATTTATGCACTAAGTACCTTTTTACTGTAATTTTTCTATAGCAATTTTGCAGTTCCATTTTTCCTATATTCCATATGTACATAATGTAGCGTTTACCTATTTTCTAGGGCAGTAATGCAGATCCAATTTGCAATGGCACCCAATTTGCAGTTGACACTGTACACCTTGTACTACTTTGGGAAAAGTCTGAATAAGATACACTATGCGCAGGTAGAACGTTTTTTTTTAGTTATAATAATAATCTTAATTTATATAGCGCCAACATATTCCGCAGCGCTTAACAATTCAGAGGTTCATATACAACAGTCATAAGTAACATAGCTAAAGATAATGCAATAATTACAGCAAAAATAATGACGACCCTGCTCGTAAGAGCTTACAATCTACAATAAGGTGGGGGTGACACAAAGTACAGGGGCTTATTTATTAGGATGGTGCAGCCATCTTGAGGGGATGAGGGATAGATAAAGGCTGCGTGGGCTCATCACCAGCCAGTATCTGTAGTGCTTTTTGGTTCGGTGGAGAGTTATGTTTGGAGAAATAAGGGATGGGCTATAAGAATATAAAAGGACTTAGATTAGGAAACGTGATAGGCCACCCTAAACAGGTGTTTTCTACATTTGTTTACCTTGATAAGATTACATCAGCCCTGCACAAACTAATATAGTGTATTTACTTCAATATTTTATGCTTGAAGGGGGGAGGCACAGGGGCGGTAACAACACGCTGTGGGCCAGAACTGAGTTCTCTTCACCCTGTGTCCCCTCTTCTATAAAGAACTGAAAGTGGTGTGAGTGTGTAGTGTGATGGAGGATTATCTTTACTTAATATTATATTGTCCATGGAACCGGAACCGGCTTCAAACAAGACAGGAGATATTAGATCCGGATTAACAGGCTCACTTTTACTGTGCAATTCTTCTTTTGTTACTGAAGTACCCTTGGTTTTGTGCCTTTCCAGTGTTCGTCCTCGTTCTGTCCTGAGACCCCCCATCTTCCACTTCTTCTGTGACCTAGCTGAGAATCTCCCCATGAGGGATATAGAGGCCTGCTTCTCAGTACCTCTGGTGGGCTGTAAGTCTAGGACTGTGCCGGCGTCCAGATCGAGCATCAAATGTGTTCTCATTCTGTTCAGAAAACTTGCGCTGATAAAAGACTTTCTCCACCGCTGTATCTGCTTGCTGGAACCTGTCTCCCTGTCCATTCAGCCTTCCTTCTACACTCCACTCTCTCTTGTACAGGACCTGCACCGGTCCTGTTCTATAAGGGTCGTGGATCCAGATCTTGGGTGTCCGTATCATGGACTACACCCTGACCAACTCACTGCCTAACTCACTGTCTGCAATTCAGAAATTGTTTTCTATAAAACTATTCTAAACCCTCCCAACTGATGATTTAATCCCTGAGTTAACTATCCAATGTCCAAGTAGTGTAATATAAACTAAATCCCTACCTATTGTATGGTTCCCCTAGTGAACAGACCACCCGCATTCCCAGGGACGGCCTTAGGCAGAGCCTGTAGGAGAACCGGCATACAATAACGGCCATAGGGATAAAACACAGCAAACAACTTTATCACATAACCCATAACATACACATTCAACATAATACTTTAACTCTATCATCCCCTTTTTGACACGGTGTCTTCGTCAGGCCGCCACCCTCCTACATTCTCATAACTTTGATGTGAAGTTCGGTGAAGTAGCCAAATTCTACAGCCTCTTACATGCCTAGAATATCAGGGGACATGCGGCTCATCCATGCTTAGTGGTTCGTACTCAGACCATGAAGAGCCGATGTTTTATTCTTCTTCATTTATAGTATACAGGTTATGTAAAAGGAAACATTAGGAGCATATCTGTTATTTTTATATTTATGCTGTTCACCAATCATCATACATATTGTAACTGTTTTGACACTTATTTGGCACCGTCAGGAGGGGAATTTCTGTAGTCAGCTTAGCTTGAGGTTGCTTTGCTGTTATTTGTACCAAATACAGTTAGGTCCATATGTGGCACCCCAGGGGTCTGGTTTCCACAGTAACAAGCAATGTTATGTCTGAGAGCAGGTGGGAGGTCTCTTGGTCAGGAATCTTATGCATGCCACACCTCCTGCCCAGTCTTGGGAGGGGAAGAACTTCCCCTATATAAACCCGGGGCTGAAGCAGGGTTAGGAGTCAAGGAGAGTAGAGCCAAGAAACAGTCACAGGAAGAAACAGCAGAAGCTCAGTGGGAGCAATACTACTACAAGTCAGGGGCTGGCAGCTGCAGAGCTCGCCCTGACTGAGAAGCTTTCTTACCGGACCCGGCGTCCGAGGCTGTGGGGACTAACTCTTACCCAGCAGCAGAAGCCGACCGGCAGGGGACTTCAGGTCCTCAGGCCCAGAAACCCGAAGGCACGGTCACACGCGTGGGACCAGCGCCGCCATCGTGGAGCGGAAGCTACTAGAAGGCCCCGAGTCACCGGCCATACGGGTGAGCACCACACGGTACACTCAGGGACGTGGGCTACTTATACCCGCCTCTAGCAAGGTAGTCAGAAGAGTACAGTTAGTTTGGGAGGCCTACAACTCCGCCTGGCCAGGGGAGATCCCATCTGCTCAAGGACTGACCAGGCCCCGTTCGCTAGCAAGTACTCCGGGAGGGTCTATCGTTGTTACCAGTAAAGACCCTGAATTACACCGCACCGTCTCTGAGTGGTTCCTGCTACCCTCATCTTCCACGTCGGCTGCCCTGAGGCCATACCCCTCCCGTTGGGGGTTATACTATCACGCTGCACAATTCTACACCGGCCTCAGCGGTCTGCCCTGCAGCGGCAGCTCCATAGCTGCAAATCAACGGGTGGCGTAGTCGACACTCAAATAACATCTATCAAGACTGCCACACACTGAGTTGACTCCCTGGGCACGGACCGGGTCCCCGCCACTCGGAGACTACAACCCTCATCTGATCCGGTTCCGGGTAAGCCCCCGTGCGCGAGACGCTGCGCGACACAGCAGGCCCAGGGGCGCGTCAACTTTGGCGTAGTCGGCAGGATTTCGTGCCCGCAACCACCGGGTACTGCGTGCCTGAAAAAGAGACTTTTAAAACTTACCATCCGTGAAGTTTTCCCGCCATCGGTGAAGATTCCCGCCATCCGGCGCCATTTTCAGCCTTCTTCCCGCCATCTGTGAAGATTCCCGCCATCCGGCGCCATCTTCAGCCTTCTTCCCGCCATCCGTGGAGTTTTCCCGCCGTTGGACGCCATCTTGAGGACACCGCGCGGGAAGAAGAGGGGCGTGGACTCCGAAAGCGCGCGAGAACTGAAGCCCCGCCTCACGTCCGGACGTTGCGTAAGGTCCTGGAAGGAGCCCAGCAGACGCCGACGTCACCGGAGCGCGACGGAAGGTCCTCAACCCTGACGATCTACTGCGGAGCCGCGGCCTACGGAACAGGATCATCGCAAGGTAGGCCACGGTCCACTAGGGGGGAGGAAGATGTCGGATGCGGAGGAGAGCTTCATTGCCTCAACCCCCGCCAGCGCCACCGCTGCTGCAGTTATGCCCTTCACCATGCCCTATATCCCGGGAGCAGCTTGGCTACCCCAGTACTCAGGGGAGTCACATACCCTGCATGACTTTAGAGAAAAGCTGGATAGCCTCTTCCAGGTGTACCCCCTCACAGAAGAGCAAAAAGTGAGCATCCTGGTGGCCCAACTAACCGGGGCAGCCAAAAGGGAAGTAAAATCCTGGCCACCTGGGAGGAAGACTGTCGCAGGGATACTAACCCGGCTGAAGGATACCTTTGATACCCGCACCTCAGCCGAGATTAAGCTTAGATTCTACGGGTGCAAGCAGCGAGCGCATGAGAGTATAAGGGACTATGCACTAAACCTACAAGAGGCCCTGAGGGCCATTAAGCAGACCGACCCTGATGGAGTGGGAAACGAGGACAGGCTGTTGACCGAACAATTTATAGAGGGACTATATTGTAATGCCCACCGAACCCAGTTGCGGGCGATGGCCTTACAGGATCCCTATCTGGGCTTTGCACAGTTCAAGGACAGAGCCATCCGGGTGCTCCGAGAACCGGCACCGGGTGGCGTTGTGACCCACAGGCGCCCAGCTAGCACTTACCACCAGGAGGCGGCGCCCTTGTCGGCAGGGCCTGTGGGAGCTGATGCGCAGGCTTTGGACAATGACCCGGCTCCAGACCTACACCATCAGGTCCAAGAGCTAGCTAAGAGCGTTGCTGCGCTAACCCGAACTGTGCAGTCTTTACAGGTTTCCACCCCAGGGAAGATCCAGCTGGCATCCGGACCGGAGGACATCCCGTGGCGTCGACCAAGGAGGACCCCACCGGCCAGAGGAAGACCCAGTGACCGATACAGCGAAGACGGACGACCCATCTGCCGCCGCTGCAATCAACCCGGACATATGGCAAGGTACTGTTCTTTAAACGGGCACAACCTGGGGTAGAGGGCCAACCCCCAGGAAAAAGATCACCAGGCCCATCGAACTGGCGCGACAGATATGTGGGAGGACGTCCAGTCTTGCCTGTGGTACTGGATGGCATTCCCATGAGTGCCCTACTGGACACCGGGTCACAGGTCACCACCATCCCGTACGTGCTCTTTAAGCAGTACTGGAATGACTCGGATATTACCCGCTACCCTGACGACGACTTGAGTATCATCGCCAGCAATGGCCAGCCCGTGCCACAGATCGGATTTAAAGAGGTGACCATCAAAATCGGTAGAGTCGAACTGGCAGCACAGGGACTGATCATTGTAGATATTGACAAACATGAGAGTCACCCAAAAATAACTCTAGGAACTAATGTAATTGAAAATTGTCTTGCAGAGGTGATTTTCCTTTTACAGCAGGTTGCCAAGAACGCCAGCTCCGGCGAGCAGCGGGTGCTCCAGAAAGAGATCCGGGCACTGATGCGACGGCAACAGGTGGAACTCTCCGGCGGTGAGATTGGTAGCGTAAGAATGTGTGACCCTTTTCCTATTGCCATGCCCCCAAAAAGTGAAATGATGATTTGGTGCCGGGCAGCTATTGGTCTGAGAGGTAGAGATTACCAGGCAATGGTAGAACCAGTTTACTCAGACAGTAGGCCCACCATCTTGACAGCACGGGGGGTGGTTAATGTACGCCATGGAAGGGTGCCCGTTCGCATAATCAATATCGGGAAGAGGGAAGTGTACCTGCCCCGGTATGCCACGCTAGCCAAATTATATACCATTAACCAAAATGCTATACAATCTGTGGAACCCTTGCCTCCATCTCACCCGGAGGAAGGTAACGGCTCTAAGAAAACAAAGGAGGACTGGTGTCAGCAACTACATTTGGGTACTGACTCCACTCCCTCACATCAGAAACAGGGAGTCTATCGGGTGGTTCAAGAGTACGAGAGAGTGTTTAGTAAACACCCGTTAGACTTCGGGCGAGTCAAGGGGGTAGAACACCACATCCCCACGGGAGACCATCCTCCCATAAAAGAGAGGTATCGACCCGTACCCCCTGCACACTACCAACACGCCAAGGGGATGCTTAGAGACATGAAGGAGGCTGGGGTGATCAGGGATAGCTGTAGCCCCTGGGCAGCTCCACTAGTCTTAGTCAGAAAAAAAGACAACACCATGAGGATGTGTGTAGATTACCGGAAAATCAACCGTATCACACACAAGGATGCGTACCCCTTACCAAGGATAGAGGAGTCATTGGCTGCTTTAAGATCTGCTAACTTCTTCTCTACCTTGGATCTCACTAGCGGGTACTGGCAGGTTCCTGTAGCAGAGGCGGACCGGGAGAAGACCGCATTCACCACCCCGATGGGACTTAGCGAGTTCACCTGCATGCCGTTCGGACTCTGCAACGCACCAGGAACCTTCCAAGGACTAATGGAGTGTTGTCTGGGCCACAGAAACTTCGAGACGGTCCTGTTGTACCTGGACGATGTCATCGTATATTCCAAGACGTATGAGGACCACCTGAAACACCTGGCGGAAGTGTTCGAAGCTCTGGCGAGTTACGGCCTAAAGGTGAAACCCTCCAAGTGTCACCTCCTGAAACCAAAGGTGCAGTACCTGGGACACGTGGTGAGCGCTGACGGAGTGGCTCCCGACCCTGATAAGATCACCGCAATTAAGGAATGGCCAAGCCCCTCCAGCGTAAAAGAAGTGCGGCAGTTCCTCGGGTTGGTAGGCTACTACCGAAGGTTTATTCCCGGTTTCACCAAAAAGGCAGCACCTATGCAGGACCTCCTGATAGGCCAGTCCCGGAAGGCCAAGAACCAGAAGCCGCCCTTCAAATGGGAGGAGCTGGAAGAAGAGTCCTTCCGCCAGCTGAAGATGGCCCTCACGGGGGACGAAATCCTGGCGTACCCGGATTATAGCCAGCCCTTTATCCTCTACACCGACGCCAGTAACATCGGGCTAGGAGCCGTACTGTCCCAGATCCAGCAGGGGAAGGAACGAGTAATCGCCTACGCCAGCCGAAAGCTGCGACCCACCGAAAGGAATCCCGAGAATTACAGCTCATTTAAGCTAGAGTTCCTGGCCGTAGTATGGGCAGTCACCGAGCGCTTTAAGCATTACCTCGCTTCTTCCCGGTTCACCGTGTACACGGATAACAACCCGTTGACACACCTGGACACGGCAAGACTCGGTGCCCTGGAGCAGAGGTGGATGGCCCGCCTGTCCAACTACGAGTTCACAATCAAATACCGGGCCGGACGCTCCAATACCAACGCGGACGCCCTGTCCAGGATGCCCAACCTGCCGGACGAAGGAGAAGATCCGGAGGGACTGGAAGAAGTTGAACTCCCTGCGTTCCACCGTCATGGGACTATCCAGTACTCCCACCGGGTAAGGAGTAAGCAGGCTGCTACGTTGAACCCCTTACCTCACTACAACTGGGCGGAAACGCAAGACAGCGACCCTGCCGTCCGACTGGTGAAGGAGATGCTGACTCGCCCGGAGGCTTGCCTTGAACCAGACGCTCCGGAGGAAGCCAAACAACTATGGGCAGAGAGGAGTCGACTGTTCCTTTACAAGGGGAAGTTGTGCCGCAGAATGGTTAACTCCCGGACGCATGAATTACTCTGGCAAGTAGTGGTGCCACGAAGAGACGCAGCCATGGTGATGGAGGCATACCACGACGGAGCTGGACACTTCGGGTGGAAGAAGCTGGAGTTCCTGCTGCGCGAGCGATTCCACTGGGTAGGCATGAGGGGAACCATTGAGAAGTGGTGCAGAGACTGTGGCCCGTGCAACCTAAGAAGGAAGGATCGTGCCAGCCAGAAGACTCCCCTGCAGTCCATCGTCACCCGGCAGCCGTTGGAACTGGTAGCCTTGGATCATGTAAAACTGACCCCAAGCAGAAGTGGCTACGTCTACGCACTAACCATCGTGGATCACAACTCCCGGTTCTTGGTTGTCGTCCCCGTCAAGGACTTAACAGCTCGAACAGCAGCGAGAGCCTTCCAGCAGCATTTCTGCTGTCCACACGGGTACCCGGACCAAGTGTTGACAGACCAGGGACCTGCCTTTGAAGCGGAGGTCTTCCAAGAATTCTGCACTCTGTATGGCTGCCGGAAGATAAGGACGACACCCTATCATCCGCAAACTAATGGACTTTGTGAGAAAATGAACCAGGTGGTAATGGATCTTCTGAAAACGTTACCCCTAGAAGAACGCAGTCTGTGGCCTGAGAAGCTGCCCGATCTGGTGGACCTATACAACCACATCCCGGTAGGTTCCACCAACTGTACCCCGGCTTACCTAATGAGGGCAAGACCTGGTAAGTTACCTGTTGACCTGGAAATGGGAGTCCTGACACCCGAGGACACTTCACCAGAAGCAGACTGGGACACAGAGAGGCAGCAGCAGTACCGGAGAGTACAGGAGAGCGTGGAGCGAAGTCTCTGTCAGGCTAGGGAAAGAGAAAACTTACAACCAGTATGCTCCCGCTGTTCCCCTGGTACCCGGAGAGCAGGTCTTGAAGAGGAAGAGACGGCTCCACAAGTTGGACGACCAGTGGGAGAAGGACCCGTACACCGTACTGCCCTCAAGCCACGAGAACCCGAAGGTTTGTACCATCAGTAAAGACGGAGGGGAAACTACAGCCATTGTATCCCGGGACCACCTGAAGAAGTGTCCCGAACAACTGAGGAACCCTGAAGAGGAACAAGAAGACCATCGACCCGTAGAGGAAAGGGAAGATATGGTTAGTACTGTGCTCGGGGACTTCCCTCGGTCTTGGACTCAAGTCAATGGTGCAGCTGTGGTACCCGTACTCACCTTCCTCCAACCAGCATCCCAAGCACCTACGGAGCAACAGGTAGAGCTGGAAGAACAGCCGGTCCAGGAGGCAGAAGACCCCACACCCGCAGACCAGGAGGATCAACCCTCTGCTTGCAGTGAGCCTGCCATATCCCTAGTGAGCCAAAGAGCCGGTAGACAGCTGCCCAGTTTACCCTTGACAGCTCCTACACCCTGTAGTTCAGGGCTAGACAGTCAGCTCCGTAGGTCCACTAGGGCCACTAGAGGCCAGTTACCCGCACGTTGGAGGATTTGAAGTGTATAAATTGTTTTATTTATGTTTACCTGTGTATTGTTGCTTGTGTATAATTTTGTGTTTCTAGTTATTTGTAGGAGTCCTTGGTGGATTTACCGGGAATCCTTTGTACATAGTTGGAGCGTAACCCAGGACGGACTAAAGACTGTTAAGGACTCGGGGCAGGACAAACCCCTACCTGGTTACGTCTCCCTGTTTTGGTGAAATGGACACCTTGCTTTTCTTCAAAGACTACACCCGGTTACGGACATGCCGTGACCACCTTTATGTGTTTTTCTTATTGTATTATTATTGTTTATACCTTGTTATGTTTTTCTAAAAATATGTTTAGTCCCGGAGTACTAAATTTCACTAGGGGGGGAATGTGGCACCCCAGGGGTCTGGTTTCCACAGTAACAAGCAATGTTATGTCTGAGAGCAGGTGGGAGGTCTCTTGGTCAGGAATCTTATGCATGCCACACCTCCTGCCCAGTCTTGGGAGGGGAAGAACTTCCCCTATATAAACCCGGGGCTGAAGCAGGGTTAGGAGTCAAGGAGAGTAGAGACAAGAAACAGTCACAGGAAGAAACAGCAGAAGCTCAGTGGGAGCAATACTACTACAAGTCAGGGGCTGGCAGCTGCAGAGCTCGCCCTGACTGAGAAGCTTTCTTACCGGACCCGGCGTCCGAGGCTGTGGGGACTAACTCTTACCCAGCAGCAGAAGCCGACCGGCAGGGGACTTCAGGTCCTCAGGCCCAGAAACCCGAAGGCACGGTCACACGCGTGGGACCAGCGCCGCCATCGTGGAGCGGAAGCTACTAGAAGGCCCTGAGTCACCGGCCATACGGGTGAGCACCACACGGTACACTCAGGGACGTGGGCTACTTATACCCGCCTCTAGCAAGGTAGCCAGAAGAGTACAGTTAGTTTGGGAGGCCTACAACTCCGCCTGGCCAGGGGAGATCCCATCTGCTCAAGGACTGACCAGGCCCCGTTCGCTAGCAAGTACTCCGGGAGGGTCTATCGTTGTTACCAGTAAAGACCCTGAATTACACCGCACCGTCTCTGAGTGGTTCCTGCTACCCTCATCTTCCACGTCGGCTGCCCTGAGGCCATACCCCTCCCGTTGGGGGTTATACTATCACGCTGCACAATTCTACACCGGCCTCAGCTGTCTGCCCTGCAGCGGCAGCTCCATAGCTGCAAATCAACGGGTGGCGTAGTCGACACTCAAATAACATCTATCAAGACTGCCACACACTGAGTTGACTCCCTGGGCACGGACCGGGTCCCCGCCACTCGGAGACTACAACCCTCATCTGATCCGGTTCCGGGTAAGCCCCCGTGCGCGAGACGCTGCGCGACACAGCAGGCCCAGGGGCGCGTCACATATATATTTGGACAGAGACATTTTTCTAATTTTGGTTCTAGACATTACCAACAATGAATTTTAAACAAAACAATTCAGATGCAGTTGAAGTTCAGACTTTCAGCTTTCATTTGAGGGTATCCACATTAAAATTGGATGAAGGGTTTAGGAGTTTCAGCTCCTTAACATGTGCCACCCTGTTTTTAAAGGGACCAAAAGTAATTGGACAAATTAAATAATTGTAAATAAAATGTTTCATCCAATTTTAATGTGGATACCCTCAAATGAAAGCTGAAAGTCTGAACTTCAACTGCATCTGAATTGTCTTGTTTAAAATTCATTGTGGTAATGTCTAGAACTAAAATTAGAAAAATGTTGTGTCTGTCCAAATATATATGGACCTAACTGTAGATCAAAATGTCGCACAATGTTTAACAATTTGTTGCATCTTAAGTTATTAAACTTCTGTTTAGAAACTTTACTTTGCTTTTTACATCACCTCCCTATTGCTATGAGTTTGCAATTTTTATGTATATAGGGAAAATATATATATTCTTGTACTGTGTTAGCCAATAGATAGAAAAATATTTAGATTTGCGAGTCCTCAGTGGTTGATACCTTTTAATGGCTAACTGAAAAGATGGTAACAAATTGCAAGCTTACAAGACTACCTTGGTCTCTTCATCAGGCATAGTATACCACAAAATCTGAAGAGTCACATATTTATACACAATAAGACACAAATATAATGTAATAAATAAGACAGGTTGTCTTCTCTATTGCATTATTTTTGTGTCTCATTGTGTATAAATATGTGACTCTTCAGATATTGGGTTATACTAGCCTAATGAAGAGACCAAGGTAGTCTCAAAAGCTTGCAATTTGTTACCATCTTTTCAGTTAGCCATTGAAAAGTATCAACCACTGAGGACTCTCAAATCTAAATTTTTTCAATTTTTATGTGACATTTTAAGAAAAGGTATGGGTCCTAAATATGGCTGAAAAAAGGAGAATTCTGGGGACCCTCCTTTTTTGACGAGCTCAAGATAACAATGACAGATTTAGCTTCAAATGCATTAAAAATAGTGCACAACCTTTAGAAATATATCTAAAAATTAAAGATTCCTTAATATCCACCAAAAAAATGACACATTTTCCCGTAAGTATTTAGCTATATTTATATACCTATAATACTACTAGCTCGGGTCATAAGTCCCATAATAGTGCTGGGACTATGGCTGAGAAAATATGGTCTTGTGATTTAACCCTTCCAGGTATGCTTTATTTATATTGGGCTTTATTTATATTGGGCTTTATTTATATTGGGCTTTATTTATATTGGGCTTTACTTATATTGGGCTTTATTCTCTGATATTTTATCTCTGGATAACTTAGCAATAACACCCCTTCCTCCCTGCAATCAGCTCATGTGTAATCAGAGGGGTCTACAATGTAAACTAGGGTTGCCAACCCCAGACATTGGCAAAAAAAAATGACACTTTTTTAATAAAATTTGTTTACATTGTGAATTTAAAAATTGATAGATGGATTGATTTACAACTTGGACCACTAATGTGAGTACATTTTCTGTCCTACACTGTTATTGGTGGCAAAACTTTTTTCACAATACCAGTTGGGGAATACTCATAAATCAGCACCAGCCAGAGAGTTCCTCCTTAAATAGTCTGAGAGAGAATTACCCCAAATCAGTGTCAGAGAAAGAATTCCCCCAATCTATGGACTGAAATAGCCAAGTGCTGTGTCAGTCAGCCCGATGGAATGATGGGAGTGACAGTGCACTTGCTCGAACCAGCCTGCAGTCTCTTTAAACAGCTCTACACTTCAAAGAGCTGATTGGAGGGGCTTCCAATAGTTGGACCCCCAATAATCTAATATAAATGACTTATCCTAAGGGCTTGTGCAGACGACTGTTTTAATCAGACAAGTGCTATCTGTGGTTTTGACGGATCGCTCTCATAACCATCTAATTCTATGGGGCTGTGCACGTCTGTCTTTTTCCTTGAACTACTCAGTCCGAGGACAAAAATCCCAGCATGCACGAGTTGCCTCTGAGAATCGGATGGCACTCATCTATTGATGTATATGGGTCTGTGAAAAAAAACAAACCGCACTCGGATGACATCCAAGTGCAGTCAGATTTCCACAGACTAACAGAATAAAGAAGGTGGAAAGACTTTTTTTTTTTGCTTTCCACGGATCATATTCTAATCAAACTCTGTGATTAGCATAATCGGGACGATTTTCTCAGATGGAGAAAAACGGTCATCTGCACCTGTCCTTAGGATAAGCCATTAGTTTTTAAAGGCTGATAACCCTTTCATTTCCTTGTAGCGCTGGCTCTGCAACAGTATTGATCTGCCCCAATTTTGTGCCATAGACAGTACATTTATCCCTGGCATTTAATTGTATGCATTGAAGTTATTCTGGAAAAGTTTTTCTCCTGTTCAATGATCCACCACAGTTACCAGTCCCCACTACGCTCCTGAACAGTCTGACAGATGCTACCTGAGCTCTGAAAGTCACCTATTATGTCTTTAGGGGAGAGAAATCAGTGTTATCTGTGTTGGTGGAACGAGCGGATCACTGAACAGGAACAAGTCAGGAGGGTTTTTTTTATTTTAAATACTCTAGTGAGAAGTAAAACTAAAAGTAATACTAAAAACATATGTTCTCTAACTAACCCGAAACTATCCAGTGCTATAGAGGTGCCACAAATGCCAAAGAAATCCACCTAGAGTTGTAACAATACAAAAGACATAACGCACATCGCCATCTTGTGGTTGAGAAATGATTAGTATCAGTCATGGCTTGCCATTATTTATGATTAGATAAATTAAGATTTAATGTGGGACTAAATGCTGTATATACACACACGTACATATACATGTACAGTGACATGTAAAAGTTTGGGCACAACTGGTCAAAATTACTGTAATTGTGAACAGTTAAGCAAGTTGAAGATGAAATGATTTCTAAAAGGCCTGAAGTTAAAGATGATACATTTCCTTTGTATGTTAGACAAAAAATATATATATATTTTCATCTTTTACATTTTCAAAATTACAAAAATGAAAATGGGCTGATGCAAATGTTTGGGCACCCTGCATGGTTAGTACCTAGTAGCACCCCCTTTTGAAAGTATCACAGCTTGTAAACCCTTTTTGTAGCCAGACAAGAGCCTTTTAATTCTTGTTTGAGGGATTTTTATTCCTTCTTTCTTCAAAAATTCTTCCAGTTCTGTGAGATTCCTGGGTCGTCTTGCATGCACTGCTATTTTGAGGTCTAGCCACAGATTTTCAATGATGTTCAGGTCAGGGGACTGTGAGGTCCATTGTAAAACCTTCAGCTTGCGCCTTTTGTGGTAGTCTGTTGTGTATTTTGACGTGTGTTTAGGATTATTATCCATTTGTAGAAGCCATCCTCTTTACAACTTCAGCTTTTTTACAGATGGTGTTATGTTTGCATCAAGAATTTGTTGAAATTTCATTGAATCCATTCTTCCTCCTACCTGTGAAATGTTCCCTGTGCCATTGGCTGCAACACAATCGTAAAGTATGATTGATCCACCCCCATGCTTAATGGTTGGTGAGATGTTCTTTTCCTGAAATTCTGTGTCCTCTTTTTTTCCACACATACCTTTTGATCATTGTGGCCAAATAGTTCTATTTTAACCTAATCTGTCCACAGGACTTGTTTTCAATATGCATCAGGCTTGTTTAGATGTTCTTTTGCATATTTCTGTCTCTGAATTTTATGGTGAGCATGCAGAAGAGGCTCTTCCATGCCATATTTGTGCAGTTGTCTCTGAACAGTAGAAAAATATACCACAACTCCAGAGTCTGCTAAATCTTTCTGAAGGTCTTTTGCAGTCAAGCGGGGGTTCTGATTTGCCTCTCTAGCAATCCTATGAGCATCTTTCACTGAAATTTTGCTTGGTCTTCCAGACCTTATCTTGACCTCCACTGTTCCTGGTAACTGACATTTCTTAATTACATTTCGAACTGAGGAAAGGGCAACTTGAAAATGCTTCGCTATCTTCTTATAGCCTTCTCCTGCTTTGTGGGCCTCCATCATTTTCATTTTCAGAGTGCTAGGAAGCTGCTTAGAAGAACCCATGGCTGCTGTTTTTTGGCACAAGGTAAGAGGCGGCTGGGTTTTTATAAAAAGCTGGGATATTTTCATCACCTGGCCTTTCCTAACGATGATAGTGAACAAGCCATAACCCTAACAGGCTAATTAAGGTGTGAAAACCTTGGTCAAAGTGATGTGAGCATACAAATCTCCAAGGGTGTCCAAACTTTTGCATCAACCCATTTTCCTTTTTGTAATTTTTAAAATGTAAAAGATGAAAATATATTTTTTGTTGCCTAAAATACAAAGGAAATGTGTTATCTTTAACTTTAGGCATTTAGGGATCATTTCATCTTCATATTGCTTAACTGTTCACAATAACAATAACAATAATTTTGACCAGGGGGGCCCAAACTTTTACATTCCACTGTGTATACGTATGTGTATACACAGAAATTGTTCCCATTATATATATATATATATATATATATATATATATATGTCAACACAAAATGTTGTTAAGGGTAGGGGGATTTTCAGAGAGGCTGGAGCCTGACATTGTGACATAACTAACGCTTGTTTATCTTCAGATATCTTTGGTTGTTGCCAGTATCCACATTGTCTTATGACTGAGTTTATCCCAAATGCAAATCTGCTGTTTTCATCTATAGACATAATTAATTGTATTCAATCAAGAGAAAACTACATAGCATTAAGCAGATTTGGAGAGCTAGATGACAACCCATGTGGGAGCTGTAATGATGGTCTCATTGGTTCCAGAAATGGTTGCCTTGGGTTCATTATAGAATTAGTATTTGTCAGCAGGATTTTGCTATGTAATCTGAGAGCAGCATAATGTAGGGGCAGAGTGCCTGTTTCCAGGATCGTGTCACTTTCTCAGCAGCATGCTATAGTTTCAATACAATCAGTGTGTAGTTCCGGCGTCTTTGCCTTCTGACTGGCAGAGACACCGATCCCCTTACCGCTGCGTCCATCGCTCCTCCTCCTGTCTCCCACGCTGTGCCTGCCCAGTGTGCATGCACCGCGCACAGATCTGTGCTTGCCATCCTAAAATGTCCCAATGGCCGGAAGACATCCTCTATTTAAGGCACCTCCCCCAAAATGGAGGTGCCTGTGCAATGTTGAAGTTTTTTTGTTAAACACTCTTTCCAGCCCTCAGGTCCCAGTGCTGTCCGCCAGCCAGTCTATCAGCCGTGCCCCCCAACCTGTCTATAAGCTGTGCCCGCCAGCCTGTCTATCAGCCGTGCTTGTCAGCCTGTCCACCTAGCCGTACCCACCAGCCTGCCGAGTCTGCCTACCCGTCTACCAGCCTATCTGCTGTGCTTGTCCGCGTCAGCTGTCAGTCTCGTGGGAGTCGCCTGCTCTCAAACGAGGTTGGTCCCAGAGTAGCACCTGGTCCACCTTCCCGATCCCTTCTTGGTTCACGGAGTCGACTAAGCCACCGTAAACCCAAGGTCGGTCCGAGTGGGTCCCTAGTTACACCCCTCTGGTCCCTCCTTGTACCACGGCACAGTGGTTCCACCACCCGGCATCGTAACACCTGGCACATTACAAGAAAATCGTGTCCCAGTCCATAAGTGTTGTGCTGTGTACATTGCAGTGTACTCACTTGCAGGCCGGAGGCCTTCACTGTCTCCGAGTCCTCAGTTCCAGGACCAGCCGCACACACATCAGGGGACACCTAGTTCCTTTTAACAAGCTCAACTTTACTGGACAGTTCAAGTACATTAGTCTTTAACACGCAGTATCGTGAACAGCACCATTCGCCACTTGCTACGTTCGCACAGTGCATTTCCATAATTTTCTTACGTTCAGCTCAGGCTAGCCCTACTTTAACAGGTCCTGTTAGCCCCAGGGTATACTCATCTTGCACCGAGATCCGATACTTTTCCCTCATGCAGTTCCACGTCTATCTTCCTCTGTACAGAAAAGGTTAAGGTGCTCTCCATAGCATCCGCATTGAGCTGTAGGCTCCGGACATTGCAGGAATGTCCGTTGGGAGTTTTGTACGACCTCACACCGCCAGAATGTTTTGTACACACCGTGCTTCCAGCGAACTGCATCTTGAACTTCACCTTGCCTCCATCTAACACTTTCACTAACTTTCTCACTAACTGCCTAAACCAGGAAGTGGTTTCCCTTTAGCTTGCCTAACTCCCTCCCAATCTGGGCTAGTCCCAAACATTTAGCTGTATCTTGCCCTAATGTGTCTGCAGTCACTATCTACTGATCTAAGCAGTAACCAGATGTTATCCTGTGCTTATCCTATACTCTCCCTATACCTGGGCTGAGTACATGTTACTCACAATAGGCAGAGTACACACTTCATATGGGACAATAAAACGCAGTAAAACTGCACAACACTATTCTTATCATTCGACACTGTCTGCAGCGGGAGGTACAGGGCAGTCCACATCCTTACATTTTATCAGCAGGAGATTATCACTGACGGACTAGATGTTGTGCGTCAGCCAGTCCGGCTAATCTGTGTAACCCCGCCTCCACCACTGATTGGCAGCTTGCTGACAATGCACAGTGTACAAAGAAAGCTGCTAATCAGTGGTGTGGGCGGGGCTATACACACAAAGGTGCCAATCAGTGGTGTGGGCGAGGTTGTACACAGTATTCTGATCAATGCTACATCTACAGCAGAGAAAACAGGGATTTTTCCAAGTCTTCTCCCAGAAAAAACAGTACCGGTGTCATCAGTGTTTTGGATCGGCGTGTCATCAGTGTGCCATCCGTGTGTCATCAGTGTTTCTCCAGTATGGATATAGAAAGAATGAAATTGCAAAGCTTCTCCTATATTTTGCAATGTTAAACATGGATGCCATCTGTGTGCTGTAAATATTTTTCACGGACCCAAAGACTTGTTTTGGCCCTTGTCATTCATGCCTATGGAAAAAAACGGACATGTGAAGATCACTTATAATGGGTACGTGTGGTATCAGTGAAAAGATGCCACACGAACTGGGAACACGTATCGGTAAAGGGGGCCTTAAGCCTTGTTCCCACCTATCTGGCCATATAGCTTTTATTTTACCACTGACATGGCAGTGACACAATGTAGGTTAATTGATGTAAGAACCGATCCCATAGTTTTATATGGGATCATTCACATCATGATCACCAAGTACATCAGTTGTTTGCGCCAGACTCTTCAAGGAGCCTGATTAAAAAAAGCCGCATGATGCAATTATCAATACAACTCCATGTTTTTACAGTAGAAACCTGTGAAAAAGCCAAATGACAAATAATGCAGTTTTGACATCAGTTTGGGCACAAGAAAACCGATCCTGATAAAACTAATGGAAACCCATCCTTACATTATAGTGCTCTACTTAATAAATATTGTTATTGTTGGGGGTTCAATAAATATTTATACAGATGTGATAAAGAACAGTGGGGTGGGGATTACAGGTTAATCATTATCAGAATAAAAGACAATTAGTACAAAGATAGATAGATAAGAAAATAAAATGAATCATAGAAAAATAGTGATTTAATAGCTGATAGTAGCCGTAAAGATAGATATTTATCTTACTAACTTATATAGTGCCATTATATTCCACAGTTTTACAGACATTATCATCTCTGTCCCCATTGGGGCTCACAATCTAGATTCCCTATCAGGATGTCTTTATAGTATAGGAGAATACCCATGCAAACACGGGGAGATCATACAAACTCCTTGCAGATGACAACCAACACTGCATCTAGCTACTATGTAGTTTCAGGTCTCAACAGTCTATTGTCTTTGGGGGTCGCCCGACTCTTCCCTAGGTGATGTCAGGGAAGAGAAGGATCAGCATTGGACATCCTTTTGTTCTGTGCAGAGTAAGCCTGTGTCGGAGGAGTCCATCCGTGGCTGTCTCATTGAGAATACAAGACCGTTCAGCCAAGATAAGCGTTCCTGTGTATGGGGGGTGGGGGGATTTGGTGGACAGCTATCTAATGTTTTTGGGGGCTTTTATTCTGTGAAGGGAATAAATCTACCACCACTTATCATTCTGACTGCAGTGTCTTTGTCACCCAATGTATTGAATATTATTGAATATCAACTGCTACCAGTAGACGTCTCTCTTGTACCTTTCACTACTAAAGAAAGAGCTGAGAAGGAGGAAGTGAGATAGTATGTGGCTGAGCCACAAGGTACTAGTCCCAGGGGCTGAGAGAAGCAAAGAGCTAGTCTTCAGGCATGGAGTAGATCCAAAAGAATGGGCTTAACAAAGGAAGAGGGTCTGCTGTGAGAAATGCTGCTGCTGAGAGATACTGCATGACATAGCTAGCGTAATGGCAGTGACCTTCAGTTCAGTTTCTGGAGATGGAGAATGTGGCACAAGAGGACAGCAGCCATGAGAGCAGCAAGCTTTAGGCTGTGTGCACACAATTTGTTTTTGTTAGTTTTGTCACAAAATGTGAAGAATTTGCTACTACCAGCAAAGTGAATGAGATTCCTGAAGCCTCATGTACACGTTGCTCATCTTTACCTTGCAGATTTGGTGAAGAATTAAATCTGCAGCACGTCAATTCTTTCAGCATTTTTGCTGCAGATTTCGTCCATACTAAGGCTGTGTTCACACATGTTGGGTTTTTCAGCGTCACAAATCTGTAGCAAAATCTAACCTCAGGTGCAAAATCAGCTGCATCAAAAACGCAGGTATTGCTGCGTTTTTTGATGAGGTTTTTTTGTGAGTTTTTTCAGCGTTTTTTCACTGTCTTTCTCTTTATTTATGCATGTACATAAAGTTCTG
The DNA here is from genome assembly GCF_046119375.1 of Phyllobates terribilis. NCBI lineage: Eukaryota > Metazoa > Chordata > Amphibia > Anura > Dendrobatidae > Phyllobates > Phyllobates terribilis. The sequence goes on from NW_027362762.1 coordinate 151,948,551, forward strand.
TGAAAAAAAGAACCCCATTCTATCTTGCCATCAAAAACACTGATGCAAATTTTGGTGCGTTTTTTCAGCATTTTTTTCACCACCCATTAGTTCCTATGGGTGAAAAAACCTTGAAAAAACGCTGAAAGAAGTGACATGCTCTATTTTCCAAAAATACACAGCAAAATAAAACCATGATGTGTGAACAGAGAATTCTGGGTTCTCATAGACTTTGCTGGTACTGCAAAACGCAACTGAAAATTTGTATAAAAATCTGCAGCAAAAAAACACTGAAAAACCCAACATATGTGAACATAGCCTAATGAGTGGGGAAAAATCTGCAACAAAAACGCATGTAAAAAAAACACACTATAAATGCATCAAAAACGTGCTTATTTTACGCATTGTTTTTCCTGCCAAGAGATACAGAAATGGTGCAGAAATTTCTGCACCAAATACTTAACGTGCGCACATCCCCTTGGTTTCAGACCTTTCTTAGTTGGGACAATGAGAACGTTAGCTTTGGGGCAGGTTAACACATATTTCTCTTTTAGACACCCATACACATTGTGAATTATTGCATGCAGTATATGGGGGATTCTAGTAGTTCGGCCAAGGGGATGCAGGCCCTGGTGTGAAGGCTGAAGTAGTAGAAGCAGGGCCCGGGAATGGGACATTGTGATGTTAGAGAGACCTGCCAAAACTGTGTGACAGTAGCCTGGAGGACAATGTGCTGTATACTGTTGTAGCTAAAATATTGCCCAGCACTCGTCTTATCTTATTAAATGCAAAACATTTTATTCCTTTTATTTATTTTATTGCTTTGTTAAAAAAAAAAAAAAAGAACCAAAACATTCCAGGAGACTGTATGTGTTTGATCCACGTAGATGGCTGTAAATTGTCTCTGAAAGTTTAAACTCAATCTCCGCCCACCTACAGTAATTTGATTGACAACTCCTCAGTGTCCCTCCTCCCCGCTGCTGAGATCTCACACTGCTCTCCACTGCAGAGCATCCAAAAGAAAAAAAAGAAGGAAAACTGAGAATACAAAATCATATTTTTATTGGACATATTTATTTAAAGGACAATTTAATCAAGGTCTGTCACAATGGAACTAAAACTAGCTAAAAAGGGGGCGCATACATAGTAAGGGCATAAAAATATACATATAGTAACATATGAATAAGTACAAAAATATTATATCATTGTGAAAAAATCCTGAAGGAAATGCCGTAAGTATAATATTACCCCTGTGTATATCAATTGTTGAATAAGGTTATAGTACAAATAGATAGCAAATTTCAAGAATTATTTTTTTTAACCCTCAACTGGTGAGGTGGGGTTTGCCACACCCCAGGGAATTTTTGTTTGGCTGCCATTCATTGAATAGTGACAGCAGAACAAAAATGACACCCACTAGCTTCCATCCATTTGTGGGTGTCAAAAATGTGTTATACTCAAGTGTAATCAATCGCCAATAAGAAAACGATTAAAACAAACGTGATCTTTGCATTTTCTGTAAAAATAAGAGATTTCTAAACACTGGGGTATAGGAAACCCCACATTACCAGTTGCATGACAAAAACCCCACCTCACTAGTTGAGGGTTAAAGATGTCACAACATAAGGCACCCATGCAGAAGATTATATCTAAGAGGAGGGAAAAGTTTAAATTATAAAGCGCAGTTGTGCAAAATCATTAAAAATATATATATATATGTGAGTATTCACATGAGGCATAATATGTATACTGCATAAATGTGTATATTGTTGTATACTGTGAACCCCATAATGTGTAAAAATATTGTTCAAAGGATAATTTTTTAACATCTTGTAAATCGAAAATATTATACATAATTATTAAGGTTGAAAAAAAAGAGAAATGTCCATCAGGTTGTGGATATGATGATAGGTTGGGCCTTCTGCTTTATTTCTACTGCAGCGCCACCACTGGAGAAATGAGGCATTACACAGTGTTCACTGAAATATATGAACTGTCCGTGTAATGCAAGGCCACCCTTGTCCCACCAAAGCTTTATATTGCCACTCTCTGATACAGCAAGTAAATGAGGAAAGGACTTGCTTATATAGCGCCAACATATTCTGCAGCACTGTACAGAGAGCACTGTCCCCATTGGGGCTCACAATTTAAATTCCCTATCAGTATGACTTTAGAACATGACAAAAAAAAACGGAGTATCCGGAGGAAACCCACGAAACACATGAGGAACATGCAAGCTCCTTGCAGGACTTAAAGCCATGGCCACAGTTCTGCATAACCTCAGTGCTAAGCACTGAGCTGCCCGTTCTATTAACCAGGGGAACCAACCATTCATAGATTCCTAGGCACTCTGCAAAAATAAGGCACTTTTTTACAATGTTCATAAGAAAATTGAGTCCATGATTATAATCCTAGGCCATCACAGTCCGAGTTTAGAAATGTTCCTTAGTACAAGGAATGGTGGAAGGGCAGCATGTGCAAAATAGGAAACTCAAATGATGAAAGCGAAATCTACAGTATATATTTTCTTTAGTAAAACACAGGATCATCATTATAAAGCAATGCTATATCTGTGGCTGTAGCCTATAAGCCCATAGGGGCACTTGGACTAGCTCTTAAAAAATAATGGCTTCTCAAAGACAAAAACTTCTTAGCTCAGTAGCAGAAATTTATCAACAATCTGCAAAATATCTGTCATTAGAGGAATATTAAAAATAAAAAATAATAAGATAACTGGAGGATGAAATACAGACTTTTTTCTACAGTTTATGAACCCTTGTGTCCTCCATCCTTACCCGGATGTCGGTTATAGGTCAATATTTAGAGAGTCTTTCTATATGTGTTAAATTCCAGAATTGTTTTTAAACTTTTTAAGTACATGAACTTATAAATAACTGTTATGTAAATTATAGAATAATTATAGACCCAATCCAGCAGGAATAATAAACCTCAGGCTAGGGTCACACAATGTGTTCTGCACGTCTGAGAAAAATGGTCCAATTATTCTGATCAGAGTAGCATCAGTTTTTTTCTGACGTAGAGAGAAAAAAAAAGTTTCTCCATTTTCTTTATTCTGTCAGTCCATGAAAATCGGACCGCACTCGGATGCCATCAAAGTGCAGTCTGATTTTTTTCACTGATCCATAGTCTTGTATTGCCAATTTTGATGCGACACTCAGATCAAAATTGGACATGTCTCTGATTTTTGTCCGCAGACCACTCAGAAAAAAATGGACTTGAAATAGATCACTCTGTTTGTAATGACTCTATATAATATATGAATTTCACATTTTGTATTGAAGAACTGAAATAAATAAACTTTTTGATGATATTCTAATTTAGTGAGATGCACCTGTATGTGGCAGAATTGTTGCTGACATTTCTGTGACTGTCCCCTACATGGGGTTTGCAGAAATCTATGTGTTTGCTGCCAAAACATTTCCATTCAGATAAATGAAAATGACTTGAAGTCCTAGAAATTTTGGCAACAAATATAATGTGGCAACAAATGTTAGAAAAATAAAAAAAATCCAGAATTTTTAGCCTCTATTAACTGTTAGCAATTAGGGCTCAGGCACAGCGGCGTTTCTAGCGCTGTACATCCTCTGAGTAGTATGGAGACAATATTTGGCACCAGTAGATTTCTATGGATTCCCACTGTACCCCTGTAAAGTGGAAGCATGTAACACACCATAGAAGTCCATGTATTTTTTTTATCAAATGCTATATGAATCTTACTGCAAAAAATATTGTGGAATGCTCCATTAGATGCTGCATTTTGGTAGTATTATGAAGCACCATATGGCGACACACAGATTGCATTTTCCGTGCACATGAGGCCAAAAACATATTGAACTTCTACTTTTCCTTTCACATTACTCAGCGTCTTAATGATAATCTTCTCAGTCCAAAAAGACTCTACAGTAATAAAGCAGGAATGTCAGGACTGTACAGCCGCATCACGTGGTCACCGCAGCGAGCTGCTAATATGGGGAATCAGCCTCATTGACCAGCAGGATATTTTACGGTGCTGGAAATTGGAACTTTAGAAAATAACCTATTGACTTCTTTAGTCTGTGAGGGTGATATATGGAGCTTTGTGTGTCTGTGTTGTCCTGTATGTGTATGTGTCTGTGTGTCTGTGTCTCTCTCCAGGCCTCAGTTTATTTGTGTATGGGTTTTCTGCAGTGCCCTTGTCCTCAGACAGCCATAAATCCTTTTAGTTTTGCAGGTGTAATTGCAGAAGTCAAGGGTCAGTATTTGAGACATTCCACTCTGGTTAACCCATTGCAATCCAGAAGACATTCCCCAAAAGTTCAGAAACCCCCATTCCTTATTGCAACCCCCCCCCCCCCCAGAGTAAAAAACAATCTATGGTATTTATTGCTGAGTTGGCAAAGTGATGTTTTTTTCTTGTCAATGCATAATACGTGGATATAGATATAATATATAAATATGGAGATAGATATTATATTGATAGATATATGGATAGATAGATATTAGATAGATGATATATAGATAGATATTGGATAGATAGATATTAGATAGATATTGGATAGATAGATAGATAGATAGATAGATATTAGATAGATAGATAGATATTACATAGATGATAAATAGATAGATATTAGATAGATTATATATAGATAGATACTAGATAGATAGATAGATATTAGATAGATTATATATAGATAGATATTAGATAGATAGATAGATATTAGATAGATTATATATAGATAGATATTAGATAGATAGATAGATATTAGATAGATTATATATAGATAGATATTAGATAGATTATATACAGATAGATACAAAGATAGATATTGGATAGATAGATATTAGATAGATATTAGATAGATGATATATAGATAGATATTAGATAGATATTAGATAGATGAGATGGATAGATAGATATTAGATAGATATTAGATAGATGATATATAGATAGATATTAGATAGATGATATATAGATAGATATTAGATAGATAGCTCTTGGTTGAGATTTTGGAGGCTTTGCTCCCATTTTGATCTCCTAATTCGAGCAGTGCTGCTTCATTATTTGTAGATAGATGTGTATAAATAAAAACTTATAATCCAAAAGATTATTAATACGTAAGGAAATACCAATTTCATTCCATTTTCCTAGCATAGCTATAAACTTATACGGCACCACCATATACCACAGCACTGTACACCATTTGTAATTAATAATGTCTATCACTAATGGATGAAGCATCTCCCTCTACCGCAAATTTCATAGCAAACCATGAACCTATGGACATTGGAGCACGTTAAATTGTGCTATTCTCACCCAAAACTTGCTGCTCCTACACTACAGATGTTACCTGTCTACCAGGGCCAAGGAGCTTCCACTGTAATTAGATGGACTGTGTCTAGACCAGAGCAGGACCTACAGGTCTCACCAGTGGTGCAGAGTTCAGCACTCTCCCCCATCAGTTTGGGTTAATTATTAGGAAACGTCAACATTTATCAGTCGTTCTCTAGTGTCCCCTTCACTTTCCAGATGTGAAAACACTGGGGTTCAGGTGTGTCTCTTACTCTTACAAATGACTAAACTACATAAGGACTGGTAATACCGGCTGAAAGCTATAGGAGGAATATGTAATAAACAGCATTGGTAAAAAAGCCATCATTTATTCATAAATATGTCCTGCAATCTCCCCTCAGCAAATGGACTAGCAGATGTGATAGTCCTTCCATATAAATCCTACAGAGAATTTTGGAGGAACATCTGATCCCATAGTATTATATTAAAAATATTTTTCATTCAACATAAATAGTCAATAAAATACATATAAATAGACAAGATACAGAAAACACAGAAAATAGCCCTTATAGTTCAATTCATGATAGTATCTCACACCAGGCTAAATAGCATATTAATATACATGTGCAATCTCCCTATGGACAGCCAGAATATAATCAGGGAACGCTATGGTGCTATGAAGGGAAGCAGGAGATTTGAAGCTCAGAAAAACTTGCTGCTGATAAAGATATATAAGATAATTAGGAGAGAATTTTGAACATATTTCAATAAATAAATAAAACTAAATTCTTGTCATCATTTAAAAATTTTGCACCATATACAAGCAGTAGTAGGATGCAGTAATTTAACTAGCCCTAGACCACCATAGTCTCTAGGCTGCTGGACATATTTTTAAGTGGGTGCAATCAGCTTATAAGGGGCTTTCTGTTTGGTTCGATTGTTTTTGGGGGGCACTATACTGGCACTAATGGTGCTGTTAATTAATATTAATATTGGGAGTGCATATATGGATTTTGTGATGAAAGCCGGCCGGTGGGTGCAGCTCTCTGGCGCCCCCTTACCTCTCAGGTCAGTCAAGGTACTGCACCTAGAGAAAGTAGTGCCAGGAAGCTGCAACCAGCGCAGGGAACACGGTAGTGTGTTATCCCTTCAACGTCACTAAACCGTAACGTCACTACACAGCACAACTCGCTAGCGCCCTCTTAGCCTCAGGTCAGTCAAGGAACTGCACCTAGGATAAGCGGTCGCCAGGGAGACTGTCCTGTAACCTACTGGGTATCGGGGCCCTCTGTAGTGAGGGCGGTATATATATCTTCCTTGGCCGCGCCAGGAATATATATATCTGAACCTCCGACCGTCACTACCAGCCTTCCCCAATCCCCAGTTGGTATGCTGCCACCAGTCCCTATTTTAGATATACGCCCAGTCCGTGAATGGGCCTATATCGGGTCAGGAACCAACCCTGGGTAGCGTTTTTGGCTTGAGCCGAGCTCACACGGACGTGCGTTCGTTATGCAGAATAAAAGGCAGGCCCACAATTACTTGAGGTAATTGATTATAATAATACACTAGATACACGATATACAACTAAATATACACAGGTATAAGGTCAGGCTAAACTATACAACAATGGAATACAACACACAGAATCACCACAGCATATCAGTTACCGGTTTCTTGATTTTCTTGTGACGCAGGGAGAGGATTCTGCGGTCGCAGGCACGGTTCTTTGTTACAGGCTGAGGCCTACCACCGCATGGTCAAACTGCTCCTCCCCTTGGTGGCCTCAGCTGGTGCTCAGATGTTCAGCACACCACTCTTGGGTCAAAAACTGACTTGTCTCTTGTCTGTCCTGCTATCTTACCTGCCCCGTCCCGCCCACTGCTGGTGAGGTCAGCTGGCTCAGTCTCCACCCTCAGGTCTAACTTCGATCAGAAGCCCAAATTCTAAGGAACCCAATAACTTCTTCTGGGATGGTCTCAGGATACCCCCAGGGGTTCCCATGGATTCGGGCCGCCGTAACCGACCTTTTGATATCAATTATGATACCATACGGTCCTCAGGAATGGCTCAGCGCTATATCTTGGCTTCCAGAGCACGTACAAACGTCTACCGCGGAGGCTTGTGTGCGCAATGGCTCCGGGACGCCGTGATATTTTTTTATTGGCCCATCCCACGCAACATGCGTGTACTATTCATGTTTCTATATCTCATGCCTCCATGCTTGTGACAGACAAAGAAACTAGTCCTATGGGACAAATGGTCAGGTACAGATAGACGAAGCACCCCCCCCTGCTGGCTGTGTTTCCTCTCGAAGTCTTTGAAGCTCCTAGCATTCAAGTGTTAAGTAGGCTTCTTATCGTACAGGAGCCTGGATGGGGGGAAACTATCTAGTTGACGTTTTAACAGAAGGTCCCAAGGGTGGGGGCTGCTGAAGTGTGGCCATCCCTGGATATGATTTATCATTACCAAGATGGCGGCTACAGGTTCATCACACCTCCCCCTATACGAGGGCGCGAGGGGGTAGCACATTCCTGTGTTCCCCCGTGCGTCCTTCTGCACCCTCCCCTTGCCGGGATAACCCGTCAGCGTTACCGTGGTCACGGCCTCTTCTGTGGCGAATGGAGAAGTGGTACTGCTGGAGAGCGAGGCTCCAGCGTAGCAACCTGCCATTCGACCCAGAGACCGTGTGTAACCAGCTGAGGGGGTTGTGGTCCGTCTCCACGGTGAAATGGCTCCCGTACAAGTAGGGCTGCAGACGCTGCAGGGCCCATACAATTGCCAGGCATTCTTTTTCCACCGTGGAGTAAGCCACCTCCCGGGGCAGTAGCTTCCTGCTCAGGTACAAGACAGGATGTTCCTGGCCTGTCGTGTTGACCTGACTTAGCACAGCACCGAGGCCAAAGTCACTGGCGTCGGTCTGTACCACAAACGGCCGGTCGAAGTCGGCAGCTTGCAGTACAGGGGAGCTACTTAGGGCGGCCTTGAGTGCCCCGAAAGCTGTCTCGCAGGCGACTGTCCAGTCGACTGCGACGGGCAGCTTCTTCTTGGTGAGGTCCGTCAGGGGCTTGGCCAGGGTGCTATAGTGTGGGACGAACCTCCTATAGTACCCGGCGGTCCCCAAGAAGGACATCACCTGCTTTTTGGTCCTAGGAGTGGGCCAGGATGCGATGGCATCCACTTTCCCCGGTTCTGGCTTCAGAACCCCCCCGCCTACCCGGTGACCCAGGTAGAGGACCTCACTCATGCCCAGCTGGCACTTTTCCGGCTTGATGGTCAAGCCTGCCCTGTGGATCCGACCGAGCACCTGCCGCAGGTGCTCTAGGTGATCCTCCCAAGTGGGACTGAAGACTGCAATATCGTCCAAGTACGCAGCCGCGTACCCTTCAAGTCCCTCAAGCAGCGTATTGACCATCCGCTGAAAAGTGGCAGGGGCATTCTTCATGCCGAATGGCATCACTGTGGACTCGTACAGTCCAAAAGGGGTGATAAAGGCAGAGCGTTCCCTTGCCGCGGGGGTCAGAGGAATCTGCCAGTACCCCCGGCTCAGATCCATGATGGTCAGGTACTTAGCCCCGGCCATCCGATCGAGCAGGTCATCGATGCGTGGTATGGGGAACGCATCGGTGGCCGTTACAGCGTTGAGCCCCCGGTAGTCCACGCAGAACCGTGTAGTTCGGTCCTTCTTTGGTACGAGGACTACAGGCGAGGCCCACGCGCTGCTGGATGCCTGGATCACCCCCAGCTTCAGCATCTCGTCTATCTCTTGGCGCATGTTTCCCTGCACCTCGAAAGAGACCCGATATGCTGAACGCCGGATCGGCGGGTGATCGCCAGTGTCCACGTCGTGGACAGCCATCTCAGTCCTTCCGGGCAGGCTGCTGAACAGCCCCCGGAAGGGGTGCAGGGTGGTCCCCAGCTGGGACCGTTGGTCCTCCGTGAGCTGGTGGCCAACCCCCACATCCTCGATGGACCCACCCGCCTTGGCTTGGGTGAGCAGATCCAGGAGGGTTTCTACCTCTCCTTCCTCGGGAAGGTTGCACACTGGGTGGGCAGTCGCTTCCCGCTCATGATGAGCCTTCATCATGTTCACGTGGAAGGCCTTCCTCCTTCCACGGGCGTGATCCAGGGTGACCAGATAGGTGACGGCATTGAGTTTCTGGTGCACGAAGTAGGGACCTTCCCAGGCTGCCTGAAGCTTGTTCTGTGGTACGGGGACCAGTACCCACACCTTTTGACCCACCTGGTAGGTCCTCTCACAAGCATTCTGGTCGTACCACCGCTTCTGGTCGGCCTGGGCCTGGGCCATATTGTCCTGCACCAGCTTTGCCAAGGCCATCATCCTGTCCCGGTGGCGCACGACATACTCGATGACCGACACCTCGGGGGTGGCCAAATCCCCTTCCCATGCTTCCTTCACCAGAGCCAGGGGGCCCCGTACCCGTCGCCCGTACAGGAGCTCAAAGGGGGAGAACCCCGTTGAGGCCTGCGGAACCTCCCGGTAAGCAAATAGGAGGTGTGGGAGGTAACGCTCCCAGTCTCTCCCGTGGGAGTCGACCAACATCTTAAGCATCTGCTTTAAGGTGCCATTGAACCGCTCACACAGGCCATTAGTCTGTGGGTGATACGGGCTGGCCACCAGATGTTGCACCTGCATTTGCTTACAGAGGGACTCCATCAGCCGCGACATGAACTGGGTCCCTCGGTCGGTGAGCATTTCTTGGGGGAAACCCACTCTGGAGAAGATCTCCAGTAAGGCGGTAGCCACCTTGTCGGCCCGAATGGACGACAAAGCTACCGCTTCCGGGTACCGGGTGGCATAGTCCACTACCGTGAGTATGAAGCATTTCCCGGAGTGGCTGGGAGTGGACAGAGGTCCAATAAGATCCACAGCGACCCTCGAGAAAGGCTCTTCGATGATTGGCAGAGTTACCAGTGGGGCTTTGGGGCGCGGCCCCGCCTTCCCCACCCTCTGACAGGTGTCACACGAACGGCAGTAGGCACCCACCGCGGCTCCCATCCCAGGCCAGTAGAAATGCTGAGCTATCCTGGCCTTGGTTTTAGCGATCCCTAGGTGTCCGGCCATCGGAATCTCGTGTGCGATCCGCAACAATTCCGCCCTGAACGGATAGGGTACCACTAACTGTCGGTCCCTGGGCCACGCCTCCGGTGAACCCTGCTGGACCGTTACCCGGTACAGCCGTCCCTGGTCCCAGACCACACGCTCGCAGTCTGACTCCATGGGAGGCTGTGCCGCCTGTTCCTTGAGAGCTTTCAGGCTGTCGTCTGCTTCCAACGCAGCCTGAAATTCCTGACTTGATGTGGCCAGAATCGACGAAACTGCCACATCCTCCGTCAGCCCCTCCGGGCATGTCACCTGGCCGCTGTCTGACCCGGCAGACACTTGGTCAGAAGTGGGGAAGCCGTCGGACCTCTGCAAGGCTCCTTGGGCTCCGGCGCTCCCACTCCTGGTGACAGCGGCTATGACCGCTGTGACCGTGGGTAGTGCCCGCTTCCCCTCTGTTTCTGACCAAGCCGCCCGATCAGGCAGGCTTCCTAGGCCTTTGGACATCTCGGATGTGGGGAACTCCTGCCCTGGGGTCTTACCTGGCGGCTCCTCTCTTGGGACACCCCCACCCCCCATGGCCTGTTCCTCCCCCTGCAGTGGGCCTATACTCAGCAGCCTGGATACCCCTGGGAGCCCTACACTGCCGGTAGCTGCCCCCCTCTCCATCCCTGAGCTTCCCTCTACAGAATCCTGCCCGCCCCCTCCCTCACCGGAGGACAAGAGGTCACGGCACGCCGGCTGAGCACCTCTGCGGGCATCCCCACACTCCCCACCTGCTTTCACTAACCCTGTTTGTGTTGTGTCTGTGCAGGTGTTACCCTCAGGTTTCACTCCCTCCTCCTCAGCAGGACGCACACTACATACAACATGGTTGGCATTAGCAGCAGACAAATCAATACACTCTTGGGGGGCCGAACTTGGGGGTTCAGAGGGTACATACTGCGATACTAGACGCCCCAAGTCGGTCCCTAATAAAACATTTGCGGGAATATTTGGCGTTACTCCCACCTCCCGCATCCCCCTTCCGGCACCCCAGTCCAAATACACCATGGCAACGGGAAGTGCCGGCTCCACGCCTCCAACCCCGGAGACGGAAAGAGTCTTTCCTGGTACCAAGTCCTGGGGGGACACCACCTCAGGCCGTACCAGTGTTCGTTCAGCGCCCGTGTCCCGCAGTCCCATGACCGCAGAACGGCCTATGGTGACGGGTTGGATGTTGTCCAGGGACCTACCACCACCCCCTCCCACACACAAAACATTGGGCGCTCTCTGGGACTGGGATGGGGTCTTTTGGCGCTGGGGACACTCAGCCCTAAAGTGTCCTGGTTTGTTGCATAGATGACAACGTCTTACGTCTGGTCCTTGCCTGGAGAGGGCAACAGGGGGATACACCCCTTGTGTTCTAGGGGCCGGGGAAACAGGGGCATGACTGGGCTTACCCCCTCTCCAGGTGCTGCTGGCAGACTTCTTCAGCTCAGGCGCCCTGTTATTGGCATACTCGTCTGCCAGGGCGGCTGTAGCAGAAGCCCCTGTTGGTTTTCGGTCACGGAGGAACTGTCGGAGGTCCTCTGGGCAGTTCCACAAGAACTGCTCCGTGACGAACAGTTCCTGGACCTCCTGGCGGGTAGTAAGCGCTAGACCCGAGGTCCAGTGCTCTGCGGCTCTCAACAGCGCCCGCATATGATCGGTCCAGGTGTCCTTGGGGCCACGCAGCAGGCTCCGGAACTTCTGGCGGTACGACTCGGGAGTGAGGTTGTACTGCCGGATCAGGGCCCGCTTGATGCAGTCGTAGTTCTGTACCTCCCCGGCAGGTAAGTCCCCCAAGGCATCCAGGGACTTACCCCTCAAACGGGGGGTCAGGTATCTGGCCCACTGATCCCGGGCCAGATGGTGCTGAAGACAGGTCCGTTCAAATGCCACCAGAAAGGAGTCCAGGTCCCCATCCTTCTCCAGTAGAGGGAAGTCCTCAGCTCGGACTTTGGACGACTTGGTCTCCTGATGGGTTGGTTGCTCTAGCGGAAGCCCCCGCTGGGCCAGGTCCAGTTGGTGCTGGCGCTCCGCAGCTCGCTCTGCACGCTCCGCAGCCTCCCGGCGCTCTGCAGCTTCACGCTCCGCAGCCCGCTCCGCAGCCCGCTCTGCACGCTCCTCCTCCGCTGCCTTCTCTGATGCTGCCAGGAGGGTTTTGTAGACGGCATCGCCATGAGACTGGAGACTTGCCATACCCGCTTGTAAAAGGGCTTGTGATCTGGACAGGCTGGGCTGGGTAGGTGGTGGGCAGCCCACTGCGGGACCGTATACTGGGGACTGGCTCCCTGAGGTGCCCGGGCTGGACTCCTCCTCGCCATGAGTAACAATGTCCTCCCCTCCTGCCACACGGACCGTAGCATTAGCCTCCTGCAGGGTCTTGCTCCTGGTGCCGTCTGCCATCTTGGTAACCGACACCGCTGCAACCCTGAGTTTGCACACACCTTGTTATACTTTTAGCCTGACCGTCTAACGTTGGGCTGACCTTAAGACTCCAGCAGTGGAAGTTACCACTGGCAGTCTTTAGTGCCTGGGAGTAGGGGTCCCACAACACTATTATTCTGCAATCCCACCGCTCTGCCACCAATGTGATGAAAGCCGGCCGGTGGGTGCAGCTCTCTGGCGCCCCCTTACCTCTCAGGTCAGTCAAGGTACTGCACCTAGAGAAAGTAGTGCCAGGAAGCTGCAACCAGCGCAGGGAACACGGTAGTGTGTTATCCCTTCAACGTCACTAAACCGTAACGTCACTACACAGCACAACTCGCTAGCGCCCTCTTAGCCTCAGGTCAGTCAAGGAACTGCACCTAGGATAAGCGGTCGCCAGGGAGACTGTCCTGTAACCTACTGGGTATCGGGGCCCTCTGTAGTGAGGGCGGTATATATATCTTCCTTGGCCGCGCCAGGAATATATATATCTGAACCTCCGACCGTCACTACCAGCCTTCCCCAATCCCCAGTTGGTATGCTGCCACCAGTCCCTATTTTAGATATACGCCCAGTCCGTGAATGGGCCTATATCGGGTCAGGAACCAACCCTGGGTAGCGTTTTTGGCTTGAGCCGAGCTCACACGGACGTGCGTTCGTTATGCAGAATAAAAGGCAGGCCCACAATTACTTGAGGTAATTGATTATAATAATACACTAGATACACGATATACAACTAAATATACACAGGTATAAGGTCAGGCTAAACTATACAACAATGGAATACAACACACAGAATCACCACAGCATATCAGTTACCGGTTTCTTGATTTTCTTGTGACGCAGGGAGAGGATTCTGCGGTCGCAGGCACGGTTCTTTGTTACAGGCTGAGGCCTACCACCGCATGGTCAAACTGCTCCTCCCCTTGGTGGCCTCAGCTGGTGCTCAGATGTTCAGCACACCACTCTTGGGTCAAAAACTGACTTGTCTCTTGTCTGTCCTGCTATCTTACCTGCCCCGTCCCGCCCACTGCTGGTGAGGTCAGCTGGCTCAGTCTCCACCCTCAGGTCTAACTTCGATCAGAAGCCCAAATTCTAAGGAACCCAATAACTTCTTCTGGGATGGTCTCAGGATACCCCCAGGGGTTCCCATGGATTCGGGCCGCCGTAACCGACCTTTTGATATCAATTATGATACCATACGGTCCTCAGGAATGGCTCAGCGCTATATCTTGGCTTCCAGAGCACGTACAAACGTCTACCGCGGAGGCTTGTGTGCGCAATGGCTCCGGGACGCCGTGATATTTTTTTATTGGCCCATCCCACGCAACATGCGTGTACTATTCATGTTTCTATATCTCATGCCTCCATGCTTGTGACAGACAAAGAAACTAGTCCTATGGGACAAATGGTCAGGTACAGATAGACGAAGCACCCCCCCCTGCTGGCTGTGTTTCCTCTCGAAGTCTTTGAAGCTCCTAGCATTCAAGTGTTAAGTAGGCTTCTTATCGTACAGGAGCCTGGATGGGGGGAAACTATCTAGTTGACGTTTTAACAGAAGGTCCCAAGGGTGGGGGCTGCTGAAGTGTGGCCATCCCTGGATATGATTTATCATTACCAAGATGGCGGCTACAGGTTCATCACAGATTTGTTATTTGTTTACTGTAAAATATCATTATTTTTCAGTATATTATGACAGCATTATTTATTTGTACAGTTTGGCAGCATAATCTATACATAATCATGCTTGTAAACCCACTTTAAGGAAATCGGGAACATATCCCTGCCTATGTGTTATACTTTTTCACTCAGAAAGGCAGGGAAGAACATACTATTGGTGCAACCTGTGCGGCCACACAGGGGTCCAGGAGTTGAGGGGGGCCAATTCTACCCCCAAAGCAGGTGAAATTGTGCATTATGATGACTTATTAGACTGCAAAGGGCCCATATATCGTTCTTGCACCGGGGCCCTCTTTTGTCTGTGTCCACCCCTGCGAGGTATATAGAGGAAAGGCTGTCAACATTTCTAAATCTCTTCACATTGTTATACAAGAAAACAAAATCTAAACTTTTTTTTTAAGAATTTATTCTTTATAAAGCTTTCCCGAAAACTGTCTATTTGCTAAGCAGCCACTAAGCCTGATGAAATAATATTCTCCGTAGTAATTCCCTGTAATCTAGCAATATTCTGGCCCGAAGTGTCACTCTTTATGTACCAGAGTGTTGGTTTGGCCTCAACCAAAGAACACATTAAAACTAAGCTAATAGAATTAGGTGTTAGAATTAAACCTCCATAATTTATGAAGAGAGAAAAATAAAGGCAATTGCAGTTATCCCTTCTCCTTGTAAAATGCTCTTTTGGATATGAGAAATGTCTTACATTTATCCATTACTTTCATTTAAAAATACCACCACACCTCCCAAGTTGCTAATTTGAAAATAGAGGATACCACCACGAGAATAATAATCATCTCCCCCCTCCGCTATTACATATCAATCACCAGAAATGGTTGTAAACAATACAAATGGATGCCAGGCGAAATTAATCTGACTTGCCAAAATTAATTTCATAGGCTTCAAATGAATAAATTAGCTTCATTTTAATCCCTGAGATGTACGTCAAATATTCTAAATTAATCTGGGCCGAGTATTAATACGGTATTCTCTTCGTAATTTAAATCCTTTATTAGAACTCCCAAGTAAATATTAATTACGTCAAGTATATATTAAACCCACCTAATGATTATAAATAGGACATGACGTGGAAAGACCATCATTGTCATCTGTATCCTTTGAGTTAAAATTAGATTGTAAGCTCCTATGGGGCAGGAACCACAAGAATGAATGTGTTTTTTGTATAGTGAGATGCAGAGGAATAGCCTGAAGCTCCGGGGGTCATGATGTAAAATCTCTAAACCCTTCTGGGTAATTTAAAGATTGACTACCATGGGGCCTATTCTCACCAGTGTCCCAGGACACCACAATAACATTCATGACAACTAGTCAAAAATTATGCTTAAAGCATGCCCAACATATGGACCAGTAGATGGTACTAG
Source organism: Phyllobates terribilis (assembly GCF_046119375.1). NCBI lineage: Eukaryota > Metazoa > Chordata > Amphibia > Anura > Dendrobatidae > Phyllobates > Phyllobates terribilis. The sequence goes on from NW_027362762.1 coordinate 151,964,392, forward strand.
AGAAGGTACATATGGACTAATAGAGGGTAGTAGAGGGCCATCAATAACAAACCATTGACTTGTCACCATTGAGACACCAGTTGTCCATTCGATCAATTTCCAGTTACATTTACTGAATTATCGCTTGGTCTAAACATCAAGATCCTCTTTTGACACCATTTAGAAATTGATGATTCCGAGACTAAAAGTGATCTTATCCATTAGCAGGGGAGGAAGAAAAAGAGTATATAGACAGGACAGCATGGGATCACAGCTGATTATTTCTCAGAGGTAAAATATGCTTAAAACAGGAAGGAAAAGCTTTTCCTTAGAGAAATAATCAACTGTGATGCTGTGTTGTCCTGTCTGTATACTCTCTTTTGCTTCCTCCCCTGCCCAGGAGATGTGGTACGTTCAGACCATGTTCCTGCACGGTCAGACACAGACATTACACTGTACACAGCAGGGGCGCATTTATAAGATTATCTCAGCACAGGAACATTTTTTAACACATTCAATTGTGAAAGTTATTATCATTCCAAGATCTAATGATTAAAATGTACATCCTTTATTTGTGGGGAAAAACCCTTTAAGAGATTAGAAAAATGACGCCCATCAGCCAAGCTGCAGTGTAGTTTTGGGGTGCCGATGGCATTGTCATGGCAGTGGGTGCTTAAAGGGGTTGTACACTACTAGGACAACCCCTTCTCGATCTGAATGTTTGCACCCTAAAAACACTTATACTCACCTCCCGTGCCAGTATCGTTCCAACGGTGTGGGCGCTTACGTTCCGGGGGCTCTCGTGTGGTTGTTATGACACATGAGCCCTGCGACCAATCAGCGCTGGCGTCACTGTCCCCACCTTATGTATTAGTAATCAAGAGGACATGAGTGGCCAGCCTCAGCTCCCACTTCTTGATTTACGTATATATCTGAATGCGAGACAGTGACACCAGCACTGATTGGGTACAGGGCTCACGTGTCATAACAACCACATGTGAGCCCCAGGAACGCGAGTGCTCACACTGCTTGGATGATACTGGCACAGGAGGTGAGTATAAGTGTTTTTATTTTCACGGGGGAAAAAATCAGATCGAGGAGGGGTTGATCTAGTAGTGGACGACCCCTTTAACTGTAAGCCCCTGTGTCTACCATATCTGCACACATGTGAAGCCCAGCCTGTGGCTTGACTGCATAGGAGATAGTAATTTTGTAATACACTGCAACGACACAGTATTGCCATGTATTTTACAAGTTACAAAAATCCATATCACCCCCCTCTCCCAGAACGTAAATAAGTCTAAAAAATGAAAAACTTTAATATACTTTCAGTTGAAACCAGAAGTTTACATACATTATATAAAAAGACACATATGCATGTTTTTCTCAATATCTGACATGAAATCAGAATAAACCTTTCCCGTTTTAAGTCAATTAGGATTACCATAATTTTTAATATTTGCCAAATGCCAGAATAATTAGAGAGAGAGAATGTTTTAAGGCATTTTTATTACTTACTGCAAAGTCAAAAGTTTACATACACTAAGATTACTATGCCTTTAAACAATTCTGGACTGCCCATATGATGATGTCATGTGTTTGGAAGCTTCTGATAGTTTTTTTTGCAACATCTGAGTTAATTAGAGACACACCTGTGGATGTATTTTAATGCACACCTGAAACACACTGTTTCTTTGTGTAGCATCATGAGAAAGTCTAAAGAAATCATCCAAGATATCAGGAAGAGAATTGTGGACTTGCACAAGTCTGGCTCATCCTTGGGTACAATTTCAAGATACCTGAAGGTGCCTTGTTCATCTGTACAAACAATTATACACGAGTACAAACAAGATGGGAATGTCCAGCCATCATACCGCTCAGGAAGGAGACGGGTTCTATGTTCCAGAGATGAACATGCTTTAGTCTGACATGTGCATATCAACCCAAGGACAAAAGCAAAAGACCCTGTGAAGATGATGGTGGAAGCTGGTAATATTGTGTCAATAACCACAGTGAAATGAGTACTGTAGCAACATGGGCTGAAAGGCCACTCTGCCAGGAAGAAGCCATTACTCCAAAAGAAACATAAAAATGCCATATTAATGTTTACAAATGCACACCTTAATTTTTGGAGACATGTGTTGTGGTCTGATGAAACTAAAATTGAACTTTTGAGCATAATGACCATCATTACGTTTGGAGGAAAAAGGGAGAAGCTTGGAAGCCTAAAAACACCATCCCAACTGTGAAACACGTGGGTGGCAGCATTATGTTGTGGGGTTGTTTTGTTGCAGGAGGGACTAGTGTACTTCACAAAATAGATGGCATCATGAGAAAAGAAGATTATGTGGCAATACTGAAGCAACATCTCAAGACATCAGCCAGAAAATTAAAGTTTGGGCGGAAATGGGTCTTTCAAGTGGACAATGACCCGAAGTATACTGCCAAAATGCTAACAAAATGGCTTAAGGATAACAAAGTCAATGTTTTGGAGTGGCCATCACATAGCCCTGATCTCAATCCTATTGAAAATTTTTGGGCAAAGCTAAAAAGGCTGGTGTGAGCAAGGCGACCTACAAACGTGGATCAGTTACTTCAGTTTTGTCAGGAGAAATGGGCCCAAATTCCAACCAACTATTGTGAGAAGCTTCTGGAAGGATATCCCAAATGTTTGACCCAAGTCATTCAGTTTAAGGGCAATGGTACCAAATACTAATGAAATGTATGTCAACTTTTGACTTTGCAGTAAGTTATAAAAATGCCTTAAAACATTCTCTTTCTCATTATTCTGGCATTTGGCAAATATTAAAAATTATGGTAATCCTAATTGACCTAAAACAGGAAAGGTTTATTCTGATTTCATGTCAGATATTGAGAAAAACATGTATATGTGTCTTTCTATATAGTGTATGTAAACTTCTGGTTTCAACTGTACATATGACGCGCCAGGGGCTGGGGACAACTCGGTACCCGGGCCTTTGCCTGGTTTGGGGATGTCGCGGTGGTCGGCTCCCGGGCCCGTACCCTGGAGTCACTCTTGAAAAAGGGGATTGGAACTTGGATAGAAATAAAAATAAAGTAAATAGTTTGTGACGCCACCTGTGGTACCTGGTAAGGATTACAAGCGCTGCTGCAGACCTCCGGGGGGTGATGGGATGGCAGCAGGGATGTTTCTGCTCCCCACAGGCGGAGCGGGCCCCTAAGGCAGGGATGGTGTGAAGGAATGCAGGAGAGAGGGGACCCAGACGGGTCAGAAGAAGAACAGACACGCACACAGGGGTTCACTTCAGTACTTTTACTGATGATGGTAGTCAGGTACGGTCCGGGGTACTTGTAGGTGGTGTGCACTTCTGGACTTACTCCCCAGTGAGCGGGTGTAAGGCCTCCCTTCTGTATCTTCCTGTCTCTCTCCCTGGAGCTTCTGACCTGCCTGGAACAGGGTCTAGCTCCCTTGATGTTTCTCTCACCCGTCTTGCTTGGCGGCGAGGGCTTTCCCACTGGTTACCACGATCCCTGGACGCTGGGGCCTTTGTGGTACCTAGTCCTCGGAATGTGCAGTATTCACGGGTGGACTGAGGGATATGAAATCCTCCTCAGTATGCCGGATTCTCTACTGGGCATAGAGATCCCAATAGGCTTGGGCCCGGTGCCCGGCTTGCATCAGGGGACGAACCCTCTGTGGTTCCTCTGTCCCTCATGGCTCGTCTCTTCTCCTTGCCGTCTAGCCCACTCTAGGCTCTCCACTAGCCTGACTAGCCCGCAGCTTGGGCCTAGCCTGGCCTTCAGCCACACAGACTTCAGCTTGTCTGGTGCTGCAGCATCGTGTCACACTGACTGCTTCCCACTGACTGACTTCCTGAACTCCACCCCCCAGTATATATATACCTGACAGGGCTCCATCTAGTGGACTTGGGTAGAGGTGTCTGCATGTATTGAGGCCACTGGGGAGAATCCATCTGTGCAACACCCAGGAGTTCTGTGACAGCCTGCAGCCGCAGGGCGTCACACATACTTGGTATCGCAGTGTGCATAATTGTCCAACCTAATAAAATATCATGATATTTATTGAATACTATGAAAAGAAAAATCGAAATAGGCATTTTGCTTCCCCCCCCCCCAAAAAAGGAGAAAAAGTCAGAAAGTTGTATGTACTTCAAAATAATGAAGATAAAATCTACAGCTTGTACCAGAAAAAAACAAGCCAAAATACAACTCTTTTGACCGAAAAATGAAAATGAAGTTATAGCTCGTGAAAGATGAAGAGGAAAAATTAAAAGCAAAGAGAGGCCCACTGGGATTTTGTCATCCAAAGGCCCACATAAGCCTGGAGCTGGCCCTGATGATGGCATTACTTGGGCACTGTATGGCACTATCTTTTGAGCACTGTATGGCAAAGCTTTCTGGCACATTTTGGTTCTATTGTTTGAGCACTGGACAATTAACGTTCTGCTCATTACTTCTGCGCTGTGTGGTCCTTTTTATAGATTTTATATACCGTAATACTCGAGGTATGCTATATTTTACCAGATTTTAGTATTTTCTTTCCATCTTGTTTGCCAAACTTAAAAAAAAATCATCATATTTTTTGTTCCATCTAATTATTATATATATATGATATAAACCTCCTAGATTTCGCTATATCATTGTACAAATAATAGTTTTATTGAGGAGAACAAAGTTGGAAAAATCCCTAAAATACTTTTCATTGATGCCTAACATTATGTTTTATTGTGGTATACTGTATAAAAGATGTATCAGCTTGCGTAAAGGACAAACTGGTTCCAAACTATTTATTACATTCTTAAAATATACAGTACAGCTTACAGCAGTGCTCAGCGTTGCATATATATATCGGGACTTCAATAACAGTTGGATGGTGGACACGGATATGACTTTTTGCCGATTAGCCGTGGAGCTTCTTGCTTCTTCAACGCTAACTCCTCTTGAGTTCTTCTAGTAAATTTTCAGTATTTTAGAGTACAACAGGGACGTCGTCAGCATAATGGATGATGAGCTATAGAATATGATGTACAGCGGTATATATAGAACAAGGTTGATGTTTATCAAGAGATGACCCTTCCGAAGGGGCTGTGATGTAGACTGAGTGAGCCCATGTACATGTGGTAGGTCTGACAGTCAGTGCGAGCTGCAGGGCAGAACTTAACTGGATAACTTTAGTATTATTTCTATCCCGATATCTTTACAAGCTTAGATCATTTGTTATTTCTTCTCCCTAATCTTTCAGTGTTTCCGTACACTCCTCCTGTACCTGCCTTCTCCCATTATGTACGCACCTGCAATGCTGGTGTTCTTCCCTGAAGGCATATGTTCTCCTTCCAAAACCCATTTGTCCTGTGAAGCCTTGGGGCAGAAACAGCCCCTTCATATGTAGCTAAGAACAAGTAATGGGGGAGGAAAGTTCTATTCATTCTGAATGATGATGGAGAGAGACACTGTCAGGAGGCAGAAGAAGACAACATGTCATGTGGAAATATATAAGCGGGTTCTCCTGACTTCTACTACACGCAGATAAATCACGTCAGTCCTCACACATCTGTACTTTGTAATCAAGTAGTTTGGAGCACTGCAATAAGATCTCACAGTTTGAAGTAGTATTAAGTAATGTCAGTGTGACCCTACTGCCGGGTAACCCAACTCTGAAGACCTTTTATGGGTCATATGTCACCACTCGGAGCTTTGGCCTTCACTTTTATCTGTTTTTTGAAATACTGTAGAAGTTTTTAAGAAATCTGTTTACGGTAATTATTGTCCTCGACGCTATTTGCAGAGTGCAACGTAAGGACTATGTTTGTGGTCCATGTTCTCATAGAAGTTTTTTTTTCCCCCAGAGATGAGAAGGCATCCCAACAGGAACTTCAGAGAGAAGAAGGGGGACCTTTTCTGAGCTAAAGCTTCTCTCACTTCCTACTCTAATGTGGGTTTATTGTCTTTGGCACAAAATATATGATAGAACATGAACCACAAATCCTGAGCACTGAAATAAGTTATAGCTGACATTATTAAAGGGAATCCGTCAGCAGCTTGTTTTGCTATGTAATCTGACAGCTGCATGTGGTAGGGACAGAGACTTTGATTCCAGTGATCTATCGCTTAGTTTACTGGCTGCAGCAGTTATGGTAGAGTCATAGTTTTCTTCTGCAGATCTAGCAAAGTTCATTTGTTGAGGTGTGTATACCCAGCCCACACCACAGCTTTCTGTGTACACTGTATAATGACAGAGAGCTGCTACTCAGTACTGGGGGAGGGGCTGGACTAGGAGGCACAAGGCCAGCTGTTCTATAATGATAATCTCCTGCTGATAAAACACTGATTGCATTGAAACAGCAAAACACAGTCCAGTAAGTGGCACATCCCTGTAATCAGGGTCTCTGCTTCTATATTATGGGACTCTCAGATTACATAGTAAAAACCTAGTGACAGATTCCCTTTAAAGGAGATCTGTTTCTTTAATATATTGAATATCTGCATGCAATGGAACTTGCCATGATTTTGTTTTTCAGGCATTACTTATGAATTCTGTGTCCCTCTTTATGAAATCAGAGGCATAGGTAGGTACAGTATGGCCATATAGTCTTCTATGGGTGCATGAATTTGGATCTGAATAACAGGTAGAATAATAGTTGTGTTTTGTGTGTGTTAAACGGTGGCTGTCTAGTTCATACTATTACAGATTTCAGCCCTTAGATATAGTGGGAGACTGAACTTTTTGCTTGGGACATACAGCAGCCATCATCAGCATCATCACAACATGGAGGATAACAGGAAGAGAACTAATACAACTAAACTGAGAGGACATACTATACAGTTAGATTATACACGTCAAACTGTGGCCCGTGGGCCAAATCTGGCCAGCAGGGTGATTATATTTGGACCGCGACACCAGAACCGCCACCCCCATTATTCTGTATGGAGGACTATGTGGGGCCCATTATAGTGTATGGAGGACAATGTGGGGCTATTATTCTGTATAAAGGACTATGTGGGGCCATTATACTGTATGGAGGACTATGTGGCGTCCATATTCTGTATGGAGGACTTTGTCGGGCTCATTATACTGTATCGAGGACTATGTGGGGCCCATTATACTGTATGTAAAGCTATGTGGGGCCATTATACTGTTTGGAGGACTATGTGGGGCTCACTATTCTGTATGGAGGACTATGTGGGGCCATTATACTGTTTGGATGACTATGTGGGGCCATTATTCTGTATGGAGGACTATGTGGGGCCCATTATTCTGTATGGAGGACTATGTGGGCCCATTATTCTGAATGGAGGACTGTGTGGGGCCCATTATTCTGTATGGAGGACTGTGTGGGGACCATTATACTGTATGGAGGACTTTGTGGGGCTCATTATACTGTATGGAGGACTATGTGGGGCCCATTATACTGTATGTAAAGCTATGTGGGGCCATTATTCTGTATGGAGGACTATGTGGGGCCCATTATACTGTATGGAGGACTATGTGGGGCCATTATACTGTATGGAGGACTATGTGGCGTCCATATTCTGTATGGAGGACTATGTGGGGCCCATTATTCTGTATGGAGAAATATGTGGGGCCATTATTCTGTATGGAGGACTGTCTGGGGCCATTATTCAGAATGGAGGACTATGTGGGGCCATTATTCTGTATGGAGGACTATGTGGGGCCCATTATTTTGTATGGAGGACTATGTGGGGCTATTATTCTGTATGGAGGACTATGTGGGGCCCATTATTCTGTATGGAGGACTATGTGGGGCTATTATTCTGTATGGAGGACTATGTGGGGTCCATTATTCTGTATGCAGGACTATGTGGGGCCCATTATACTGTATGGAGGACTATGTGGGGCCCATTATTTTGTATGGAGGACTATGTGGGGTCCATTATTCTGTATGGAGGACTTTGTGGGGCCCATTATACTGTATGTAAAGCTATGTGGGGATATTATACTGTTTGGAGGACTATGTGGGGCCCATTATTCTGTATGGAGGACTTTGTGGGGCTTATTATACTGTATGGAGGACTATGTGGGGCCCATTATACTGTATAGAGGACTATGTTGGGACCATTGTACTGTCTGTAAAGCTATGTGGGGCCATTATACTGTTTGGAGGACTATGTGGGGCCCATTATTCTGAATGGAGGACTATGTGGGGCTCATTATACTGTATGGAGGACTATGTGGGGCCATTATACTGTATGGAGGACTATGTGGGGCCATTATACTGTTTGGAGGACTATGTGGGGCCCATTATTCTGTATGGAGGACTATGTGGGGCCCATTATACTGTATAGAGGACTATGTTGGGACCATTGTACTGTCTGTAAAGCTATGTGGGGCCATTATACTGTTTGGAGGACTATGTGGGGCCCATTATTCTGTATGGAGGACTATGTGGGGCCCATTATTCTGAATGGAGGACTATGTGGGCCCATTATACTGTATGGAGGACTTTGTGGGGCTCATTATACTGTATGGAGGACTATGTGGGGCCCATTATTCTGAATGGAGGACTATGTAAAAAGTAAACAGTAAAAAAAAAAAAAAAAATCAACAATTTTTTTTTCTATTTGTTGTACAAAAAAATCTAAAAGGTAACACAATTTATCCGTATACAGCCATGCCACTTAGAAGAAAAAAAAATCATGTGAAAAAGCAAAAATGAAGAAAATAAATTGGTCACTTAGGCCTTTTCCGGCCTAGTCATTAAGGGGTTAATTAGAATATGTAGTTTGTATAACATAGTGAACACCATCATCCAATATTCCTGGGAATATATGTGTCAAACCTTTACATGTGCAAATAACATTTTAAGCGAGAAAGGGGACAGGGACTCTAGTGCCACCTGTTGAGGTTAAAAAGCCTAAAAATCAGTATTAACCCTTTGAAAGGCTTTGCCACAAGACTTAGGATAAAAGCCAAATGAAATACACTTTTTGCAGAAACGTGTTTCAGGGCGTTTGTCCTTCATCAGTGCACAGCAAAAGATCTGATTTGGCTGGGTGAGAGGCCTCTCACAAGGGCTGTAAGGGGGGAACGTCTCTCCTTTTGAAGGGTGCCAAGTCAGCCTATGGAGTCTTATAAGCCATGCACTGCTCCTCTGGGAATTTAAATAGGTGTCACTAGTTTTCTAGTCTTCTTTCTCTTTGTACAGGTTATTTGCATATTTAAGTTACCAGAGGAGCATTGCATGGCCTATAAGTCTCCTTACGACAGCACTCTCCACAAGGTGAAATGTTAGCCCCTTAAACCATTGCATATAATGCTATTAAATGTGGAACTGTTTAGAAGAGCTTTAACATTTTTCATTTACATTTTTATCTTTAAATGCTTTATGAACCAGCCATTGAAATCATTGTTTAGTCAATCCACAGAACGCAAAATATGCTCGACATATCCATTGTCAGAGGTTGTCACCAGAACTCCACCTATTTATTTGTGGCCTTTGTTATGCATCACATCCAATGGAACAATTAGACCCTGATTTTCTGTAGAATTCACTATGGGCGTGATGCACTCTGCTGTTCAAAGTTGGTACTGCAGTTCTGCAAAAAAAAAACAATTCTCCAGAGATGTAAAAATATATAAAAAATGATTTATGTAAGGGATATGATTAAAATGATTAGGATATTACTGATATAATATATTTTGTGTGTAAATCTGAACCTTAAATATATACAGAACCTGAATATGGCAAATCATAATATCACACATTTCATGTCTGAATATGGGATCCTGTAAAAAGATAGATTTCAGTGACTATAAAGAACTACATAGAGGGAAGCAATTTGCATAAAATTCACTTAAAATACATTTGTGAAATATAATTAGAGTATATATTGGTGTTTCTTACTCTTTCGACTCCTATAGATCCCAGTGCTGCTTGCCCAGAGCCCGATGGCTCAGTGGTTAGCATGGTGGCTCAGTACTTAGCACTGTTGCTTTGCAGGTGTCTTGTGTTCAAATCCAACCCGAGACAACATCTGCAAGTTTATATGTTCTCCCTGTGTTTTGGTGTGTTTCTTCGTAAACTGGGAGGCTTCCGCAGGGACAATGATAACAATGTCTGTAAAGTGCTGAGGAATTTTATGGCACCCTAGAAGCAAGCATGATAAATAAGAAATATTTGAAGATACATGGTATACATAGATCTGAGGGGGTTATATATCAGTGCTGGGCAGATATTCACACTTGTGTTATAGACATATTTATAATGTATATATAATAAAAATGTCATTTTTCCTGCGGTTATTCATATAGATATAAATATTTATAATAGTTTGCTAATTTCATGGAATGTAATTTGCAAACAATTCTATCATCGTTATATATTAAAGAGGTTTTAGGAACTTGAAGCTTGTGGGCCCCATTGCAAATTATCCAAAAGGGCCGCTAATGATATGGACCAAAGGGACCTTTTAGATCCTCTACTCTCCAGGTCCCGGGTGGGACTGCATCCCCTGCACCCATTATTGTTTCATCCCTGTTATGAGCAAACCAATTAAATGCAATTCATGAATACATAAAACTGAGGGCGTCCCCCTAAAAATATAACACTTGAGCCCTTTTCGGTTCCGTCATACATGGGAGAGGATGAGCAGGTTGTCCGTCTCTCACTCCCTCTGTAGGACGTTGCTCAGTTTGCACAGTCGCCTTGTCTTTGGCTCCTGGGTTCCAATCTGACCAAGTACATCTCCATGCAGTTAATCTTAAATTTTTTCTGGGCTCTGATATATTAATCAATTTACTATGAAATGAGCCCTAGTTTGTGTATGAGCGGGAATAAAGCTGGGGCAGGGACTGACGTGGATGATGAAAATCTCGGTGCAGAGCTGCGAACTCTGCTGGCACTGTATGGCACAGCAGGCGTATGGAGCAAGCACAGGAACCTGTAACAGCAGAGACAGGAGCCAGCTCATATTGCTGCTTTTTAACCATGTAAATGCTACAGTCGTGCACATGCACCGGCTCCGATCGCCCTCCCTTCCCAATAACTTGCCCTTGCAACCAGGTCTACTGAACACGTCTTGTCGATATCATCTCGGTCATCCTGTGAAGCCCAGCCTGAGGCATAAGAAAGTGTTAATTTAACTATATACTGCAATTCGGTGGCATTACAGTGCATAGAACAAATTATGTAATGATCGCAAATTCAAGTCCCCTATAGGGACAAAAAAAAAGAAAGAATGTTTTAAAAATATTTAAAAAAAAACATAAATTGAGAAAATATTTTAAAAAATATAAAAATTTGAATCATTCCAAATTAAAAATAAGGCAGTTAAAAAAAATAAACATATTATGTTTCGCCAAGATCACATTGGCCAATCTGTAAAAATATAAAATGATTTACCCTGTATGGTAAATACCGTAAAGCAAAAATGCAATGCAAAGCGTGCAAAACATATTATGTACCTCAAAAATGGTACCAATAAAAAGTACAGCTCACCATGCATACAGGCATACAGGCCCATTGACAAAAAAAAAAAGAAAAAAGGTTTGGAAAATGTCAATTCAAACTAAAAAAATTTATACAAAATTCATAATTTTTTTTTCATCATTTAAATAAAAAGAATTTTATAAGTTTGGTATCACCGTAATAATAGTGACCAGGGGAATCATGTTGCCAGGTCACAATGAATATAGTAAAACATACCCCAAAAACTAACAGTAGAGCTTGTTTTTTTTTAACCATTTTCTCACATTTGGATTTTTTCTGTTTTGCAGTACATTATATGTAAAAATTAATGGTGTCATATACAACTTCATCTCATCCTGCAAAAAAAAGTCCTCTCACAACTTTGCCAGTGGAAAAATAAAATAGTCACGACTCTTGGAACAAAGGGTGGAAAAGAGGCTCAAAAATGAAAATTGCACATGTGGGAAAGGGGGGTCTATGACCATTCCTCCATGTTTGCAAAGATAGAAAATGGGCCCAGACTTAGGCCAAGAGGAGTCTCCATGCTGATAGGAGCAATTTGAACTTTTTTTCATTTACAAAATCAAGAACATAAATGTGGGAATATCTACTAAAGTACAAAATAAAAAAGAAGTAAAAAGTGATCTCATCCTATGTTAACATTTGTGCACAAACAGCCTCCCGGCATAGATGTGGTACATGGTCTAGTGCGTGTGAATGTCATTAACAGCTTTGTTATGTCTTCGTTATGTAAGGCAGCATATGTTTTTGCTTTCGTGACACTTTGAAGGAATGAGCTGGAACATAATGTGTGCGCGCTCTGGGATGATGGAAAAGATCCAAAGCCTTGGCCCATGTGCCGAATGGCTGGAATATGTCCAACTATAATTCTTACATCTGAAGCCAAATTGGACCTTAATCTGGACCTGCATGCTGACTGATAGGTCTGTGATATGTTTGGCCGGTGCGTGACAATGAAAGGCTCAGGTTGCCCTCCGTGACACAACTCTGCTGTCCGCTGCTCTGTGGTCAATGTAGAATATCTTTATTCAGAAATAGCCGTGACTTCAGCCTCCGGCTCAAGATATGAGCGCACGGGATGACATTGAGATGAGTCCAATCTAATTCCAGTCTTCTCACTGAATAAAAATAGAACAAGCTGTAATAGCGATGTAATAACCATAATTATAAGTATGGAGATGTTCTGAACCATTGGATTCATCCAGTTGCCCTTGTGGGGTCAAGAAGGATTTTTTTCTCACCCGGTGGCACAACTTTTGAACCCTAAGTGTCCAGTGAGTATTCAATTATTTTCCTCTGAACCAAGTAAGAGAAAATTAATTTTAGCACCCTGTAGTTATAGTGGAAGTGTCCTAGATGCTAATGAATTTGTGTGAACATAGAAAAACATGGCTGTTTTCTTCCAAGAACTGTCAATCTCTTGTGCTTGGTATTGTGGATCATCACCATTCAATGACATTGGTAAGAGTTGAGCCACATTTGGCTTAGCATGCTCATGTTAACCCTTAAAGGGGTTGACCAGTCGGAACAAGCTGTCACTTATCCACAGTATGGGTGATAACGTATTTGATTATCGGGACCCCACTGATTACCAGAACGGGGCGCTTTTATCCTCGTTAGAATGGACTAGCTATCCACATGCTTGACCACCAATCACTTCATTCTCTACTTGGCTGCCGGAGACAGCCTGATAGAGTGGCAGCCCCATAGACAGTGAATGAATGAGTGATAACCAAACCCCATTAAGGTGCCAATTCATATTCAATATCTGTCAATCAAATAAGTGCCATACCCACTCCCATACACGTGCATACTCAGATCGGCCGAGCATGCATGTGTTCTGAATGGGGAGAGGGAATAAGTCATTGCTGGACACCTCTGGCATCAGATTACCTTAATTGAGTACAAACGATCAGCTGTTGAAATTCCCTGTGTCCCCCATATACATACGATAATCTGTAGGTTGGTGAGTTATTACAACTTTCCTCTTATGTTTATGGGCACCTTTATGTTTAATTGTTTGGCACCCCAGAGTTACTATTTGTCCATCGCTGTACCTGGATCAAGCCATGTTTGCTACTTTGCATTTTATCTGTATTATAAATTGTAAAAATGTTACATTTTGTTGAAAATAAAGAATAATAATTGAGAGGACATAGTTGCAATACCAAACGCAACCAATGAGTAAAGGTGGCACTGCTCCTATATGAAATACACCATATATTTCTAATCTACAAACCCAATAATCAGTGAAGCCCATGCACGGGAACTCCCCATAGTCAGATGTATGTGAAATACCCAATGCAGGAGATTCTCTATAGAGATTAAAAGGCTTCTTCTGGAAGGGAAGATATAGAGGTGGAATTGACTATAAAAAGAGACTGTATCCTATAAATATTTTACTATGCTTTAATATATGACCATAGAACGCACTGTTTGTCCTTCCAGCTTTACTGTCAGATGCTTCATAAATAAACACAAGCATAAAGTCTAAGTCTCCGGTTGTTCGGGGTAAAGCTGCTCATACATGCTGTACTTTAATGGCCAATTACCCGGCTTTAATTAGCTTCAAATTGCAAAGTCTATGTGTAGGAAATTGCTGGGAACCCGATCAAATGAGACTGCAGACAGTCCAGATTATATTAGGACGGGGAAAATGTTGTGGAAACATGCCGGCCGTTTGAGGTCATAACATTCTCATACTGCTAGGTTAATTGGCCCTAAGTTGGTCCTTGCGTGTATGTATATGAGGTTGGGTTGCCCATCAGGAATAAGGACTATTGGGAGTGAGGACATCTTCTGTACAGTGATGCAGATTATGTTGTCATCAAGGCATTCAAACCATATGTGCAACATATGCTGCCCTGGGGGCCACGTGATGGAAGGGGTCCCTGTAAACTAACAAGTAGGTTTCTTTCTGTGTATAAGATTGCACGTTAGGGACTAGATTGATGAACTTCATGGTTCACTATGGAGATCATCAAAGACACATGAAGGTGCTCTTCAATGAGTTGTTGGAGAACAAGGGACCCTTAAACTGTTGTTGCACATGGTTCTTCTGTTTTCTGTGTCCACCTCTGGTTTGGCAGAAGCTCTGCAGTCCGATAGGATTCTGTGACACCCAGGAGATTTACCCACTCATCCGGGGGTCCCAGGAGGTCACCTCTTTTTTTTCAAGAGTCTTGAGAACTTTCCAGGAGAGTATGATAAAAGTTCAGACTGATATTATACATGTGACCACCAATTTGTGGAACCAAGGAGCTTCCCTCTGGTGCCGCAATACAGAGAAGCAATAGGTCTACGGTGAAAATATCTCCATATATGAATTTACAGGCATAGGTAGGTACAGTATAGTCCCATGGAGTACGAGATGGGTCAATAATAGAGCATTGAGCGTGGGGCCCTAGGATCAATGGACTTAATGAATGAACAAGATTGAAACAAATGTAAACCAAGCCTTATGACTGTCCTAATGCAGTTATTCAGTGCTGTATACAGAAATACCTTGAAATTTGTACACATAGAAATAATCCTAATACTTAAACTATATTGTCCTTTCATGTACTGTAATTATCTAGAAAAACCAAAGGTGCCATTAAAAAGTCACATATAGGGGTAATAGATATGACTAGGAGGAACCTGGAGAGTTTATTAGATTGGTAGATGTTTCCCCAAGTCTAGTCTCTGTTTTCTGAATAAAGGTAATATGTAAAAATACTCGAAGGCCAAGAGTTAGATTGCTGGGGCTCCTGTTTTCTTCTTTATCTGAGACTCCCAGCAATCACACCGAGATTTATGGGGGAGTGACACCACCAGCAGTTACTGTCCCCATGAAGATATATCTCCTACTTCCCAGACTGAAGCAGACACAAGAAGAAAGACAAAGGGATGAGGAGCAGATCTGATTGTGGATGTCAATGCAGGAATGATGTTTACAAGGGGAAAACCATATGTGTAGTTCTTGTATGCGTAAGGTCATCAGGAATACCCTCCATACTGAAGTGCTACGTTTGCGGAAGGACGCAGGGAACAAGATGGAAAATTACCTTCAGATGATATGACACAGGCAGATCTTTGAGGTCTCCCCTGCCCTCACATAGGGTTAGATAAAGGAGAAGAGATCTCAGGAAATTCAGAGTTAAATACATCGAGAACTTTGGACAAAACGTCTAGCGACACAAGAAACTTGGCAGCTTTGCCTTGATTCCGAAAATGCATATTGCATCCCATAACCGTGGATGAGGTCATGGAAATTAATTGGGAATGTCATCTGAGATGTAATGATAAAGCAGAAAGAAGCTGAGTTATAGCTCCCCATTATGCTTCTTGGGAGCAGTTAATAATCACTGTGACTCCCACTACAACGTCAGGAACCTCCATAACTCAGCCATCCCTACCTTTTGATTCTACTGTGCTGGTGAATGATCTCTGCCTATAAGCCATTGAGCCTCCATTAGTCCATAGATATAATATATAGTTGGTAGCACTTTACACTGAACGTTACAAGCACGCGAGCGCAGTTCATTACTACCCCCAAGAGCAAACACTTCCATAATGGTACGTGGATAGCAATGACAAATTACAATGTATTGAGACTAGTGGTCGTGTGGATGAGTAGGGAGCAAAATGGACTTTTTTATTTTCCATGGATATGTCGAATTATATTTTTATACAGAGATAAATAATGGCAAAAATGGGAAAAAATGTTTTAGTGGTAGTATGACAATTTACTCTCTATTCTGATCAATTCCTTGACAAGAGAGCAGAAACTATCCTTAAAGGGGGTTTCCCAGACATAACATATTGTTATAGCGGTGCCTGGTACTGCTGGTCCGTCCCACTGACAGTACCAGTCACAGCCATAACCAGATCTGTGGAAACAAGTGAAAGGGAAACTAAAGCGCCATGGTCCCTTCACTAATCTGATAGCTGAGGTGCTGGGACCCTTAACAATTACATAATGATGGTTAAACCTAAAGGTGTCCGCCACCCCCATTGTCCTCCACATACGTTTGAATGCAGGGGCTCTATCGAATGAAAGAAATATCTCGACTTCAAGCACAAGTAACCTTGTAAAAGAGCTGCTTCCTGGGAGATTTCTTTGGTGTCTGGGAAATTTTCCAACTCTTTTGGATTCCAGGAGATCTCTCCTTTTTCTTGGAGCCTCTTGGACGTTCCAGTAGAATTGGTTTCTTTTCAAGGGAACTGATTCATGTTGGCCTAATCCAGCCTAATCGTAAGCAGTATTAAAAATAGCAACAGGCTCCATCATTACCATAAACTATGTTTTACTGCGCCATTTCAGAAAAAAACTTAAGGCTAAGTCCATTACTCCATTTGCGCTTGTTTTTTGTCGAGTTTAGTCTTTTGTACCGTTTTTTGTTTGTACTGTATTCATCCTTCCGTTTGCGCTTGTTTTTTTGTTGAGGTTAATGTTTTGCACCTTTTTATTGTTTGTACCATATTCATCCTTCTGTATGCACTGTTTTTGAAACCTGTTTTATATGTGTTCGCATTTGTTTTTTTTGTTTTTGTTTTTTTGTTTGGGGGGGGGGGGGGTTATAATTCACCACTGTGGGAGAAGTTTAGAGGTTCCAGATGTTTTCACCTGATTCATCATTTTTGAAAAGTCGCAAAATTTGTTGCAAATGGTCATAATATGCGTGTGCCATACTGAAGAATTTGGCGCAAAAATGGCAATGAATACCACAAGACGAAAAAAGTGACTTACAAAAGCCCCACAACTGATGAATCGGGGCCATAGTTTTAAAAGGAAATGGTCCTGGAGAGGTGAGTAGGCTGGGCATTCCTCTCTAGTTTCACCCAACTTGGCTTGATAGACAGGTCTCTCAAATTCCACACAGGGAGAGACTTATTCCCATGGACTTTAATATTGATCATGAAGGTCCAAACTGCTGGACCCCCTTTATCACCAAAATTAGGGATACCCCAGCTTTTACATAGATAAAGCAGCTCGGAGCCCAAACACTCAAACATTGGTGGCCAGTACTAAGAGTAAAACATCAATGTTATAACCTAGGAGAGGTTAAGCGGTTATGATCTAATGATGTTCGTGCTTCCCGAAAGATGCAGACCCCTTCTGTCTCCATCCCAATCACAAATTCATTACAGATTCTCATATCTAAAGTGTGAGTGGGTGTAGGGACGTAGTAGGATAAACGTAAAGTGCAGCCCACCCTACAGAATACCGTACCATGGTCCTCTCCCGGCTAGTTTGGAGTTATGGCTCATTTTTTTCATATGAGTTCATAAAATGCTCAGACTTCAAATGTGAAGGATTTGGGAGATCCCTTAATGTTTGCCCACTAAGCCAATACAACTTTTGGCATTGTGTCAGGGTATGGAAAATGAAATTACTGTAAAGTACCGGCCGGTAGTGACTTGTAGCCAATATCAAGATCAAGAATGTGAGCATGAACTAATTGAGAAGAAGGATGTGGGAGGTGGGGGTCAGTAAAATGGACGTACTGTACGTAGGATAAAAGGATGATATTTGGTAATGTATTGATGGAGTATGTGAAATATGCAAGGCTAATAAAATAACAGAAATGGGTGGTGAGAGAGGCGGCTGGCGACATCAGGGGGGGCTGTGAAGACTGTGAGGATATAGCGTCTAATAAAAATTCAAGAGCCTGATGTCTCATGCTGTGTGCACCTGTCTGAGAGGAAGACAATGCCGCTGCCTCCCCTCCCCCGCTCTGTGGTGCTATGAAGCTCGGCGCTCATTGCCCTCAGTTATACAGAAGGTTTCAGCAGTGTGAACCGAAAGTACAGTACATTTATTCCTTCCTAAATGTACACAGGTCTCCCTTTTGTTATCCTGAGTTGATTATGGTCTGAAATCAAATAGTAGGTTATGTCCTATTTTGTATTAAAGCCTGCAACCTACAAAGTGTTCTGTAAACTATTGATCAAACAGTAAAACATGGATTTTTAAAAAAACAACTATGACTTCTGAAAAATAAGCGTTTCGATCACTGAAGACGGTTGTCTTTGTCGATGGGGAAGATATTTTACTGAACACATCAGACTTCCTGTCATGATGTAACCGTCATTCTAAGGTGGTCTTCAGTATACTGATGATAATAAACACCTAAGGGGGATTTCACATCACAGAAGGTGATGGTACAATATGCCATTACTTCCTGCTCCGTGGTAATCTGACTCCTGGGACCCCCCACACGGGTCCTCAGAATGAAGGTGTAAAGCCCCCCATACACATTAAATGGCTGTCAGCCTTCAGGTATTTCCCCTGACTCTCACATATATACATACAAGAGAACAGGAGCGATTGTTCGGCCGAGTGCTCCTAAATTCTCCATGAGAGAGCCACTGCCACACTTCTCTGATGGCGGCTTATCTCTTAGAAAAGAAAAGGACCGACAGCCCAAAATGGTACACGCCGGAGATTTATCTCTCCCAACATCATCCATCAAGGAAGAGAAAGCAGGCCCCATACACATTAGACTGTCGGCCATACCCATTGATGTCGGGTGTGAGTCTTTCATGCCATCTACACAGGAGGAACAATTATTCATAACCGTGTAGAGATCTCACCACCAAAACAATTCTCAAACTCAGAATTCCAGAAAAAAGAAAACAGCTTGGTTTATTTGTAGGTCTCCATTATGGAGGTGTATCACTTGACAACATTTCAGAACTTGAACTTCAGAATAACACATGAGCAGCCTCCTCCACTGTGGTCTGTGGTGGTACTCCACTTGTGTGTCACCCAGGGGGGATATAGGGGACTCGGTACCCGGGCCTTTTACCTTGCTTAGGATGTCACGGCAGTCGGCTCCCAGGCCCGTACTCTGGGGTCTCTCTTGAAAAAGGGGGTTCTTTAGTGTAAAGTTTGTTTCGTGACGCTACCTGTGGTTTCCGGTAACGGTTACCGGCGCTGCTGCAGACCTCCGGGGGTGATGAAATGGCAGCTGGGATGTTTCTGCTCCCCACAGGCGGAGCGGACCCCCGGGGCAAAGTTGATGGAAGGATGCAGGTGAAAGATGGCCAGGTCGAGGGGAATGATGGACACTCACACAGGGGATTCGCTTCAGTACCTTTACTGGTGTAACGGCAGGTATGGTCCAGGGTACTTGCTAGGAAGGGTGCACTTCTAGACTTCTCCCCAGTGAGCGGGTATAAGGCCTCCTGATCCGTGTCTCCCTCTCTCTAAGCTTCTAGCCAGCCTGAAACTTGGCCTAGCTTCTGTGTCGTGTTGCTCTCTCACCTGACCGCTTGGTAGTAGGACCTTTCTTTGGCAACCACTATCCCTGGACGCCGGGGCCTTCGTGGTTCCTAGTCCGGTTATTGCTGGTAGCTTCAGGATGACCAGGGGTCTGGAAGCCTCCTGGTAAGCCGGTTGTCCCTACTGGGTATAGAGGACCCTGTAGGCGCGGACTCGGTGTCCGGTTTGTGTCTTGGGGTGAGCCTATGATGCTCCTCTGCCCCCCTCAACTCCTCTCTCCTCTCCTTACTGGCTCCGGCCACACTCAGGGCCCTCAATCCAGCAGCAGACGTGCTGTGTCTTCACTGCTCTCAGTGGCAGCACACTCTCTGAACTCCCTCTCAGACTAAATTGAACTGCCTAACTCCACCCTCCATATATATATCCCTAACAGGGCTCCCTCTGGTGGTTTGAGGTGGAAGGGTGGAGGTGTCTGCATGCAATGAGGGCCTCTTGTGGAGAAGTCCATCCATGTACCCTTTTGGGTCCTGTGGTACCTGTGAACAGCAGGGTGCCACATTCCCCCCTAGTACAATTCAGTACTCCTGGACTGAAGCATTTTGTAACAGGTTACAACAATAACAATAATTATAATAACAATAACCATGTTACAATAAGTCCCGTCACCAGGTGTCCATTCCACGGGTGAAGGTGTAACAAGGGTAACATGAGGGACCCACCTGAAAACCCTCAACGTAGGCCCTGGGCGTGGCTACAGGGCATAAGTGATCCAGGTGTTGGACCACGTCTTCGGCCACGCCAAACGGGTTTTTGTTCAGTGGTCAAATAAGGGGGAACTTTTGATGAGTGCAACTATTTACAAGGACAGTTTTTGGCTGCTCACAGTCCTCAGCCTACAAGTCTCTGTACCCTGACTGGTAACTACAGGCACACATTAATTTCAGTTTACACAATAAACAATAGGCAATACCCAACTGGGTAACTACTTATACTTTAGGCATTTTGTAAACCTGGCAGGGATTTGGCCTTGTGTGCTGCGTGTGGACCTTCGTAGCACTGGGGTGATACTGTTGTCTGTGCATGCACTCTCTGCTAACCTATCAGGTGTACGTGCTAGTAGATTATAAAACTGCCTCAATCTCTCTATGGGACTGGCAAGTGCACTGATCACTGGGCCTTCAGGCTCCGCCTCAACGGGTGATCCTCCTCTTACTGGGGACTCTTCCTGTTCCTGAGCAAGTTCCTCCAGGGCGCTCACAGGTTCTTCTTGTGGTTGATAGAAGTGTATTACTGGTATAATAACTGCTCCATCAAGTTGAGACCAGTCTGCAGGGAAATCTCCTAGAACTGTGTGAAGCACATCTTCCTTGGGTTCTTCCGGTGCTATAGGAGGTACTTCTTCCTCCGTTGTCTTCAGTAGACCTGGGCACACCTTCAAGTGGTCTCTTGAGACTGTTGCGGTTGTCTTACCTCCATCCTTACTAATCAGGCAGGTTTTACTGTTGTCAAATCTAGAGTTTAACACAGTGTAGGGCTCTCTTTCCCACTGGTCATCGAGCTTGTGACCTCTTCTTTTCTGCTTTAGCACTATCTCTCCAGGTGCCAAGGGTTCTGCTGGTGCATGTTTGTTATACTTCTCTTCCTTTCTTTCCCTCACCTTGTTTAGACTGTCTTCGACACAGGCCTGTACCTTCCTGTACTGCTCTTGCCGACTTGTGTCCCAATCTTCAGGTTCTACCACTCCGAGCTCCAGGTCCATGGGCAATTTTCCAGGTCTTGCTCTCATAAGGTACGCTGGGGTACAATTTGTAGAACTCACAGGTATGTGGTTATACAGGTCCACTAGGTCAGGTAGCTTTTCTGGCCACTGGTTCCTTTCTTCTAAAGGTAGGGTTTTCAGCAGGTCTATGACGATGTTATTCATTTTCTCGCACATACCGTTGGTTTGCAGATGATATGGCGTAGTCCGGATCTTCTTGCATCCATACAGGTGGCAGAATTCCTTGAATAGCTCAGCTTCGAAAGCAGGGCCTTGATCTGTGAGCACCTTTTCCGGATATCCATGGGGTCTGCAGAAGTAGGCTTGGAACGTTCTTGTTGCAGTTTCTGCTGTCAGGTCCTTGACAGGGGCTACCACCAGGAACCGGGAATAGTGATCCACCATGGTCAGGGCATAGGAGTAGCCTGATCTGCTGGGTGACAGTTTGACGTAATCCAGAGCGACAATCTCCTGGGGTTGGGTTGTTTTGATGGACTGCAAGGGTGCTTTCTGGCTGCCGTAGTCTTTCCTTCTGAGGCTACAGGGCCCACAATTCCGGCACCCCCTTTCTATGGAACTCCGCATTCCAACCCAATAAAACCAGTCCTTCAGCAGGGTTTCCAGCTTCTTCCTGCCAAAGTGACCTGCTTGGTCGTTGTAGGCCTCTAACACCATCTGGATATCTGTCCTAGGTACAACAATCTGCCACACCATTTCATGGATCTTGGGGTTGACATACCTTATGCACAGCTTCTCTCTGTAGATGAACAGCCGGCTTCTCTCATTCCACAGGTGTTTGGCTTGTGGGGGAGCATTCTTCTCCAGGTGAGAACCTTCTTGGGTTATCAGTCTTTTGATGAGGCTGACAACTGGGTCACTGTCCTGGGTCTCCTTCCAGCTGTGATGAGGTAGAGGGTTTGGCGTCCTACCATGACATCTTCTAGAGGCGTGTTGCTCGTGGACAATTCCATTTCTGTGGAAAGCAGGTAGTTCAATTTCTTCGAGATCATCCACTTCATCCTCGGTGTCCGACTGGTGGGGCATTCTTGACAAGGCATCAGCATTGGTATTCTTGTGACCTGCCCGGTACTTGATTGTGAACTGATAATTCGACAGTCTGGCCACCCAACGCAGTTCCATGGCTCCCAACCTGGCTGTCTCCAGGTGTGTCAAGGGATTATTGTCGGTAAAGGCTGTGAATTTAGTTGAGGCTAGGTAATGCTTGAATCTTTCAGTGATAGCCCAGACCAAGGCCAGGAACTCCAGCTTGAAGGAACTGTAATTCTCCGGGTTCCTTTCAGTAGGACGAAGCTTCCGACTGGCATAAGCAATTACCTTTTCTCTGCCGTTTTGCTTCTGAGACAACACAGCTCCCAGTCCCTCGTTGCTGGCGTCAATATACAACAGGAAAGGCGGGCTGTAGTCAGGGTAAGCCAGGATTTCTTCACCAGTTAGGACTTCCTTCATTACTGCAAAGGATTCAGCCTGTTCCTTACCCCACTGGAATGGGGGATTTTTACCTCTCTTGGACTGTCCCACCAGGAGATCTTGTAAAGGTGCTGCCTTTTTGGTGTAGTCCTTTATGAACCTCCGGTAGTACCCGACCAGTCCCAGAAACTGACGTACTTCCTTGATGTTTCTCGGTTCAGGCCACTTCTGGATGGCAGTGACCTTCTCCGGGTCCGGTGCTACTCCCTCTGAGCTGACCACGTGTCCCAGGTACTGAACCTTCTGCTTGAGCAGGTGGCACTTAGAAGGTTTTAGTTTCATCCCATACCGGGACAATGCTTCAAATACCTCCGCCAGGTGCTTCAGATGGTCTTCATACGTCCTCGAGTACACGATAACGTCATCCAGGTACAGCAGCACTGTCTCAAAGTTCCGGTGTCCTAAGCAACACTCCATCTGCCTCTGGAACGTTCTGGGGGCGTTTCAGAGCCCAAACGGCATACTGTTGAACTCGCATAATCCCATCGGGGTGGTGAACGCTGTCTTCTCCCGGTCTTCCTCAGCAACAGCGACTTGCCAGTACCCGCTAGTGAGATCCAATGTAGAGAAATACTTGGCAGATTTTAGGGCAGCCAGGGATTCCTCTATATGGGGCAAAGGGTATGCATCTTTATGTGTTATTCGATTAATTTGTCTGTAATCTACACACATCCTCATGCTACTGTCCTTCTTTCTGACCAGGACCAGGGGAGTTGCCCAGGGCCTACAGCTATCCCTTACTACCCCTGCCTTTTTCATGTCATGCAGCATTTCTTTGGCTTTTTGGTAATGTGCTGGTGGTACGGGTCTGTAACGCTCCTTAATGGGTGGATGGTTACCGGTGGGTATGTGGTGTTGTACCCCTTTAACCCTTCCAAAATCAAGTGGGTGCTTACTAAACACTTGTTCATATTCCTGAACCACTCTGTAAACACCGTGTTTTTGATGGACAGGAGTGGCGTCAGTTCCAACATGGAGCTGTCGACACCAATCCTCCAGCTGAGCTTCGGAGTCATTATCCTCCACTGTATCTGGTGGGGTCAAGGATTGCACTGTGTGTATGGCATCATTATTCACAGTATACAATCTGGCAACAGTGGCGTATCTTGGTAATTTAACTTCCTCCTCCCAACAATTTAGGAGACGTACAGGTACCCTTCCATTGCGTACATCAACTACCCCTCTAGCAGTTAGGAGTGTAGGTCTGTGCTCTGAGCTAATGGGCTCCACTACCGCCTGGTAGTTCTGTCCCTTGAGACCTATTGCTGCCCTACACCAAATCAGCATTTCACTCATTGGGGGAATCACAATGGGTATCGGGTCTGTCACCCATACATTACCAATCTCACCACCTGTTAGCTTTACCTGTTGCTGGTACAGGAGGGCTCGAATTTCTTTCTGGAGCACCTTCCTCTGCCCTGATTTGGCAGTGTCAGCAATCTGTTGGAGTAAAAACAACACTTCTCCCAAACAGGTACCAACAATATTTGTACCAAAGTATCATATACGGATTGGTATCACCAGGGTTAGATTCTATGACAATTAGTCCTTGGTGCTTTAGTTCCACTCTCCCCACCTTCACTATCACATCCTTAAACCCTACTAGGTTAAGAGGAAGGCCGTTAGAGGCATACACAGAGAGGTTTGGGGCTGGCGGGTGGAGTTCATCTATGGACCAGTACCTTTTGTAGAGAACATCAGGTATGACGGTTACCTGTGAGCCGGTGTCCAGTAATGCAGGTGTTGCTATGCCGTCCAGCACGATGGACAGGAAAGGCCTTCCTCCTACAAAATGGTAGTACTAGCTTGATGGGCCTGATTGAGCTACTCCTGGGTGTCGGCCCTTGTCCCCAGGGTTTGCCCGTTTAAAGGACAGTTCCGCGCGGTGTGGCCTGCCTTGTGGTAACAGTAGCTGATGAACTCTCTCGGAGGGCGACGTTGGTCTTTGGTCCTCTCACGAGGTGGCGTTGTCCTCCTACGGGGTGGCGTTGTCCTTCTTCTTCTCCTCATCCAGGGGACATCCTCAGGACTGTGGGCGAGTAGGATCCTTCCATCCGGCTCGGGCTCTGCCTGTAGCTGCAGGGTGCTCAGGACAGTGGCCAGGGTTTTACTTAGCTGACGCACTTCAGAGCGCAGGCTGTCCAGAAGGAGCAGTGGGTGCTGCAGGCACTGGGGTGGCCCCACCCTGGTAACGCTGGATAGCATTATCTGATGGTTCCAGGGTCTGCAGACCCTTAATAGCCATGTCCTTCAGGGCGTCAAAGGTGGCATTTGGATGATCTAAGGCCCACCACCGTACGGTTCTGTTCTCCTCCTGAGACCTCAACCCCCGGATGAACTGTTCTGTCAGCATTTTGTCCTCACCATGTATGCTGGCTGGACTAACCTGTTTCAGGGCCCACAGGGCTTCCTGTAAGCGCAGGCATAGTCCCGGATACTGTCCTCAGGTTTCTGGGCACAGTGGTAGAACCTCATCCGGAGATCTGTCTCAGTGCGGTTTTCAAAGACAGTTTGCAGTCTCTTAAAGATAATCGATACTGATTCCTGGTCTGCGGCTGGCCAGGTTTCAACTTCCCGCTCTGCGGCACCAGTCAATTGTCCCAGCACAACAGCGGCTCTCTGCTTACCAGTCATTGAGTACATATCCAGTACACCGCATATTTTCCTTTTGAATCCAGACAGGGTGTCTGGTTTGCCGTCATACTGGGGAAGCCATTTTGCTCCAGGTATATGCGGCAGGGCCATGGGTATTAACGGAGTCACGACCCCTGCTGGTGGGGCGGCCGCTCCAGCCTGAGCAGCGCCGGGCGCAAGTTGAGCATCGAGAGCGTTATCCGGTGCTCCGGCGTCTTGCTGGTCGTCGGCCATAGTTGCGCCCCCCTAGTAAACCGTAGCCTACCTCCTGTTTCCTTTTTCGGGTAGGCCGAAGCTCCGCAGACGACGGTCTCCTTCCAGGACCTGACGCTTCCCTCGCGGCTGACGTCAGAGCGTGTTCTTGACGACGGTCTCCTTCCAGGACCTGACACTTCCTGGTTTGGCGTCGAGGCGCGAGGCGGGGTTTGAGTTTTGCGTGCTTCCAACAGTCACGCCTCTCTGGTTCCCGCTGTTACGCCCCTCTTCTTCCCGCGCGGCGACGCGGTAATGGGGGCGATGTTTACCACAGTTAAAACACAGTCAATACGGCACACAGTACTCGGTGGGAACGGGCACGAAATCCTGTTCGTGACACCAGGAAGAGAGATGTGTCACCCAGGGGGGATATAGGGGACTCGGTACCCGGGCCTTTTACCTTGCTTAGGATGTCACGGCAGTCGGCTCCCAGGCCCGTACTCTGGGGTCTCTCTTGCAAAAGGGGGTTCTTTAGTGTAAAGTTTGTTTTGTGACGCCACCTGTGGGTTCCGGTAATGGTTGCGCTGCTGCAGACCTCCGGGGGTGATGAAATGGCAGCTGGGATTTTTCTGCTCCCCACAGGCGGAGCGGACCCCCAGGGCAGAGTTGATGGAAGAATGCAGGTGAAAGATGGCCAGGTCGAGGGGAATGACGGACACTCACACAGGGGATTCGCTTCAGTACCTTTACTGGTGTAACGGCAGGTATGGTCCAGGGTACTTGCTAGGAAGGGTGCACTTCTGGACTTCTCCCCAGTGAGCGGGTATAAGGCCTCCTGAACCGTGTCTCCCTCTCTCTAAGCTTCTAGCCAGCCTGAAACTTGGCCTAGCTTCTGTGTCGTGTTGCTCTCTCACCTGACCACTTGGTAGTAGGACCTTTCTTTGGCAACCACTATCCCTGGACGCCGGGGCCTTCGTGGTTCCTAGTACGGTTATTGCTGGTAGCTTCAGGATGACCAGGGGTCTGGAAGCCTCTTGGTAAGCCGGTTGTCCCTACTGGGTATAGAGGACCCTGTAGGCGCGGACCCGGTGTCCGGTTTGTGTCTTGGGGTGAGCCTATGATGCTCCTCTGCCGCCCTCAGCTCCTCTCTACTCTCCTTACTGCCTCTGGCCACACTCGGGGCCCTCAATCCAGCAGCAGACGAGCTGTGTCTTCACTGCTCTCAGTGGTAGCACACTCTCTGAACTCCCTCTCAGACTAAACTGAACTGCCTAACTCCACCCTCCATATATATATCCCTAACAGGGCTCCCTCTGGTGGTTTGAGGTAGAAGGGTGGAGGTGTCTGCATGCAATGAGGGCCTCTTGTGGAGAAGTCCATCCATGCACCCTTTTGGGTCCTGTGGTACCTGTGAACAGCAGGGTGCCACACTTGTGCCACCTGTACTGGACTGCACAGGGTCACAGCCCTTTTCCCTGGTCTCAGTGAGGCCCACATTTACACTCGTTGCTTTCCGGAGGTCTAACACACAACTCAGACCTTCTTATCTCTATTAAACTTTCCTGACAGTCCCACTGGGCCCTTGTGTACCCTTCTATGAGCTTCTGTCACCTACCAGTTTTAGGCTAGCGTCACACCACCGCACTTTCTCTCATCTGAGCGAATCAGGTCGATTATACAAATCACAATCTGATCTAACTCTGAACAGAGTTTGATCACAGTGTGATCTGATTTTCTCAGATGTGGAAAAGATGGAAAATTAACATTTTGTTCATCTTCTCTATTCTGTCTGTTCATGAAAATCAGACTGAACTCTGATGTCATCTGAGTGCGGTGCATGTGCTCCATGGACTCATTGACTTACATGGCCTTGTGCGGTCTAAGGAAAAAATCAGAAGTGATTAGCCCCATAGGCTAACATTGGTCCAAGTGCAATCCTATGATTTGTCAGACCGAAAATACAGTTGTCTGCAGAAGCCCTTAAGCTGACTTTTTGTTCAAGGCCACCACTACTTTTCTTACATCTATCAACTTGACTCTAGTACAGAACCATTTCTCACCGTGGGGAACTCCGGCTGCTCTCTGTACCATCTTCACTGTAAAATCTCACTATCGATCTCTCTACACATGAGGGTTATGGCGGTGACTCTGGCCTACTGACTGTGCCTCACCACAACGTGGCCTACTGCCTCTTTATTTAGCACTCTCCCTCTTGGCAGGAAAATCCATTTTCCTATCTTTTTTATACAGCCACACGACTCACTGCCGGTCACTCAACATTCTGTGCGACGAGATGCCACGCACTCCTCTTCACTCACTTGCAGTGAGAATTCGGCACCAATTTATCGATGAGAAGATGCCCAACTTTCACTTGTCAGTAGGGCAAATCAAAGTGTATTTAGTGTGGGCCTGACTATATAAAATAAAAGCGTATATCCTTACAGATTTGAACCTTCAAAGCGTGTTTTTATATCCTCCGTAGCACATCAATTCTTTCAGCGTTTTTCACCCATTTAAATGAATAGGGAAAAAATGCTAGTAAAAAAGCTCTAAAAATGTGCCTATTTTACACTGCGTTTTTCCTGCCAACAGCCTGCTGAAAAATCTGCTGAAAATACTAAACATGTGCACATAGCCTTACAGATCAATGTTTGGGGTTAGATTATTAATGATTATAGTTATGTCTATGGCCACCTAAACGGGGACATGTTATATATCGTGTAGGGTGAAGACAAGATAACATTGGGTGAAGTCTGTAACCATCTCTGACTTCCAAAGCTAAAGGGATTCACGGCTTCTTTGACAATGCTGGAAGACCTTGTTAAAGCCCCCATAACCTTAGGCAGAATTTGTCCAGACCTGCTGATTTTGGCAAGATCAACTGACCATCTAATGTGTATGGGGACCTTCTCCAGAATCTCCAAAAAAAAGGCCCCCAACCTCCCTAAAACCATAGAAGAAGTGGACATATTGTGATATCTAATGTTACCATGAGCGCAGCATCCAGTAATTATCACCCTTTTGGACCTTTTTCAGGAATGGCAGGAGGTTAATGTGTTTCATGAATCTGCCTGGTGCTGTGTACACAGAAATCCAATCCCTGGCAGCGCATGGAGATGACTCCGCTTTCAGAGACTAAATGCCCACACGTATTAAATAATTTATCTGCTCATGTCTGGCTCTCGCCAGTGTCTCACTTCTCCAGGGATTTGCAGCTCATATCTAAGGTGTCTTTTCTCAAATGTTCATTACATGCTCCAGACATCAAAAACATTCCTCTTCTACCCTGAATCTTTCGGTCATGGCACATTTTCAGGATGCTGACCACTGTTTTGACGTTTTGTGATAGTTATACAATCTTTGCAAAGGATGTTTATATTTTTGGCCTATATTGGTCAAAGTTGGCAGTTTTTTTGTTTCATAATGAAGGTTGGTTCTCTGTTTTTTAATGCAGTTCTACCTCCACTAGGGGGAGCCAAGGAGCTTACTATTGAGTGCAGAGATAGCTGTATTAAAGGGGTTGACTGCGACTTTAACATTGATGGCCTATCCCTAGGATAGATAGGTAATCAACGTCTGATCATGGGGGTGCAACACCCGGTACCCCCGTTGATCAGCTGTTCCCGGCCTCGGTGGCAGCCAGAAATGCTCAGATACGGAGCTGCACAGCTCTGTTGATGAAATGGTGGCCACTGCCTGGTACTGCACATCCGCCCCCTATTGATTTGACTAGGGGGCGGATGTGCAGTACCTGGCCGCGGCGACTATATTATCGGCAGAGCAGTGCAAATCCTTAACTGAGTAGTTTCTGGTCGCTGCCGTCACCGGGACTAGCTGATCGGCGGGGGTACCGGGTGTTACACTCCCACCAATCAGACATTGATGACCTATCCTAAGGCCATCAATGTTTAAGTCACTGACAACCTCTTTAGTCTGTCCATAGTGAGCTCCCCCTAGTGGTGGATGAAACAAGCCTGGATTTCATTATTTTACAGTTAAAAATAAGCAAATAAATTTTAGCTCTTCCCCTGAGTCCCCTATTATTTTATATTATTTAATTATTCAGCAAAGCATATTTATCCAGATTTTTCTTATTTATATCTCCTTTTTTTTTCCACAGGACCTTTAAAGGCAGTCCCATGCGGAAGTCTGGGAGAGCTGGGTAATTAAATGAAATGGGTTTGCTATATGTTCTCAGAGTTTTTTGTTTTTTTTGAGGCTTTCAAAACCAAAACATTTTTCAAGCAGAAACTATTTCAGGAAAAGTTTTTTGGGGGTGTTTTTAAAAGATTTTTTTTATTTTCCTGAATCGTTTTTGAAGATATTTTTAAATGCGTTTGCAGAATTTCTTTTCCCCTGTAGCATGCTTTGCAGCCTTTTGATCTGACAGTGCATAGTTTCGAGCAGATATCGCTTCAAATAAGAAACATGCACTTTTTTTTTTCTTTTGCACCAGGTATTTTTCAAAACATTTTCAGGAAACAAATTCTCAAAAAAACTCCTTACAATAGAAAAGAATGAGAAAAGTTTTCCAAGTGTTTCTGAAGTAGTTTTTAGAGGAGTATTTTGGCGTGGACAGAGGCTCCTTCTTCAGACAGGTTTACAAATCAAAAAAATCATATCGCCTGAAGAAGGAGCCTCTGTGCTCTCAAAGCTTGCAAATATAATTTTTCTGGTTAGCCAATAAAGGTATCACTCCGAGAATACTTTTGCCATGTTGGGCACAAAAGTATTTACATCGATTTTTCTGGCTTAGACGGTACCACAATATAACTTATGTATTCTACATCATTTTATTTTAGGGAGAATGTTCCGTGCCATGTGATTGGTGGTGTGCCCGCCGGTGAGCCGAAACAGGACGCTACACTTCCACTTGTAAGAAACTGCTTGTACAATGAAAAATTAGCAACGGTATGCAAAGATTACACGTGATACTTTGCTATCAAATATACCCTTCTCTGATGATAAGGTAGCCAGAGTATTGTAAGTCTACATATACACAGTCATATTAATATAGATAATGTAAAAATGAATGTAAAGCCAAAGAACACCAGTGCCAAGTGTACAAAGTGCCGCTAAGTGCAGCCGTGCCCCTTGCTGCTGCCTTGCAGGGAAAGATTGAAGTCACAGTTCTAATACTCTGATGGAGTGAGACCCTGAGCATTGCTGCTGACCCTGAAAGATGAGGGGCAGGGAAAATGAGCCAGATCAGTTTCACAGTCCTCTGAGAAAATCAGATCAGTGTCACCATGAAGTGAGAGATTCACAACCTGCTGATAGACTGAATGTGATCAGAGTCCTAGCCCTCTGCTGGCAGCAAGCGGTATAGCATGGCGGTGTAGCCCATGTGTATCAGGAGCACTGGCATTATCATAGTCCCTGTTGCCAGCGCTCTGTCTGCCCCAGTTGAATTATGGGAAACACAGCATGGCCCCATAAAATGTTATGAAGACATCTGTAAAGACAGAGGGATTTTATGAGCCATGATCTGCGGAGCGTGCTGTAAACCCAACCTTACATGCTTCAGAGACTACTAGCATCTGCTCCCATCCATTTCTTAAAGGAGAATAGAATCCATTCTCCAAGAAGAACTTTACTGCTCAAATGTCCTTTGCTATAGAGAATCTACCATGACCTGCTCCTGATGTGGCCACGATGGGCTTTCAGAAATACACACAGCATATAACTCCCTCCTCCAGTGATCTCCTACAAGAATGCTCCCTACATGGCCAGTCCGGCTGCTGGACCTGAGCCACAGAGCCTCCATGCGGCAACACCGGATATTGTACAGCTCCTTTAAAAAAAAATTGTATTTGTAAGAAAAACACTGAATACGTCTTGATTGAACAGATTGAAGCCATTTCTTAGACATACGTCTTTTCTACAATATTGGCAGCCAACCAATATGGATGTTGTTACTGTCTCCATGACGTCACCCTGATAAGATATAGAGAAAAGGAACAAACCTGCGTCCTGCTGCAGAATACAGGATGACTATGCAGAAATGCCATTCAGGAGTCACAGAAAGCTGGGTGTCAGGTTCTAAAGGAGATGTTATGGTGGCCATATTGGGTGGCACAAGTTTTCTAAAAAAAAAAAAAATAATGGGAAAAAAAATATCTTGGCAGTAGAAAATAACTTAAACAGGTTGTGCACCTGTATTAAAAAAATGTATACTCTGCTACAGGTTATCCATGCTATCACTTTTGGCATCAGTGACCAATGTCACCGCTGCAGACAGTGATTGCCTGCAGTGGCCTGAGATCGGCTTCTGAGATGATTTTTTTCCCCCTCTAAAGGTGTTATTTGTAGCCCTTTAGAGGGGGGGAAATCATTTTAGTAAATAAAAGAAAGCATTTAATACCTGTGGGTATCAAGGAGGGACCGGGGAGAAAAGTCACTGGTGGACATCATTACCTGCACAGTCTGGTGTGATTGACACCTGAGGACATCATCAAAAGCCCATCTAAAATCCTGCACATGTTACACTGTGTTCTAGTTCTGGCACATGCTGTGAAACAGGGTGTACTTGCGCAAAAAAGCGCCTGTCATACCCAACTATCTCATCCAAAGCTGCACTCTGCATCCTTTTCTCAGCAGCCGACCAGCTGGAATACCTTCTGGATGCGTTTCTGGTCTCTGGCATATAGGAGATGAAGCTAGAACAAATGTCTCCCACTACTACTACACTGAGCAGAAAACGGCCCATGAAATATAAGTGGAAGACAGAGTGGGAAAAATAGTTACCAGTGATACACTGTATCCTGGTCCAGCTTGTAACAAGAGAAGCATTATGGGAAAAATATAATCCAATTCAGATGGTAAAGAAGCGAGGAAGGTGAATAAATGATACCTTGATATTTGTGATCAGGTGTCTTATTCCAGAGAATAATGCTTTCCTTAATATGTAAATGAGCTGTTAAGATCTATGGGCCGGACATAGATCTCAATGAGAATCTGCCCCCAGAGATTATTTTAAATAAAAGGGGAGTTACCAGTGTGAGACATGTAGATCAGGAGAGCAGACTGTCAGTCATTACATGTCTCACACTGGAAACACCACCTTTTATTTATAGTAATCTCTGGAGGCAGATTCTCATGCAGATCAGTGTCCGGTCCATAGCCTCCAACAGCTCTTTTATATATAAGAAAAATGTGGATTTCAGACATCAGATTGCAGATGTTAAGGTGTCATTTTATTCAGCTTCCAGTGACCTACATGCCCATATAGACGGCTTAGGAGGGCTGATCCCACTGACAGATTCACTAAAATGCCTCTCATTAACATAAAGGCATCTGCTCAGGCTGCTAATAACACTTTCTAAAGACCAGAAGCAGGACGGTCAGGTAGTGGTGATGGGTTGGGGGCATATATGATCTAAAAGCTTTTTGTTAGGATCATACTAAAGTTTTATATTCTTAGGAAGGAGAACAATGAAATACAAGATGGTCTGTGGTAGAATCAGCTCCTGCCAGTACCAAGAACCCTGACATGTTCCTCAGGAGCTGCCATGAATCACGACTGTCAATGACAAGGTCTAGCGAGGGGGCTACACATACACTGTTGATTTCCCAGCTATTTAATTCCTGAACTCTTTAAATTATGTACATTTAACAGAACTGGGGTTGGTAGAAGTTCCTGACATATTACTGAGCTGAGATTGTGTAATATGCCCCTAAATATTACTGAATAACTCACTCCTTATAGGCCTGAAATTAATTAATAGAGTTATTCTACACCTAAAGATGATTAAATTATTAAAAACTAAAATATATAGTGTTACATGTTTAATTCATAGGTGAAGGGATCAGCAGCTATCAAACACTTCTGATAACACTTATCAGAATAACAAAGGATCAGACAAAACTGAATTCCAACCTGCCGGATCCTTTTTGCTTTTCTAGCTGACATTTGAGGAGCATTGGACTAATGGTCCCTTCAGATGAGCCGATCCTTTATACAGGGACGACGAAACAATGATGGGTAACTATAGAACAATTGCTAATACAGTCATGCTGCTCCCCATGCAGCATCATGATATCAGCTGCATCGTGTTACCGGCGGCATCATGTTATGCTGCGTGCCCACTATGCGTTTTTCAAGTGTTTTTGCCGCTCAATTTCCGCAGCAAAAACGCTTGATAATACGTGTCCTATGGTCCCCAATGATGATCCGCATGTGCTGTGCACATGCTGCGGAAATTTCCACTGCGGATTATCATTGCGGAAAAATCCGCAGCATGTCCATTAATTTTCCGGACATGCAGCGTAATTGCCTTCATTGACTTGCATTGAATCGCTTAATATCCGTATGAACACATTTGCAGAGACGGATATCATACGGTTCAATGTGCGGATGGTACCCGGGTTTGGAGAAGACTCATCTAGACTCGGGTACCATAGAACCTGTTAAAAAAAGAATTTAAAATAAAAAATAAAGATTATACTTACCTTCTGATGGCCCCCGGTGTTTTCTCCGCTACGTCCGGTCTGTTGTATGGGTCGCGGTGGTGTGAAAGGACCTGCCATGACGTCATTTAGTCATGTGACAGGTCACACGACCGCTGACGTCAGCGGTCGCGTGACCTGTCACATGACTAAATAATGTCACCGCAGGTACTTTCACACCACCGCGAGACACCGGGGAGACCGGACGTAGCGGAGAAAACACCGAGGGCCATCAGAAAGTAAGTATAATCTTTATTTTTTATTTTTTACCATTCTTTTTTTTTTACTATTACTTGGTCACACTATATAAATCCATGCCGGTTGCATGGATTTACATAGTGTGACCAAATTGTATAGCACTTTAGCATCACTTGGAAAAGCGCTTGATAACCCGCATGCAAAAACGCTTCACAAACGCTTCTAACTGGCAGGAAAAACAGATGTAAAATCCGCATGCGTTTTTCCTGCCAGGGAGAAGCAGAAAAAATATGCAGCATTTCTGCATCGTGAGCACTTAGCCTTTTTGGTGACATCGTGTTATCGGCGGCATCATGTTATCGGCAACGTCATGTTATTGGCGGCGTCATGTTATCGGCTGAATCATGCTATCGGTGATGTCATGTTATCGCTGGCGTCATGTTATCGGCTGAATTATGCTATCGGTGATGTCATGTTATCGGTGGCGTCATGTTATCGGCAGCACATGTCTTGTTTAGACAGGAGACAATGAAGATGTTTAGGCATGCAGAAAAATAATTGCGTGCAACAAACAAGTATTTTGCACATTTGTCGAGTAACTGGCAGGCTGTTTAGATGGGATGATAGTCGGGAATGAATGTTCCTAGGAATGCTCATTCGCCAATTATGTTCAGGTTGTTCATAGACATTAGATCGATTGCCTAATTATTAGATGTTGAGCGAACGTGCTATCCGAGCATGCTCGAGTGTTATTCGAGTGTCTTCTGCGTGCTCTGCTAATGTATTTGTCTCCCTGCAGCTGCATACAGACACAATACATGCGGGGGATTGTGTGTTTGTCACTACTAATTATACAAAAAAAAAATCATTGCCACCTCAAAGGGGTTACCCCATCTGGACAGCTCATTTTCTGAAAGATCTGGTGCTGACATGACAGGTCTCTGGCAGAACACTTGATGCTTAGTCCTCCAGTGTAGGAGTCATTCTCTACAGCAACTCTTAGATCTGTGTTTCAGGCAGGCAGGTCCCTCTATGATGTAAGTATGTACTAATGATACAACTGGGGTTCATGGAGACAACCACTGTCCACCTGCCTTATAAACATCAAAGAGGCACATACCCCAATCAGAACCCCCCTTATGAGCCAGAACAGAGAGATGATCTGTCTAGGTGGCTCCCTTCCTTGTATTACATTAGTTATCTGCATGGCCAGCGTGTAATTCTACATATCCCCAGCAGCCACCATAGCAGTGGAGATGCCTGGTGGGCCGAGGCTACCACTGACAATATCCGCTGTGTGCCAGAGGTATTGGGAGCAGAACATGGGGCAGTTGTCTGATACTCCCGCTGCTGCATACTGAGAGTGAATGTAGTGGTATACTGGGGCTGTACAGAATCAAAACGTCAAGGTCCAATTCCTATGTTTTTTTTAAATTTCTTCATCCGTTAGCTACAAGTAATGTATGTACAGTGAATACTTCGCAGACACTATCTTCTGCCTTTTCGAGCGCTGCTCCGGTCTTCTGCATGATGTGAACGCTGCTCTGTCTTCTCGGCTCACACTGCCGACCCTTAGTTCCTTTCTTAATGTACGTCTATGACAGTCTTGTTCTGAGTTTCATAAGTTTACATTGAGAAAGTGACTTCCAGTCACAGAGAAGATGCTGTAGTGAGCCGGCCGGTCACATGATCCCAGAGAGGACCGGATCAACGCTGGAAACGGCAGAAGAGAGCGAATGGTAAGTATTTTAATCCATACACTGACTATATAATACTGATAGCTAACCGATGGGAAAATAAAATAAAAAATACAGCCGGGAGTACTTTAATGTAACAATAAGGTAGATAATGTGAAAGCTCCAGGAGCAGACACAGACAGAAGAGGGAGCTGTGCAGCCCAATAGCTCTTCATAATGCACAATGCCACCTGTTTTGAAAGTGGCCCTTTATTTTGGGCTCCTGTGCAACTTCACCAGTTGCACCAATGTTATGTCCACGCCAGGAAAGCTCCAACATACATATCAGTCCTGCCTACTCATGACATCTCTGATCTAATGACCCAGACCCAGTTTTGGGGTACATTCCTGACTTGTGACAATGCAGAGGATTTTCCCTTTAAATTTTCCAGCGGAAAATCAGCTGAGTTTTACCGTATGAGATTTAAAAAAATGTACAGACTGCGAAAAATATCTCCATGTATGTTGATCAGAAATGGAAAGGGGGAAATGTGCAGCATTGGAAATGCAACATAGGAACATTCCCTGCTACTTCCTCCATAACACCTACAGCTCAGACGCAGGATTTGTTTTGCTCTATTAATAAAGGAGTAAAATCATGGGAGTGACTCAAGAAAATGTCTAAATGAAAATATGACCCCTTTAGCAAGAGATTTCCAAATTATTAGCATCTGGGATTTCATTCTATTTACCCTATGGAGCCAAAAGGCAATTCAGCCCTATATAAATATTATGTCAGAGACCGGTATATTATAGGGGCATCTACTGGCAAACAGTCTTTCTTCTATGGCTGCAAACATCTTCGCTATAAAACTGTGGATGTGGCTCCTGAATGTGGAAATTCAAACAGATTTCTAAGATTTTGCAATCTGGATTCCTGAACCATTTTAATAAAAGCGCCACCTTGTGGTTGATTTTTGTATTTTTTTTTCTTTTAAATAATTTTCAGCTTAGCTCTAAAAATATAAAACAAATCCATGTAAATGGCATTAATTTGTTGCAGAATATTATTATTTCACTTTAATAAATTAAAAATGTTATTGATACATTAAACCATGTTATAAATATAATTATGAAACATAATTACAGTTATAAATAGGACAAATAATCTTATTAATTGTAGAGTAATAACTAGTAGATTAAAAATAAAATCAGGGGAATCCAGTAAATGTTTTGGGTGGTAATCTGCAGATCTGATGGTTTCAATATTTAATGACAGAGGATAGATACAAATAGTATGAAAGTGAATTGCAGCATCCGCCACCATGAGTCAATGACAGAACCAATCATTATTCTACTTGTTTCAAAAAAATGAAGTGATTGACCAAAAGCTACCAAATAACTATTCTACCTATATTGCCTATATATTTGCAACTGTAATATTAAATAAAATATTAGGGATAGTGAAATTATTATACTATTGATTTTTTTTATTAACAATAATAGTATTAATTCATATTGAATGCGAGTCTCAGCAACATAATCTGTTGTGCCTGATAACGTGGGGATAGTTCATTTGTAGTATAATTGCATAATATATATATACCGTATATATATATATATATATATATATATATATATATACATATATATATATACGGTATATATATATATATATATATTCCACTTATTTCCATTGAAGTGCTGCTTCCATTCAGATATCAATAAAAGCAGCAATTCAATGGAAATAAGTGGAAAAAGGTAGACTTTGTTCTCCCAGATACATGTGTCGTTTTAGCTTCTCATTTGAAGACTTTCTCAGCTGAAACAATGCATGTATATTGGTGGATAAAGTCCACCTTTTTCACTTATTTTCATGGAAGTGCCTCTATTTTCTCTATATTTAGAGGTTTTTTTTGTTGGTTACTTGTGGAAGTATTACACCCACAGCAATAGGACTGTTCTAATATTTTTCTATATATAACATTATATATATATATATGTTACAAATATGTATATATATATATATAACATTATATATATATATATGTTATATATATGTATATATATATATATATATATATACATACATATACACACACAATTATATAGATAGATAGATAGATAGATAGATAGATAGATAGATAGATAGCTATATCTATACATAGATATATAGATAGATATTTAGATCTATCTACCATCTATCTATTAGATATCCACATAGTAAATTGTATTGTTTATTCTGATATATAATATGAACGCTATAATAATACCATTTACTCTGTACTTGAAATGACATGTTGGCTAACACATTTTGCTGCTGTTTTAGGAAAATATTTATTTTCTGCTTATTTTGAAATTTGGACAAAAAAAAGAAATCCAAATCTGATGTATACTGCAGCACTAAATCTATCCAGGAGTAGGTATAGCATCATAATGAAAATTATATATATATATATATGTGTGTGTGTGTGTGTGAAATTATAACATTTTCAGGTATAACAGTTTCTATAACGTCTGAGTAACTGAACACAAAGATGATGATAATAATAATAATGCTTGTAAGAATTAGAGAAATAATACATTACAGTTCAAGTATATATTTTTTAAGAATTAAACTTCTATCAAAAAATTATCCATTCCTTACATATGACACATATAAATTCCGTGTTTAAAATAAAATACAGAATCCATTTTTTTTATAGAGATAAATATTTGTGTCACATTGGAAAAGTAATTGTAGCATTAAGAGGAATTAGATTGTGGTGATTTTGTGTATTTTTGTTTGTATCTTGTTAGGTTCTCGTTTTTCCCCTCAATGTCCTGTATTTAGTTTTTTTCCACTCTTCTATTTTATATTCGTTTACAAATCCTTTTTTTTCGTTGGTGTTAGAGAATCATAAAGGACGGAACTTTAAAAAAAATATTAGAACTTTGATTAAGTATTAATCATAAAAGCTCAATTTATAAGGAATTACATAGAAATCCAAGAAGAAATAGCAAATTGAGCATTTGTAGGAAACCAGAATTGAATGTCAAGATAGAAATATTTTCTCTAAATTTGCAAAATTTCATTAAATATTATTTGAAAACTATCTGTGCCATTACATTTCCAAAATGAAAAATTATTATTTTTTGTTGCACCTGACTGATCAATTCAACTATATCTATTCAGGACTTGGTATTTAGATATGATTAATACAGCAAAGGTTAAAATAGGTATTTTCCTAAAACAAAATGGCAACAATTGGGATTTTTGTCTCCGATTCTTTACATTATATAGCATCACCATATTACTACAGCTGTAAACTGGATCCCGCCCTAAATGACCCTCCTGTCTGATCTACTGCTCGACAGAAACCCGCTCCAGACAATTTCATCATCAGTCAGCTAAACAATATAATAGGCACGTCCATAATATAATAGGCGCGTCCATAATATAATAGGCGCGTCCATAATATAATAGGCGCGTCCATAAGCCGCCCCCTGGTTCTTAAAGATGGTATCTGTCATTGCAGCACCACTAAAGATTCGAGTAATGAAGGGATCAAACCAATATAAATAAAATCTTACAGATATTTGGATTCTTCAGGCTTTATCAATTTGTTCAGCATTTATGGAATATTGGAAGGATTGATCTCTCTGTATTTAGGAAACCATCCAATGTTATGTTATTTTAGTTAAAAAAAACAAACAAACGACCTCTTGTTTTCTGTTTAAATAATTAAAAACATCTGATGTTAATTTTAAAATATTAATGAAACAAACTTGTGGTGGTAAAGGTTTTTTTTTTCTTTTAGAGAACAAACCGTATTAGAAAGTGCAGAAGAAATCTTGCATTAGCTCTACTTAACAACATGCGCTTTTTCACCACATGGTGGCGCTATTACACAACTCAAAATTTCCCTTTTAGCTTCTTGCAGTGTAAAGTCTATAAAGACCTGTGTTTTATTCTCTTTAATTTGCAATTTCCACCTTTAGAGGCGTCTATCACATGAGTAAACCTTTGGTCCAGGTAATACCTGCATATTTTTTTTTTTTACCAGAAAATGTATCATCCAAACTGCATTACTTTAATATTCTCTGAATTGGATGCTCCATAAATCCCTTTGTTCTTGTAGTCGCACCACCAACTTCCCACCGCTAATCAGCCTAGACCTGTAAGAGAAGGTGAGACACCTCATACTTGCCAAAATAAAAGGCTATTTGCAAAAAATAAAATTATACCCTATCCATAGGACGGTGGATAACGTGCTGATCGCTGGGGGTCCAACTGCTGAGATCCCCAAGCAATCCTTAGAAACTTTAATACATTTTTCTCCTTTTAATATTTAGCAACATTACCTGTCAATATATGAAAATGGCTGCAAGATTGAAAAAGGATGGGGAGTGGGGAGGGGACCTCTGGTTCACAGAGAGGATGCACACCCAATTTTGAACACTAGGAGGCGATAAAGGTCTATATATCTGCATATACGGCTTTCTTCTGTTTATAGTAATTGAATATTTATACAGATCAGCTTTAAAAAAACAAATTATAATCCTGATTTTATTACAAAGCTTTTAATAAAGTTGTAAAAAAAAAAAGTAAATATCTTCTATGCTCTGTAGTGGTCTCATGTTTATGGAAAACTGACCTTCCAACACTAGATGGTGCTATAGGAGAGATACATGCTCTTATATTATAATCGCTCACTCCTGGTGATTTTTCTAATAATAATGATAATAATCTTTACTTATATAGCGTCAACATATTCCGCAACGTTTATAATTCAGAGGTTCATATACAACAGTCATAAGTAACATAGCTAAAGATAATACAATAATTAAAGCAAAAATAATGACGACCCTGCTCGTAAGAGCTTACAATCTACAATGAGGTGGAGGTGACACAAAGTACAGGGGCTTATCCAGCCATCTTGAGGGGATGAGGGATAGATAAAGGCTGCATGGGCTCATCACCAGCCAGTATCTGTAGTGCTTTTTTTTGCGGTGGAGTTTGGAGAAATGGGCTATAAAAATATAAAAAGGACTTCGATTAGGGAACGTGATAGGCCACCCTAAACAGGTGTGTTTTTAGGGAGCGCCTAAAACTGTGTAAGTTGTGGTTCGTCCTAATTTCTTGGGTTAGAGCATTCCAAAGAATAGGTGCAGCTCGGGAGAAGTCTTGGGGCCGGGAGTGGGAGGTATGGATTAGTGCGGATGTTAGTTGAAAGTCACTTGAGGAGTGTAGAGAACGGGTAGGCCGATAAACAGAAATAAGGGAAGAGATGTAGGGGGTGCTACACTGTGGAGAGCTTTGTGGGTGAAAACAAGCAATTTAAATTGGATCCTATAATGTATGAGCAGCCAGTGCAATGACCGGCACAGAGCCAAAGCGTCTGAGTAACGATTAGCCATATAGATGACCCTGGCTGCTGCATTAAGGATTGACTGGAGA
Source organism: Phyllobates terribilis (assembly GCF_046119375.1). Taxonomy (NCBI): domain Eukaryota; kingdom Metazoa; phylum Chordata; class Amphibia; order Anura; family Dendrobatidae; genus Phyllobates; species Phyllobates terribilis. The sequence continues at coordinate 152,005,868 of NW_027362762.1, forward strand.
GGGGAAAATCGAGTGAGGGGGAGGCCAATTACTGGAGAGTTAGGCTGTGTGCCCACGATGTGTTTTTTAAGCGTTTCCACAGTGGTAAAAAACGCTGCAGAAATGCTTAAAATACGCATGGTAGAAGGCCTGCCATGTTCCCCAATGATAATCTGCATGTGCTGTGCACATACTGTGGAAATTTCCGCTGCGGATTATCATTGCGGAAAAAAACGCAGCACTACCAATTATTTTGCGGAAGTGCTGCGGTTTCGCCGCCATTGACTTGCATTAGAACGCGCCAATTCCGTAAGACTGCATCTGTACATGCGTAATTGGCGCGTTCTAATGTGTGGATGGTACCCGGGTGTAGAGGAGAGGAGAGTCTCATCCACACCCAGGTACCATTTAAAAGCTGTAAAAAAAGAATAAAATAAAAAATAAAGATTATATTCACCTTCCGACGGCCCCTGGACTCCTTCTCTGTGCTTGCCGAGAGATCGCCCAGGACTGAAGGACCTGCGCTGATGTCACAGTCATGTGACGGCAGGTCCTTCAGTACAGCGTACCGCAATCTGCCGGCAGCCAGGACAGGAGCGCAGCAAGACAGCAGGGGCCATCGGAAGTTAAGTATAGGTTTATTTTTTATTTTTTACCATTCTTTACGGTCACTCTATATAAATCCATGCCGGTTGCATGGATTTATATAGTGTGACCGAGTTGTTAAGCACTTTCCAAGTGATGCTAAAATCGCTTGGAAAGCGCTTGTCAACCCGCATGCGGAAACACATGTGAAGAACGCTTCACATCCGCATGTCCCTGGCAGGAAAACGCATGTACAATCCGCATGTACAATCCGCATGTACAATCCGCATGCGTTTTTTTCTGCCAGGGAGATGCAGAAACGCTCAGGAAAAAATCCTGAGCATTTCTGCATCGTGGGCACATAGCCTTACAGTAGTCAAGGCGGGAGTGGATCAGGGCAACAGTGAGAGTTTTTGTTGTTTCCAAGATGAGAAAGGGGCGGATTCTAGAGATGTTCTTCAGGTGCAAGCGACAAGAGCGGTCAAGAGATTGTATGTAGGAGGTGAAGGAAAGATTGGTGTTAAACACAACGCCCAGACAGTGCGCCTGCTGGCTCGGCATTATTGTGGTGCCACACACGGAGAGGAAGATGTCAGATTTAGGGAGGTGAGTAGATGGCGGGAGCAGAAGAAGTTCAGTTTTGGAAATGTTGAGTTTCAGATAGAGAGCGGACATGATGTTGGAAACTGCAGCCAGACAGTCACTAGTGTTCTGTAGTACAGTGGGGGTAAGGTCAGGGGATGAGGTGTATAGTTGTGTGTCATCAGCATAAAGATGGTACTGAAAACCAAATTTGCTGATGGTCTGTCCAATTGGGGCTGTGTAGAGAGAGAAGAGAAGAGGGCCAAGGACTGAACCCTGAGGAACCCCAATAGTGAAAGGAAGGGGGGAAGAAGTAGAGCCAGCAAACGATACACTGAAAGAGCAGTCAGATACAGTTCAGACCAAAAGTTTGGACACACTTTCCCAGTTAAAGATTTTTCTGTATTTTCATGACTTTGAAAATTGTACATTCACACTGAAGGCATCAAAACTATGAATTAACACATGTGGAATTATATACTTAACAAAAAAGTGTGAAACAACTGAAAATATGTCTTATATTCTAGGTTCTTCAAAGTAGCCACCTTTTGCTTTGATGACTGCTTTGCACACTCTTGGCATTCTCTTGATGAGCTTCAAGAGGTAGTCACCGGAAATGGCTTTCACTTCACAGGTGTGCCCTGTCAGGTTTAATAAGTGGGATTTCTAGCCTTATAAATGGGGTTGGGACCATCAGTTGTGTTGTGCAGAAGTCAGGTGGATACACAGCTGATAGTCCTACTGAATAGACTGTTAGAATTTGTATTATGGCAAGAAAAAAGCAGCTAAGTAAAGAAAAACGAGTGGCCATCATTACTTTAAGAAATTAAGGTCAGTCAGTCCGAAAAATTGGGCGAACTTTGAAAGTGTCCCCAAGTGCAGTTGCAAAAGCCATCAAGCGCTACAAAGAAACTAGCTCACATGAGGACCGTCCCAGGAAAGGAAGACCAAGAGTCACCTCTGCTTCTAAGGATAAGTTTATCTGAGTCACCAGCCTCAGAAATCACAGGTTAACAGCAGCTCAGATTAGAGACCAGGTCAATGCCACACAGAGTTCTAGCAGCAGGCACATCTCTACAACAACTGTTAAGAGGAGACTTTGAGCAGCAGGCCTTCATGGTAAAAATAGCTGCTAGGAAACCACTGCTAAGGACAGGCAACAAGCAGAAGACACTTGTTTGGGCTAAAGAACACAAGGAATGGACATTAGACCAGTGGAAATCTGTGCTTTTGGTCTGATGAGTCCAAATTTGAGATCTTTGGTTCCAACCACCGTATCTTTGTGCGACGCAGAAAAGGTGAACAGATGGACTCTACATGCCTGGTTCCCACCGTGAAGCATGGAGGAGGAGGTGTGATGGTGTGGGGGTGCTTTGCTGGTGACACTGTTGGGGATTTATTCAAAATTGAAGGCATACTGAACCAGCATGGCTACCACAGCATCTTGCAGCGGCATGCTATTCCATCCGCTTTGCGTTTAGTTGGACCATCATTTATTTTTCAACAGGACAATGACCCCAAACACACCTCCAGGCTGTGTAAGGGCTATTTGACCAAGAAGGAGAATAATGGGGTGCTACGCCAGATGACCTGGCCTCCACAGTTACCAGACCTGAACCCAATCGAGATGGTTTGGGGTGAGCTGGACCGCAGAGTGAAGGCAAAAGGGCCAACAAGTGCTAAGCATCTCTGGGAGATTGTTGGAAGACCATTTCCGGTGACTACCTCTTGAAGCTCATCAAGAGAATGCCAAGAGTGTGCAAAGCAGTCATCAAAGCAAAAGGTGGCTACTTTGAAGAACCTAGAATATAAGTATGTAATTCCACATGTGTTAATTCATAGTTTTGATGCCTTCAGTGTGAATGTACAATTTTCATAGTCATGAAAATACAGAAAAATCTTTAAATGAGAAGGTGTGTCCAAACTTTTGGTCTGTACTGTAGGTAGGAAGAGAACCAGGAGAGAGCAGTGTCCTTTATGCCGATTAGGTGGCGCATAGAGAGTAGGAGGTGGTGATCAACAGTGTCGAAAGCTGCAGAGAGGTCAAGAAGAATGAACAGAGAGTAGTCACCATTACGTTTTGCTGTCAGAAGGTCATTGGTTACTTTGATGAGTGCTGTTTCTGTAGAATGTAGGGGGCGGAAGCCAGACTGTGATGGGTCTAGAAGAGAGTGAATGGAGAGGTAATGGGTAAGGCGGGAGTAAACCAGGCACTCCAAGAGTTTAGAGATGAAGGGGAGATTGGAGACTGGTCTGTAGTTGTTTGTGCAGGAAGGGTCAAGAGAGGGCTTTTTTAATAATGGAGTAATGATGGAGTGTTTGAAGGAGGAGTGGAGGATACCAGAAGAGAAGGAGGGGTTGAAGATTTTAGTTAGGTGAGCAGTGACAACTGAAGAGAGAGAATGGAGTAGATGTGAGGGAATGGGGTCAGTGGTGCATGTAGTGGGATGAGAAGAAGAGAAGAGCCTGGAGACTTCTTGTTCTGTGACTGGGTCAAATGTGGAGAGTGATCCAGAGGAGTTGGGAGGGATGGGAGTCACGGCACTTGGTGGCTGGGAGCTGATTTCCTGACAGATGGTGTCTATTTTCTCTGTCAAGTAGGAGGTCAAGTCCTCAGCACAAATGTCCATGATGGGAACCTGCGCTTTAGGACTGAGGAGGGAGTGAAAGGTGTTGAAGAGTTTTTTGCAGTTATTGGATAGTGAGGAGATCAGGGTGGTGAAGTAGGACTGTTTGTCGAGGTGAAGGGCAGAGTTATAGGTTTTTAACATAAATTTGTAGTGGATAAAGTTTTCTAGTGTGCAAGTTTTCCTCCATAGGCATTCGGCACTTCTAGAGCATCGCTGGAGTAGTCGGGTTTGCGGTGTGAGCCAGGGCTGTTTTACTCTGTGTTTAGAGGTTCTGAGGGTGAGGTGCGTTACTTGGTCCAGGGTGCTAATGAGAGCGTCATTGTAGTGATTTACAGCCAGGTCAGGACAGGAAAAAGAGGAGATTGGGGACAGTGATGAGTGAAGGGAGTCTGGAAGTGTATGAGGGTTAATGGCTTGTAGATTTCTGAATGTGTGATAGGTAGGAATGTGCTGGGGAGGCCAAGGATTTGTGAGCGTGAAGGAGAGAATGTTATGATCAGAGAGGGGAAATGGGAGTTATCTAGGTAGGGGATTGGACAAAGCTGGACAAATACCAGATCAAGGGTGTTTCCGTCTTTATGTGTCTCAGAGGTTGAAAACTGTGAGAGGCCAAGAGAAGTGGCTAAAGATAGAAGCTGGGATGCGGATGAGGAGGTGGGGCTGTTTATGGGGATGTTGAAGTCTCCCAGGATAAGGGTTGGTAAATCTGAGGACATGAAGTACGGCAGCCAGGCAGAAAAATGTTCAAGCAACTGGGTGGGTGATCCTGGGGGACGGTATACAATCGTTACTCTGAGGGAGAGAGGATGGAAGAGCCTGATGGTGTGGACCTCAAAAGAAGGGAAGGAGAGTGATGGAACTGGGGGGATGACCTGGAAGGTGCATTGTGGGGACAGGAGTAAGCCGACTCCACCACCAAGTTTGTTCGCAGGTCTCGGGGAATGGGAAAAATGCAAGCCACCATGAGAAATAGCGGCAGGGGAGACAGTGTCAGAATCCTGGATCCATGATTCAGTGACGGCCAGCAGATTGAGAGAGTTGGTCAGAAAGTAATTGTGCAGGAAAGAAAGGAAAGAAAGCTTGTTGCATACAGACCATGGATTCCACAGTGCACAATTGAAGGAGGGAGATGAAGGAGTACGACTGATGTTAATAAGGTTAGCAGGATTTCGATGCGAGATGGGGGAGGGGTTGAGGTTGGTGGAGGGTGGTCCGGGGTTAGGAGAGATATCCCCTGAAGTGAGTAGTAGCAGTAAAAAGAGAAAGAACAGATTGTTTTTGGATTTGTGACATGGTTTCTTTTGCAATATCTTTGGATAAGATAGAGTGAGATTGTTCAGAAAATTAAAAAGAGCATGGGAGTTGTACATGGGAGAGGGCAGGAGAGAGGGGCAAATGTGGATGAGTGGTGATGGAGGGGGGATGGGGCGGTGAATGTGGATAAAAAAAAGCACACAGGAATATGGATGTAGGAATAAAGTACATAGTTAGAAGAGAATACAAAGTGTGCGTTACCTGACTCCTGCCCTGAATGTCTGCCATTGAAATGACTGTCAGACACTTGTCAAATAGGACACTTTGCTGAAGAGGACACGTGCATGCACCCCACACTGCGTGCACCCTCTATGATGCATCTAGATTTATGGGAAAGACTATAGCATCAGGTGAGAGGGATTGTGGGAGCTGCTTGTGGATAAATTAGCAGCAGCTCAACTCACCAGGGGGTGGAGAGCTGATCAAAGACTCTATGCCTGACACAGTATAACACCTTCCATCAGATAGAGTTTAAAATGATGGTAGGACAGACATATATCAGTAAATATTGAATGCAATACAACAGATAACATAGCACAAATACAGCAAGCATAGACATTATACCAAAATTAGTTTCAAGATGAAAATTCAGCAAATGAAAATTCAGCAGATGACAAACACAGCAGACCACCAGAAAGGACACTAATAAAAATCTATCAAGTCTATGAAAGTCCATGGAAGGAAAGCGAGTCCTCGGACACCAAAAGAAAGCTGAACAGCCTGGGAGAGACTGACCACAATCAGCTTTAGGCCTCATTCACATGTCACGTGTCATTCATGTGTCTGTTTTTACCATCAGTGTCTTTCCAGGATGGATAAGAAATAAATGACAAAGCTGCTTCTATACTTTGTAATGTTAATCACGGACAGCGCACAGATTGTGCACTGATGCCATCCGAGTGCTGCACATGTTCTTCATGGACACATAGACTTGTATTGTCCCTTGTCATCCGTGCTGCCAGAAAAAAATGAACATGTCTCTGTGTATTTGCATGGATACAAAGTCTGTAAAAAACACGGAAATGTGAATAGCGGCATAGATTATGATGGGTACATGTTGTATCCGTGAAAAAAACTGATGCAACACGTACCGTGCATTGTGAAAGTATTTGGCCCCCTTGAACTTTTCTACCTTTTGCCACATTTCTGGCTTCAAACATAAAGATATAAAATTCTAATTTTTTGGGGAAGAATCAACAACAAGTGGGACACAATTGTGAAGTGGAACCAAATTTATTGGATATTTTAAACTTTTTTAACAAATTAAAAACTGAAAAGTGGGGCGTGCAATATTATTCGGCCCCTTTAATTTCAGTGCAGCAAACTCACTCCAGAAGTTCAGTGAGGATCTCTGAATGATCCAATGTTGTCCTAAATGACTGGTAATGATAAATAGAATCCACCTGTGTGTAATCAAGTCTCCGTATAAATGCATCTGCCCTGTGATAGTCTCAGGGTTCTGTTTCAAGTGCAGATACCATCATGAAGACCAAGGAACACAGCAGGCAGGTCCGAGATACTGTTGTGGCGAAGTTTAAAGCTGGATTTGGATACAAAAAGATTTCCCAAGTTTTAAACATCTCAAGGAACACTGTGCAAGCAATCATATTGAAATGGAAGGAGTATCAGACCACTGCAAATCTACCAAGACCCGGCCGTCCCTCTAAACTTTCATCTCGAACAAGGAGAAGACTGATCAGAGATGCAGCCAAAAGGCCCATGATCACTCTGGATGAACTTTTTGTCCACAATGCACAACGATATGTTTGGCGTAAAAGGAACACAGCTCATCAACCTCAAAACACCATCCCCACTGTCAAACATGGTAGTGGCAGCATCATGGTTTGGGCCTGCTTTTCTTCAGCAGGGACAGGGAAAATGGTTAAAATTGATGGGAAGATGGACGGAGCCAAATACAGGACCATTCTGGAAGAAAACCTGTTGGAGTCTGCAAAAGACCTGAGACTGGGACGGAGATTTATCTTCCAACAAGACAATGATCCCAAACATAAAGCAAAATCTACAATGGAATGGTTCAAAAATAAACGTATCCAGGTGTTAGAATGGCCAAGTCAAAGTCCAGACCTGAATCCAATCGAGAATCTGTGGAAAGAGCTGAAAACTGCTGTTCACAAACGCCCTCCATCCAACCTCAATGAGCTCGAGCTGTTTTGCAAGGAAGAATGGGCAAGAATTTCAGCCTCTCAATGTGCAAACTGATAGAGACATACCCCAAGCGACTTGCAGCTGTAATCGCAGCAAAAGGTGGTGTTACAAAGTATAAACTAGTGATGAGCGAGCATACTCGCAAGTACTCGGTACTCGCCCAAGCATCTCCGTACTCGAGTATTTGTGAGATGCTCGGGCGGATGCTCGGGTCCCCTCCCTGCATGTTTGGCGCTCTTTAGAGCGCCAATCAACATGCAGGGATTGCCTGCCACTCATTGTAATGCCGGAGCCATGATAGTTGTGGCATTACAGTGATTGGATGGCCGCACAGCGTCATCGGGTCTATATCAGACCTGGTGCCGCTGTGCTCGTCACAGTCACTCCGGAATCAGGCAGAGTAGGGAGAGGTGCTGCTGCGTCAGGGAGAGATTTTCTTGTGTATTAGGTAGTGTAGGGAGAAAAACCCTACATTACACATATCCATCTTAACAAACAGTCCTTCTGAGGACTAATCCATCTGCAGAGATATCAGGCAAGCAGGGTATATAGACAGACAGTGTATATAGCAGACTGCAGTGCTGCTGTTAGATATTTCTATACAAAGGCCCTGGTCTCAGGGGCCAGGAATATTTTTTTTGGATCTTAATCCTCATTATTTGCTTAAAAAGCAATCCAGAGAACACCGTTTTTCTGCACCATTTGCTTGTTGGCACTGCAGAATACAGCCAGGTCCTTCCATATTACAGCGCTAGAAAGCCAGCTATTTAAAGCCAGCTATTTATGTTTTCTCTGTCACACGGATCACATATACATTGTCAGAAAATACTGCCATTTCTGGCCTCCATTAAAAATTTCTTTCAGTGTGTCAGTGAAGCAATTCACACCAGTTTGCTGTTCAAACTACTCACCTACAGGCCAGGTATTTAAAATTCTGTTTTCTTCATCACACGGATCACATATAAGTTCACTCCAAACTCAGTCATTTGTAGTGAGCGTGGAAGATATTGTCCTCCATTTAAAATGGGCAAGGCACGTGGCAAGGGACGGGGAACTGGACGTGATGGTGCATGCAGAGGCCGAGGACAAGTCCGTGGGCAAGCTGAAATTGTGCCACAACAAACACCCACATCTTCTTGCCCGACCTTCCTGTCCCAAATCCTAGGGGACCGCAGCACACCACTATTCAACCCAGAGCAGTGTCAAAAAGTTGTTGGTTGGATAGCGGATAATGCTTCCAGTCACTTAGCCACCACCACCAGCCGTGAGTCTGGACCGCATATTCCTCACCCTGATCCTCCTTCCTCCCACCATGCCGAGTGCCCGGAGACAACTGATCCCACACTTGGACACTCTGAAGAGCTGTTCACTTTTCCATTTATAGATTCGGGCCTCTCGTCCGGTCCACTTGAAACGGGACAAGAGGAGATCGCATGTAGCGATGCCCAAATATTTGAGCAGCCACGGTCACACGAAGGCAACGGTGGGAAAGTGTCACGAGGTGGACGATGATGAGACACAATTGCCAGAAAGTCAGGAGGAGGACCAGGGTGCGGAAGTGGAAGACGAGGTGGTGGATGATATAGTAACTGACCCAACCTGGCAGGAGGACATGCAGAGCAAGGATAGCAGCACACAGGAGGAGGGAGGCAGAGCACCCCAACAGGCAGGAAAAAGCAGTGTGGTGGCCGCAGACAGAAGGCAGGCAACCGTTCCCCGTAACACCAACATGAAGGAAGTTGCCAGTACAACTGTTAGATCTTCCCAAGTCTGGTTGTTTTTCAAAGAATCTGCCGATAACCCCAAAAAGGCCATTTGCACCACCTGCCAGGCCAGCATCAGCAGGGGTGGCAAAACGACCAGCCTGACCACCACCAGCATGATCAGGCACATGGCAGCAAAGCACCCGACTTTGTGGGCTGAACCCCAGGGTCCAGGAACAGTGTCTGCGGGTGGCACCATTGCTTCTTCCGCTGTTGTGCATGGAAGCCAATCCCCTGTCCATGTTGCATGCGAAGATGCCTCCTGCCCTGCACCTGTCGTTGCACACTCTCAAGTAGCAATGTAGCACCCTGAGGATTCGGCTGCTACAGGAGTATTGCACCTCAACCCAGAGGTGTGATATTCCACTCCCGGGTAAGGAAGGAGTGTGGAACTGAGCTCAGATAGACTGCATGCACTACATACATCCCATTCCAGAGGAGCAGGCCGACGGTACTCCCACTTAGAAATGTGCAGGTACAACCGAGCCTGTTCCTGGCTGGAGTGGGAGGGGGGTGGTACATCCCATGTAGTGTAGGGGCAGATAGGGGGAGCAGTCTGGGTAGTGATAGGAGCTCATTGGGTGCTGGTCACCTGAGCTCACACATAGAGGGATATATAAGGAGGGCACCAACTTAGATCAGGGTCAGACGCTGAGAACAAGTCAGTTGGAGAGGAGAGAGAAGGAAACAGCAGCCCTGGAGAGAGAGAGAGTGGAGCAGAGAAAGACCCAGAGGGGGAAGACTGAAGGGACCCAAGAACCCAAATTAGAGCACCGGGTGAGGAGTCAGCAAGAGAGGGTACCGGAACCCAAGCTGGTGGGGGCAAAGACATTCCCCAGCCAGAGACCGGAGACCGTGGGCAGTGTCTGTCACGGTCACCCACCACATTCACCCCGAAGGCACACCACATGAAGGGTCAGGGAACCCAGGGCCAAGGGTGTCCCAACAGAAGGCCCGAGGGAGCTGGACCTAGGTGGATCACTGGTGGGGACGGCTGAAGAAAGGACAGAGGGAGAGCTCAGGGCCACGCTCCGGACTTGTTTGGGGGTTGGCTGGATCCAGGACCTGGTGGACGCAGCACGGCTCGGGTGGTCACTAGCAGCTGGAGTGACCAGTACAACAACTGCAGTAAGTAAACACCCTTAACTGCACAACCCGACTCTGTCTTCACTGCCGTCTGCACTACACCACCACAACCCCCATCCTCTGCGCCTGTCCCCTCTGAGGCTATACCCCTCCCGTTGGGGGTTATCCCACCAAGCTGCACATCCACCATCAGCCTCAGCGGACCCTGCTGCAGCGGCGGCCACAGTGACCGCATCACAACGGGTGGCGTAGTCGACATAAAAGAACTTTAATAACATCTGTAGGACTGCCACATAACACTTAGCTTGACGCCCTGGGCACGGGACCGGGTCACAGCCGCTCGGAGACTACAACCCTCCCCCCATCTGATCCGGTGCCGGGTATTCCCCTCAAAAAGGAATATGTCCCAGGGGGCGCGTCAGCAGCATCAGGAAGCACGTCCATGTCCTTGTCCCAGCGCAGCATTCAGTTGTCCATACCCCAGTCCTTGGAATGCAAGCACAAATATGCAGCCAACGCACCACAGGCCACACCACTAAATTCTCACATTTCACGACTGCTCGAAATGTTGCCTTTTAGGCTCGTGGAGACGGAAGCATTCTGCAACCTGATGGCGGTGGCCGTCCCTCGGTACTCGGTCCCCAGCCGCCACTTTTTCTCCCAGTGTGCCATCCCCGCATTACACAAGCTCGTGCCCCAAAACATTAGCCGTGCCCTCAACAACGCAGTTACCGGGAAAGTCCACCTAACCACGGACACGTGGACAAGTCGCGAAATGTGGGACTTTAGTAGTGTCACCTATGGGGCATTGGCTGCGTATTTGCGCTTGCGTTCCAAGGACTGGGGTATGGATAACTGAACGCTGCGCTGGGACAAGGACATGGACGTGCTTCCTGATGCTGCTACTTTAGAGTGTACAATGACAGTTGCAGGGCAGGAGGCATCTTCGCATGCACCATGGACAGGGGATTGCCTTGCATGCACAACAGTGGAAGAAGCAGTGGTGCCACCCGCAGACACTGTTCCTGGACTCTGGGGTTCGGCCCTCAAAGTCGGGTGCTTTGCTGCCATGTGCCTGATCATGCTGGTGGTGGTCAGGCTGGTCGTTTTACCAGCCCTGCTGATGCTGGCCTGGCAGGTGGTGCAAATGGCCTTTTTGGGGTTATCGGCAGAGTCTTTAAAAAACAACCAGACTCGGGAAGACCTAACAGTTGTACTGGCAACTTCCTTTGTGTTGGTGTTACGGGGAACAGTTGCCTGCCTTCTGTCTGCGTCCACCACACTGCTTCTTCCTGCCTGTTGTGGTGCTATGCCTCCCTCCCCCTGTGTGCTGCTGTCCTTGCTCTGCATGTCCTCCTGCCAGGTTGGGTCAGTTACTATATCATCCACCACCTCGTCTTCCACTTCCACACCCTGGTCCTCCCTCCTGACTTTCTGGCAATTGTGTCTCATCATCGTCTACCTCTTGTTACACTTTCCCACCGTCGCCTTCGTGTGACCGCGGCTGCTCAAATATTTGGGCATCGCTACATGCGATCTCTTCTTGCCCCGCTTCAAGTAAACTGGGCGAGAGGCCCGAAACTATAAATGGAAAAGTGAACAGCTCTTCGAATTGTCCAAGTGTGGGATCAGTTGTCTCCGGGCACTCGACATGGTGGGAGGAAGGAGGATCAGGGTGAGGAATAAGCAGTCCAGACTCACGGCTACTGAGACTTGACCATGTGGAAGACAGGGTGGTGGTGGTGGTGGCAAAGTGACTGGAAGCATTATCCGCTATCCCACCAACAACCTTTTGACACTGCTCTGGGTTCAATAGTGGTGTGCTGCGGTCCCCTAGGAATTGGGACAAGAAGGTCGGGCGAGAAGATGTGGGTGTTTGTTGTGGCACAATTTCAGCTTGCCCACGACCTCGGCCTCTGCATGCACCATTACTATCATGTCCAGTTCCCCGTCCCTTGCCACGCGCCTTGCCCATTTTAAATGGAAGACAATATCTTTCACGCTCACTGCAAATGGCTGAATTTGGAGCGAAGTTATATGTGATCCGTGTGACGGAGAAACCACAGTTTTAAATACCTGGCCTGTAGGTAACTATTTTGAACAGCAAACCGGTGTCAAAAACTTCGCTGACACACGGAAGCAAATTTTTAATGGAAGCCAGAAATGGCAGTATTTTCTGAAAACGTATATGTGATCCGTGTGATGGAGAAACCACAGTTTTAAATAGCTGGATTTTTAGCACTGTAATATGGAAAGGACCTGGCTGTAATCTGCACTGCCAACAAGCAAATGGCGCAGAAAAACGGTGTTCTCTGGATTGCTTTCTAAGCAAATAATGAGGATTAGGATCCAAAAAAAATTATTCCTGGCCCCTGAGACCTGGGCCTATCTACAAATGTCTAACAGCAGCAGCAGACAGAACTGGAATGGAGCCTCTTGTGCTATATGCACTGCAGTCTGCTATATACACTGCCTGCCTGATATCTCTGCAGATGGATTAGTCCTCAGAAGGACTGTTTGTTGAGATGGATATGTGTAATATGCTTCTGTTCTACCTACACTACCTAATAAACAAGAAAATCTCTCCCTAGCTCAGCAGCACCTCTCCCTACACTGTCTGATTGCGGAGTAGACTGTGATGAGCATGGCGGCGCCAGGTCTCATATAGACCTGATGACTCTGTGCGGCCAGCCAATCACTGTAATGCCACAACCAACATGGCTGCAGCCTTACAGTGAGTGGCAGGCAATCGCTGCATGTTCATTTGCTCTGTAAAGAGCGCCAAACATGCAGGGAGGGGACCCGAGCATCCGCCCGAGCATCTCGCAAGTACTCGGCGAGCTCCGAGCATCTCGAGTACTGAGATGCTCGGGCGAGTATCACTATTAATATTAAACTGGACCCCACAATTTGTTGCGCAATTTCTCTCGAACGCGGTGATGCCCCACATGTCGTCAGAAACTACTGTTAGGCCACACGTCAGGGCTGAGAAGGAAGGAGCGTAATTTGGCTTTTGGAGCACAGATTTTGCTGGAATAGTTTGCGGGCGACATTTGAAGAGCCCAGAAGGTGCTGGTTTTGTGTGGGATACGTTAGAGCTTTTATTGGTAACATTTTGGGGCACATAACATTTTTTGATTGCCTTCAGTATAAAGCTTGGACTTCATTTGGCGTCTGCTCCAGTGGTGTCCATCTTTTCAGATGTTCACAGATCGGAGGTGGCCCACGCTTGACCACTAAAATGACGCCTAAAATAACGTGACACCACTGGAACAGAGACCAAACCGAATCCAAAGTGACTATCTTCTTCATTATACTGAGTGGTTCCTTTGGGGGTTTTGTATGAATCACGTTTTTGTGAATCTGCATGGAAACCCCAACATAAGCACTCAGTGGGGAGCGGAGGATGTGATTCGAGCCGTATTCCAGTTTTAAGGAGGCAGAATGAGCAAATAAACAGCAGTACAAGAAAATTTTTTATTTTTACGCTATTTTCTGTGCGATACAAGTGATACGTCAGCATTATACCAGATTTTTTTTTGTTTATGTTTTGCTGCTATCACACTAAAAATGCTCTTTTCTAAAAAAAATATATAGTTTTTTTCGTCACCATATTCTGAGAGTTGTAACTTTATTTTTTGGCAAACAGAGCTGTGTGAGAGCTTATTTTTTATATGACGAGTTGTAGATTGTTTTGGTACCACTGTGGAGCACATAACATTTTTTGATTGCTTTTTATTTAGATGGTTCAGACGTAGAATGAACAGAAAACAGCAATTCTTTTTTTTTTTTATATATATATATTTTTTGTGCTGTTCACTGTGCGGTAAAAGTGATAAGACTGATTTATTCTTTGGGTCAGTACGATTATAGCGATACCAGATTATCCTTTTTTATGCTTTGCTACTTTTCCACATTAAAAACAATATTTTACAAAAATGTATTTCTTTTTGCATCACCATATTCTGAGAGCTGGGACTTATCTTTTTGCCGAAAGAGCCATTTTAGGGCTTAATTTTTGCAGGACGATTTGGTGTTATTTATACCATTCTTTTTTTTACATATGACATTTTGAATGCTTTTTATTCAATTTTTTTTGTGTCAGTATGATGAAACAGACATTTTTGATGATTTTTTTTTACAGAAGTTTTAACACCCTTTTAACCACTTAGATGCCACTGTCGCGATTGACTGCTGCATTTAAGACAGCTGATGCCACAGGATGTCAGCTGTCATATACGGCTGTCACCAGTAGGATTTCTGCCCGCTGAGGGGAGCTATACACTTATTTCTCCTGACTGTGAAAATAGTGGTGCTGAGAAATAAGGCCCCTTAACGGCTGTCATGAAAAGGCATATCGGTGGTCTTTAAAGGTTTTTTTTTTTAAAAAAAGTTGGTTTATTGCTGACGCGCCCCTGGGCCTGCTGTGTCGTGCGGCATCGCGCGCACGGGGGCTTACCCGGAGCCGGATCAGATGGGGGTAGTAGTCTCGTGGCGGTGACCCGTTCCGTGCCCAGGGAGTCAAACTGAGCGGCAGAGTTTAGCAGAAGATGGTACGGTGTTCGACTACGCCACCCGTTGAATGCGGCTATGAAGCCGCCGCTGCAGGACAGTCCGCTGAGGCCAGTGGTACGGATGTGCAGCGTGGATGGTATAACCCCCAACGGGAGGGGTATGGCCTCAGGGCAGCAGATGTGGATGATAGTGGTAGTGATGGTGCAGCAAGGAAGCTCAGAGACGTGTGGTGCAGTTTCAAGGCTTTTACTCACAGGTGTTGCTCCGGTCACTTCGGCCAAGAGTGACCACCCGAGCCGTGCTGCGTCCACCAGGTGCGGGACTCGGCCAACTCCCAGGCAGTTCCAGAGCGTGGTCCTGAGCTCCCCTCTCTTCCTTCCTACTGGCCATCCTCACCAGGGACCCACCTATGTCCGGCTTCCTCGGGCCTTATGGGGCAAAACCTCTCTCCGGTTTTCCTGACCCTATGTGGCGTGCCTTCCTGGTGGATGTGGCGAGGGGTCGTGCCAAAGCTTGACCACGACCTCCGGTTCCTGGCTAAGGATGATTTGCCTCCACCAGCTTGGGATCCGGTACCCTTCTCTGCCAACCCCTCACCCGTTTTAGTTCACTCGTGGGATCTCAGGGTTCCCTCTGCTTGCGTCTCTGGCCTTTCCTTGTGTTCCTTTTTCTTCCTCTCTCTGCTTCAGGCCTGGCTCTGGAGCTGGGCCCAGACGGAGCCACAGCTCCCCCTCAGCCCTCTCTGAACAGACCCTGTCTAAAGATGGTGCCCACCTTATATATTCCCTCTGACACCCGAGCCCAGGTCACAATGCAACCAATGGGCTCCTCCTATGCCCAGAGTCCCTCCCCTGACTGCTCCTACACCACTGGGATGTTCCTCCCCCCCTCCCACTCCAGCCAGGGACAGACGCTGTCGTACCTGCACATCTATCTGGTGGGAGTACCGTTGTTCTGTCCCCCGGAAATGGGATGAGTGTAGTGCATGCAACTAGCTGAGCTCAGTCCCACCCTCCATCCTTACCCGGGAGTGGAATACCACACCTCTGGATCGAGGTGCAATACCCCTGTAGCAGCCGAGCCCTCGGGGTGCTACATTGCCATCTAACAATATTTTAAAGGGCACTATATATATATATATATGAAAAAGGGTTTACATAAAAAACAAACATGGGAAAATGACCAATGGAGACGGAGGGAGCTATGCGGGCAGTAAGGGAAGACCACTATGCGGTCTATAAGGGAAGACAGTAGGTGTATTGGGTGAGGTTGGGGAACTTGAGAGGACAAGGGATTGTGTAAGAGGATATTGGGAGATTATGTCAGATATAAAACAATGTTTGAAAGTTTGGCAACCCTTTGGGATTTTTCACTATTCGGCATAGATTTGATTTAAAACTACATCAGATTTTCATGCAAATCCTAAAAGTAGATAAAGAATAATAAAAATAATAAGACCTTATCATTTTTTTCTAACTGAGCAAATGATCCGATATGTCTGAGTGGCAAACATGTGTGAACCTTTAGGCCAGGTATCTGAAACACGCGGGCTGCTTGCGAAGCATAACATAGGAACTTCCGATAACAGGGGCTCATGGAGTCAAGGGGCCACTGATGTCAGTGCATTTTTTTAACTGAATATGCATCCTCTGATGTACATTCAGTTGAAATATATTGTGATGTAGACAGCCATTGGCTCCCTGCACCACCATAGGTATACAAAAGCCACTGGCCAATAAGAGACTGACAGCAGTGTGCTAGTCGCGGGCTGCACATGACATCACTACAATGTGCCGCCTGGTCTATGAAAGAGGAAGAGGACGCTGCATGCAGCACGGAGAGGTGAGAGGAATGATTTATATTTTTTAATGTGTATATATAAAGCGCCAGGATGTGGGCCAGGATTAGGAACATACATTAGTGTATGGAGACAAGTGGTGGGCAATAATTACTGTAGGGGGCCAATAAACAAAATAAAATAAAACTGGAAAAATTTCAAAAGCATGAAAAAAAAAGCCCAGAAAAATATTTTGTCAGCAAAAATGCTATTATGTAAAAACTAAACTTTGGTATCGCCGCACCTGAAACAACCCAAGCCATAAACTGTACCATAGCCCTACGATGAACACTATAAAAACATATATATACAGGTGCTTTTCACAAAATTAGAATATCATCAAAAAGTTAATTTATTTCAGTTGTTCAATACAAAAAGTGAAATTCATGTATCATATAGAGTCATTACAAACAGAGTGATCTATTTCAAATGTTTATTTCTGTTAATGATGATAATTATGGCGTACAGCCAATGAAAATACAAAAGTCATTATCTCAGTAAATTAGAATAATTAACAAAAAATACCTGGAAAAGCTTCCGAAGTGTTTAAAAAGGTCCCGTTAGTCTGTTTCAGTAGGCTCCACAATCATGGGGTAGACTGCTGACTTGACTGATGTCCAGAAGGCAGTCATTGACACGCTCCACAAGGAGGGTAATCCACAAAAGGTCATTGCTAAAGAAGATGGCTGTTCACAGCTTGCTGTATCCAAGCATATTAATGGAAAGTTGAGTGGAAGGAAAAAGTGTGGTAGAAAAAGGTGCACAAGCAACCGGGATAACCGCAGCCTTGAAAGGATTGTTAAGAAAAGGCCATTCAAAAATTTTGGGGAGATTCACAAGGAGTGGACTGCTGCTGGAGTCATTGCTTCAAGAGCCACCACACACAGATGTATCCAGGACATGGGCTACAAGTGTCGCATTCCTTGTGTCAAGCGACTCATGACCAATAGACAATGCCAGAAGCGTCTTACCTGGGCCAAGGATAAAAAGACCTGGACTGTTGCTCAGTGGTCCAAGGTGTTGTTTTCAGATGAAAGTAAATTTTGCATTTCATTTGGAAATCAAGGTCCCAGAGTCTGAAGGAAGAGTGGAGAGGCCACAATCCAAGCTGCTTGAGGTCTAGTGTGAAGTTTCCACAATCAGTGATGGTTTGGGGGTCATGTCATCTGCTGGTGTAGGTCCACTGTGTTTTATCAAGACCAAAGTCAGCGCAGCCGTCTACCAGGTAATTTTAGAGCACTTCATGCTTCCCTCTGCCGACAAGCTTTTTGGAGATGGAAATTTCATTCTCCAGCAGGACTTGGCACCTGTCCACACTGCCAAGAGTACCAATACCTGGTTTAAAAACAACAGTATCACTGTGCTTGATTGGCCAGCAAACTCGCCTGACCTTAACCCCATAGAGTATTGTCAAGAGGAAGATGAGAGACACCAGACCCAACAATGCAGACGAGCTGAAGGCTCCTATCAAAGCAACCTGGGCTTCCATAATACCTCAGCAGTGCCACAGGCTGATCACCTTCATGCCACGCCACATTGATGCAGTAATTGATTCAAAAGGAGCCCCGACCAAGTATTGAGTACATTTACTGAACATACATTTCAGTAGGCCAACATTTCGGATTTTAAAAACATTTTTCAAGCTGTTGTTATAAAGTATTCTAATTTACTGAGATAATGACTTTTGTGTTTTCATTGGCTGTAAGCCATAATCATCAACATTAACAGAAATAAACGCTTGAAATAGATCACTCTGTTTGTAATGACTCTATATAATATATGAGTTTCACTTTTTGAATTTAAGAACTGAAATAAATTAACTTTTTAATGATATTCTAATTTTGTGAGAAGCACCGGTATATAGATTTATGGCAAAAATTTAGCTTTTTTCATTATCCTGACACATAAAAAATAATGAAATAAAGTGATCAAAAAGTCTAGGAAAAAAAATTAAGAATCAATGAAAATGTTTTCTTATCTTGCAAAGATTGAAGCCCATCAAACTCTATTTTTTTCTATGTGCCGCCCATTTACCCGTCGTGTTTGATACACCTGCTTTAAACTGTGTTCACACGTACAGTAGTTTAAAAGTTGCTTTTTTTTTTTTTTTTTTTGCAGATGTCCGCACCAAAATAACTAATGACAATCTTAAGACTTTATGTATTTTCCCCTTTATTTGTTGCAGTTTTGAAGCAGTCTTTTAATGTTTTTTTTTCTGTACAGAAAATCTTTGATATTGCACTTGAAAACAATTCAATAGTGTCTTTAAACACAGAAAGGGCATAAGTTTATGAAATCACATCCACTTTTCTTGGACAGCTAAACACAACAGATTTTCTGTACAAAAAAAAACATGCGTTATTTACCTTGTTGTTCATTGTGAACACAGCCTAATGCCCCCCCCCTCCAAATGTCAATTTTGTTTAGATTTTCTTTCTTAATTTTGTAAAGAAGCATCCTTTTATGCAATACAAAGGTTTATGCACCTGTTGTTTAAACTGGTATATTAAAAGGTAGCATTATAGTCTTGATGGATCAGTGTAAAACAGACCATACTGCTCAAGCTTCAAAGCAGTTGTCTGAAAGACATTTTTTACTCCCATCAGCAAGGGTAAAGGTGAGAGTGGGTGCAGTATTGCACCATAAATACCAAAAATTGACCAGTTACGTGAAAACAGTGCATAACATATGTTGTTAGCAAAAGTAGAGTCATCACTTTCAGGACATCAGTATTATTAAGATTCCTTTGGACTAATTGGAAACCACACTACATTGCAAAGCTACTGCCTCAAACAGTCTGTTATCATGGGAAAGTCATCCTGAACAGTTACGTAGAGGAATCCCGAAGGGTCAATATTTGAGACTTAGGAGAAATTGCTCCAATATTGAAGAATATATGAAAAAAATCAAGAGACTTACAAAAATAGTTTCCTTCAAAAGGGATATCCTAGGAAAGTTCTGGGTGACTCATATAGGCATGCTCTTCTGTAGGATTGCAACTCTCTGTTGGTCCCGAAGACAAGGAAAGAGACCTACAGTCAGATCCATCTAATTGGCACTTTTGTCGACCAGAATAGGGAAGTCTTACACGACTTACATCTTACACTAACTTTGTGGTATTCTGAGGACAGATAGAGATATGTAAGGTTTGCTTCAGGAAAGACCAATGGTTACGTAGAGGTGGGGCAAGAATTTGAGGGACCACCTTGTCCATAGCCACTTTGTAGAACTAAAGCCGGAGGGTACATGGTTAAACTCTAAGATCACAGGTACCTGTATCTGTGGAGGATGCAAAGCTTGTGGATTTATTAAATAGTAAGTCCTACGTTCAAACATTAATTTTCTACCATTTTTCACCAAGAATTTTGCCTTATTCATTAAACAAGGTAATAGACATTTACATATCTCCTCAATTCCGGGTCCCTTCATGCCTTTACATGATAACCCTACATGTCCTGCAGGGCTCCACTGGCCAATTTTCCTTAAGTTGAAAGACTCACATCCCATCCTATATGATTATATATCTTATCCTAGCATCAAACCAATACACTCTTTTTTCCCTAATGTTACTATACCCCAATATGCACGATTCTTTTATAAGCAACTAAAGAGCTATGTGAGATCCATGTCCTCTCAAACAGATCTCTTTAGGCCTCTAACCTCTTCTCAAAGTCTTTGCTTGTCAGGAAATCCTCTAGCGCACATGATTTCATTACTATATGGACTGTTCCAAGATAGCTTGGTCACTAATGAACACCCTCCTATTTTTCAAAATGGGAAGGTAATCTAGGAAGACCTCTCTCGTTGTAAGAACGCTCCAAAATCCTTCTCTTTACTCATAAAGCTTCACTTTGCTCTTTCCCACAGGAAAGGAGTTATAAGGTTTTATTGAGGTGGTATAGATGTCTTATGTACATTCATTCTATATTTCCCTCAGCCTCAGATGTATGTTGGAGGTGCTCACAAGAAATAGGATCTTACGTACACATATGTTGGTTATGTCCGCTTATAAAACGCTTTTGGGAAGCTATAGTTGATCTATTTAATAGAGTATCTTCCAATCGAATAAAACCCTCTTTATAGTTGGCCCTCCTATCTCTCAGTGACATTCCAATTTCTAGATATAAAAGGGGTCTACTCAGGCACTTCTTGACAGGCAATTAATCCCTAGATTTTGGAAACAGGAGAAGATACTGTCTCATGCAGAATTTGTGGCTGAACTCAATGTTACCTTTAGGATGGAGGAGCTAACTGGGCAAATAACAGATACTGCAGATAAAGTTGTCAGTGCGTGGTCACCTTGGATTATGTTCAGAGAGACGCCGGATCTGACCTCCTGGGTTCACGACTAGTGTTGAGCGATACCTTCCGATATCAGGAAATATCGTATCGGATTGGATCGGGCCGATACCCAAAAAGTATCGGATATCGCCGATTCCGATACCGGAAACCAATGCAAGTCAATGGGACACAAATATCGGAATGAAAATAAACCCTTTCTTTCCTTGTAGGTTAATTCTACATGAAGGAAAACAACTAAGAATAATGTAGAATGACATTAAAAGCCGGCAATTCATCAGCGGCATACACCGGTACCCGACAATTTACAACAGAAAGAATAGAGCTTCACACATAGATTAGATAGATAGAAACATGTCAGTCACATATATATGAAGTACAGTGACAGTGTTGCTTACTGTACTTGTCATTTAGTGTAAAGGATTTATTAAAAAAAATATTAGTGTTTTCGTGCACCGTCTCTTTAAAAAAGCCGGCCGGCAATTCAGCAGCGGTACCCGACAATTTATAACAGACAGAATAGAGCTTCACACATAGATTAGATAGATAGAAACATGTCAGCCACATATATAAGAAGTACAGTGACAGTGTTGCTTACTGTACTTGTCATTTAGTGTAAAGGATTTATTTAAAAAAATAATAGTGTTTTCATGCACCGTCTCTTTAAGAAAGCCGGCCGGCAATTCAGCATCTGTACCCGACAATTTAGAATAGAAAGAATAGAGAATTACACATAGATTAGATAGATAGAAACATGTCAGTCACATATATATGAAGTACAGTGACAGTGTTGCTTACTGTACTTGTCATTTAGTGTAAAGGATTTATTAAAAAAAATATTAGTGTTTTCGTGCACCGTCTCTTTAAAAAAGCCGGCCGGCAATTCAGCAGCGGTACCCGACAATTTATAACAGACAGAATAGAGCTTCACACATAGATTAGATAGATAGAAACATGTCAGTCACATATATATGAAGTACAGTGACAGTGTTGCTTACTGTACTTGTCATTTAGTGTAAAGGATTTATTTAAAAAAATAATAGTGTTTTCATGCACCGTCTCTTTAAGAAAGCCGGCCGGCAATTCAGCATCTGTACCCGACAATTTAGAATAGAAAGAATAGAGAATCACACATAGATTAGATAGATAGAAACATGTCAGTCACATATATATGAAGTACAGTGACAGTGTTGATTACTGTACTTGTCATTTAGTGTTAAAATAAAGGATTTATTTAAAAAAAAATTGGCGTGGGGTTCCCCTTAATTTTAGGCTCTAGCGGAGGTTAAGCAGACAGCTGGGGCAAATGTTTGAAGCCTGGGAAGGGGGTAATACCCACGGAGCTTCCCAGGCTACTAATATCAGCCCCCAGCTGAATACCTAGCCTTTACTAGCTATTAAAATGGGGGAACCCCCCCCAAAAAAATAACGTGGGGTCCCCCCTAATTTAATAGCTAGCACAGGCTAGGCAGACAGCTGGGGGCTGATATTAATAGCCCAGGAAGGGTGCCATGAATATTGGCCCCCTCCCAGGCTAGAAACACCAGCCGTCAGCCGCCCCAGAAATGGCGCATCCATAGGATGCGCCAATTCTGGCACTTAGCCTCGCTCTTCCACGCTGCCCTGGTGCGGTGGCAGGGGGTAATAGGGTTGGGGTTGATGTCAGCTTATAATGCCAGCTGACATCAAGCCCAGGTTAGTAATGGAGAGGCGTCTATAAGACACCCCCATTACTAACCCCATAGTCAAAGTTAAAAGAAAACACAAACACCCAGAATAAAGTCCTTTAATTGAAATAAAGACACAATTCTTTATTGTTCTAAATTAAACCATACTTACCATCACGCCCATTCCAGCTGAAGCCAACGATCTCCTGCAATAAAAGTAAAATAATAAAGCAACCTCATCCTTACCTTTCCATGGTTCCCACGACAGCTTCAGCTCTGCTACATCGAGATGACAGGCTGGACCGCAGCAGAACGCTGCCATCCAGCCTGTCATCCCGCAGACACTGAGAAGCGCAGGCATGCTTGCGCTCCTCAGTGTCTCTCTGTGACGTCATCCAGATGAGCCGAGTTCATGTCCAATGAACTCAGCTCACCTCATGCACGTCACTGACAGCGTGGGAAAATTCTCCTGCACTCAGCGCTTCAGCGTGAGAATTCTCCCACGCTGTCAGTGACATACATGAGGTGAGGTCATGTCCAATGAACTCGGCGCACCTCATGCACGTCACTGACAGCATGGGAAAATTCTCACGCTGAAGCGCTGAGTGCAGGAGAATTTTCCCACGCTGTCAGTGACGTGCATGAGGTGAGCTGAGTTCATTGGACATGACCTCGGCTCATCTGGATGCCGTCACAGCGAGACACTGAGGAGCGCAAGCATGCCTGCGCTTCTCAGTGTCTGCGGGATGACAGGCTGGATGGCAGCGTTCTGCTGCGGTCCAGCCTGTCATCTCGATGTAGCAGAGCTGAAGCTGTCCTGGGAACCATGGAAAGGTAAGGATGAGGTTGCTTTATTATTTTACTTTTATTGCAGGAGATCGTTGGCTTCAGCTGGAATGGGCGTGACTGTAAGTATGGTTTAATTTAGAACAATAAAGAATTGTGTCTTTATTTCAATTAAAGGACTTTTTTCTGGGTGTTTGTGTTTTTTTTAAATACTTTACTAGAAATTCATGGTGGTCATGTCTAATATTGGCGTGACCCCATGAATTTCGGGCTTAGGGCCAGCTGATAATGCCAAGCTGGCCTTAACCCCTTTATTACCTAGTGAGCCACCGCACCAGGGCCCTGGATGAGTTGGGTACAGCGCCAGAAGATGGCGCTTCTATGAACGCGCCATTTTCCGGGGCGGCTGCGGACTGCAATTTGCAGCGGGTGGGGCCCAGAAAGCTTGGGCCTTCCTGCGCTGCGGATTCCAGCCCCCAGCTGCCTTGTTGTACCTGGCTGGACACAAAAATAGGGCGAAGCCCCACGTATTTTTTTTTTTAATTATTTCATGAAATTCATGGAATAATTAAGAAAAAAAGGGCTTCCCTATATTGTTGTGTCCGGCTAGGTACAAATAGGCAGCTGGTGGTTGGGGGCAGCCCGTTCCTGCCTGCTGTACCTGACTGGACACAAATATAGGGCGAAGCCCCACATAATTTTTTTTTAATTATTTCATGAATTTCCTGAAATAATTTAAAAAAAATTGACGTGGGGCTTTGCACTATATTTGGGTCCAGCCAGGTACAGCAGGCAGGAACGGGCTGCCCCCAACCACCAGCTGCCTATTTGCACCTGGTTGGACACAACAATATAGGGAAGCCCTTTTTTTCTTAATTATTCCATGAATTTCATGAAATAATTAAAAAAAATAAAACGTGGAGCTTCTCCCTATTTTTGTGTCCAGCCAGGTACAACTAGGCAGCTGGGGGATGGAATCTGCAGCGCAGGGAGGCCCAAGCTTTCTGCCCCCCGCTGAAAATTGCAGTCCGCAGCCGCCCCGGAAAATGGCGCGTTCATAGAAGCTGGATGCTGTACCTGGCTGGCATACAAAAATATGGCGAAGCCCACGTCAAAAGTTTTGGGAAAAATTAATTAAAAAATAAATAATAATTTAGGGACTGCATCTTTAATAACTCCTCAAATGTCATTTAGTGTTAAAATAATGGATTTATTTTAAAAAAAAATGGCGTGGGATCCCCCATAATTTTAGTCTCTAGCGGAGGTTAAGCAGACGGCTGGGGCAGATGTTTGAAGCCTGGGAAGGGGGTAAAACCCATGGAGCTTCCCAGGCTACTAATATCAGCCCCCAGCTGAATACCTAGCCTTTACTAGCTATTAAAGTGGGGGACCCCCCCCCAAAAAATGACGTGGGGTCCCCCCTATTTTAATAGCTAGCAAAGGCTAGGCAGACAGCTGGGGGCTGATATTAATAGCCCAGGAAGGGTGCCATGAATATTGGCCCCCTCCCAGGCTAGAAACACCAGTCGTCAGCCGCCCCAGAAATGGCGCATCCATAGGATGCGCCAACTCTGGCACTTAGCCTCGCTCTTCCACGCTGCCCTGGTGCGGTGGCAGGGGGTAATAGTGGTGGGGTTCATGTCAGCGCCAGCTGCCATGAAGCCCAGGTTAGTAATGATGGGCGTCTATAAGACACCCCCATTACTAACCTACAAAGTGTTAAAAAGAAAAAACACACTACACCCAGAAAAAAATAATTTATTTGAAATAAAACACACAATTTTATTTAATTCTTAGTTTACTAAAAATAATAGTTACCTGTCCACGTTCCTGCGCTGATCTCCCATGCACAGCTGTCACATCTGGAGATGGTGAGAGCTGTGCATGGCTGCTGTAAGCTCATGCTGCCGGGAACACGTCCGCTCCCGGCAGCGGGAGCCACTGACTGAGGTCACCGGAGTGCATTCAGGCAGCGCAGCTCCGGAGACCTCCTTTACGGCACTGCTGTACCGTGGGAATTTCTCACGATACAGCAGGGCCGTAAAGGAGCTAACCGGAGCAGCGCTGCCTGAACTCCGGTGAACCCTTACGGCCCCGCCATTCTAGCGGCGGCAGCGGTTCAGAGCGGTCACATTCTATGTGGCTGCTCTGAACTGGAGATCTTCGTGGGACACTCGTGGACTGCTACGGAGGGGTAAGGATAAGGTTGTGGTTTATTATTTTATATTTTATTACAGGAGATCGATGGCTTCGGGGAATTAGGTGTCTAGGTGAGTATAGGTGTAGTTTTTTATTTTTTACTTTATTTTAGGTGGCGATCGGCGGGGACAGGTAATGTATGAACTAATTTCTTTTAGGTAACCACTGGCCACCAATGACATGTATTTAACATTTATTGGGGACACAGTAGGGCAATTTAAATAGCAGGATCAGTCTGATGGGAACTACTGCTCCCATCGAGCTGATCCTGCTGGCAGGAGTGGACGGGGGACAGACATAGGCCGATGGGAGTAGTAGTGTCACATCGGCCTATGTCTGCCTGCACGCACACACCCGCACACACACCGCACACACCCGCACACATCGCACAGACACCGCGCACACCCGCACAAACATCGCGCACACACCCCGCACACACACCCCGCACACACACTAATCATGATGGTCTGATCGTCTGGGAGGTGAGGCTGACCTGTGCGGCCGTGGGAAAGTTCATGTGAGTTCATGCAGTCAAGCATGAACTCACATGAACCCTCTGAGGGCACCGCGGCTAATTCAAATGAACAGCTGATCGGCATCAGCTGATACCTCAGCTGTTCATTTGAAATAACCGGCGGGAAAGCGCAGCACAGAACGGGAAAGCCGGCGGTGAAGTCTTTTCACTGCCGGCTTCCCCGCCCGGGTCCTTCACTCCCCGCTCCTTGGAGCTGCGCTCCCCGCCCGGTCCTAACTTACGATCGGGATGGGAGGTGGCGATGGGAGCGGAGGATCGGGGTCGGAGGCTGCGGGGAAGCAGTATGGGGCTGTGTGATTGTTTAAAAGCCGGCGGCTTTATACCGCCCGCCGGCTTTTAAACAATCAGGAGAATTCTCCCCCGCTGGGATGGCATTCTGATGACAGGCTGGATCGCGCTGCCATCCAACTTGTCATCCTTCACAGACACTGCAGAGCGCAGGCATTATGGGAACTTCCGATTCCGGTATCCGATATTGTAAAAGTATCGGAATTAAGTATCGGAATTCCGATACCGCGAATATCGGCCGATACCCGATATTACAGTATCGGAATGCTCAACACTATTCACGACACCTAGAGATTCTTCCGTGTTCCTGGTTAATAAGACCTAGAGGTGGTCTAATCCTGGGTGGCTTCTGTGGCTGATGACCATACAGACGAGGATAGAAAACTTAATATTTACCTTTTTACTCCTTTACTAGTTATTTTTCTTCTTTTTCTCTTTACCACCTGATACTCTTCCCTTAATTCTTTCACCAGAATTTCCTAGTATATTTTCTTGGTACACTGCTTTAATATAACTAACTACATTTTTCTACAAGATGTGTTAGAATGACAACAATATACATTGCAAGATTGACATAAAAGTTATGTTATTTGTTTAAAATACATAAGGTGATTTACGATCTTGTATGTCTGTATACCTGTTTATAGAATATTTTGTATATTGGTCAATGTATGGTGCACAAGATAGTGCACCTTATCTTGCATTTATTGTTTGTAACGTTTGTTTATGCTGTGAAATGTTTCAATAAAACGTAATTTACACACAAAAAAAGTGTAAGACCTTCACATGTACATCTACAGTTATATGAAAAAGTTTGGGCACCCCTATTAATCTTAAGCTTAATGTTTTATAAAAATTGGTGTTTTTGCAACAGATATTTCAGTTTGATATATATAATAACTGTTGAACACAGTAATGTTTCTGTCTTGAAATGAGGTTTATTGTACTAACAGAAAATGTGCAATCTGCATTCAAACAAAATTTGACAGGTGCATAAGTATGGGCACCCTTATTTTCTTGTTTTAAATACTCCTACCTACTTTTTACTGACTTACTAAAGCACTTTTTTTGGTTTTGTAACCTCATTGAGCTTTGAACTTCATAGCCAGGTGTATGCAATCATGAGAAAAGCTACTTAAAGTGGCCACTTGCAAGTTGTTCTCCTGATTGAATCTCCTCTGAAGAGTGGCATCATGGGCTCCTCAAAACAACTGTCAAATGATCTAAAAACAAAGATTATTCAACATAGTTGTTCAGGGGAAGGATACAAAAAGCTGTCTCAGAGATTTAACCTGTCAGTTTCCACTGTGAGGAACATAGTAAGGAAATGGAAGAACACAGGGACAGTTCTTGTTAAGGCCAGAAGTGGCAGGCTAAGAAAAACATCAGAAAGGCAGAGAAGAAGAATGGTGAGATCAGTCAAGGACAATCCTCAGACCACCTCCAGAGAGCTGCAGCATCAACTTGCTGCAGATGGTGTTACTGTGCATCGGTCAACTATACAACGCACTTTGTACAAGGAGAAGCTGTATGGGAGAGTGATGCGAAAGAAGCAGTTTCTGCAAGCACTCCACAAACAGAGTTGGCTGAGGTATGCAAAAGCACATTTGGAGAAGCCAATTTCTTTTTGGAAGAAGGTCCTGTGGACTGATGAAACCAAGATTGAGTTGTTTGGTCATACAGAAAGGCGTTATGCATGGCGGCAAAAAAACACAGCATTCCAAGAAAAACACTTGCTACCCACAGTAAAATTTGGTGGAGGTTCCATCATGCTTTGGGGCTGTGTGGCCAATGCCGGCACCGGGAATCTTGTTAAAGTTGAGGGGCGCATGGATTCCACTCAGTATCAGCAGATTCTTGACAATAATGTTCAAGAATCAGTGACAAAGTTGAAGTTACGCAGGGGATGGATCTTTCAGCAAGACAATGATCCAAAACACCGCTCCAAATCTACTCAGGCATTCATGCAGAGGAACAATTACAATGTTCTGGAATGGCCATCCCAGTCCCCAGACCTGAATATCATTGAACATCTGTGGGATCATTTGAAGAGGGCTGTCCATGCTCGGCGACCATCAAACTTAACTGAACTGGAATTGTTTTGTAAAGAGGAATGGTCAAAAATACCTTCATCCAGGATCCAGGAAATCATTAAAAGCTACAGGAAGCGACTGGAGGCTGTTATTTTTGCAAAAGGAGGATCTACTAAATATTAATGTCACTTTTCTGGTGAGGTGCCCATACTTATGCACCTGTCAAATTTTGTTTGAATGCAGATTGTACATTTTCTGTTAGTACAATAAACCTCATTTCAAGGCAGAAACATTACTGTGTCCAACAGTTATTACATATATCAAACTGAAATAGCTGTTGCAAA
Organism: Phyllobates terribilis; assembly: GCF_046119375.1. Classification (NCBI taxonomy): domain Eukaryota; kingdom Metazoa; phylum Chordata; class Amphibia; order Anura; family Dendrobatidae; genus Phyllobates; species Phyllobates terribilis. The sequence continues at coordinate 152,034,476 of NW_027362762.1, forward strand.
AACACCAATTTTTATAAAACATTAAGCTTAAGATTAATAGGGGTGCCCAAACTTTTTCATATAACTGTACCTATGAGACTGTGAGTTTGGCAACTCTAAAACCAAAAGGTGTTGTTTATATGGAGCAACCAAGAGAATATACAGTGTTGTCCAAAAGTAGGTGGACAGAAAGTGTAATAAGGTTATGAAGGGGGAGATTTATCAAACATGGTGTAAAGTGAAACTGGCTCAGTTGCCCTTAGCAACCAATCAGATTCCACTTTTCATTCCTCACTGACTTTTTGGAAAATGAAAGGTGGAATCTGATTGGTTGCTAAGGGCAACTGAGCCAGTTTCACAGATCTAGTTTTCACAGATAGATCTCCCCCAAATCGGTTTTCTTTTCAGATAATTCAGATAACACATAATGGCAAATAATTTAAATACAGATCAAAGAAAATGGATTTTAACAGAGTATTGGAAATCTCAAAATGCTGAAACCGTTAGAGCAAATTGGGTTGAAACATTTGGTACTCAAGCCCCAAAGAGACAAACCATTTACCGCATTCGTGACAAATTCAATGCCACTGGCTCAATCCTTAATGCTCCAAAAACTGGTCAACCAAAAACAGTCTGTACGGAAGATAATAAACAACTTGTTGCTGAAACATTTGTTCAGAGTCAAAAAAAGTCCACCAGAAGAGCCTCTTTGGAATTGGGAATTTCACGAGCTTCTATCATGCGAATCCTGAAATCTATTGGGTGGAAAGCTTATCGTCCACGTCTAATTCATGGTTTATTGGAGGATGATCCAGACAGGCGGCTGCAATTTATTGAGATTATGCTTAACGAAATTGAAGAAAATCCAGTAATTTTAGATAACATTATGTGGAGTGATGAAGCTTCTTTCTAATTATCCGGCCATATTAACAGACATAATTGCATTTACTGGTATAATGAGAACATGCATTTAACATTAGAGCAACAACTAAATGAGCCTGGTGTCAATGTTTGGGGTGGTATTTCAAGTTCTGGTGTTTTAGGACCAATATTTTTTGATGGAACAGTCACAGGAGATAAGTATCTCGAAATTCTAATGAATCAAGTTGTTCCCCAGTTACAGCAACAGCCTAATTCAAATGGCCTTCATTTCCAACAAGATGGGGCCCCTCCACATTATTCAAGAGTAGTCCGCGAGTATCTTGATGAAACATTTCCTAATAAATGGATTGGCCGAAGAGGCCCACTTGATTGGCCGGCACGTTCACCAGACTTGACCCCAATGGATTTTTTCTTTTGGGGAGTACTCAAGGACAAAGTTTATAGTTGAAAACCAAAAATTGTCAGTGATTTGAAAAATTGCATAAGAGATGCATTTCAAGAAATTAATACCCAAAGAGACTTGTGCAAAAAAGTTTGTCGAAGTGTAAGAGGCAGACTTCAAAGCTGTGCAAATTGTAATGGAAAACAGTTTGAGCACCTGCGTTGATAAAATTTAAGGGCTTTTGTATTATTGTTCAGAATAAAATTTAATTGTCAATGTTATGCTTGTGTTAGTAAATATAATTTTATATATAAATCAAAATAAATGTTATTATTTTCTGGCCACCTACTTTTGGACCACCCTGTATATACGTACGGGGCCCTTATAAATTCATAACTGAAAAAACAAACCCTTAAAAACCATATCTTTATTAAATATTACATTAAAATCACGTACACACTACACATACAGTGGCATGTAAAAGTTTGGGCACCCCTGGTCAAAAATACTGTTATTGTGAACAGTTATAAGCAAGTTGAAGATGGCAGGTTTGTTGTGGTACCATGTTCTTTCCATTTGATGATAATGGATTTGATGGTGCTGCAGAGGATCATCAGAAAGTCCTAAGTTATTTACCGGTAACGAGATTTCTCAGAGACCATGAAAGCATCACGAGGTAGAGGGTCCGCCCACCAAGGACAGGAAACCTACAGGCTTAAAAAGGGCACCCCTCTCCGCCTCAGTTGGATTACAGAGCATCAGTGGACCGCCAGGTTAATAAACACAACAAACAACCACAATATTACCATACCACACGACACCTATTAAGGGTGAAACTATAATTTAATAAAAAGGGAGTGCTCCCACAAATGTGAAGGGAGGGAATACAAGGTTGCTGTCACGGTCTCCGAGAAATCCTGTTACCGGTAAGTAACTTAGGACTTTATCGGTCGACCATGACAGCACCACAAGAGAATTACAGAGATGAAAGTAATCTAGGGAGGGACCACAGTCTAGAGCACTCTTCTCCCAAAGGTGAGGTCAGCCGATACACCCATATTTAACCTATAGTGTCCATAGAATGTAGAGGGAGAGGACCAGGTACATATGTCTTCTATCGAGACACCTGTCTTCTCAGCCCAGGGGGTCACCACAGACCGAGTGGAATAAGCCTTCAACCTTTCTGGCACTTCCTCACCGATAGATGTACACGCTAGAGAAATGGCCTCCCTAATCCATCTACAGTGGTGGTCAAAAGTATTGGCATCCCTGCAATTCTGTCAGATAATACTCAGTTTTTTCCTGAAAATGATTGCAATCACAAATTCTTTGGTATTATAATCTTCATTTAATTTGCTTGCAAGGAAAAAACACAAACGAGAATGAAGAAAAAATCAAATCATTGATCATTTCACACAAAACTCCAAAAATGGGCCAGACAAAAGTGTGGGCACCCTCAGCCTAATACTTGGTTGCACAACCTTTAGCCAAAACAACTGCGAACAACCGCTTCCGATAACCATCAATGAGTTTCTTACAATGCTCTGCTGGAATTGTAGACCATTCTTCTCTGGCAAACTGCTCCAGGTCCCTGATATTTGAAGGGTGCCTTCTCCAAACTGCCATTTTGAGATCTCTCCACAGGTGTTCTATGGGATTCAGGTCTGGACTCATTGCTGGCCACCTTAGAAGTCTCCAGTGCTTTCTCTCAAACCATTTTATAGTGCTTTTGGAAGTGTGTTTTGGGTCATTGTCCTGCTGGAAGACGCATGACCTCTGAGGGAGACCCAGCTTTCTCACACTGGGCCCTACATTATGCTGCAAAATTTGTTGGTAGTCTTCAGACTTCATAATGCCATGCACACGGTCAAGCAGTCCAGTGCCAGAGGCAGCAAAGCAACCCCAAAACATCAGGGAACCTCCGCCATGTTTGACTGTAGGGACCGTGTTCTTTTCTTTGAATGCCTCTTTTTTTTCCTGTACACTCTATGTTGATGCTTTTTCCCAAAAAGCTCTACTTTTGTCTCATCTGACCAGAGAACATTCTTCCAAAACGTTTTAGGCTTTCTCAGGTAAGTTTTGGCAAACTCCAGCCTGGCTTTTTTATGTCTCGGGGTAAGAAGTGGGGTCTTCCTGGGTATCCTACCATACAGTCCCTTTTCATTCAGACGCCGACGGATAGTACGGGTTGACACTGTTGTACCCTCGGACTGCAGGGCAGCTTGAACTTGTTTGGATGTTAGTCAAGGTTCTTTATCCACCATCCGCACAATCTTGCGTTGAAATCTCTCGTCAATTTTTCTTTTCCGTCCACATCTAGGGAGTTTAGCCACAGTGCCATGGGCTTTAAACTTCTTGATGACACTGCGCACGGAAGACACAGGAACATTTAGGTCTTTGGAGATGGACTTGTAGCCTTGAGATTGCGCATGCTTCCTCACAATTTGGTTTCTCAAGTCCTCAGACAGTTCTTTGGTCTTCTTTCTTTTCTCCATGCTCAATGTGGTACACACAAGGACACAGGACAGAGGTTGAGTCAACTTTAATCCATGTTAACTGGCTGCAAGTGTGATTTAGTTATTGCCAACACCTGTTAGGTGCCACAGGTAAGTTACAGGTGCTGTTAATTACATGAACTAGAGAAGCATCACATGATTTTTCAAACAGTGCCAATACTTTTGTCCACCCCATTTTTTAGGTTTGGTGTGGAATTGTATCCAATTTGGCTTTAGGACAATTCTTTTTGTGTTTTTTCATTGAAGACAAATTAAATGAAGAAAATAATACCAAAGAATTTGTGAATGCAATCATTTTCAGGAAGAAACTGAGTATTATCTGACAGAATTGCAGGGGTGCCAATACTTTTGGCCACCACTGTAGCTATGGTGGACTTCGTGACTTTAGACCCTTTTTTAGATGCTTGGTAATTGAAAGGTACCTAACCACACATCTTCTCACATCTAACGTATGTAATTTCGCCTCCTTCTGATTACATAGATTGGGACAAAAGGAGGGTAGGAGGACTTACTGAAGTCTGTGGAAGAGAGTGGCTACTTTACAGAGAAAGGCAGGATCTGGTCTAAAAATAACTCTGTCCTCTAGGATTTGTGTGAATGGTGAAGCTATAGACAGGGCCTGAATGTTACTAATCCTCCTGGCCAAGGTAAAAGCTATCAGCAAAGCTGTCTTAAGTGTGAGGCAATCATATGCGACGGACGGTATGTTTCTCCTAGAATGTGCATAGAGGCATATTAAACCCGCTGGAGTGCATTGCAGTCACAGAGATAGCTGTGATTATAGTGCAGAATAAAAGTACGTTTGAACTTAGTCAAACTAGTTGTCCAAGGCAGATTTGGTAAAACCCGGCATGAGCTTTTATTCTTGGAGTAGACTACAGGAATGGCAGTGGGGCGGTCCACTTCCTCCAGCCCAGGTCTTACAGGTGGCTCATGGCCACAGATTCCTGTTTAAAACCTGCAGCAAAGGTTTGGGTGTGTCAGTGTTTTGTCTACAAGCTGCAGAGCAGGTGGCTCCTCAACACAGGCCTGTGTGAACCTGAACACAGAGCCAAGGGAAGCAAAACTCCTGGCGCACCTCAGTGCGACATGGTGGTGCCGTCGCCCTCGGTAACGGGTTGGAAAAGGACTGTGTTTCGTCCCGGCTGCGATCCGGAGGATATCGTTTACCTTTACTATGTGAGTTTTTGCTGAATAAAGCTGTTTAAGTTGGACTTTCCTTGGGTCACTGCCTCATAACTGCACAGTGTGAACACCGCCGCACTACTTAAGGTAGAGGATCTTAAGAGTTGCTGACTCTATTGGCTCAAATGGCGAGATAGTCAAGGCCGTTAGAACTAAATTTAGATCCCATGGGAGCATGCTGTTTTTAAAAATGGGTCTGGACTAGTGATGAGCGAACTCGAGTTCCCGTCCTGCATGTCTGGCGCTATTTAGAGAGCCAATGAACATGTAGGGAATGCTTGCCACACACTGTAATGCCATAGTCATGTTGGTTTTGGGCATTACAGTAATTAGCTGGCCGCACAGCATCATCAGGTCTATATAAGACCTGGCGCCGCTATGCTCGTCACAGTCTACCCTGAAACCAGGCAGAGTAGGGAGAGTTGCTACTGAGTCAAGGAGAGATTTGCTTGTTTATAGTTAGTAAAAGTATTCCACATCATATCTATATATCCATCTGAACTAACAGTCCTTCTGAGGAATAATCCAGCTGCATATATTCAGTGGTGATAGCAGGAGTTAGGCAGTCAGGCAGTGTATGTAGCAGACTGCAGTGCAAATAGTGCAAGAGGGTCCACAGCATGTTCCTGCTGCTGCTGTTCTTACAGATATTTGTAGACATAGCCCCATATATTAAGGGCGAGGGCAATTTTTTTTTTTTTTTTATCTTAATCCTGGTTATTTGCTTAAAAAGCAATCCAGAGTACATCATTTTTCTGCTCCATTTGTTTGTTAACACTGCAAAATACAGCCAGATCTGTTCCATATTTCAGGGATAAAAATCCAGAAATTTGAACTGAATGTGGAAAATATTGGCCTCCTTTTCCATTCTGTTGCATTCAGCCATTTCGTTGCAGTTGCAAGCTATTATTTATTTTATTCACTTATATAGCACCATTAATTCCACAGCGCTTTACATACATTATCACATTATTCACACTAGGTCTCTGTGAAGAATAGTATTAGTAAATTACAGGCCTACTATTTAAAACCGTGGTTCTCTGTCAGACATATCACCTATAAGACTGTTCCAAAATCAGCCATTTCTCGTAAACGTGGAAAATATTGTCCTTCATTTAAAATGGGTAAGGTGCGTGGCAAGGGATGGGAAAGTGGATGTGATGCAGAGGCTGAGAAAGTGGCCATGGGCAAGCTGAAAATTGTGCCACAACAAACACCCACATCTTGTCGCTCGACCTTCCTGTCCCAATTACTAGGGGACTGCAGCATACCACTATTGAACCCAGAACAGTGTCAAAAGGTTGTTGGTTGGATAGCAGATAAAGCTTCCAGTCACTTTGCCACCACCACCCTGTCTTCCACACGGTCAAGTCTCAGTAGCCGTGAGTCTGGACCGCTTATTCCTGATTCTCCTTCCTCCCACCATGCCGAGAGCCCGGAGACAACTGATCCCACACTTGGACACTCAGAAGAGCTGTTCACTTTTCCATTTGTAGATTTGGGCCTCTCGTCTGGCCAGCTTCAAGCGAGTCAAGAGGAGAACGCGTGAAGCGATGCCCAAATATTTGAGCAACCATGGTCACATGAATGTGATGGTGGGAAGGTGCAATTACTGTTGCAAGAGGTGGATGATGATGATGAGACACAATTGCCAGAAAGTCAGGAGGAAGACCAGGGTGCGGAAGTGGAAGACGAGGTGGTGGATGATATAGTAACTGACCCAACCTGGCAGGGGGACATGCAGAGCGAGGACAGCAGCACACAGGGGGTGGGAGGCATAGCACCACAACAGGCAGGAAGAAGCAGTGTGGTGGCCGCAGAAACAAGGCGGGAAAGCATTCCTTGTAACGCCAGCACAACGGAAGTTGCCAGTACAACTGTTAGGTCTTCCAGAGTCTGGTTGTTTTTTAAAGACTCTGCCGATAACTCCAAGAAAGGCCATTTGCACCACCTGCCAGGCCAGCATCAGCAGGGGTAGCAAAATTAGCAGCCTGACCACCACCAGCATGATCAGGTACATGGCAGCAAAGCACCGGACTAAGTGGGCCGAACCTCAGGGTCCAGAAACAGTGTCTGCGGGTGACACCACTGCTTCTTCTGCTGTTGTGCGTGCACGCCAATCCCCTGTCCATGGTGCATGCAAAGATGCCTCCCGCAGTGCACCTGTCATTGCACACTCTCATTAAGCACATCCACGTCCTTGTCCCACCGCAGCATTCAGTTGTCCCTACCCCAGTCCTTGGAACGCAAGTACAAATACGCAGCCAACGCCCCATAGGCCACACTACTAAATTCACACATTTCGCGAATGCTTGCTCTCGAAATGTTGCCTTTTAGGCTCTTGGAGACGAAAGCTTTCTGCAACCTAATGGCAGCGGCCGTTCCTCGGTATTCGGTCCCCAGCTGCCACCATTTCTCCCGTTGTGCCGTCCACGCATTACACGAGCACGTGTCCCACAACATTAGCCGTACCCTCAACAACGCAGTTACTGGAAAAGTCCATCTAATCACAGACACATGGACAAGTGCTTGTGGGCAGGGACGGTACATCTCGCTGACGGCACAGTTGGTTAATATAGTGGAAGCCAGGACCCAGTTGAACCTTGAGATGGAAAACGTCCTCCCAATGCCGAGGATTGCATGCCCTGGGTCAATCAGAGTTGCCCCCATATTCTACAGCTCCTGCACTTCCTCCTCCTCCTCCTCTTCAGCCTCCATCTCCGAAATGACCACATCAGTCTCAAGCTGGAAGCACTGTAGCACTGCCTCGGCCAAGTGGCAACAGGCTGTGCTGAAGCTAATATGCTTAGATGATAAACACACAATGCTGAAGAGTTGTGGACAGCTCTGAAAGAGCAGGCAGATCTGAGGCTGACACTGCTGACCCTACTGCCAGGCATGGTCATGTGTGACAATGGCCAGAACCTGGTGGTGGCTCTGAAGCAAGGTGAGCTCACACACATACCATGCCTGGCCCATCTGCTTAACCTCATGGTTTAAGCAGTTTCTCAAAACCTACCTGGATCTGTCGGATCTTCTTGTCAGTACGCCGCCTGTGTGACCATTTTAGAAAGTCAGCTACAGCTTCCGCCACCCTTGCCATGCTTCAGCAGCATTTGCAGCTTCCTGCTCACCGACTGATGTGCGATGTCCCCACGCATTGGAACTCTACACTGCAGATGTTGGGAAGGATTTGTGAGCAGAAGAGGTCAGTTGTTGACTACTAGCATCAACAAGGCCATCGGAATTCAGATCAGACTCCACACAAGACCTCAGGAGTGGACATGAATGTCAGACATCTGTACCATCCTCTAAAACTTTGAGGACTCCACCAAGATGGTGAGCGGCGATGACGCCGTAATTAGCATCACCATCCCGCTTCTCTGTCTTCTGAAACACTCTCTGCTCACAATGAAAGAAGATGCATTACAGGCGGAGCACGATGAGATGGAGCAAGGAACCATACAGGGTGATTCCACACAGCCCAGCCTCATCTCATCCCAATGTGGATTGGGTGACAATGAGGAAGAGGAGGAGGAGGAGGAAGAACAGGAGCTAGTATCCTGCGCTATAGACGGTACTACCTGCACAACTGTCATACCGTCTGTTCAGCGTGGATGGGCTGAGGACAGGGAGGAGGAGGCAAGCATGGTCAGTCGTCCTCTTGGTGAGCACACGGAAGTCTTGCCTGTTAGCAGTCTGGCACACATGGCTGAGTTTAAGCTATGCTGCCTTTCCCGTGAACCTCGTGTTGCCCAAATTTTGGGTGACAGTCATTACAGGTTGGTGACACTTCTAGACCCATGCTACAAGGAGAACTTTGTGTCTCTTATTCACACGCCGGACAAGCCTAATAAAATGGGGTAGTACCAGAAAGCCCTAGTTGCGGAATTAAAAAAATTCCCATCTGAAAACGGTGGCGGCAGAGGTCACAGTTCGTTCGACAACCAAGTAGTACAGGCGAGAGAGACACAAATGGAATCCAGCAGAGGCAGGGGAACACTGTTAAAGTTCTGGGACAGTTTTCTCAGACCCTCCCATCGCACAGGCCCTGAGGCGCGGTGGTACTGTCACAAGGAGGGAAACGTTTCGGAAGATGGTGAGGGAGTACCTTGCCGGCCATACCAATGTCCTCCGTGATTCCTCTGTGCCTTATAATTATTGGGTATCCAAGCTGGACACGTAGCACGAACTGGCTCTCTACGCCTTGGAGGTCCTGGCCTGCCACTAGCGTTTTGTCAGAGCGGGGTTTTAGTGCCACTGGTGAAATTATAACCGATAGGCGCATCTGCCTGTCAACTGAAAATGCTGACAGGCTGATGTGTCACCCCAGGCCTGGATGCCACAAACATTAGAGGCTGTGTCTGAGAGCAGGAGGGAGGTTCCTTGGTCAGGGACCATTAGCATGCAGCACCTCCTGTCCCAGGCCAGTAGGGGGAGCAGGCTGCCCCTATAAAAGCTGGAACTGAGGGCAGGGTTAGAGAGACCAGGACCCACTTCTGAAGCATCCAGAAGGGTTCCCAGAGGAAAGGGACAGTCAGCAGCAGCTGAGGAGTCCAGGAGGCAAAGGAGGAACAGCAAGCCAGGGACAGAGGCGACGAGAGCCGGTACTGGCTGAGAGAGAACTACATAACCGACACTGGGGTCCGAGGCTGTCAGGGTTGCAAGCCCGGCAGCAGATAACCAACCCGCAAGGGATTTCAGGTCCCTTGGCCTAAGAAGCCTGGAGGCTCCGCCACACGGAGGGACCGGTACAGCACAGAGAAGCAACAGGTACCTAAGGCCCGAGTTGCAAGCCATACAGGCGTAGTACACGGCCAGCTCAGGGACGTGGGCTATCACACCACAAAAAGGGGGATAGTCAGCAAAGGCAGAGAGAGAACGGTAGGCCTACCCACTCACCCTGACCAGTGGGGCTCGCCCTAATGCTCTCAGACACCCAGGCCCATTCCTGCCCTGTACTCCTGTTGGGTCATTAGTACTAACTACAATAAAGACCCTGGACTGTTTGAAGCAGACTCTGAACCCTTGTTATTGCGGCCTGCACCATCACCCCCAGCATCCTATTACACTGCCCTGAGGCTACACTCTTCCCGTGGGGAGTTATCCTATCCCTGTGCTGCATACCAACATCAGCCTCAGCGGTCTGCCTTGCAGCAGCGGTCATCCCTGACCGCAATCCACGGGTGGCATAGTCGGACATTCAAAACCCTACAAATAGACTGCCACAGCATTTTTTCTGACCACCCTGAGCCACGGGATCGGGTTGCCACTACTACCCCCATCATTGCACTGAAGCCCGGTTCCGGGTGCCCCACGGCCCAGGGGGCGAGTCAGCTTTGGCATAGTCGGCAGGATTGTGACCAACCCGCCACAAACGGGTATTGCGCGCCTGAAAAAGACTGTACACGTACCTCAAAAGGAAGTTTCCCGCCATTCGGAGCCGTTTCCCCCCATTTTCATTAGTTTACCTCCATCTTCAGCCGTTTTCCCGCCATCGGACGCCATCTTTGGGACGCCGCGCGGGAAGAATAGGGGCGTGAACGTCCAAACCGCGCGAGACCTGAAGCCCCGCCCTACGCACCGACGCTGCGCAAGGTCCTGGAAGGAGAGAGAGCGACGCTGACGTCACCAGGACGCGACGCAAGGTCCTCGCCCGGAGCAGCACCAGCGGAGCCGCGGCCTACGGAAGAGGATCAACGGAAGGTAGGCCACGATTAACTAGGGGGGGGGGGGAAGATGACGGACACGGAGGGACCTTCTACCACCAGCATGGCTGCAGCAGCGGTGATGCCGTTTTCAATACCCTACATCCCCGGAGCGGCCTGGCTGCCCCAATACTCAGGGGAATCCCATAAATTAACTGCATTTAAGGAAAGACTGCACAGTTTATTTAAAGTTTATCCCCTGACAGAAGAACAGAAAGTGAGCATTGTGACGGGGCAGCAAAATAGAAAAGGTCACCAGCTCACCTGAGTATAGGCGTTCTGAGGCACGGAGCACGAGGAACCACTTTGGAGTCCATATAGGAAAAAAAAAAAAGGAGAAAAGCTCCAGCCACAGATAAATCCCAAAAAATAGTTGTCTTTATTGAGTTAAGATACAGATATCAAAGCCATGTCCATAAAAGCAACGCGTTTCGAACACAAATGGTGTGTTCTTTTTCCAAGCTACATACAAATGACAAAGACCCAGTATATATACATAGATAAACCAATAAAAACACAGCAATCGGATCACATAACAAAAAAAAAACAACAAAAAAAAACACCACTTGAATAAGTAAATAAGAAAACGTACAATTATTTAAAAATAATGAAAAAGAAGTTCTCGTCGCATCCATCTGGGTGGCAAGCATTGAGAAAATACATCCAGAAAGCTTCTCGGTTTAAAAGGTGTCTTCTGTTGTCGCCACCTCTTGGGTTCAAAATTAAACATTCAATTCCATATGCCCGAAAAGAGGAAGTATTCCTGTTGTGAACTTGTATAAAATGCCTAGAAGCATGAGATATATTGCGATTAGTGACATTGATAATATCTCTGGTGTGTTCTGCAATGTGTTTTTTTAGTTTGCGCACTGTAGATCCAACATATAATTTATTACAACTTGTGCATTCTATTATATATACACCAGATGATCACTATTACAATTAATAAATTGTTTTATATCATGTTGCTGAGTTTTATCTGTATTAAAAAATTCCTTTGTGGTTTTTGCATAGCGGCACATGCCACAACGATTCTGACCACACCTAAAAAAAAACTTGCAATTTAGCCATGTATGACGCTGTTTTTTGGGGGTCTGAAAACTAGGAGATAATATATTACCTAAGGTTTGAGCCCGTTTAGCCACTACTCTGCACCCTGTTTTTAATATGTTGGCTAATGTACTGTCATCATATAAAATGGGTAGATGTTTCAAAATGATTTGTTTAATCTGAAAAAATTGGGGACTGAATTTCAGAGAGATGGTTAATTTATTATTTTGATGGTTAATAATACCAGAATTGGATGCAATTTTCCTGTTTGATGTTTGAATGAGATTATCCCTAGATTTATTGTAGACAATACTCTCAGCCCTTTTGAGTGTCCAAGCTGGATAACCCCTTTTAATTAATCTTTTTTTGCATGCATCAAATTCATTTTGAAGTTCAGCAACATCACTGTAATTTCTTTTTATACGAGTAAATTCACCTACTGGAATAGCCTTAATGGTAGAAAAAGGATGTCCACTAGCAGCATGCAAGATACTGTTACCTGCCATGGGTTTCACAAAAGTGGATGGAACAATTTTACCTTCAATGCTTTTCAAATTAAGATCTAAAAAAGAAATACACGTGGGATGAGAATGATATGTGAAAGACAAATTAAATACATTCGTATTAAGATGTGTTACAAACTCTGGTATGGCAGATACATCGCCACACCAGACAAAAATCAGGTCATCTATGTATCTGCCATACCAGAAAATGCAATGGGACCAGGGATTGGAAAGAGAATACAATTCTCTATATTCCCAAAAAGACATCACCAAATTAGCGATTGAAGGGGAATACTTAGCCCCCATGGAAACCCCTCTCGCCTGGAGAAAAAATTGTTGCTCATACATGAAAAAATTATGGGTCATTAAAAACTCTGTGACATTTAGCAAGTATTCAGATAATTCAGAAGTATAATTGCTGTACTTCTTCAAATGAAAATCCAGTGCTTGTAGTGCAATATGATAGGGTATGCTAGTATATAATGCAACTACATCGCAGCTTAGCCAGCTAAATTCTTCTTTCCAATGTAATTTTGCTAATTGATCCAAAACATCCTTAGAATCCTTCAAAAATCCAGCAGACCTCTGTACTAAAGGCTGTAACAATGTATCAAGCCAGTCACCCAGGTGTTCAGTGACAGATTGAATACTGGAGACAATGGGTCTCATAGGGGGAGGTATAATTCCTTTGTGAATCTTTGGTAACCCATAAAGACAGGGTAACATCGGGTGATCCACCAGCATAAAATCCCTCTGTTTTTCTGAAATAACTCCAAGATTAAATCCTTCTAAAATGATGTCATGTGTAGCAATTTTGTATGATTCCAGGGGATTTGAAGAAGGCTTTGTATAGATTGTTGTGTCAGACAGCATTAATGACATTTGATTATCATACATTATTTTGTCCATAACAACCACCCGACCACCTTTATCCGACATTTTTATTATGATTTCATTATTATGCATAAGCTCATAGAGAGCTCTATTCTGACTGTTGTTAAAGTTATTTGTGATTGATCTCACTTCAGTGCATGAGTTCACGCTGGATTACTTCCTGAAATTTATCCATGGAATCAGTTCTAGATTGAACGGAATAAAAATATGGGTTACGAGTTCTGAAGCAAAGTGATGAATTTATAGAGTTCTGTTGGGAGGCAAAATTATCTTGCAGATCTTCCATATTCATTATAACCTGTTGCTCCTGGAAATTAAAGTTGCGATATTCATTTTCTTTTGGATCCGGAATATTGGTAGTTGGTTCTTCATTAAAAAAATGTCTTTTAACAGTTAAATTTCTGACAAACTTGTTGATGTCCATAAGGATGTCAAATAAATCAAACTTTTTATCTGGTGCAAAGTTCAGACCATATACTAGAACCTGTAATTGTTGTGATGTTAAAGTCTGTTGTGATAGATTCAATACATTGGAAGTATCAGATGCCTTCACATTTATTTCTTGCGACGAGAAAAAATCTTTTGAATGTTTGGTGTGCTTTCTTCCACCACGTTTGGTACGTTTCTTCTGCGTTTTTTTGTTTTTTAAAAGTAAGAAAAATCCGATTGGACATGGCTAGAATCTGTATCATTAGTATTAGTGTCGGATGTATCCAAATCTGGTGAACTGAAATTAACATGTAGATTCTGAGGGCGTCTGTTATGCATAGAAGTCCGTTTTAAAAACAGGGTGCAGAGTAGTGGCTAAATGGGCTCAAACCTTAGGTAATATATTATCTCCTAGTTTTCAGACCCCCAAAAAACAGCGTCATACATGGCTAAATTGCAAGGTTTTTTTTAGGTGTGGTCAGAATCGTTGTGTTATGTGCCGCTATGCAAAAACCACAAAGGAATTTTTTAATACAGATAAAACTCAGCAACATGATGTAAAGCAATTTATTAATTGTAATAGTGATCATCTGGTATCTATATATATAATCGTCTTATCCCGTCTGTCTGTCTGTGTGTCTGTGTGTCTGTGTGTCTGTCTGTCCAGGAAATCCCGCGTCGCTCATTGGTCCGCCAGCGGCCAATCAGCGCCGGGGGATTTCTAAAAAAAGATGGCGGCCGTTAGCGGCTCAACTGCGGGACGGAGCTGAGCAGCGATGCAGTGGGGAGATGAGCGCAGCGAGGCGCTCATCTCCCGGCCGGCAACAGCAGAAGGAACCCGACCGCCGGACCCATCTGCGGGACGGAGATGCAGCCGGGAGATGAGCGGCGCGAGGCGCTCATCTCCCGGCTGGTATCAGCGGAAGGATCGCCGGCGCCGCTGACCTCCATGCGGAAGGGAGGACCGGGGAGCGGCGCTGCGGGTCGGGATACTTCTGCTGCGAGCGCCCGCTATGTCCCGGGTTCTCGCAGCATAAGTACCCGCACAGGCAGCGCCGCTCCCCGGTCCTCACCAAGACGATTCGATGATTGGTCGCGGTCTTCGGACCCTACCAATCACTGATCTTAGCGCAAAACGTAAACACCGCTGTGCTGATTGGTCGCCGACGCTGCCCGCGACCAATCACCGATTTGGGCGCCAAATTTAAATATCGGCCGCGACCAATCACCACAGCAGTGTTTAAATGTGGAGCCAAGATCGGTGATTGGTCGCGGCCGATATTTAAATTTGGCGCCCAAATCGGTGATTGGTCGCGGCCGATATTTAAATTTGGCGCCCAAATCGGTGATTGGTCACGGTCAGCGTCCGCGACCAATCAGCACAATAGTGTTTAACTTTGGCGCCAAGATCAGTCATTGGTCGCGGTCCAAGACAGCGACCAATCACCGATTTGTGCGGCAATTTTTAATAGCGCCCGCGACCAATTGGATGTCCGCGCCGCTGCCTGTGCGGATACTTCCACTGCAAGAACCCGGGACATGAGCGGGCGCTCGCAGCAGATGTATCCGGACTCGCAGCGCCGCTCCCTGGTCCTCCCTTCACACCCTAGCCGCTGATGTCCCCACTGTATCCGCATGGTGTTACAAAGGTCCGGAAATTTGTGTTAAAAATCGCTGATTGGTCGCTGGCGCTACCCGCGACCAATCACCTATTTGGGCACCAAATTTAAATATCGTCCGCGACCAATCAGCACAGCGGTGTTTAAATGTGGAGCCAAGATCGGTGATTGGTCGCGGCCAATATTTAAATTTGGCGCCCAAATCGGTGATTGGTCGCGGGCAGCGCCAGCGACCAATCAGCGATTTTTAACACAAATGTCCGGACCTTTGTAACACCATGCGGGTACTGTGGGTACATCAGCGGCTAGGGTGTGAAGGGACGATCGGGGAGCGGCACTGCGGGTCGGGATACTTCTGCTGCGAGCGCCCGCTCATGTCCCGGGTTCTTGCAGCGGAAGTATCCGCACAGGCAGCGCCGCTGTGCGCGACTAATCACCTATTTTGGCGGCACATCCGCTGTGCGGATTGGTCGCGGACGCTATTTAAATGTGGCGCCAAAATCGGTGATTGGTCGCATCGGCGACCAATCAGCACAGTGGTGTTTAAATGTGGAGCCAAGATCGGTGATTGGTCGCGGCCGATATTTAAATTTGGCGCCCAAATCGGTGATTGGTCGCGGGCAGCATCCGCGACCAATCAGCACAGTACTGTTTAACTTTGGCCACAAGATCAGTGATTGGTCGCGGGCCAAGTCGGCGACCAATCACCGATTTGTGCGGCACATTTAAATAGCGGCCGCGACCAATTGGATGTCAGCGCCGCTCCCCGGTCCTCCCTTCACACCCTAGCCGCATGGATGTCAGCGGCGCTGCCTATGCGGATACTTCCGCTCCGAGAACCCGGGACATGAGCGAGCGCTCGGAGCAGAAGTATCCCGACCCGCAGCGCCGCTCCCCGGTCCTCCCTTCACACCCTAGCCGCTGATGTCCCCACAGTATCCGCATGGTATTACAAAGGTCCGGGACATTTGTGTTAAAAATCGCTGATTGGTCGCTGGCGCTGCTCGCGACCAATCACCGATTTGGGCGCCAAATTTAAATATCGGCCGCGACCAATCACCAATCTTGGCTCCACATTTAAACACCGCAGTACTGATTGGTCGCGGACGCTATTTAAATGTGCCGCCAAAATAGGTGATTGGTCGCGCACAGCGGTGTTTGAATTTGCCGCCGAGATCGGTGATTGGTCGCGGCCGATATTTAAATTTGGCGCCCAAATCGGTGATTGGTCGCGAGCAGCGCCAGCGACCAATCAGCGATTTTTAACACAAATGTCCGGACCTTTGTAACACCATGCGGATACTGTGGGGACATCAGCGGCTAGGGCGTAAAGGGAGGACCGGGGAGCGGCGCTGCGGGTTGGGATACTTCTGCTCCGAGCGCCCGCTCATGTCCCGGGTTCTCGCAGCGGAAGTAGCCGCACAGGCAGCGGCGCTCCCCGGTCCTCACTAATATGATTCCGCTCCCCGCTCCTCACCAATACGATTCGCTGATTGGTCGCGCTCTCCGCACGCGACCAATCAGTGATCTTGGCGCTAAAGTTAAATACCGCTCTGCTGATTGGTCGTGGCCGCTGCCCGCAACCAATCACCGATTTGGGCGCCACATTTAAATAGCGGCCGCGACCAATCACCGATCTTGCCGCCACATTTAAACACTGCAGTCCTGATTGGACGCGTCCAATCAGCGAGATTGGCGCCAAATTTAAACAACGCTCTGCTGATTGGTTGCGGACTCCAGCCGCGACCAATCAACGAGATTGGAGCCACATTTAAGCAACGCTCTGCTGATTGATCGCGGTCGCTGGCCGAGATCAATCAGCAGTATTGGCACAAAATTTAAACACCGCTCTGCTGATTGGTCGCGGTCGCCGGCCGCGACCCATCAGCATTATTGGTGCCAAATTTAAACCCTGCTCTGCTGATTGGTCGCGGCCGCCAGCCACGAACAATCAGCGAGATTGGCGCCAAATTTAAACACCGCTCTGCTGATTGGTCGCGGTTGTCGGCCGTGACCAATCAGCAGTATTGGCGCCAAATTTAAACCTCACTCTGCTGATTGGTCGCAACCACCGGCCGCGACCAATCTGCGCTTTTTGTGCCAAATTTAAACACCGCTCTGCTGATTGGTCGCCGGCCGCGACCAATCAGCGATTTTGGCGCCAAATTTAAACCCCGCTCTGCATCGCTCTGCTGATTGGTCGCGGCCGGCGACCGCGACCAATCAGCACTATTGTCGCCAAATTTAAACACCTCTTTGCTGATTGGTCGCGGTCACGACTAATCAGCGATTTTGGTGCCAAATTTAAACACCGCACTGCTGATTGGTCGCGGCCGCCATCCGCGACCAATCAGCGAGATTGGCGCCAAATTTAAACAACGCTCTGCTGATTGTTCGCGGTCGCCGGCCTCGACCAATCAGCGATTTTGGCGCCAAATTTAAACAACGCTCTGCTGTTTTGTCGCGGCCGGCGACCAATCAGCGATTTTGGCGCCAAATTTAAACCCCGCTCTGCATCGCTCTGCTGATTGGTCGCAGTCGGCGTCCGCGACCAGTCAGCAGTATTGGCGCCAAATTTAAACACCGCTCTGCTGATTAGTCGCGACTAATCAGCGATTTTGGTGCCAAATTTAAACACGCTCTCCAGTCCTCACTAACACGGTTCGCTGATTGGTCGCGGCCGCCGCCCGCGACCAATCATCAATATTGCCGCCAAATTTACACACCGCTTTGCTGATTGGTCGCGGTTGCCGAACGCGACCAATCAGCGATTTTGGCACCAAATTTAAACACAGTTCTGCTGATTGCACCCGGTCGGCCGCATACCTATTCTAGAATACCCGATGCATTAGAATCGGGCCACCATCTAGTATATAATAGAATGCACAAGTTGTAATAAATTATATGTTGGATCTACAGTGCGCAAACTAAAAAAACGCATTGCAGAACACACCAGAGATATTATCAATGTCACTAACCGGGTCTCATATCTCATGCTTCTAGGCATTTTATACAAGTTCACAACAGGAATACTTCCTCTTTTCGGGCATATGGAATTGAATCTTTAATTTTGAACCCAAGAGGTGGCGACAACAGAAGACACCTTTTAAACCGAGAAGCTTTCTGGATGTATTTTCTCAATACTTGCCACCCAGATGGACTCAATATGCGACGAGAACTTCTTTTTCATTATTTTTAAATAATTGTACGTTTTTTTATTTACTTATTCAAGTGGTGTTTTTTTTTTTTTTTTTTTTGTCATGTGATCCGATTGCTGTGTTTTTATTGGTCTATCTATGTATATATACTGGGTCTTGGTCATTTGTATGTAGCTTGGAAAAAGAACACACCATTTGTGTTAGAAACGCGTTGCTTTTATGGACATGGCTTTGATATCTGTATCTTAACGCAATAAAGACAACTATTTTTTGGGATTTATCTGTATCTGGAGCTTTTCTCCTTTTTTTTCATTCTGATGGGGCAGCTCACCGGTGCAGCCCAGCGGGAAGAGAAATCATGGTCAGATGAGGAGAAAAGGACTGTAAAGGACATTCTGACCCGGCTGCGGAGTACCTTTGATACCCGTACCTCAGCAGAAATCAAAATGCGGTTCTATGGCTGTAAGCAGCGGGCCCAAGATAGTATTCAAGACTATGCCTTGAACCTGCAAGAAGCTCTGGGAGCAATCAAGCAAGCTGACCCTGGAAGCGTGCAGGACACCGATAAGCTGTTGACTGACCAGTTCATAGAAGGTCTGCTGTCCAGCGCCCACAGAACCCAGCTGCGCCTCATGGCCCTACAGAACCCCGATTTGACTTTTGCGCAGTTCAAGGATAGGGCCATCCGGGTGCTCCGAGAACCAGCACCAAGTGGCGCTGTAGCTTTCCGGCGCCCTGCCATCACTTACCACCAGGGGGCAGCGCCCTACCCCGCAGACCTTGTGGGGGCTGATGCTCAGGCCCTAAATCCATCCCAGCCTGCAAACCTGCACCATCAGGTCCAAGAGCTAACAAAGAGTGTGGCTGCATTGACCAGGACCGTACAGTCGTTGCAGATGGAACCGTCAAGACCAATCAAGCTGGCTTCCAGTCCGGAGGATGTCCCGTGGCGTCGACAGAGGAGAATCCCGTCGTTTAGAGGGAGGTCCGCCGACCGTTACACTGAGGATGGACAGCCGATTTGCCGCCGTTGCAGCCAGCCAGGACACATAGCAAGGTACTATACTTTAAATGGGTCCGACCTGGGGCAGAGGGCCAACCCCCAGGCAAAAGGTCACCAGGCCCGTCTAATTGTCGCGATAAGTACGTGGGGGGACGCCCGGTCTTACCCGTAGTGCTGGACGGTATCCCCATGAGTGCACTGCTGGACACCGGGTCTCAAGTGACTACTATCCCCTACGTACTTTTCAAGTGGTACTGGAGTGACGCTGACATAACCCGCTATCCAGACGATGACTTAAGCATCCTCGCCAGCAATGGCCAACCCGTGCCGCAGGTGGGGTTCAGAGAGATGACCATCAAGATTGGTAAGGTTGAACTGCCAGCACAGGGAGTGATCATTGTGGACATTGACCGTCGTGAAAGTCACCCTAAAATAACCTTGGGTACTAATGTGATTGAAAACTGTCTTTCAGAAGTAATTGTGATTTTGCAGCAGGTGGCGATGAATGCAAGCTCCAGCCAACAGAGGGTCCTCCAGAAAGAGATAAGAGCCCTGATGAGACGGCAACAAGTAGAACTGTCTGGTGGTGAGATTGGTAGCGTGAGGATGAGCGACCCGTTCCCCATTGCCATGCCTCCCAAAAGTGAAATGATGATCTGGTGTCGGACTGCAATCGGGTTAAGAGGGAGAGACTACCAAGCCATGGTAGAACCCGTGTACTCAGACAGCAGGCCCACCATTTTGACAGCCCGGGGGGTGGTTGATATCCGCCATGGAAGGGTGCCCGTCCGGATCTTAAACATCGGGGAAAGGGAAGTACACTTGCCCCGGTACGCTACACTAGCCAAATTATTTGCCGTCGAACACAGTGCTATCAGGGTCATGGAACCCTTGCCTCCATCTTCCCCGGTGGAGGGTAATGGCTCCCAGAAACACAAGGAGGACTGGTGCCAGAAACTCCATGTGGGTGCTGACTCCACTCCCTTGCACCAAAAACAAGGAGTCTACCGGGTGGTTCAGGAGTACGAGAGAATTTTTAGTAAGCACCCGCTAGACTTCGGCCGAGTAAAGGGAATAGAACACCACATCCCCACGGGGAGCCACCCACCAATAAAAGAGAGACACAGACCTGTACCTCCTGCACAATATCAAAATGCAAAGGGTATGCTGAGAGAAATGAAAGAAGCTGGGGTCATTAGAGATAGCTGTAGCCCCTGGGCAGCTCCCTTAGTTTTGGTAAAAAAGAAAGACGGTACCATGAGAATGTGCATGGACTATAGAAAGGTCAATCGTATCACCCATAAAGACGCGTACCCGTTACCTAGGATAGAGGAGTCTTTAGCAGCCCTAAAATCAGCTAACTTCTTCTCTACTTTGGACCTTACTAGCGGGTATTGGCAGGTTCCTGTGGCAGAAGCTGACAAGGAGAAGACCGCCTTCACCACCCCGATGGGATTGAGAGAATTCAACTGTATGCCCTTCGGGCTCTGCAACGCACCAGGGACCTTCCAGAGGCTGATGGAATGCTGTCTAGGGCACCGAAACTTCAAGACGGTCCTACTTTACCTGGACGACGTGATTGTCTATTCGAAGACTTACGAGGACCATCTAAAGCATCTGGCCGAGGTGTTCGAAGCCCTGGCAGGATATGGCCTGAAGCTGAAACCCTCAAAGTGTCACCTGTTAAAACCGAAGGTCCAGTACCTAGGACACGTGGTGAGTGCAGAGGGAGTAGCCCCGACCCCGACAAAGTTACAGCCATCAAGAGCTGGCCAAGCCCCTCTAAAATCAAAGAAGTGAGGCAATTCCTCGGGTTGGTAGGCTACTACAGAAGGTTCATCCCCGGGTTCACTAAGATGGCAGCCTCTATGCAGGACCTCCTGATAGGGCAATCTAAATCTAGAAGTCACAAGCCACCCTTCAAGTGGGACAAGCCGGAAGAGGAGTCCTTCCGCCAGTTGAAGATGGCCCTCACGGGGGGATGAGATCCTGGCCTACCCCGATTATGGCCAGCCTTTTATCCTCCACACAGACGCCAGTAATGTGGGGCTGGGAGCCGTACTGTCGCAGAACCAACAGGGCAGAGAAAGGGTGATCGCGTATGCCAGCCGGAAGCTGAGGCAAAATAAAAGAAACCCGGAGAATTACCGCTCCTTTAAGCTAGAATTCTTGGCAGTGCTGTGGGCCGTCACAGAACGGTTTAAGCATTACCTGGCCTCCGCAAAGTTCACCGTGTACACTGACAACAACCCGCTGACACACCTGGACAATGCAAGACTGGGTGCCCTAGAACAGCGGTGGATAGCCCGGCTATGCAATTACGACTTCACAATCAAATACCGGGCAGGCAGAACCAACGCCAACGCAGACGCCCTATCAAGAATGCTCCACCTACCTGAAGGACAAGACGACTCGGAAGAGCTGGAGGAAGTAGAGCTCCCTGCGTTCCACTGGTATGGGGCCACTCAGTACTCTCACCGGGTAAGAGACAAAGACCTAACCACCGTCATGTTCAATCCCTTACCCCACCACAGCTGGGCTGAAACGCAAGATGGTGACTCTGCAATTTGCCTGGTGAAAGACCTGTTAACCCAGGCAGACGCTAGCCCTGGCCCGTACGCTCCAGAGGAAGCCAAGCAGTTATGGAAGGAGAAAAGCAGGCTATTCCTCTACGAGGGTAAGCTGTGCAGAAGGCTTGTCAACCACCGGACGCACGATCTGACCTGGCAGATAGTGGTCCCAAGGCGAGATGCAGCAATGGTCCTGGAGGCCTACCATGACAGAGCGGGACACTTCGGGTGGAAGAAACTGGAGTTCCTACTGAGAGAGCGGTTCTACTGGGTCGGTATGAGAAGGGCCATAGAGAAGTGGAGCAGGGACTGCGGCCCATGTCACCTCAGAAGGAAGGACCGTACCAGCCATCAGACACCCTTGAGGCCCATCATCACTAGGCAGCCTCTTGAGCTGGTAGCTCTGGACCTTGTGAAATTGGCTCCAAGCCGGTCGGGCTGCGTCTATGCCCTGACAATTGTGGACCATTACTCCCGGTTCCTGGTGGTGGTTCCTGTTAAAGACCTGACAGCCCAAACAGCGGCCAGAGCCTTCCAGTAGCACTTCTGCCGTCCACATGGGTATCCGGAACAGGTCTTGACAGATCAGGGTCCAGCGTTTGAGGCTGAAGTATTCCAGGAGTTCTGCAACCTCTTCGGCTGTAGGAAGATTCGGACAACGCCTTACCACCCGCAAACCAACGGGCTGTGTGAGAAAATGAATAAGATCGTCATTGATCTCCTCAAGACATTGCCCCTGGAAGAACGCAGCCTGTGGCCGGAGAAGCTGCCAGACCTGATTGACTTGTACAACCATATCCCGGTGAATGCTACAAATTGCACCCCGGCTTACCTGATGCGGGCAAGACCAGGTAAGCTGCCGATAGACCTGGAGATGGGAGTCCTGACACCCGAGGACATCTCCCCAGACGTGGACTGGGATACGGAACGGCGGCTACAGTATAAGAAAGTACAGGAGAGTGTGGAGAGGAGTCTGGCTCAAGCGAGAGAAAAGCAAGAGAGGCTCTTCAACCAACACGCCCCTGCTGGTCCTCTGGAACCTGGTGAGCAGGTCCTGAAGTGGAAGAGAAGGCTTCACAAGCTGGACGACCAGTGGGAGAGAGACCCATACACAGTACTGCAGTCCGACCACAACAACCCGAAGGTATATGTGATTACCAAGGATGGAGGAGAAACCACTAGCACCGTCTCCAGAGATCACCTAAAACGGTGCCCCGAGCAACTACAGAGTGCAGGAGAAGATCAAGATGACCTTGAACCCGCAGAGGACAAGGAAGAAATGATAAGCACAGTTCTCGGAGAGTTCCCCCGGACCTGGACTCAGATAAATGGCGCGATAGTGGTACCCGTCCTACACTTCCTTCAGCCTACCCAGCAGGAGCCTACAGGAGAGCAGGAAGAACAAGAAGAACAAGCAGCCCCAGAGGCAGAAGAACCCATGCCAGCAGCCCAGGAGAGTCAACCCTCTGCTGACAGTGAGCCTGCCATGCCTGCGGTAAGCCAAAGAACCCGCAGACAGCTGCCTGCCCTGCCTATGAACCCAGCTAGTAGCTGTACCCTCAATACTAGTGGGGAAAGCCAGGTTAGACCACCACCAGACAGTGGGTTAAGGAGGTCAACCCGGAGCACTAGGGGTCAAATACCAGCTCGCTAAATGTATAATGTATATATTTAATGTGTTATGTTTGTACCCTGGTTATTAATAATGTTTCTCCAGTTTTCCTAGATGCAATGGACTGACAGGTTATGGACAGTGAATAACCGGAACTACCATGTAGATTGTTGCACCTGGTGCCCTCTTGTGAAGTTGGCCACAGAAGAAAAACCTGTCCGGCGTGGCCCCCTTGTGGCCCAAAGTAGGTAACTCAGCCTTGTCGTCACGCCCAAGGCCAAGAACTTGGGGTTTATGGAGACAGGTCCCCACATCGCTCAAAAAGTTCGCCTTATTGGGTGAAATGGACACCCGGTCACGGATCATACTGTGACCCTCTTCTTTTGTTGGTGATATGGACACCCGGTCACAGACCACACTGTGACCTAAAGAACTCAATATGTGGTGTTGTTTGTTATTTCCTTCTCTGTTGTGTTTATGGTCATGCATTTATACCCTGTATTTGTGTTTTCTGTTTAGTCCCGGAGTACTAAAATTTTTCTAGGGGAAAATGTGTCACTCCAGGCCTGGATGCCACAAACATTAGAGGCTGTGTCTGAGAGCAGGAGGGAGGTTCCTTGGTCAGGGACCATTAGCATGCAGTACCTCCTGTCCCAGGCCAGTAGGGGGAGCAGGCTGCCCCTATAAGCTGGAACTGAGGGCAGGGTTAGAGAGACCAGGACTCACTTCTGAAGCATCCAGAAGGGTTCCCAGAGGAAAGGGACAGGTCAGCAGCAGCTGAGTAGTCTGGGAGGCAAAGGAGGAACAGCAAGCCAGGGACAGAGGCGACGAGAGCCGGTCCTGGCTGAGAGAGAACTACGCAACCGGACACTGGGGTCCGAGGCTGTCAGGGTTGCAAGCCCGGCAGCAGATAACCAACCCGCAAGGGATTTCAGGTCTCTTGGCCTAAGAAGCCTGGAGGCTCCGCCACACAGAGGGACCGGTACAGCACAGAGAAGCAACAGGTACCTAAGGCCCGAGTCGCAAGCCATACAGGCGTAGTACACGGCCAGCTCAGGGACGTGGGCTATCACACCACAAAAAGGGGGATAGTCAGCAAGGGCAGAGAGAGAACGGTAGGCCTACCCACTCACCCTGACCAGTGGGGCTCGCCCGAATGCTCTCAGACACCCAGGCCCATTCCTGCCCTGTACTCCTGTTGGGTCATTAGTACTAACTACAATAAAGACCCTGGACTGTTTGAAGCAGACTCTGAACCCTTGTTATTGCGGCCTGCACCATCACCCCCAGCATCCTATCACACTGCCCTGAGGCTACACTCTTCCCGTGGGGAGTTATCCTATCCCTGTGCTGCATACCAACATCAGCCTCAGCGGTCTGCCTTGCAGCGGCGGTCATCTCTGACCGCAATCCACGGGTGGCGTAGTCAGACATTCAAAACCCTACAAATAGACTGCCACAGCATTTGGTCTGACCACCCTGAGCCACAGGATCGGGTTGCCACTACTACCCCCATCATTGCACTGAAGCCCGGTTCTGGGTGCCCCACGGCCCAGGGGGCGAGTCACTGACTCTTATAAAAAATGAACATGGGCAGGATTGGGCCAGACTTCTGAACACCACTGAATGATAGCAGCGTAACAAACTCAAATACAGTGTCTTTTTTTTGGGAGGTCTAACGCTATTCCCATGTACCTCTGTCTTCACACCCAGACATGGGTATACGCTTTCTGATTTTGTCTATTTGCTCTTGTCCCCCTCCTTCTCCACCACCATATCACCACCATATCTACCATATCACCATATCTACGTCTTTTGCAAGGGACATTGGAGTTCCTCCAAATTTTTGGCAGCCGTTGCATTCGCTGCATAGGCAAACAATGTGGGAGACAAACTCCTTTTTAATGGGAACATGTCGTTACTGTGGCCCAGCTCTGTGTGTCTTTAAATTGTTAGTGGGGTTTTTCCTAAATGTTGGCAGCCGTTGGACTCACTGCATGGGCATTCCCACTGTAAGAGACCTACTCCTTTATAATGGGAAAAAAAAATTTAGGGAGACCCTCCTCTATGTCTCAAAGGGGTTGTTATGATCTGCAACAAGTACTAAGGAAAGAAGGGGAAAGTTTTCCCTACAGTAAGACTAAGCTGAATCCCTACGATGTAGCGGGCTGCCTGTTCCTTGTGAACAGACCCGCCTTAGTCCTAGACTAGTCTGAACGAAGACCTATAGAATAAAGGGAAGGGATACCTAAAAGAACTAAGGACTGGAACAAAAATGGGACACCTCCTGAACAGAGAGAGTTGTTGCAGAACACAAAAAGATAAACTGACAAAAAGGTACTAGAGGTCCCAAAGGACCAAGCGAACTGACAGAGATAGGCACCGAAGCACCTGGCTAGCAAAACAGTCAAACAACATTGAAGTCCAGCACAGCCAAAAAGGTGGAGCTGGAATATAAAGGCAAATGGTCACGTGACCACAAAACACAAGATGGAAAAAACAAACAGGAGGGTTCTAACAGGGGTATTGGGGTGTGTCCAAATTTTTGGCAGCCCTTGCAGTCACTGCATACGTAAAAGTATAGGAGACCCACTCAATAATGGGAACAACAAAGCATAGCCGACTGCTGGCCCTTTAAGAATAGTAAGGGCTGCCTGATGGCCCTATAAAAATAGTGTTTGTAACTTTCAGAGTCCCACCTTCATAAATGAAACAGGATGTGTCTGATCATGTCTCACACACCACATGGGCAGATAAGGTAGTAAAATGTTAAAATTACATTTCCCCGTGAATGCATTTTTCACAGCTGAAAGCAATGCTAAAGTGCAAAAACGCTACGTGTGAACATAGCCCAAGGTGTGGAGGAGTATTTTTGTTTTTATATATTTATTTTGCCTTATATACAAGTCATTACCCTAGAAAGGATGTTCCTTAACCTATTTCCCAGGAAAATACATTTTGGTTTCATTTTTGTATGTTTTATTGTGAGTCCGTAAAAGTGGCATAATACCTCTGACAACATTGTTGACAGCAGTGACCTGGGAGTCAGAAATGCTTCCAGGGGTCTTCCCCATGTCATTTGAGCGCTGTTTCCATCGATTTGGGCAATTTTTAGGCCCTCTGTAGACCGCCATGGGGGGCAGCCTGAAAAATGCTCGAGTTTCCCATAGACTTACATTGGGCTCGTTACTCGGACCGAGCATTTGAGCATTCCAATGTGCTCGACTCGAGCAACGATTACCCCAGCATTTTAGTGCTCGCTCATCACTAGTCTGTACCTAAAAGCTGCCTTAATAAATCGAGAAACCCAGTAGTTACCTGCTAGATCGCAGCTATACAGGGCGCCCAGGGCAGATATCTGAACTTTTAGGGAGCTGATGGATAACCCTAGCTCAAGACCCTTTTGTAGAAATTTCAGGATTTTTCCTTTTGGTGCCCCCTCATCAACCCGAGACCCTGAGAAGGATAAAAAAAAAATTCCAAGTCCTCGCATAAATCTGGGTTGTAACCGGTTTTCTGCTATGCATCAGGGTTGTTACTAGATTTTTGGAAAAAACCTTTTTGTTTTAGCAGTGTCCTTTCAAGTTCCATGCCGTCAAGTGGAGACCCGCTGCTTGAGGATGGAATATCGGACCCTGGAAAAAGAGATCCAGAATCTCGGGAAGGACCCAAGTGTCGGAGATACACATGATCCTCAGGCATGAGAACCAGGCTCTCTTGGGCCAGAAGGGTGCGATCAACAGAACCCTCGCCTTGTCTTCCCTAATCTTTGTTATGACTCTGGGAAGCAGTGACAACGGGGGGAAGGCATATGCCAGGCTGAAGTTTCAAGATACCAGGAGAACGTCCACCGCTAATGGATTTTCTCTGGGATTTAGAGAACACAAGATTCTTGTCTTCCGATTTAGTTTTGTGGCAAATAGGTCTACCATCGGAGACCCCCATCATCGGCTTATTTGGGTAAAGATCTCCTGATTTAGTTCCTATTCCCCCTGCATCAGAGGATAGCGGCTTAGGTAATTCGCTCTGGAGTTTTCACTTCCCATCATATGGAGGGTCGTCAAGGAAAGAAGATGACTTTCTGCAATCTGAAAGAGATGATCTGTCACTCATCAGTGATCTTGACCGTGTACCCCTCTGGTGGTTCACATAGGCTACCGTAACTCAATTATCCGAAAGAATCTTTACATTTTGACCTTGGAGGGAAACTAAGAAATTATTCACTGCCTTATCCACCGCCAGAAGTTCTTTTGCATTGGAGGAAAGATTCTTCTCATTATCTGACCAGGTCCCCTGAACTACCATATCCCCTAGATGGGCTCCCCACCCTCTGGGACTAGCGTATTTGGTAATTGTTCTAGTAACCTTAGATACCCAGGGAATCCCACCAGGATAGGTTTGCCTCATCCTGCCACCACTGTAAGGATCTTACTGACCGAGGTGACAAAGGCATCTTTCCTTCTAAGTGCCCTTTAAGAGAAACTTGATTATGCAACACATCTCACTGCAGAACCATGGAATGGTATTCTGCCCATAGAGCCCCTGGGAAGCACAACATCAGGGTACCAAAAAGGGACATTGCTCCCCTAAGGGACATGACCGGATTGGTTATGGCTTTATTCACCTGGCTCTTAATTCTTTGTATTTTAGCTTCCGGGAGGTAACATTTTTGAGTTATTGAATCAAGCATAATCCCTAAAAATTGATGAACTCTCAAGGCCATTAATCTGGATTTTTCTAAATTCAGTACCCAGCCCAGATTATTAAGGATGGACATTACCTCCTCTAGGTCTTTTTCACATTGGTAGGCTGAATGTCCTACCACTAAAAAATCATCCAGATAAGGGATAATTAAAATATCACGTTCCCGGATAAGAGCCATGACTTCTACCACTACCTTAGTAAACACCCGAGGGGCTATGGCAAGACCAAACGGCAGGGCCCTAAACTCGAAATATTTTATTTCTCCATCCATAACTATGCCCACCCTCAGGTATCTCTGATATTCTTCATGTATAGGTACATGATAATATGCATCTTTCAAATCCAACACTACCATGTAACATCCAGAAAAAAGTAATTTTATTGTTGAACTAATGGATTCCATTTTAAATGTGTGAACATTCAAGAAGCTTTTTAGGGCATTCAGGTTAATGATAGTTCTAAAGGAACCGTCAGGTTTAGAAATCAGGAAGAGGGGAGAGTAGAACCCCAACCCTCTTTCTGACGCTGGGACCTCCACCAGAACTGCTTTCTGAACTAAATCCAGCACCTCCTTTTGTAGGGCCAGTTGTTATTTCTCGGAGGAATGGATCAGGATCAAGATGAATCTCTCGTGAGGGCTCGCCTGGAACTCGAACCTCAGACCCGAACCTATCATATCAAGGATCCAGTTACTAGCTGAAATATTTGTCCAGGCAGGAAAGAAGCCCAAGAGCCTCCCACTTACCTGGGCTACGAGTCATTGACTCGGCGTCCTGGGAAGAAGAACCGAATAGAAGCCCTCTACCTTTCGGCCTGCGATCCTCCCATTTGACCTGATCTTTTTGCGGTCTTTTACAGACAAATCTTTTGCAAAATGAACGTCTATAGGTAGTCATGGATAGGTTAGGGAATCCCTTCTTCACATCGCTTGCTTTGTCCAAAATTTCATCCAGAGCCAGCCCAAAGAGATGTTCTCCCTCGCACGGAAAAGAGCATAGTCTCGTTCTGGCCTGGATATCACCCGGCCAACACTTAAGCCATAAAGCTCTACGGGCCGCATTGGACTGGGCGGCCGATCTCGCTGCCAACATGGCAGAATCTGCAGAGGTATCCAATAGGAAAGCTGCAGCTCCCTGCATGAGGGGGATGCTGGATAATACTTCTTTCCTGGGCGTTTTATCTTTCAGATGGCACTCCAGCTGTTCCAGCCATATAATCAGAGATCTGACCATACAAGTTGCTGCGACCGCCAGTTTTAATGCTTAAACTGTTGTTTCCCAGGTCCCTTTAAGAAAGGTATCAGCTTTTATGTACAAAGGGTCCTTAAGGGCTCCCATATCATCAAAGGGAAGAGATGATTTTCTAGATGCTTTTGTTATTGCCACATCAAGTCTTGGGGCTTTCTCCCAAGAGGATGAGGCTGAGTCCTCAAAGGGGTATTTCCTTTTAAAGGAAGGGGGAAGAGAACCCTTTCTCTCTGGTCTTTCCCACTCATTACGTATCAGTCCCTGAACCTTATCATGAACCGGAAACCATCTTCTCTTCCTTTGTTTTAGGCCCCTAAATATGATGTCTTGGACAGATTTCTCTGGTCTAGTGTCCATAATACCCATAATTGAGTACACTGCTTTAACTAGACCATCAATTTCATTTAATAGGAAACAATGTTGCCCAGCCTCACTATCTGAGGACGAGGTTGAGGAAGAAGAGCAATCAGATTCTTCCTCAAAGTCTGATGGGAGGGAGACATCAGAGACTGGGGAAGCCTCACAAATCAGTAACTTCCTTCCTCTTTCCATTTTTAGAGAGGGCCTTGCTGATCTCTGACTTGACCAAGGTTTTTAACTCTGATGCAAAACTAGGGGTCTCATCTGCCAAAGTCTGGTTGATACAGGACACAGTCTTTTTTGGTATGAGTCCACTTATAGGGCTTTACACAATGCACATTCCTTGTGCCTAGTTTTGGTAATGCACTTCTTCCCCTAGTAAAAAAAAATAGACAAGAAGGGACACCCTATTACCAAGTTAACTTTCAAGAAGATCACTTACCTATACGACTAAAAGGTTTGGTACCGGTTTGGAGGAAGGACCTTTCTCAGCCGGGGGATCGTCCCTGGAGGCTGCAGATTCGTCCATCCTGCTGCAGCTGCGATGACTGGACCTGCTTGCAGATCCTCGCCATTCTGAATTCCAGTTGCCTCCACTCACCCGAAGGCGCCGTTTCTCCTGGGGCTTCCCAAGCAGCCGCTGTGATGGTGATGGCGGTAGCTTCTGTTGCTAGTCTCACTCTCTGTCTCCATTTGGAATATGGGTCAGAACTAGCAGGGAAGCTCAGAGTCATGGTGCCGGAAGAATTTTATAGGTGCACCAGCCTTGATTTATTTTTTTAAATAATTTCCTCAGGGCGATTAACCCCCTTTTTTTGATAATAGGTGCGCTGCCCACCGGGCGCGTCACCTGATATGGTATATGGCCCAAATCTGCGCTCCTCCGGCATTCTGGTCACACGTGACCAGCACTTCCGGGTCCGGTCACGTAACCGCTGGGGGCGCGCGCCACATCATCATGCTGCACCCTCGACTCCCCGCAGAGTCCTGAGGCACATGGCAGCCTAACCACAGAGGGGAACATGGAAGCCACATGCCATGATGCTGGAGCTGCCGAACCCCAGACAGAGGCACCGCTCGACGGCTCGTCCACAGACTATGGTGCCAGCCCCCTTGGGTGCACCATAGTCAGAATCCTAAGCCAGCTAGGACGGCCAGCAGGAATCTTTGACAGATAAGCCTGCCACAGGTTCCCCATCAAGGACAGGAAACCAACTGAGGCGGAGAGGGGTGCCGCCCTTTTTAAGCCTGTAGGTTTCCTATCCTGGGTGGGTGCACCCTCTCTCTCGTGGGGCTGTCATGGTCGACCGATAAATTGGGATTTATTTATTTTATAACCCAACCCTGACTTGTATTTCTCCACAACTTTGTCCTTGACTTGTTTGGATATCTCCTTGGTCTTCCTGGTGTTGCAGCCTCTGTCACCTTTCAGAAAAGGTGTGTATATACTGACAGATGAAGTGACACTTCGATTGCACACAGGTGGACTTCCTTTCACTAAGCATGCGACTTATGAAGGTAATTGCTTGCACCAGAAATTTTTAGGGTCTTCATAGCAAAAGGGGTGAATGCATATGCAGGTGCCAATTTTTTGTTATTTGATCCCATAAATGTAATTTATGGCTATATTTTTCTCACTTCACCAACTTAGACTATTTAGCAGCAGTTGTAATTTAACAAAATAAGTAAAAAGCCAGGGAGGATGACTACTTTCTCAAGCCACTGTGTGTGTGTATATATACAGTACAGACCAAAAGTTTGGACACACCTTCACATTTAAAGAATTTTCTTTATTTTCATGACTATGAAAATTGTACATTCATACTGAAGGCATCAAAACTATGAATTAACACATGTGGAATTATATACTTAACAAAAAAAGTGTGAAACAACTGAAAATATATCTTATATTCTAGGTTCTTCAAAGTAGCCACCTTTTGCTTTGATGACTGCTTTGCACACTCTTGGCATTCTCTTGATGAACTTCAAGAGGTAGTCACCGGAAATGGTTTTCACTTCACAGGTGTGCCCTGTCAGGTTTAATAAGTGGGATTTCTTCGCTTATAAATGGGGTTGGGACCATCAGTTGTGTTGTGCAGAAGTATGGTGGATACACAGCTGATAGTCCTACTGAATAGACTGTCAGAATTTGTATTATGGAAAGAAAAAAGTAGCTAAATAAAGAAAAATGAGAGGCCATCATTACTTTAAGAAATGAAGGTCAGTCAGGCCGAAAAATTGGGAAAACTTTTAAAGTGTCCCCAAGTGCAGTTGCAAAAACCATCAAGCGCTACAAAGAAACTGGCTCACATGAGGACCGCCCGAGGAAAGGAAGACCAAGAGTCACCTCTGCTTCTGAGGATAAGTTTATCTGAGTCACCAGCCTCAGAAATCACAGGTTAACAGCAGCTCAGGTTAGAGACCAGGTCAATGCCACACAGAGTTCTAGCAGCAGACACATCTCTTCAACAACTGTTAAGAGGAGACTTTGTGCAACAGGCCTTCATGGTAAAATAGCTGCTAGGAAACCACTGCTAAGGACAGGCAACAAGCAGAAGAGACTTGTTTTGTCTAAAGAAAATAAGGAATGGACATTAGACCAGTGGAAATCTGTGCTTTGGTCTGATGAGTCCAAATTTGAGATCTTTGGTTCCAACCACCGTGTCTTTGTGCGATACAGAAAAGGTGAACGGATGGACTCTACATGCCTGGTTCCCACTGTGAAGCATGGAGGAGGAGGTGTGATAGTGTGGGGGTGCTTTGCTGGTGACACTGTTGGGGATTTATTCAAAATTGAAGGCATACTGAACCAGCATGGCTACCACAGCATCTTGCAGCGGTATGCTATTCCATCCAATTTGCGTTTAGTTGGACCATCATTTATTTTTCAACAGGACAATGACCCCAAACACACCTCCAGACTGTGTAAGGGCTATTTGACCAAGAAGGAGAGTGATGGGGTGCTACACCAGATGACATGGCCTCCACAGTCACCAGACCTGAACCCAATAGAGATGGTTTGGGGTGAGCTGGACCGCAGAGTGAAGGCAAAAGGGCCAACAAGTGCTAAGCATCTCTGGGAACTCCTTCAAGATTGTTGGAAGACCATTTCCGGTGACTACCTCTTGAAGCTCATCAAGAGAATGCAAAGAGTGTGCAAAGCAGTCATCAAAGCAAAAGCTGGCTACTTTGAAGAACCTAGAATATAAGACATATTTTCAGTTGTTTCACACTTTTTTGTTAAGTATATAATTCCACATGTGTTAATTCATAGTTTCGATGCCTTCAGTGTGAATGTACAATTTTCAAAGTCATGAAAATACAGAAAAATCTTTAAATGAGGTGTGTCCAAACTTTTGGTCTGTACTGTATATATATACAAATACATTTTATATATATATATACACACATATATATATATATATATATATATAAAAATACATAATACATATATATACAGTTAGGTCCATATATATTTGGACAGAAACAACATTTTTCTAATTTTGGTTCTAGACATTACCACAATGAATTTTAAACAAAACAATTCAGATGCAGTTGAAGTTCAAACTTTCAGCTTTCATTTGAGGGTATCCACATTAAAATTGGATGAAGGGTTTAGGAGTTTCAGCTCCTTAACATGTGCCACCCTGTTTTTAAAGGAACGAAAAGTAATTGGACAGATTAAATAATTGTAAATAAAATGTTCATTTCTAGTACTTGGTTGAAAACCCTTTGCTGGCAATGACTGCCTGAAGTCTTGAACTCATGGACATCACCAGACGCTGTGTTTCCTCCTTTTTGATGCTCTGCCAGGCCTTCACTGCGGTGGTTTTCAGTTGCTGTTTGTTTGTGGGCCTTTCTGTCTGAAGTTTAGTCTTTAACAAGTGAAATGCAAACCGGATGGAACAGCATGCCGCTGCAAGATGCTGTGGTAGCCATGCTGGTTTAGTATGTGGTGTGAGTGGCATTTCTTTGGAGGGCCGCACAGCCCTCCATGTGCTCGCCAGAGGTAGCCTGACTGCCATTAGGTACCGAGATGAGATCCTCAGACCCCTTGTGAGACCATATGCTGGTGTGTTTGGCCCTGGGTTCCTCCTAATGCAGGACAATGCCAGACCTCATGTGACTGGAGCGTGTCAGCCGTTCCTGCAAGATGAAGGCATTGAAGCTATGGACTGGCCCGCCCGTTCCCCAGACCTGAATCCGATTGAGCACATCTGGGACATCATGTCTCGCTCCATCCACCAACGTCACGTTGCACCACAGACTGTCCAGGAGTTGGCGGATGCTTTAGTCCAGGTCTGGGAGGAGATCCCACAGGAGACCATCCACAACCTCATCAGGAGCATGCCCAGGCGTTGTAGGGAGGTCATACAGGCACGTGGAGGCCACACACAATACTGAGCCTCATTTTGACTTGTTTTAAGGACATTACATCACAGTTGGATCAGCCTGTAGTGTGTTTTTCAACTTGAATTTTGGGGGTGACTCCAAATCCAGGCCTCCATTGGTTAATAAATTTGATTTCCATTGATGATTTTTGTGTGATTTTGTTGTCAGCACATGCAACTTTGTACAGAACAAAGTATTCAATGAGAATATTTCATTCATTCAGATCTAGGATGTGTTATTTGAGTGTTCCCTTTATTTTTTTGAGCAGTGTATTTAATGACAAGCTACCTATGCTCCACAAGGAGCTTGATATATACTTGAGGTCTTTCACGTGCATTTTATTCATCTCCAGCATTTAGCACTTATGCATTTATATTATGTAGGTTCCACAGGGTCTTATGTTTATTGAGATTAGTATCACCTGTGGTTCTTTAGTGCTTGTGATATGCATTGACTGTCCAAGTTCACTTTAGTACCCACCCAATAGTTAGCGATTGGTCTATACATTGTCCTGGTCATATATCCTGTCCGTAAGGAATCTATTCACTCTCTGGGTGAATTCTTCAAACATGTGGGGCATTCCGGTTGGCCACTAAGCCAAGTTTTTTGGTCTTAGGGAGGGACAGAAGTGACACTCTTCCTTGAGCGCAGGCACCATGCTCCACGGTTACAAAGGGAACAGTATAGAGCAAATTTCGCCCCCCTAACCCTATCTCCCCATCTTTTCTTGACCAAGTGATATTTTTCTATTCTTGCATCTATGTGTTGTGTGTACCGGATTTTAATTTATTAAAGATATCGTTTTGAGGGGTTTGTTTTTTGGTTGTATAGGTTTTTATGACCACATGCGAGTGTCCCCAAAATTCTATTGGGAAGACCACGAGAGTTCCAGAGACGGATTCTGGACCACATTTGCTACAAACAAAGAAAGGAAGACACCACATTGTCTAGACATATGTTGGTGGCATATGTGGCGCCCTGCTGCACACTGATCCCAGAGGGGTGCATGGATGGAATTCTCCCCAGTGGCCTCAATACATGCAGACACCTCCACCCAAGTCCACTAGATGGAGCCCTGTCAGGTATATAAATACTGGGGGGTGGAGTTCAGGAAGTCAGTCAGTGTGTGACACCATGCTACAGCTCCAGACAAGCTGAAGTCTGTGTGGCTGAAGGCCAGGCTAGGCCCAAGCTGCGGGCTAGTTTGGCCAGTGAGAGCCTGGAGTGGGCTAGAATGCAAGTGAGAGTTCCTGTCAGGCACAGACAGGGACAGAACTCAGAGTCTGCTCAGGGAGTCTGCATGAGAGAGTCTGCCGACTGAGGAGAAGAAGGAGAAATGCAAAGGGGGCAGAGGAGCATAACAGGTTCACCCCGAACCATATACCGGACACCGGGTCCGCGCCTACAGGGATCTTTATGACCAGTAGGAACAACCGGAATCCCTGGAGAACTACTAGTCTCAGGTTAACCAACCGCTGACCACAGCAACAGGGTTAGGTACGACTAAGACTCCAGCGACCAGGAATAGTGGGAACCAGGAGAAAACCCTACCGCCAGGTCAGTAGGTACAAGAAGGAAGCAGTAAGCAAGCCAGGCCTAGCTCCAGGCAGGCCCGAAGTTTAGAGAGTAAAAGAAACAGATCAGGAGGCCTTACACCCGCTCACTGGGGAGAGTCCAGAAGTGTACCCTTCGCCCTGAGTGCCCTGGACCGTACCTGCATCACCACCAGTAAAGGTATTGAAGTTTACCCTTGTGTGTGTGCCTGTACTTCCTCTGGGACCGTCCTGCCATCTCCCTCCTGCTTCCACCATCTTTCTACACCTCTACACTGCCCTGAGGCCTGCTCCACCTGTGGGGAGCCGTCCCATCATAGCTGCCCCTAACATCAGCCTCAGTGGACTGTCGCAGCGCTGGTAACCTCTTACCAGAATCCACAGGTGGCGTCACAAATTATTCTAAAACCCCTATAAATATAATCATATCCCCTTTTTGCACTGACCGCCCTGGGTCACGGACCGGGCCAGCCACCGTGATTTCCCCCAAGCATCTGAAGGCCCGGCTGCCGAGTACCCCACGGCCCTGTGGGCGAGTCACATATTCCATGAATCCATTCAATATCCAATTTCAGGTGATCGAGTAATGCGTCCACCATCCAGAGGCAGCAACTGGGACCAGTCACTTTTACAAAAGGAATGCAGATGTATTCACTGCTTGCCTTCCTTCAAACGTTTGGGTGCCAATGAATCCCTTTTCTTGCTTTATTGAGGAGGTAGCAACTCTACCTGTGGTTTATGGCCCCATCTCAAAATATTTCATGTTCCTTATTTCCCCTTCTGCTGAATGCTATTTATTAGTGAGCCCTTTATTTAGAATTTTATGTACAATCCAGTTGCCACATAGCAGTCCCTCTCCACTTATTATTCCCTCGTATGTGTGCCCTCCCTCTCACTAACTATGCACTTTTCAATGATAGGATCTTCATTAAAACAGCATTGTCTCATCAACTGTACTAGTGAGCATGTTATCTACTTTCCTGCCCCTTAATTGCTAGTCACAGCAATTCTGCTAATCTAGTACTAAAATATGAAGCTATTGCATCTTTCCTCCTCTCTGCTAATATTCCGCTGGATCTGTGTAGGGGAGGCAGCACCAGTAATGTAATTGTGATCCGACTGGTGTTTGCTAAATGACAAATTAATACGTACATTGACCCCGATTGGGGGATGGGCGGATGAGCCAGCATCTCTGCAAAAGGACGACACATTGTCTGATTGGAGGGACCTAAGATGTGGGTGCACCAAATCATGCAAATGCTTATTGGCCAGATCTCTATGCCTTGCAGTATTTATGAGTTAATTTGGGCGAGCCTTGGCTCTTTGATTGGCCGGGGGGAGTTCTTCTGGAGGAAATTGGGGCAGGACCCACCTGCCTTTATCAGGCCAATAGTTTTGCTGCCTAACACAGTCAGCAATGTTGCCAACTTGTGAATATATCATGCACACTAATTAATATACACTGCTAGCCCTCGACCATTCAAAACAATA
Source organism: Phyllobates terribilis (assembly GCF_046119375.1). Classification (NCBI taxonomy): domain Eukaryota; kingdom Metazoa; phylum Chordata; class Amphibia; order Anura; family Dendrobatidae; genus Phyllobates; species Phyllobates terribilis. Next base: position 152,071,713 of record NW_027362762.1, read on the forward strand.
ATGAATAATATTGAAGAAATGCATAACGACATCTCTCTAGGGAACTTGGGTATCAATTCGGTTATTGAGCAATGGTCTGTCTATTGAATGGGCTTTCTACCAGCAACACTGTTTAAGTGATGTTAGGTGGACTGGCATTAACATAATATGAACTACCTAGGTTTTATTTATTGCCCATCCACCTGTGCCCTAGGGAGCTTTTTTTTAACTTGTAAATAGGTTCTTGCTCGTTTTCATAATACATATTTAATGGGAATATTAAGTTATATTTTATTGCTTAATTGGATTAGACAGTGAATTATAGGAGTAGGCATTTCCTTCATCCCTCTACAGTGTAGTTTGTCAGTCTATAATGAGTCGTTCTATAACTTGGCTCTTCGTAAAAGTTAATATAATCCCTTAGGCAGTGGAGTCTTTCAGTAGTGGGATGGTTTCATGAGAATTTTAGTGATTATTTCTTCATCCCATTACAGCAAGTTTTGTTATTTAAAGAAAAAAGGAGTAAAAGTAGCCTTACATACCGCTGCCAGGTCACAATACTAATGCAGGAAGCAGCAGGTCCCCATAATAAAAGGCGGAGGCAGCACGAGTGCAAAAGCACTGATGAACAACCACTCACACACCTACCATCCATTGTTGGCAGGAGGGAGTTTAGAATTAGTGAGTCACAAGAATAAGGCATGTATAAAGGCGGCGGTCTCACAGATACATGTGTTGAATCATGCCAGATTAATAACCTATATGTGACATCCATACTATTAGATCAGACAGACTCGACTGCCCAGCAATATGTAAGTGTACCCAACAGGGACAGAAACACTAATCTTCCTCACAGACACTAAAGCGCCTGATTGCTTACTGCAAAGATGAAAAAATACATGAGTATGAGTAGTCAATGTTTTGGCTTGCAACCTGCATCAAGTGTCTTCAATGTTTTTTTAAGTTTCTACACTAAAATGAAAAGAAATTCCCTGAGAAGAACACGAGATCCAAAACATCACAGGAAAAAAAAATCAGCCATACTTAGCAATACCAAATCAAACTAAAGCTGCAGCACCCCCCATAATAAAAGGCAGAGACACCATATACTGATGAACACCCATTCACCGACCTAACAATCCATGCGATGGGGGTTGTGGAGTATAATAAGATGCACATGGATGAGGCTTAGAAGGTGCCAGTCACACAGATATGTGTAGTGTTACATGCCATACTATTACATCAGCAAATGGCTGTTCATCAGGATAAGTACTATTATATTGATGAGGGTCATACAGCTTGGATCCGTACCATTCACCAGAACAGAGGACTTCCATCTGCCCCAATTTGGCCCTGGATGCAAGATGTTGTGAGGAAAAGTTGAATGGTGCGGCCTGGTGCTCAATTCAATTCTGACAGTGCAATACCCAAAGATAGCACAGCCCTAATATGAAGCTATAGCACAAGCTATGCTTGCGCTTTGCATTCAGTCTATGACACACACATGTACAACCTGCTGCACGATTCACATACTACTGGGTGCGATCTTGCGCTATGGACATAAGTGTCCGTACTGACGACGTATAACAGCAAAATGGATAAATCTAGCATCCGCAGGAAATGAGTGGAGTATATTAAAACATTATTTTATTAGCAACATAGTAAAAAAAAAAAAAAAAATAAAAAAAAAAAGGAAAAAATAAAAATCAAAACATGCAAAGATAATAAAAGGACATTGGTCTACAAGTTTCGAGCATAACCGCTCTTAGTCCTGTGTTATGCTCGAAACGTGTAGACCAGTGTCCTTTTGTTATCTTTGTAAGTTTTGATTTTTAATTTTTTCCTTTTTTTTTTTTTAACTATGTTGCTAATAAAAGATAATTGCTTACCGGTAATTTGATTTTCCAGAACCATGACAGCACCGTACAGATAGGTTTCCTGTTCCTGGGAATGGATACTCTGTATCAAAATAAAATGGGCGACACCTCTCTACCTCCCCAGTGTGTTCACAGAATATAAGGGGTAACCGCCTTGTTAGGACATATGTGCATAAAAAATAGCTATTAACCTTCACCATGTACTATTCTATACAAAACATTTTATTTTTGTGAAAAGTCTTCTATCACCAGAAAAAGAAGGGAGGGAAGTAGCACGGTGCGGTCATGGTTTTGGAAAATCAAAATACCGGTAAGGAATCATGGTTTTTTCTTCACCATGACAGCACCGTAGAGAGATTAAAATAGAAGAAATCCATAGGGAGGGACCACCACTGAAAGAACCTTTCTCCCAAAGGAAAGATCAGTCAGCCCTAGAGATCCAACCTGTAAAGTTTAATTAAAGAAGGTGGTAGGAGAAGACCAGATTGCTGCCTTGCAGATTTGGCCAACTGAGGCATTAGCTCTTTCCGCCCGAGAGGTAGCCATGGCCCTTATAGGGTGTGCTTTTTATACCTTGAGGGGGATCATGGTCAGATGCAGAGTAGGCCAATGTTATGGCCATCTTAACCCATCTAGCAATCGTGGATTTAATAGCCCATTTACCTTTGTTTGGCCCCTGAAAAATAATAAAACATGGCTGAGGACTTCCTCCACTGACTCGTTACCTCGAGGTATCTTAGGATACACCTTCTCACATCCAGGGAGTAAAACGCTATTTGCCCTTGGGTTTTTCGTTTATCACAAAACAAAAGAAGATCTATTTCCTCACTTCTGTGAAATCTAGAACTTACTTTTGGGAAGAATGCTGGATCCTGCCTCAATATCACCCTATCTTGTAAGGGGTTTGTAAAAGGGGGAGGTGGGGGTTGACCGATATAGCCTGTAACTCACCTGCCTGGCCGAGGTTAATGCCACCAGTAGTACTGTTTTTAGTGTAAGCACCCTAACAGTAGTGGATGAAACAGGTTTAAAGGGAGCCTTTATAAAGGCATATAGAACTAAATTAAGGTCTCAGGTCGCCACCTTAGGATCGACTACTAGTCTAGATGAAAAAGACGCTTTTATGAATCTATGTATCCATGGGTGATCGGCAATCTTATGATCAAACAATGCTCCAAAGGCCACTTCCCCACTATCAGTATTTGGTCAATATTTTTTTCTCAGGACCATGGCCTAAGACTGATACCTGCACTTTTAAGGAGCTAGTGGAGAGGCCCCTCTCTAGACCTTTTTGGAGAAATTCTAATATTTCTGAAATGGGGACTAGCGGACTTTGATGGGGTGGGGGTGGGTCATGACCCGACCAGAAATGTATTCAAGATTTTTTCATACTTAAGGGAGGTAACTTTTTTACTGCTTAACAGGAGAGTTGAAATTAAATTCTGCGAGAACCCCCTGGCTGATAATCCCCTTTCAAGTTCCAGGCAGTCAGGTGTAAGCTGGGAATCTGAGGGTGGGTCACTAGAATAGTAGATTTGGCTTGTCGGGTAGGATCCAGGGGTCCGAGACTGACATGAAACTTGGCCAAGTAAACCAGGCTCTTTTCGCCCAGAAGGGGCCAATTAGCCAGGATAATACTATGTCCTTGCTTACCTTTTTAATACCATCGTAATTAAGGGAAAGGGAGGAAAAGGCATATGCTAGGTGAAGCCTCCATTTCTGTAGCAGTGCATCTACCCAGCTTGGTTTAGAGAAAAAAAATTTCTACCTGACGACTTTCCCTGGTGGCAAATAAATCTACTTCCGGAAGACCCCACGTCGAGGAGATTTGCTCAAAAACCCTTCGATTTAGAGCCCATTCCCCCTGATTGAGCGAGTGGCGACTTAGATAATCGGCGATGATGTTTTCTGATCCCCTTAAGTGACGGCTTGAAAGGGATAAAAAATTTAGCTCTGCTATGGAGAATATTCTTTCTACCTCTGACAACGGATCTGACCTGGTTCCTCCTTGGTGATTTAAAAAAGCCACTGCTGTGATGTTGTCTGATAGAATCACCACGTTTTTTTTCCTATACTGCATCTCAAGGCTGCCTGTAGTGCTTTTCTGACTGCGGTCAGTTCTTTTAGGTTGAGGAACCTCTTTTTATCTTGGAATTCCACAGACCTTGAAAACAAAACACCTCTAGGTGGGCACCTTAACCTGTTGGACTTGCATCCGTGGTAATTACTACTGGATTTTGTACTGTCCATGGGACCCCTTTCAAGAGATTTTCCGTATCTGTTCACCATCTTAGCGAGTTTAGGGCTCTCGTAGATAGTTGATATTTGTAATCCAGCTGATCTCCTATTGTGGCCTTCATTGCCAGGATCTCCCACTGTAGATTTCTTGTGTGAAATTGAGTCCACTGCACCGCTGGAATTGTAGCAGTCAGGGATCCTAGTAGGGACATGGCTTCGCTTACTGAGACTATGTTTTTCCTGAATATTTACAATTTTGTTTGTTTGATTTTTTCAATCTTCTCTGCCGAGAGGAAGCATCGCTGCTGAATAGCATCCAGGTTGATGCCCAAGAAAATTTGAATCTGAATAGGCTCAAGTCTTTATTTTTCTGTTTACTGTCCAACCTAACCTTGTTAGGATGGATAGAACTGGTTTGACTGCTATAGCGAATGTATTTTCTGAGTCTATTAGAAAGTCGTCTAGGTATGGCACTATTGATATGTCCCTTTTTCTTAAATAGGATGTCATCTCCACCACTCTCTTGGTAAAAATTCTGGGTGCTAGAGACTCCCCGAAGGGTAGGCACTGACATTCTAGATGCAAGAGGTCGCCTTGGAATTCTACTGCCACCCTGAGATATTTTTGGTGGTCTGGGTGGATTGGGATGTGATAATACGCATCTTTTAAGTCTATTACTGCCATGAAACAGAAGGGGTACAGAAGCTTCACCGTTGATCTTAATGTCTCCATTTTGAATTTTTCCGTTTTTAGGTAAACATTTAGAGCTTTTAGATTTATTATGGCTTTGTAGGAACTGTTTTTTTTTATTAGAAATAAATTGCAGTAAAACCCTTTTCTAGTTTTGGCACTCTAACACTCGTTTGTTTATAATTGTACTAGCTATTGAACCAGTTCTACACCCGGGTGGCGAGCATTTTTTATGGTATATGGTCTCCCATCTGCTGCCCAACCCTGCTCTCTCATCCTGTTATGTGCTGCCCCCATCCTATCCTGGTATGCATGGCACCCCTCATCCCTATCCTGGTATGCATGGCACCCTTCACCCCCAATCCTGGTATGCATGGCGCCCCTCACCCCCAATCCTGGTATGCATGGCGCCCCTCACCCCCAATCCTGGTATGCATGGTGCCCCTCACCCCCAATCCTGGTATGCATGGCGCCCTTCACCCCCAATCCTGGTATGCATGGCACCCTTCACCCCCAATCCTAGTATGCATGGCACCCCCTCATCTCTATCCTGGTATGCATGGCGCCCCTCATCCCCTATCCTGGTATGCATGGCGCCCCTCAATCCTCATCCTGGTATGCATGGCTCCATCATACCCAATCCTGGTATGCATGGCCCCCTCAGCCCCACCCTGGTATGCATGGTACCCCATCCCTCATCCCTATCCAGGTATGTATGGTACCCCTCATCCCTATCCTGGTACGCATGGCCCCCCCTCATCCCCAATCCTGGTACGCATGGCACCCCTCATTCCAAATCTGGTATACATGGCACCCCATCCCTCATCCTGGTGTGCATGGCACCCCTCATCCCCAATCCTGGTATGCATGGCACCCCTCATCCTGGTATGCATGGCACCCAATCCCTCATCCTGGTATGTATGGCACCCCTCATCCCTATTCTAGTATGCATGGAACCCCGCATCCCTATTCTGGTATGTATGGCACTCCTCATCCCAATTCTGGTATGTATGGTACCCCTCATCCCCAATTCTGGTATGCATGGCACCCCTCATCCCCCCAATCCTGGTATGTATGGCCTCATCCCCTCAATCCTGGTATGCATGGCACTCCTCATCCCCCAATCCTGGTATGCATGGCACTCCTCATCCCTCAATCCTGATATGCATGGCATTCCATCCCTTATCCTGGTATGCATGGTACCCCGCATTATTATCCTGGTATGCATGGTACCCCTCATCCCCAATGCTGGTATGCATGGCAGCCCTCACCCCCCAATCCTGGCATGCATGGTCCCCTCATCCCTATCTTGGTATGCATGGTCCCCTCATCCCTATCCTGATATGCATGGTCCCCACACCCCTAATCCTGGTATGCATGGTACCCCCTCATCCCTATCACGCTGCACACATACTAAAAAATAAACACATACTCACCTTTCTTCCCTGTGCTCCAGTGCTGTGTCCTGGGGGAGGAGTGTGGCACCGGAGTACGCGCGTGCCCATACCGCGCTGTGCGGCGCCATTTAGCTGAAGAGAAACTGCAAATGTGACTTCAGTAAAATGGCGCCGGATAGCTCTATGCGCATGCGCCGATTCAGACGTGTCATTCCTGCCCCGGTCTCCGGCGAGAAGAGAGGCCCCGCGGCAACGCTCCTCCCGGTCAGGTAAGTATGGCGCCGGAGATCGCGGTATGCGTTGTGTCTACGTATACCGCGATCTCCGGCACCATACATTACTCTTACCTGTAACGGCTCCATGCGTTCTTCTGTCTGGAGCCAGACTGCACTTCGTGCAGTCTATAAAGGCTTCAGACAGAGGGATGCATCTCCGGTTATATTATAGATGACCTCTGTTTCTAATGCCATTTGCTTCTTCTTGACTACCCGGGTTTCTATCATCCGGACTGGGGGAAAGGAAGAAAAACTTAAGTTTTAGGCCTCCGGAAAGAGTATCCACTACCCATCAGGCAGCAGGGCCCATTGATAGCAAAACATTTTTAACCCCTTTCTGATGTGATCAGTAATAGTACATCTCACCGCCCTGGGCCTTTTGGACCAGGTACGTACTATTACACATCACGCCTGCACACAAGCTGTGAGGGGCGATCGTCGCCGGATGTCAGCTGATTCTCACAGCTGACACCTTGTGATACTTGCCAGGAGCGGGGTCCTGCACCGCTCCCGGCACATTAACCCCCAAAATGCTGAGATCGAAGTCGATCCCAGCATTGCAGGAGCAAGAGGAGGTAAGCACGGCTTACTTACTTTACCGTAGTTGCTATGGTGAATTGATGTCGTCATGACGACATCCGGAACTAGCTTTGATCATGCGCAGTCCATGATCACAGTAACTTCTGCATGCAGGCGAAGAGTCTGTATAGCATAGAGATGCTGCATCTCTATGCTATACAAGCGATCAGTCTGAAAAAAGTGAAAGTGGGACAAAGTGTAAAAGTAAAAAAAAAAAAAAAAAGTATCAGAAAGTGGAAAAAAATAAAAAATGTCAAAATATTTAAAAACAAATGAAAAATAATCCCCAAAAAATAAATATATACTGTACCCAAGAATAAATAATGAAAAAAACAAAACAATAGTAGTACACATATTTGGTATCGCCGCATCCAGAATGACCTGACCTATAAAACTGTCCCACTAGTTTACCCCTTTAGTGAACACGGTAAAAAAAAAAAAAAACAAAGCAAAAAACAATGCTTTATCATCATACCGCCAAACAAAAAATGGAATAAAACAAGATCAAAAAGATGAATGTAAATAAAAATGGTACCACTGAAAACGTCATCTTTTCCCGCAAAAACTAAGCCACCATACAGCTCCATCAGCCAAAAAAAAAAAAAGTTGTAGCTCAGAATAAAGCAATACAAAAATTTTTTTTTCTATAAAACAGTTTTTATTGTGTAAAAGCGCCAAAACACAAGAAAACTATATAAGTGTGGTACTGCTGTAAACGTACTGACCCGAAGAACAAAGCTACCTTATCAATTTCACCACACACAACGGCATAAAAACACTAAATTACTTACCGGTAATGTGATTTTCCTGAGCCCATGACAGCACCACAATGAGAGAGGTGATCCACCCTTCCAGGACAGGAAACCTACAGAATGAAAGGGCGGCGCCTCTCCACCACCTCAGTTGTTTACAGAGCATGAGAGGACACTACTTAATAGTTATATATCCCATGATTTTTCCTTCTACACACCGCGTGAATCAAACATCACGAAGTAAATGAAGTGATCAACTTCTACCAGTGATTGGAGGGAATATAAGGGTGCTGTCATGGGCTCAGGAAAATCACATTACCGGTAAGTAATTTAGTGTTTTCCTATCACCCATGACAGCACCACAATGAGAGATTTACAGAGAAAAAACTTTAACCCCTTCGCAACCCTGGGATTTTCCGTTTTTTGCATTTTCGTTTTTTGCTCCCTTTGTTCCCAGAGCCATAGCGTTTTTATTTTTTGGTCACTATGGAACGAGTTGGAATTTTCAACGCCATTACTAGTTTTACCATATCGTGTACGGGAAAATGGGAAAAAAAATTCCAAGTGCGGTGAAATTGCAAAAAAAAAGTGCAATACCACAGAGGTTTTATTATTATTTTTTTTACCACGTTCACTGAATGCTAAAATTGCCCTGCCATTATTATTCTCCAGGTCATTACGAGTTTGTAGACACCAAACATGTATAGGTTCTTTTTTATTTAAGTGGTGAAGAAAAATTCCAAAGTTTGCTTAAAAAAAAAGAAAAAAAAAAAAAAAAGTGCCATTTTACAGGACCCGTAGCGTCTCCATTTTTCGGGATCTGGGGCTGGGTGAGGGCTTATTTTTTGCGCACCAAGCTGAAGTTTTTATTGATACCATTTTGGGGTAGATCCGATGTTTTCATCGCCTGTTATTGCAATGTTGCGGCAACCAAAAAACGTAATTCTGGCGTTAAGAATTTTTTCTCGTTACACCTTTTACCGATCGGATTACTTCTTTTTTTATATTGATAGATCGGGCGATTCTGAACGCGGCGATACCAAATATGTGTGTTTTTTTTTTATTATTATTATTATTTTATTTTGAATGGGGCGAAAGGGGGGTGATTTAAACTTTTATATTTTTTTAAAACATTTTTTTTTCACTTTTTGCTTGCTTCTATAGTCTCCATAGGAAACCAGAAGCAGCACTTGTCTGATCGCCTCTGCTACATAGAGATGATCAGCAGATCATCTCTATGCAGCAGAAATGGTCCTGTGCTATGAGCGCTGACCACTAGGTGGCGCTCATAGCAATCAGCTCATGATAACCACTGGAGTCTGCTGCAGACCCAGGGTTGTCATGCCCACGCATCGGTGACCCGCGATCACGTGACGGGGTCACTGATGGGCGGGGTAAGTGACGCGCTTCCGGCGCGGCGATGTTAAATGCCGCTGTCAGAGATTGACAGCGGCATTTAACATGTTAACAGCCGTGGGTTGATCGCGATTCCACCCGCGGCTGTTGCGGGCACATGTCAGCTGTAAGAATCAGCTGACATGTGCCCTCACTGAACCGGGGGTTACAGCCTTGTGCGTACAAATACAGCACAGGCTGTAAAGGGGTTAAAGTTAGGGTGGGACCACAGCCTGTAGAACAGTTTTCCTAAAAGAAAGGACAGCAGAAGATCCCAGGTCAAGCCTATAGTGTCTATAGAAGGTGCAAGGTGAAAACGGAATCGTAACCTTTCAAAATGCTTGATGGGGACATCCGCTTTCTTATTGTTCTGCCATGGATTCCCCGGATTAGCACAGAAAGTAGGGTGCACAATTTCCTGACTTCTATGGAAATTGGAAGCCATCTTCGGAAGATAGGGTAGCTCCGGAATCGGCCCATCTTCTAGGATCTGTATAAACAAAGGATTAACCGACAAAGCTTGAATGTCACTAACTTACCATGCTGAAGTCAGGGCCACTGGGATAGTGAAGACCCTGAATCCATGGGTTCAAGCGAAGGCTTGTTAGAGCCGTAAGCACTGGATTCAGATCCCAGGGCACCATCTTTGGACTGAAAATGGGCCTACATCCAAATTTCACTTTCACATTCCTTGCTTATTCAATGCAGGTTGGACTCTGTTCCAGTAGTCTACGGCTAAAAAGGTCCACTTGCAATTCTCTTCCTCTTTATATGAGGTGCTGTTAAAGATATAAGGTGAGACTTCGCCATCTGAACTGATTAGACATGTGTCATTAGGGATCTTGGCTGAGTTCCTCCATAATGGTTTACGTAAGATAAAGCTACTCTCTTGTATGACAAGACCTTTACATGGTGACCATGTATAGATGAATGGAGCTTTCTTATATACTGCCTAAAGCTTCTTTAGGTTAGAGGAACCGGATCTTTAGAGGCAGCCCCCGGGTGTGTACCCCATGCTACTATTGGAATGTAGGAGATCAGAGTTATTAACAGCAATATTGCCTTGTTCAGAGTTGTGGCCAGACTGCTTATTAATTTTGACATATAGCAGGACTCCTTATTCTACCTTGGGAGACCACAACTCTTACTCACTGCCCAGTGAGTTCTGCAGCGCTCGATGGATCTGCCCATAATCCCAAAATAGTTGAGGTAAACCATTGTCAATGCCTCTTCCTTCGATATGAGAGTTGTCCTAACTACTATAATTCTCCATAAAGCCTTAAGGCTCATTAACATCTGAATGGAAGGACACAAACTGAAAGCCTAAATCCTCATTTTATGCCAAGAACTATTCTCAGGAAATTTGATGTTTCATGTGAATTGGAACCGGATTGTATACCTCCTTAAACGCCTATACTACTATATAGCAATCTGGAATTGCAGATTTACTAGCAGGTCTTATAGAGTCCATTTCCAATTATCTAACTCTCAGGAATCTGTACAGCCCCTTCGGGTTGTAGCAAACCCAGGTAGGCCTGGGTTAAATAATAGCTTTACAGGTCTTGATTAGGGCCCCTGGAGAGCTAAGCACCAGAGCAGGCTAGGCATTCACCTTAGTCAGACTGCTGGAAAGCAGAGCAGACTGTGTGTGTCTTAGAGTTAATCAGAGACACAGGCCAGACTCCACAAGTATCAGTGGTTGCCCTGTATAAATATTGCTTTGTTTGATCAAGCTGGGTTAGCTGAGCTGTATATGAGTAGTCAGGGTCTGTTCTATTTAGTCAGAGAATGGACAAGACCAGAAATATTAATGTTTACGACTTCTATGCAACCTGTAAAAAGCAATAAAACTGTGCTTGATTGGACCAAACCCACAATGGCTGTATGAGCACTACATGATGCCTCCTACCTTTAAGAGTGAAACCCTACAAAGTTTATTATTAACCTGCAAAACTAAGTAAGCGCTTTTATTGTCACCTGCCTCCAATCGGCATTCCACCGAGCCAGCTGAGCACCAGCCAGGAATACTGCCACCCTCTGTCTCAAAATAGAGGCTAGGATATTTTTCCCCCTGAATTCGGTAAGCTTGCCATGCAGAGTTGACAGTCGCTGAACTTGGTTTTGTCAGACATAAAAACTTAGTTGTGCTACCAGTACCTTTACAAAGAGGGACTATGAGGCACAGGGGCGCTACAACGCACAGACACCCTATAAAGCACTACAAGGCACAGAGGCTCCCTGAAGCACCGAGAGACACTATGAGGCCCCATGAGGTACTAAACAGGCACTGCGAAGCGCGATGAGGTACTAACAGGTGCTATACGGCACTATGAATGCACCATAAGGCACTATGATATGTTATGCAATGAGGCGCTATGAAGAGCCATAAGGCACTATGCCATGAGGAACTATAAGGTACTATGGGACGCTATATGACACTATGATGCGTTATGAGGCACTACACTGTGTTCCAAATTATTATGCAAATAATATTTTCTCAGATTTTCCCAAATTACCTATATGAATTGCAGTCATTGTAATTTTCCAGTCAAATAACTATTAGAGTACAATTGAAAGGTTTTTGTACAAACTGCCTATGATAACAGTATATTTTTAAAAAAATAAAACTCAAACTGCACTCAAAATGCATGTTCCAAATTATTATGCACAGCAGAGTTTTCAACCTTTTCATTTTAATAAAGAACAAAAAAAATGGTCATTTTTGAAATTATAAGCATTAGCAGGTTATTACAAACTGAAATCAAACAGTTTTCAACTCAAAACTTTATTCTAGGTGATGTTACATTTGCACATAGGACCCCTTGTTCGAAAGGAGCTTCTGAACTCTCTCGTCCATTGAATTTGTCAGGTTTTGGATGGTTTCTGCTTCAATTGTTTTGCATGAGGACAGAATACCCTCCCAGAGCTGTTGCTTAGATGTGAACTGCCTCCCTCCATTATAGACACTCCTTTTGATGATGCTCCAGAGGTTCTCAATGGGGTTGAGGTCAGGGGAGCATGGGGGCCACACCATAAGTTTGTCCCCTTTTATGCCCATAGCAGCCAGAGATGCAGATGTGTTATGTGCAGCATGAGATATAGGTAATTTGGGAAAATCTGAGAAAATATTATTTGCATAATAATTTGGAACACAGTGTATAGCGCTATGAGGAACTGTGAAGCGCTATGAGGCACTGTGATGTCCCATGAGGCATTATGCTATGATCTGCCATGGAGCGCTATGCTATGAGGCACTATGCTATGATGTGGCATGAGGCACTATGATGTGCTTTGAAGCGCTATGCTGCAGCACTAAGATGTGCTATGAGGCACTATGCTATGATGTGCCATGAGGCGCTATGTGCTATGCTATGACACACTATACTGTGCCATGAGGCACTATGATGTGCTATAAAGTGCTATGCTATGAGGTACTATGCTATGATCTGCCATGAGGCACTATGATGTGCTATGAAGCGCTATGCTATGAGGCACAAATGATGTGCTATGAAGCGCTATGCTATGATGTGCCATGAGGCGCTGTGAGGCACTATGATGTGCTATAAAGCACTATGATGTGCTCTTTGTGAAGTGCAAAGAGGCTTTATGAGGCACTGCGCTCAAATTTTTATTTAAAAGAGTAATCCATTTGAATGAAGGATAAACCTTTCCTTTGGGTGGTAAATCTCAATTGTCAGATTAGCCCAACCCGAAGGAGCCAACTGATGAGACGCAGCTGGACAGCAGACCTTCACAGAGGCCATGTGCTGTATTAACATCATGTGCCGTCCTATGGATGGAGTAAACAGACTGGAGGACAACAGTAAAAACCTCTGAGTGTTACTTTAACATTTACTGAGCAGATTGAGGCTCATTTTTGTGGTAAATTCTGAAGCCCAATCATGAGGCTCTGTGTGGCCCAGACATGTGGCTAACTTTAGCCTAGAGGTCTAAGGTCCAGCTTCTGTCCTGAAGCCAAATTTAAAGCACAAGGCCCTTGGCCCAGATGGGGTCTTACAGCACGCACACACACCCATTTTTGAGTTTTGCGCTAACTTCTTTCAGCCTTTCCTAGTAACCATAACAAGGAAAGGGCCCCATAAACAAGGTAAACATTCACAAAGATCACTCACCACCAGCTGTATGGATTCGGAGGCTGGAACAAGTCACAGGTCTGTTCCTCTCCATCCGGCCGTGCCTGAACAATATTGGGGTGGTCAACCCCAGGCAGGGGCGCCTCCAATAGTGCGCTGATGAAAGCTGGAGCTGCTGACCCCAGGCAGGGGCGCAGCTAAACAGGTGCTCCCATTGATGTGCAGAGCTGGAGCTGCCGACCCCAGACAGGGGTGCAGTTCCACAGCTACTCTCTCATTGACGTGCAGAGCTGGAGCTGCCGACCCCAGACAAGGGCGCAGTTCCACAGCAGCTTCTCCACTGATGCACGGAGCTGCCGACCCGACAGGGGCGCAGTTCCACAGCTGCTCTCTCATTGACGTGCAGAGCTGGAGCTGCCGACCCCAGACAAGGTCGCAGTTCCACAGCAGCTTCTCCACTGATGCATGGAGCTGGCGACCCTAGGCAGGGGCGCCGCTCAGTTGTATCCTGATCTTCAACAGGTAAGCCTGTCTAAGGTTCTCCCATCAAGGACCCTCCAGTACACTCGTCATCAGGGCCACAGGCTGGTACAAAACAGTAGCCGGAAACATGTTGGAAGACATGGGTCTCCGCTACTTTTTTTCACCAGCTTGCGTCTTAGGGCACGATTTCCTGGATAGCGTCCTGCGCAACCGGGATGCGCAGCTGCCAGGCCACCATAAGATAATGGTGCGGCTGCTGCTCACGCCCGTTCGATGGAACAGGCCCCCTTGGATCCACCATGGCACTTCCAGGTCCCTGGTGCCGGCCGCAGCAGACTGTGCCTTGTTGGAAACAGACCAGCCCAGGTCTGGGAATAATCTTCTCTTCTTTCTTCTGCCGTTTTAACAAGGTTCCCCCTCAAGGACAGGAAACCAACTGAGGAAGTGGAGAGGCGACGCCCTTTTATTCTTTAGGTTTCCTGTCCTGGAAGGGTGGATCCCCTCTCTCAGTGTGGTGCTGTCATGGGTGATAGAAAAAACAACCATTCCTGAATTGTTGGTTTTTGTTTATTCTCCCTCCCAAAAACTGGAACAGGAAGTGATCAAAAAATGTCACGTGCCCGAAAATGGTACCAATAAAAACCAAGCCGTCACATGACTGTCGGCCGTAATATGGAAAAATTATAGCTCTCAAAATATGGCGATGCAAAAAAAAAGTTTTTTTTTTAGTGACAGCTGTCAATCATAAAAACCCGATATGAATCTGGTATCGCTGTAATCGCACCAACCCGAAGAATAAAAGTCATCTAATCACTTATACCGCAGGAGGAACGGCGTAAAGAATAAACTCTTGGCTTAGGGTTGTGCTAGGGTTAGGGATGTGCTAGGGTTGGGATTTTTTCAAGAGTTAAGAAAAAAAAAGGATTACGATATGGCGACTAGTGTAGAGCACAAGTGCTCGCTACTTGATTTTGCATCGGGTGCTCGGGAATGCACCAAGTATCGCGGGTGCTCGAGTGACATGCTCGAGTCTCTGCCCCATATGTTTTGCGGCTGATATACAGCCAAAAAAACTCGCGGGGACTGCCTGCCATGCACAAGTGATCCCCGCGTTTTCTTTTGGGTGTCTAAGAACCATGAAACATGATGGGCAGGGACTCGAGCATCCGTGGTACAAGGTGCATACCCGATGCAAACTTAAGTAGCGAGCACTTGAGCTCAAGACTAAAAAAAAGACAACTTCAATTTGATTTTAATCCTTGAGGGGGTCTAGTTTCCAAAATGGGGTCACTTGTGCGGGGTTTCCACTGTTTAGGTGCATCAGGGGCTCTCCAAACGTGACATGGCGTCCGCTCTTGATTCCAGCAAATTTTGCGTTCAAAAAGTCACACAGTGCTCCTTCCCTTATGAACCCTGCGGTGTGGCCAAACAGTGTATTTTCCCCACATATGGGGCATACTCAGGAGAAATTGCAAACAGTTTTTGGGGTTAAAAAATTTGCGACTAAAAGTTTGATTTTTTTTTTATTTTCAAGGCTTTACGTTATAAACTTCTGTGAAGCACCTGGGGGTTCAAGGTGCTCACCACACATCTAGATAAGTTCGCTGAGGAGTCTAGTTTCCAAAATGGTGTCACTTGTGGGGGGTTTCCAGTTTAGGCATGTCAGGGGCTCCCCAAACGCAACAGCGCATTCAAAAAGTCAAATGGCGCTTCTTCCCTTCCGAGCCCTGCCGTGTGCCCAAACAGTGTTTTTTCCCCACATATGGGGTATCTGCGTGCTCAGGAGAAATTGCACAACAAATTTTGCGGTCCATTTTTCCTCTTTCCCTTGCGAAAAAAAAAAAAAAAATTGGGTCTAAAGTAACATTTTTGTGAAAAAAGTTAAATGTTCATTTTTTCCTTCCACATTCCAAAAATTCCTGTGAAGCACCTGAAGGGTTAATAAACTTCTTGAATGTGGTTTTGAGCACCTCGAGGGGAGCAGTTTTAGAATGGTGTCACTTTTGGGTATTTTCTATCATAAAGGCCCCTCAAAGTCACTTCAAATGTGATGTGGTCCCTAAAATAAATGGTTTTGTAAATTTTGTTGGAAAAATGAGAAATCGCTGGTCAACTTTTAACCCTTATAACTTCCTAACAAAAAAAAATCTTGGTTCCAAAATTGTGCTGATGTAAATTAGACATATCGCTCTGATTTAAGGGCATAAAAACTCAAATTTTGAAAATCTCCGATTTTTTCACAAATAAACACAAGTCATATTGAAGAAATTTTACCACTATCATGAAGTACAATATGTCACTAAAAAACGTTATCAGAATCATTGGGATCCATTGATGCGTTCCAGAGTTATTACCTCAAAGTGACTGGTCAGAATTGTAAAAGTTTGCCTGGTCATTAATGTGCAAACCACCTTCAGAAGTAAAGGGGTTAATCTTCCCCCCACTGGTAATCTGACACCATTGATGTTTGGGTCCCCCTTTGTAGGTGGCTGCTTTATTAAATAGAAATCCCTTAGCATAACCCCTGTTTCTCCTCCAGGCTTGTCCACCCCTTCCACTATCCTCACTCTGGCTTCTTCCTCTGGTTGCTGAACCCCGAAAGGACTTTCTATATCTGAAGGGGAGGGGGAAAATTCCTTATCTGCTGCTTTTTCTAATATTTAATCAAGGACCGTAACAGTCACCTTGGCAAGGAATGGGCAGTTTCATTTTTGACTGGAAGTCAGCTGACCATTTCTTAAGCCAGAGGGCTCTGGGTGCCGAGTTTGGGAGACCACAGGCCCCCGAGCAAGCAAACCTACCACTATCCACTGAAGCGTCTGCTAGGAAGTCGGCTGCCTTTTGAATAGTGGGAAATGCTCCTAAAAGTTGTTCTCTAGGGCATTTATTCCTTATCTGGGATTCCAGCTCCTGAAGCCATTTAACCAGAGATCTGGCAGTACACGTGGCAGCTATACTTGGCTTAAATGGCTGCAGCCTCCCATGTGCCCCTGAGGAATGTGTCAGCTTTACAATCTAGTGGATCTCTAAGAGATTTTAAATCCTTAAAGGGAATGGGCCACCTCCCTAGAAACTCTGGCAATAGCAACATCAATCTTTGAGGATTTTTCCCTAACATTAGTCAATTTACCCTCAAATGGGTATTTCCGTTTAAGAGTATTAGGAACTGCCAGCTTTTTAACTTGTCTTTTCCATTCTTTTTTGATCAAAGAACGTAAAATTTTTATGGACCGGGAATGCACGATGTTTGCGCTCTTGTAGGTCACTGAACATGGAATCTTGCAAGGATCTACGCTCTTTCGGTCTCTACCCCCATAATCAGGTCTACCAAGTAGTTTTGCGGTTTCTTCCACTGGAAAACATGGCTGGGCATATTCACCATCAGACGATGATAGTTCTGAACTGTCAGAGTCAATTAATTCTCCAGATTCCTCTTTCTCCTCATCTGAGCTAACCTCTGTGTATGCCTGATGAGGTGGAAGAGCCTCTGGTATGTCGGATTTCTCCTTTTTACATACTTTTAATAGTGATGAGCGAGTATGTTTTGTTAACCCTTTCGCCGAGTATACTCGGGCGAGCACCGAGTATTTACAGCTGCTCGGTGATATGTTTGAATCGCTCCCGTGTGCATGATTTGCGACTGTTTGACAGCTTTAATACATGTGAGGAATACTTAAGAAACAAGCATTCCTCACATGTATTAAAGCTGTGAAACAGTCGCAAATCATGCACATGGGAGTGATTCAAACATATCACAGAGCACGCTATAAATACTCGGTGCTCGCCCGAGTATACTCGGCGAAAGGGTTAACAAAACATACTCGCTCATCACTAACTTTTAACTTAGTCTTAGATTAAGCGTTTGATTTCCTGAAATAGTGACGGGGAATCCTCCATTACTGCTTTTTCTATACAGGAACGGCAACGTTTTTTAGAGTAATATTTTGGCAATGCTTCCCTGCATAAGGCACATTCCTTGTTTTATTGTCTTGATCACCATTTTCTTGGGCCTATCCGCGCCAGAAGCAGGTTTCGGATCATCTCCTTCACCAAGTAAGCTTGGATTCTCCATGTCCACTTCCAAGCACACCTTCACCTGCTAAGGCACCCACACCTTCTGATCTTTTTGTGTGAGGTGCGGGAGGCGCTATGGCTGCCTGGGTTGTTTTTTTTTTACAGCACTTTGCCGTGTATTCCGGCAGTCCCATCCTCTGAACCCAGAAGTGGCCGCCGAATGCACGTGTCGGCGATACGTCGACGCCACATCTGGCTTCAACTTTGACTCAGAAGCAGCCAGCACCGCACATGCGCCGCTAGACAACCATGCACCATTTTTAAAACTTGTGCTTTCAGCGAGACGCGCTCCCCTCAGCCCCATCTTTCGAACCCGGAAGTGGCTCGCTGACGTCCCTATGCTCCCGGCTGGAGTGGACCTCTGGATATCAGTGCCCCCAACCTTTCGAACAGCCCTCCGGCCGCCAAGATCGGCACCCTACCAGGAGAAATCTCCACAGGTATTTTCTTGTTCTCCCGGACCATAGGTATCCTCTTCTAGGGACAGGAAACCACACTAGGGAGGTAGAGAGGTGCCGCCCTTTTTATTTTACTAGGTTTCCTGTTCCTGGGGGTAGATAATCGCTCTCTCTGTACGGTGATGTCATGGTGGAGAAAATAATGTTTTAATATACTCACCTAAGTTCCTGTGGATGCTGGATTTTATCATTTTGCGCCTATATCTATACCCAGAAGTCTGTATGGAGCCTCCATGCACCGCACCTCGATTCAAGGCATTTTTCAACAGTTGGTGAGCAGATATAAAACTTTTCTATTTTTTGTTACTGATGACGTATACATGGCTGGGACCCAAGAGTTATCGCCTATGGATAGGCGATAACTTGTTTAGGCTGCAATAACACCTTTAATTGCAGTTTGGCCCATGATCATATGCATTTTAATTTTTAAAGCAAATATTGTAGCCCAATGTTAGTGCATGCAGTCGCCCAATATATATCTATATAAAAAAAGAACACATACTATAGAAAATGATCTTACTTTAAAAGAAACTTAATTTTGCATTACAACCACAGAAACACAACCACTTACATTTCTGAGATCTCTTCAGCATAAAAAAACCATCAAGCAGATAAAAGAAAACGTTTCTTTTACTGTACTATACACAAGTTCTTTTTGTCACTGACATAACTTGAAATGTGTCAATTGTATTTTCCCCCTTTAAGAAAATTTGTATCAAAACCCACAAAGTGGTTTCAATGTATTACAGATGGAAAGAGTATATATAAAACGCTACCAAGCTTCACGTCAGCATTGTACTTGGGATCAATACTGTATGGCATGAATTCTGTCTCACACGTGACGTTCTATTACTAGTTATGGCACATGGAATAAAACAACATATACAAAAGCCACACAGTCTCATAACACCCCCATACAAATGGCTGATGAGGTCTTCTATAAAGTGCAGGTGGTGGGCCCCACACACACAGTGTCTTTTACAAAGTGCTCATTCTGTCATTGACACTTTGGATGTGAACATATAAATACTCCCGAGTTGATGCACTTGTCACTTGAGAAGTTCCTTATTGTTTTTTTTAGCAAATATCTTCAGATACAAAAAAACAAGTAATACGTAGAGAGACCCCAATCAAGGTAGATACAGATAAAATGTAAAAAAAAATAAAAAATTAAAACCATTAAAACAGTCTGCTCCCTCAAAGGACAAGTGTCCAAGAACGGGAGAAAGCAGCAACATTCCCAGTACAGTATACACTTGGTCACTGTTAATAGAGGGAGGTCCCTTCACTATTTGTCCTGGCAGTACTTACTAGACACTAACCAATTACTGACATAACTCCTTCCCCACCCTGGTGGATCTTCCTCACAATAACTAACGTCAGAGAAAGTTTAGCAGCACTCGGCAAGCAATGTCTACAGTGCTTTCCTCAATCAGTGGTAACTATGCCATGGCTGCCCCATCTTGTAAAGTATGGTAGTCAGATTTTGTGCAAATGCCACTTGGAGTGTTTCAGAGTAAATGGGTTAAGTGTACATCAAAAAATAATCTATGAAAGGCAAGATTCCCTCTTGATAACACTTGGACCAGGGTGGATGAGGAGTGTGGGGAGAATGTGTGTATGCATTTATATGGGGGGAGGTATATTACACACACACATATGCATTAAAGAGCATTTTAGCTTTTCACAGCTTCTTTTTCTTTGTTTTCTGTGTCTTCAGGGTAAGCGTGCCAAGTCAATCTCTCCTCGTAAAATGCAATAACTATTTGCGGACACTTCACATTGGCTTCTTTCGCTAATACGAGATCGGCTTCATCTGAATTTTTCCTGCAATACAAAACAGGTAGAAGACCAATAGTAAAAGGTGGTCACTACTATGTGCTACTTATTAACCACAAGATGTGCCAAACCAAAAATAAATCAGTTTATCAGCTTTCGTGTGTCACCTGTGATACAATTGTGAAGGACATTTCAATAAAACCCCATTCGCCCCTGGTGCTCCACCTCTGAAACAGTATGACCTTACAAAATCCTCCCAATAGGTCATGTACTTGGCGTAGAAACCACTTTCCATATATATGAAATCAGAGGGAGTATTCCCTGGCTTGGCGGGATATGTCAGCCTACACTTATACTCACCATTTCATTAGGAACATGAGCTCACCACAGGAATCTGTCGCCCCAATTATCTTTTCGGGCTCCAGGCCCCTTTCGAATCCTCTTGCGATGTCATTACTCTGGAGAAGATTATATAGATGAAAGACAAGTGCACACAAGCATTTAGGGAGACACCGTATTAATAAGCTGCACCTCCAGTATAACCAAGCAACTGATTTATATTATATTGTTCATAGGGAAAAAGCAGAGAACCAGTGGGGGGTGGGCAGAGTCCGCAGCTCCTCATACAAGGACTCTTCTGGTCACACAATGGGGAAAACTCATCTCAGCTGGTATTGGCGCAAATAACCAAAGATCAGAAAGTAATCCAGCGCTGGAATCAGTCTCATTCTCTACATTACGCCAGACAGATTCCCTTAAAAGATGGTCATATTAGGGCAAATATCTTCGAATGTACAGGGTAATTGTTAACATTTGGCTTTACCTCTCGCCTCCTTTTTGCTCGAATGTCATCACTTCCGGCTTTTCTTTTGGTGGGTTCTGTCTTAGATTTGGGTTCAGCCTCTTTACCCTTCTTGTACTTTTTCATGAATTCAGAGATCAGCTCTGGGCAGTCCAGGTTTCTATCGGGCTCCCATGTGTTGTGTTCTCTGGGGTTGGAGAGAAGTGGATAACATATCATGAAATTTACAGTAAAGACCTTTCTTTTTTGACAACTACCGTACTTTCTTCCCACTATTCGATCAGGACAAAGGTTTTCTGACTTTCAGTGTCACCAACAAGTTCTACAACTTATTTTATATAACTTAACTAAAATGTACACCAGTTATGCATTCTCCGCATGTTTAGCGGGAGGGTACAAGCCACGATACACCCGAGCACGCAGGCTCCTCTATCTGAAACAGAGCACGCTCAGATAACTCCATGTCCAAGCATGCTCGCTCATCCCTAGTAAAAAACAAAACCACTTTCTATAGTAAATGCTCCTAGCCATGTACTTTGCTTAGTGTTGCAGCTCATCACCATGTTAATAAAGGAGGTTGAGCTGTGATGCTACATGGGACCTATGGGCAAGAGTGGAGCTGTTTTCAGAAAACAATTACACCCTTTTCTTCTACTTTGCAGCTTTATCATAAATGCACACATAGTATCATCAGTACACAAAATGGAAATTAGCAAGCAGGAAAAGATGAGATTTCACAGCTATAAAGAGCAAAGACATGTCAATATCTCACTTGTGGCCAAGTCAGAGGAATACATTGAGTGTAACGTGCCTTCTTGCACCTAACGATGGCCAGAAGTGCCCCTTTAGTAAACGCTGGGCTCGGATGCCTTGGCATAGGGACACTAATAAATCACTATGCACAGCACAGGGTCTTCTGGGAGTCAATAGCCACTTGCCACATTGGAGAATACACCAATGTAGCAGAAAACAAACCCTGCATAAATAGCCACATTATAACTGTTCTATCAGTACAGTAAATCAGGCCAAGATGTCTTTCTACCCAGTGTGATAAGATGCAGGCTGCTGTACAGCCGATCGTCTGCAGACAGTGTCTGTGGCACCAAGCACACTCACACTTAAGGCCCCGTCACACTAAGCGAGATCGCTGCTGAGTCACAAGTTTTGTGACGCAACAGCGACCTCAGTAGCGATCTCGCTACGTTTGACACTTAGCAGCAACCAGGCCCTGCTGTGAGATTGCTGGTCGTGTCGGAATGGTCTGGACATTTCTTTGATCATTGAGGCCCCGCTGTGTTTGACACCTTACCAACGACCTTGTTGACGACTCAGACACAGAAACACAAAGGCGTGCATCGTTATACAGATCGTTACGGGTTGCTGCGTCGTTGGGAAGATCTGACTGTTTGACATCTCACCAGCGACCACATAGCGACGCAGCAACGATCCCTGACAGGTCGTATCGTTGTCTGGATCGTTGCAGCGTCGCTAAGTGTGACGGGGCCTTTAGAGGAAAGTGATTCAGACATTTCAACAAATGACTCTTCTGATACTTCCGAGTAATGATCAACACACTGCTTAATACTTAGTCCTGCATGCATAAAAATGCATTGTTATCTTGGCTTGTTGGAGAACTATTTATTTGCCCAGATGAACTTCTAATAAACTACCATGCACACTTCAATGGTGTCTAACAGGCCTATATGATTATAATAAGGTTTTCTGAGCCTAAGGAAGTGCAGTGATGCAGAAACATAGAAATCCACTTCAGAAGTATCTAGATGGCACTACACTATTTTATCATTCTGCATTTTTTTTTTTTTTTTTCAGGACCTCAGCAGAATCAATCTGATTTATACGTCCTACGAGCAGGATGGTGTCACTGGATGTACATCGGAGAAGTAGCTGAAAGTGTGCAGAGGGACCCATATTACAGGGGTGTAAGAGACTAATAATTTGATTGTGCTCACTGCCCCCAGTCTAAGAATCTATAGTTTCTGCTCAGATTCGGCCAACTACTGCAAGCTGATAGGGCAGAGCTTGTACAGACCGGTTATGATGTAAAACATACCACAAAGGCAACCCAAGAGCCCCAAGGAGGAGAAATGGGAGATTCTTCAATGAAGGAGTCAGGCGTTTGTACTCAATCGGACGGAGCACGCTTTTCACAGACCACAGACAAAACCGAAGATAGAAAACTCACAACAAGCAGCAACTGGAGACGGCTGCGTTACAGGCTCAACCAAGCAAGGAAGCTCTACAGTCACTGAATGTAAACGGCACCCGACTACTAAGGGTTTCCATCCAAGTATTAAAAATCCTTCCTTTTATCAATTATGCTAATTTGACCAATTACTTTGCAAGCCTCTAAAACTGGAATAAAGACTTTGAATTGGTAACGTAGTATTTTTGGTAGACCCCTCAAGTCTACATATTCACATGCAGAAGAGAAATAATGATGTCATTATCCAAAAATTCTGTATAAATGCAACTTTAAAAAGGGTTGTCTCTCTGAAACACCTGAGTGTTATATGCCTGGTAGGAACTTGTCAGACTCATACTGCTGAACCACAGGAAAAATGAATATGGTCAGGCTCCATTAAAGTAAATATGTGCATTTCACACTGTTATTCTGCAGTGTTTTAGAGAAAAATACTTTAAAAAGCTCAGCTAGATTGACAAGTCTCTCCCTATAGGCCTATGTGTGGAGAAGCCGTTGAGGACAGACCTCTAAGCATTTTAAGGGGTTGCCTGGGACTTTAGATATTGATGACCAATCCCTAGATGGGTAATCAATGTCTGATTGGTAGGGGTGCGACACCAGGCGCCCCTGCTAATTAGCTATCCACGGTATCAGCAACAACGGCTCAGTTACGAAGCTGCACAGCTATATTGTGGCCGGAGCTGGGAACTGCACATCCGCCCCCTATTCAAATCAATAGGGGGTGGATATGTAGTACCCGACCGTGACCACTATTTCGGCGACGGAGCTGTGCAGCTGAGCAGTTCTGGATGCCACAGATACTGGGAACAACTGATTGGCAGGGGTGCCAGTTGTCACAACCATAGCTGCCAGCAGAACAATTGGCAAAACATTGTTCGCCTACAGCTATCTAAGGTGTGTGGGAAGAAAAAATGAGGACTTGCTGATGTAATTACTTACTCCGAGAATCCTTTCCATTTGAGGAGAAATTCTACTTGTCCTTTAACTACTCTTCGATCAAGAACTTTCTCCACCACATATTCTTCTTCTTCAGAGGAAGAGGAGGCATCTGATGCAGTTTTGTTCTTCTTTGTCACGTTGTTACCGCTATTCACTTTCTCCTCTAAATAAGTGAAATAAAAAAGAGAATACAGATTATTTTCACTATACAATTACAATGGTAAAATAAGCTAAGGTAACCTTACATAAGGGACAGAAAAAAGATAAACCATTAGAAAAATAAGGCTATTTTCATGGATCTTATGACAATTAAACCACGCCAAAGTATGGGATGTACTGGATCCTTTCATTTTACAGTCACTATGTTCCTCCCATTGGAATGCAGTATATTGTGCAGGTATGATCCACATGCTTCCTCCATGGCCGCCTTATTCCTGCAATTTGATCCCTGCTGTGATCTGTGGCCTAGTCTGGACTTTCATTGATGGGATACAGGTCTGTGATTCAGCATGAACTACAATCAACTGCAGAACCAGACAAGGACTGAAATAATCAAACTCAACCGCTCGTCAGATATCCGTCATAAGCTGGTATCTGCCATGCCTGTTCAGTCAGCAGAAAAAGGTCATCCAAAATCTCTAGTGTGTAGCAAGCCTAAGATTATTGCAGTGTAAACCAGCACACACCTGTAGTACGTAGTAACATAATGGGACTAGATCCTACTGCTTTGTCTTCAGTCACTACATGACTGATAATAGTAACATATTATAATATCCACTCATGTTCACTAGACACATCGTAGTCCAGATGTAAGATGCTGATGTTAGAATTTCTCCAAGTTCCAGACACAATATAGCCATTCTGCACTAAGCCATTAATAGTTGTTTCTAACTCCTCATCTGTCCATCTAGGACTTAAAAGGGTTAAGCTGGGTGTCTCCCCTCCCCCACCATCTGGCTGTACAGCAGCACAGAAGAGGAGAGCTGCAGAAGAGACAGAGCCTCCCTTCCCCCACAGACCGGTGGGGGAGGGGGAGGAGAGATGGCAGATACGGATAGAGCCGCAGTGTGGTTACAAATTCATACATGGCTACTGCCTTCCAGAAATGTTATATAATATCTGCATCCACCTGGGGATCCTCTCTCGCCTAGTACACAGCTCGTCTACCAGGGCAGCCACAGACGGGCACATATCTAATAACATTGGGCAGTACAGATCTTCATAAGGCTGGACACAGAGGGAATAATGGAGCGAGACGCTGCACATTTTTAGCACAGGACTCATGCACATGGATCGGACATTGGCTGTGTTACTGCAGCCATGCAGGTTTAATTTTGAAATGCTGCGCTGTTTCAGAGAAAACTTACTTTGGAAAGCCAGCCGGGGACGATGCTGCATGGAAGACTAGTCAAAGGCCGGTCCCCAGAGGCTTCTCCCCATGACTGATGTGTGTGCACTGTCAATCAAGGGGATGGGGACAGGAATGAAGCCACCTGTGGTTCAGACAGCATGAATCTCCAGATAGACTCCTTTTAAAGTGAGTGTCTGTACAGAATGACTGTTCAAGCCAAGTACAGATGCCAGGTGCACCCTTGGCAGGGGCAAACATTTAGGAGAACCTTCCCACCTGTTTGTTTTCCATCCATCTCCACCTTGCTCTGGCTCTATGAACTGTCAATACAGAGGAAAGGGTGGAGACAGATGAAAACCAAGCAGGCGGGAAGGTGTATATAAATGATTGGCCCCGCCATGGACCACCGAGCACCTGTACTTGGTTTGTACAGCCATTCTGTGCTGACAGAGTCCCTTTAACCCAAAGTTCAGATGACCATATTTTTAGTCAGTGTGCTCCACTGACAGCACTGATCCTGTAATAACCAGGGTGCCTTTCCACACCAGCTATCTTTCATACAGACTGATGGACTATGTGAAAAAAAAAAAATAAAGTTGCAGATTGCACTAGCCTGGCCTGATTTACAGACCAGACTAAGGCATGTCAAAAACCGGCAGTTCCTGCTATGTGTAAGGCTATGTTCACACATCATGGTTTTTTTGGCGTCCATTTTCGGCAGCAAAACCTGATCTCTCAAAGGCAGTTTATTCAGGATTTTTCTTGCAGTTTTGGTGTGTTTTTTTTCACTGTCCTTCCGTCTTTTTATGCATGTACATAAAATTCAGTGAAAAAACAAAAACATTCTATTTTGGCATCAAAAACGCTGAAAAAAAGTTACCTGTGTTTTTTCAGCGTTTTTTTTTCACCACCCATTACTTCCTATGGGTGAAAAAACACTGAAAGAAGTCTACACAACATCCTTAATGCCTAAAATAAAGAGGGTCACCAAGTGTCAAATGCAGTGAAATCACAGCCACAGACTATTCTTAGCTCAGACCCCTCTCTGATGAGAACGTGATTGCATATTATAGTCCTATGTAATCATTTTACACAATGAAATAGTCTTAAGTTTACATAAGGAATAATTGGAGGGCAGTCACTTTAGACATTCAGTTGTCGCATTGCTTAAAAAATAAACTTTCCATTAATACTCGCCTCCCGTCAGTTCCTTATGTCCCGTTATAACAGTAGAGCTCAGCAGCTTTGCTGTCCACCCCATTAGATTGTAAGGACATTACTCCAGCAGATTGTCGTTCCCATGTTAATACCATTAGAAAAAAGTGGTAGCGTGAAAATCAAGACATCCACTGCCACAACTAGCTCCTTGATTGCTTTTGTGGCCACAAGCCATTATAGTGATAAAGAATGTTGGGCTTGAATGTAGCCATTTATCCCCAACATTAAGTGACTGTTGAACTGGACACTTAGGGGCCAGAGTTATCAAAACTTTTACATCAAAATTCTGGTGTAAAAAGCGGCAAAATTTTGCCGCCATGTTCCTCATGCCACAAATCTTAGTCCAGTTCCCGACTGGAGATGGGGAAGTGCACGCCACTAGTCCGTCGCTCCTGATTCATTAAGAGATGTGCACCATTTAGGCTACGTTTCTATAAGTCCCATTCACTTTGCTGGAACTGTAAGATACCGTGTTTTATTATGCAGCCAAAATACACAGCGTCCAAAACTCATTGTGGGCACACAGCCTTAATGAATCAGAAGTGTCTGACTCCGCACGATTCCTCATCAGGAACAGCGTGAAAAGTGTTGGTTTTGATGAATCAGGGCCTTGCTCATTGGTCAGCTGCGGGGCGATGAGATTGGGATGACTGTCACCTACTTCAGTATCACCACTATTGTTTACGAGAAAAAGGACACAAAGCCTAACTTATAGAGGTAGTCCAGGACTAACTGCCTGACTTCCTTTCCGTAGGATAGGTCATCAACAGGAGATCGGGGGGAGTGTGACACTTTGCTCTCCTACTGATCGGATATCTGCTCCGGTGGAAGCCATAAGCAGCGCAACACAGGAGCCCCGTACATTGTTTTGTGGTCACTGCCAGGTACTGCATCTAATTACTTAGAAACATATATTGGCTGATTGGTGGGGGAGTCTGTTGTCAGACCCCCACCAATGTTAGATTCATGAAATATCCTATGGATAGCCCATAAATAGGTTTGTACCAAACAACCTCTTTAACTCATTTCTTAAAACAGTAGGCAACAAAAATGATTACATTCAAAGTAGATGCCAATGTAGATTGTCCATATATACTACAGACTGGATCAGGAAGAAAAACATCACTATTTTATATAGCATTGCATAAAATCTGCAGCCAGCATGTTGTACCTGTAGAAGTCTCAGTGGTGTCCATTGTGTACGTCTGATATCGGTTCAGCAGGAAAACTTAAGTTGTAAAAGAAAGAAAAAAATTTCACATATACAGTATACACATGTGATCGGTATAAGGTACAGGAGATGTTTTAACTATTAAATGTGGGAATTGCATTGCAATAGAGCAGGGTATTAATGGGGAATTTACTGGATTGACATCAGCCATATTAACCAAAGTGCTGTTTTATGGATCCATGTTGTAAGGATGGCGACACAGAGCGCCTACAGACACCAAGTGCAGCCGTGGAGACACCATGAGGCAGCATATAGGCTCCTGTCTTGGTCGCACACATGATGGGATTGCTCACAATGCAATTCCCAAATAAACTAGTTAAAACGGACTCGCGTCAGAGCTCCAGTTTCCAGACTTACATTAAAATACAAATTGAATAAGGCCAGCCCAGTTATCATAGGCAAATACAGCAACTCCTTCATCAGTTCTATGAGCAATAACCTGACTGTGGAATACTGGTAACGAAGAAGTGACAAATAGAGTTAATTATATGCAGGCAAGTCTTCAGGACCTGATAATGTAGATTACTACCACTAAGAAATAAATGGTCTTAACTCCTCAATTTGATCAATGGTCTTGTTGTAGTTTTCTCTGAATCAAAAATAAAGACAATCCTATTCAAGGGAAGTTTAACATAATAATAAGTATCTGGGTGGAGTAGAGCACAAAACAAATGAAACAATGTCCTATGAGGAACTGTTAGAGGATTTGGGAATGTTTAGCTTGCAGAAGGCAAGACTGAGAGGAGACTTAATAGCTGTCTACAAATATCTCAGGGGCTGTCACACTGTAGAGGGATCAGCTTTATTCTCATTTGCACATGGAAACACGAGAAGCAATGGGATGGAAATGAAAGGGAGAAGATACAGATTAGATATTAGAAAAAACTTTTTGACAGTGAGGGTGATAAATGAGTGGAACAGGCGACCACGAGAGGTGGTGAGTTCTCCTTCAATGGAAGTCTTCAAACAGAGGCTGGACAGACATCTGTCTGAGATGGTTTAGTGAATCCTGCATTGAGCAGGGGGTTGGACCAGATGACCCAGGAGGTCCCCTCCAACTATAACATTCTATGATGTCGAAGATATTTGACAGAAAACGTTTTAAACTTGAAAAATCAATATATCCTATGCAGGACTTTTGAACATCACTGTAGCTCATGTTTGGTACATATCAATACACCAGGAAAACAGCCAACACTTCTACAACATGCCATATATTACACAGATGTAGAGACATCATGCCGGCCACATTGTATGCAATTGGCAAGATGTAACAGCAGGTGTGCCCCACTACCCAAGGCGTGTGCCCAAAATTGAAATGGAAGTAAAGCTGGACATAATTATCTGCAGATCGTTCACAGATGCAGGTATTATTAGTAGAAGCTTATTTCACCAAACTTAGCTGGATCGGTCAATCATCTGCAGATAAATATTTTGGGTAACATTAAAGGCACCCCTACACATTAAGCTACATTCACACATCCATGTGACATGTCAGAGTACTGTCTGATCCATAGAGTAGCATGGATCTACTCACACATCTGTTAAAATCACGGATCTGAGCGTGAGATTCGCAGGACTCAGAGCCGGTCCTATTGTGATAAGCAATTTTCCAATTAGATCCGTAAAACACAAATGCAAATAAGAAGGCTACCGATTTGCATCTGTGTCTGATGTTTAGAAGATGCTCCTGCTTGCTTCCCAGCACTTTGAGGTGGATTGAAAGACCTGCGCTGACGTCAGAGTCATGTGACAGGTCACGCGACGCTGACGTCGGCAGGTCTTTCAATCCACCACTGTCGGCAAGGGAGAACGGAGTGTAAAGCAGGACACCGGGGGCCATTGGAGGGCAAGTATACATTTATTTTTTTTATTTTTACCACTCTCTCGGGTCACACTATATAAATCTATGCCGTTTGAATGGATTTATATAGTGTGACCTAGTTGTCACAAGCACTTTCCAAGTGATGCTAATCGCTTGGAAAGCGCTTGTCAATCCGCATGCGGAAATGTCAGTGATGAGTTATAACGCTTCACTTCCGCTTGTCCCTGGCAGGAAAACGCATGTACAATCCGCATGCGTTTTTTTCTGCCAGGGAGATGCAGAAACGCTCAGGAAAAAATCCTGAGCATTTCTGCATCGTGGGCACACAGCCTTATTGGGATAGACACTAGTGATGATCAAGTATGCTTCATTAACCCCGGGATTTCTTTTATTGTCGCCGCAGCTGCAAGTGTCACGGCTGTTAGACAGCTGTGACACAAGCAGAGATCAAATGATGGACAGTCGATCTCTGCATGTGTCATAGCTGTCTAACAGCCGTGACACTTGCAGCTGCGGCGAGAATAAAAAAAAATCCTGAGCACGCCGAAATACTCGGCGAGCACCAGAGCGTACTCGCCGGAAAGGGTTAATGAAACATACTCGATCATCACTAATATATAATCGGTCGAACCATTGTTAGATCGGCATTTCATACATATCGATAAAAGCGACCTCAAATTTGTTGTATCTCGACTCTCCCGTGCACAGGAAAAGCAAATGTACGCTAGCTATGGACATGTGTATATTAACACTATATTTTTACACCAATTTGATTTCTTTAATAGAAATTCCCTATAATTTAATCCCATAGAGGGAAAGGGGGAGGAACATGATCCAGCATTACTGATCGTGTTCCTCGGCTGTCGTCAAAAGCAGGAACAGCACCCTCCAAGAAATTTCCAACCGGAGCCGATAACTACAGCGGCATGGTGAGCTATACCCATTTCTTTCCTTCGTGTAATTTAAGCCCGTACTCTTCCCAAAAATAAGTGCTAAGTGGTATAAAGACTTCCCAATTTGCTTTCTCACAAAACAGGCGTGACTGAACACGCTCCTCGATCCCTTTGGTGCTGCATTTTTAAACCTCCGGAAGCAAGGTGTCTAGAGTCGTACGGCTTTCCGAACAACAGACTTCTGACGCTGAATTTTATGGTGAGGACGCAGGAGAGGTTTTCTTCTGATGACTCTTTCATGAAGGCCATATTTGTGCAGGTGTCTTTCAACAGTAGAACAATGTACCACAACTCCAGAGAGTCTGCTAAATCTTTCTGAAGGTCTTTTGCCTTCAAGTGGAGGTTCTGATTTACCTCTCTAGCAATCCTACGAGCAGCTCTCACTGAAATTATGCTTGGTCTTTCAGACCTTATCTTGACCTTGACTGTTCCTGGTAACTGCCATTTCTTAATTACATTTCGAACTGAGGAAAGGGCAACTTAAAAATGCTTTGCTATCTTCTTATAGCCTTCTCCTGCTTTGTGGGCCTCCACCATTTTCATTTTCAGAGTGCTAGGCAGCTTCTTAGAAGAACCCATGACTGCAGTTTTTTTGCCACAAAGTTAGAGGACGCTGGATTGTTATAAAGCTGTGAAATTTGCATCACCTGGTCTTTCCTAACGATGATAGTGAACAAGCCATAACCCTAACAGGCTAAGGTCAGACACCTTGGTCAGAGTTATCTGAGCACACAAATCTCCAAGGGTGCCAAAACTTTGGCATCAGCCCATTTTCATTTTTTTAATTTGTAAAATGAAAAAAAAAAAGACAATATATTTTTTATTTTGACTAAAATACATAGGAAATGTGTTATCTTTAGGCCTTTAGAGATCATTTCATCTTCAACTTGCTTAACTGTTCACAATAACAGTAATTTTGACCAGGGGTGCCCAAACTTTTACATGCCACTGTATTAATAATGGTGCCATCAGGAGGAAATGCTGTAGGACAAATGAGCGCTGTGCTATCCTTTCTCTTTGTTGAATGGACAATTTTAGGCTTGCCTTTATAGCAAAAACAAAGGCCTCGATACAGTTAGAACAACTATGGATGGGTCTGTGAAATGGTACGTTGAAATGGAGCAGTGGTGACACATGATCGCTATAACACTATTCTTTGTCTAGGGGACTTCTTGGGATCCGTAGCAATCAGTAAATGATCACCGATCGTGTGGAAAGGTAATAACTTCTTAGGATAGATATAACCCAGCACCTATAACACTTCTCAGATCTTCTATGCCATGGTCTTGCTTTCCTACTTAATGAAAAGGAATATGGCAGCCTAGTGACACAGCAGATTAGCAGTGTAACTGCAAAACTCGTCCATACAAGTGCAAAATTACATTAAGTTTATACGTTCTACAATTTCTTCCCACCTCAAAAACAGTGATTGGATAACTGGCTATGAAGTTAGCTTCATGTGTTTGAATTAAGGAAGTTAGATTTAAGCGAATGATGCTCATCTCTGAACACCCCATTATATAGTTACAGTATAAAAATAAATATTGTGCAGGTACTGAGCTACTTCATGTTGTGCTCGGTGTAACTCACATTCAATAAGCCCTTAATGCGAATTTGGCCAAATTCACACATCTGTTCGTCTTGGTCAGAGTACAGACCAACCGTGGGTCTCCTGACCCAAACACAACTGCCTCATATGTACAAGCTGTTGAGTTCGAGTAAGGAGATCCGCAGCCAGTCCGTGCTTCACAAACTGACATGTGGCAAAATGTGTGAATGTGGCAAAAAACACAAGCATCAAAAGGAAGTGTTGAGGGACTGAATGGGGTTGTCCAGGACTCACCTAGGAGAGGTCATCAATATGAGAGCAGTGGGGGTCCAATAGCAATAACCCCCACTGATCAGTGGATAACTGCTTGTGCAGCAGCCGGATGTAAGCGACCTACAGATTGGAAGTTGATGTCCCATTCACTTGAATGGGAGATAAACTATAGTACTTGGCAGTGGCCACTAAAAAGTGTATAAAGCGGTGCTGTTCCTCTGTACATTGCTTACATACGGCTGCTGCAGCAGCAGGGATCAGCTGTCCAATGGTGATGCTGGGTGTCAGACCCCTACCATTGCCATACTGATGGCCTATCCTGCAGATAAGTCATTAATATGTTAGTCCTGCAGTTTAATATGAATGGCATGTAATTCTGCAGAAAACAGGCTTAACAAAAACTGAATGTGTATGGCATTGTAAGCTAGTCCAATCATATCCATTTATTTATTGATATAAAAACAGGAATGGATGCCAACAGAGAGAGAAATGTGCATAATATTCCCGTTTCCTCTGTTAGAATCTTTTCCTTTGTGGCAGAAGAGTGATATCCCCACCGTAGACATTTATAGTATATCCACTGGGAGTCAAATCTAAATGATAAGGGACAGGCAGCATTTATCTCCATTACAGGGGTCCCCTGACTCATCCTGCCTGGAAAGGAGACCACCACA
Source organism: Phyllobates terribilis (assembly GCF_046119375.1). Lineage (NCBI taxonomy): Eukaryota > Metazoa > Chordata > Amphibia > Anura > Dendrobatidae > Phyllobates > Phyllobates terribilis. Next base: position 152,104,822 of record NW_027362762.1, read on the forward strand.
TCCAGGCAGAGAATAAATAGGGGCCTTCTTTCTATTTATTGTCCACTTGGTGAAGGTGATGGCAGCTGCTTCGTACAAGCAGAAAAATGGTCGTGGTCCACTGGTTCTGAAAATAGGTGTAGGTCTCACAAAAAGGACATGTATCTATCATAAGTGTATATCGCATTCTGCAGCTTTGCTAGAAGTGTCTAAAGTGAGAATAATCAATTTATGGGAAGAGAACCATAAGGCTGCACTACAGTACTGTTAGGTAGAACAAAGCAGAATCTGACCTCAACACAGGAAAGAGGTGAGGCATTTCCCAGAGGAATCACTACTGCAGTACTGATACCCAGATCTTCCTAAAACTGCATTGTCTAAATGTTATGTCACGTCCTCTACACGGGGATACAGAATACACATTGTAAGGCTGTGTTCACATATCCAGTAGTCATCCGTTAGAATGGATCCAGCAAAAATCCGTTTGCAAAGAAGTTGTGCAGACAACGGTCAGTTTTTAGAAAAACTGATTTCAGCTGCATCCGTTTTCTAACACTGAAGTCTATGGATCCATTAATTAGCCATCCGTTTTCTTTCATTTGAGAAGGATCTGTTTCAAATGGAAGATAATTAGCCATCCGTTAACGGGTCCCCTGTCCATAAACTACAATGTTAAAAAAAAATGGATCCAACTGAAACCACTTTTTCAAAAACAAACAAAAAAGTTGTGTCTGCAAAACTTTTTTGCTAACGGACTTATGTGGGCCGGTCTAACTGATCACTACTGGACATGTGAACATAGAGCATTGTAGATCCAGTACTGGGTTAGGCTTACAGTAGTTCTGCCATTAGATCAATAATTGGGCCAGGATTAGCATTTGTGAGACACTAAAAAGCAGGGCTGTGGAGTTGGTATAAAATGGACAGACTCCGAAAATATATAATTGGGTTCAGTAGTACAATGTAGGATGTGCTGTCAATTTTTTCAGAAAAATTTGGGAACATTATGAAGTGTCCTATAAATGTCTGTTCTGTTCCTGATCTAAGAATCTCGGGTTTTAGCCGAGATGAATCTGTGCTGCTCTTTAAATACATGCTCAGTAGTGAGGCAGTGCTATGAAGTCGGTGTCAGGGAAATTCAGTGAAATTGAGGAGTCTGAGGTTTGGCTTACGGACTCCACAGCCCAGCTAAAGAGGCAGTAAGGCTGTGTGCCCATGATGCGTTTTTTAAGCGTTTCCGCAGCTGCAAAAACTCTGCAGAAACGCTTAAAAAACGCATGGTAGAAGGCCTGCCAAGTTCCCCAATGATAATCTGCATGTGTTGTGCACATGCTGCGGAAATTTCCGCTGCGGGTTATCATTGCGGAAAAAAACGCAGCACTACCAATTATTTTGCAGAAGCGCTGCGTTTTCGCCGCCATTGACTTGCATTGGAACGCTTGGATTCCGCATCACTGTATCTGTACATGCAGAATCCAAGCGTTTCAATGTGCGGATGGTACCCGGGTCTGGAGGACAGGAGACTCTCCTCTGGACCCGGGCACCATAGAACCTGTAAAAAAAAAAAAAAAGAATAAAATAAAAAATAAATATTATATTTACCTTCTGGTGGCCCCCGGTCTCCTTGTCTTCACTTGCCAGCAACCCGCGGTGGACTACTGAAGGACCTGCGCGGACGTCATAGTCATGTGACGGCAGGTCCTTCAGTGTACCGCGAGCTGCCGGAAGCCAGGACGGATCGAAGCAAGACTGCGGGGGCCATCAGAAGGTAAGTATAGATTTATTTTTTAACATTCTTTAGGTCACAGTATATAAATCCATGCCTTTTGCATGGATTTATATAGTGTGACCAAGTTGACAAGCACTTTCCAAGTGATGATAAAATCGCTTGTCAACCCGCATGCGGAAATGCATGAGAAGAACGCTTTACTTCCGCATGTCCCTGGCAGGAAAAACGCATGTACAATCCGCATGCATTTTTTCTGCCAGGGAGATGCAGAAACGCTTAGGAAACAATCCTGAGCATTTCTGCATCGTGGGCACATAGCCTAAAGAAGCATTTTAGGGTCCATGTCATAGCCACAATCCCTAGACCCTCACTGACCTATTAACCTTACACAATAGCACCAGTGTATGAGACAAGCTCCTGAACCTGCTCCATATACATTAAAGTCAGAAGAAGCATCTGCCCATTCAATGTGTTTGGGGGTCTCCCAACTCTCCCCCAACAGATAAGTTGGGGAGAGCAGGATCAGGCGAACTGAATAGGACTGGCTGATCATTTTGTTCTCCCTGGAGATCAACCACTACCAGAGAAGTCTGCCCACAGCTTACTCTCCTCTTCCCATTGAAGCCCCAGTGTAGTCACCCATGTGTATATGGGGTCCCTTATTCAGCTAACATCCAGGTATGGGCATCTTAAAGGTGTCATCCATCTACCAGATAGTGATTACCTATAATGAAAATAGGTCATTGATATTCGATCACTGGGCGTCTCAAATTTCAAAATTCAAGTGGCATACCTTAATGATAGAACTCATAGACCTGATGAGGCTGGTATACTTACTTCATAATTTTCTAATTAAATGATAACTTAATGAGTCCAGGAAGAGCTAATCCGAAAATGCTCATTTTAATATCAGACAGGTAAACTTTCACTAAGGCTACATTCTCACATCTGTGCAAGTTTTACCATCTGTTAGACACTTTTTCCTGAGGAGTCATCCTAAGAGAAATCAGTTTTTCTTCCTCTCACTGAAGAGATGTTTGCTCATAAGCCGATACAAACCTGGAAGATTTTTTAATTTTTTCTTCATTCAAACTATATTCAGACTGATCACTAAGAAACAAAATTTGTGAGACACGGAAGCAAATCGGAAGCCTTCCCGTTAGCTGCCAGGTTTCACGGATCCCCATGGAATCCGAGAACGAGGAGCTCACACTCGGGGCTGACATTCTCATGGATGTGAATGGAACCTTGACGCTATCAGTACATGTGCAGCCCAAGAATACTACTGCCATTACTACATTCATTGTCACAGTAAATACACCAGCCTCATCAACTCTAGCTATAAAGCTTACATTTGATAATCTGGAAACAGATGTGCTTTAAAGGAGTTTGTCTGACAGTAAGAGTTTTGTTTTTAGTGATGGATAAAAAAAAAAACAAAAGGCATGTCCACCTTCCAGAGGCCATGTTGAAGGTTAGTTCAGACTCCGTAAACAGTGTCTGACCAATGAGAAGTCAGGGGACTAGAAGAGCAACCAATGACCTTCTCTTCTAGTCACCTGACCGCTGCAGCCGATCACAGACTGCAGCGGTGCTGCCGAGTGGGGAACCATCACCTACAGAGCTGGTGGAAGCCTATGCAGGGGCATGCGCTGGATAGCGAGTATGCCGGGCATCATGCCTGAACACGGTACATCACTGAGCCCCTTTACTAGCTCGTTCACACTACACACGGTGGCGGCTCAGGTGCACGGTACAGCTTTCCTTCCCTTCTGTAGAGATGCCATAAAGCGAACATTACACCGCACAGCGACAGGAGGCGATATGGCCGGAGCCAGGACAGGGACCCCGGTCACAGCGCAGGGACCACACACCGGAGAAGTGCAGACCCGCCTGTGTACAGCCCACTGCTGGGGCTCCATGCTGGGAGTAGTAGTCCCCACAGGGCCCTCACACCGCCATGGACGCCCCTGCATCCCCTCAGACCTCGGTACCTGCTCTCCGCACGCTTCTCCCCGGCACCGGCTGTGCCCCGCCCCCACTGCCGCCCTGTGATTGGTCCCCTCCGCACTGTACCCGGCACTATCCGCTATGACGAGGCCTAGGAGCGCGGCCGTGTACCACAGGCGGCCCCTCATGTCCGGGGCTCAGCGAGTGCGCGCTGCTGACTCACCTTCCTAAAGACAACCGTAAGATTCGGCTGCACCGGAAAGCCACTACCAGCACCGGAGAGGGCTCTGCGCAGCAACCAAACCGCGCCAAAAAACTACCGAAGGCGCGCATGCGCAGAACCTCCCCCAGCCCCCTCCTCCGGTAATGTTTGCTTACAATAAACGGAGGAGCCCGGTTGCTAGTAATGAGCGCTTCTGCCAGGCCGCCCCCGGGCGCACGATCCGCTCATACACAGACAAGGCCTTGCCGCGAGCTTCTCATCATACAATAGTCTGGCGGTTAGAGATTGATTGACGCGTCAATGGGCCAATAAGATTGCGGATCGCTAATGGGCGTCACCAACGCTCGTCTGTCCGCAGGGAAGGGGCGTGTCTTCGTTGATCCTCCAATCAGAGCTAAGGATCGCGTTATGCTTTAGCCATTCACAAGCGGCGGAAATCGATAACGTCCAATAGGAGCAATTCTAGGCGTATCCGGACCCACTAAATGAGCGGTTTTGTCTGGTTTTAGTCCCAAATCAAGGCGGTCTCCATTCTTTCGCTTTGGTCGGTCCTGCAGGGAGGAAGCATTACAGCACCGGCGCCATGCACAAGTCTGAGGTGAGGTTACCGGGGGCGGCGAATGTTCCGGGGCTGGCTAGGCCGCGGCGGTCGGCGGTTTTGTCCCCTTCACTATGTGCGCCGCTGGTTCTGGGGGACGACGGTGCGGACGCTGCTTTTCAGACTTGCTTTTTATTGTTATATATTTTTTAGAGCTGCGTATACTACAGTGTATATGCGGTGCTCATTACTGAGCGCGGAGTGAGGGTCAGTGCCGGTGAGTCAGCAGCTTGTGGGACGGCTTTGTCTGCCGCCATCTTGTGCGGCCTAGTCGTCTCCTCCACGTGTGCTGCGGCCTAGTCCCCGCCGCGCCCCTGGCGGCCTACTGCGCCGTCGTCGTCCTGGCGGCCTGCGTACTCTCTGGGATTGTGTGATTACAATGGCTTTCTCTTTTTCAGTCACCTAAGGAGCCGGAGCAGCTCCGCAAGCTCTTCATCGGAGGCTTAAGCTTCGAGACCACAGACGACAGTCTCCGCAGTCACTTTGAACAATGGGGAACCCTAACAGACTGTGTGGTAAGTGATACCGGACTGAGGACACCAGAGACGCCATCAGTGCTTGTTCCAGGACACGGTGGCCATTTTTAGATGGTTTTTGAAGGGTTTGTCCACTGTGCCACTCGGACAACCTCTTCTGAATCCCTATGTTTCCTCCTAGTAAAATGGTAATTTATACTCCCCTGCAGTGTCGGCGCTGGCTCTCCTGGGGGCATGTGTGACATATTAATTGTTTTAGTTCCTACTTGAATGAATTTTTCAGGATTAAAAAATAGATGGCGCAGCCCTTGTACAGACCACTGACATCCGATCATGAGCATCTGCCAATCAGCTGTTTAAAGGGGCTGCGGGGCTCCTGCTCTTTAGACCTGTGTATTTTTTGCTGTATATTGTTTGTTACCACAGACATCCTTTTTTTTTTTTTTTTTTTTTTTTTTATGCAATCAACATGCATGTCTTTTAGGTAATGAGAGATCCAAACTCCAAGCGTTCTCGTGGCTTTGGCTTTGTCACATACATGTCGGCGGAGGAGGTTGATGCAGCTATGGATGCCAGGCCTCACAGGGTGGATGGTCGCGTAGTGGAACCTAAACGTGCTGTTTCCAGAGAGGTAATTGTGCCGCCTTGTATTTCAGAGGTGGAGATCGTGGTTTCTGCTGTTTGGTCTAATAAGATCATGTTTTCTAGGACTCTCAGCGGCCTGGAGCACATCTCACAGTAAAGAAGATCTTTGTTGGAGGTATAAAGCAGGACACAGAGGAACATCATTTAAGAGACTACTTTGAGGAGTATGGAAAGATTGAAATGGTGGAGATAATGACTGACCGGGCCAATGGCAAGAAAAGGGGATTTGCTTTTATCACATTCGAAGACCATGATTCAGTTGACAAGATTGTTAGTAAGTGCAGTCATTCACTTACTAGTCAAACTTTATATTGTTTTTTGTTCCATGCTTACCTGGTATTTTACATCTTGTAGTTCAGAAATATCACACAATCGATGATCACAACTATGAAGTAAGAAAGGCGCTGTCCAAGCAAGAAATGGCAGCAGCCTCTTCCAGCCAGAGAGGTGAGTTATCTGCCAGGTTTCTTTGCTGTAGTGGCATTGAGTACTGGAATATTGACCCATGTGCGCTAGGCATCTCCATATCCTGCATTATCTAATATGGTGCTTTTACCAGAACGGCTGGGTTTGGAGTAACTGCATAGTTACAGCTGACTTCTGGTGTTAGGGAAGGTGGCTCCATACAGCTATTTTTAAAAGTGTAGGAATTTTTGGGTTAAAATTGGTGAGAACTTGTGGCAGTAATATCTGAGGTCTGACACCATACCCACTTATTGAATCCTATGTCCATGCTGATCTAGCATTTGCTACCTATGTTTCTGGCCAAAATGCCACTGGAAGGGATTGTCTCTTCTGGCAGTCTGTCCGTGTGGCACATGTTAGTGATGGAAAGAGCAGACCATGTGGCTAGAGGTATCATGCAATAGGTCATCTGATTGAATCTTTGGAAATCAGTTGATGCCTGTTAAAACAAAATGTTCACTATATTCAGATATACTTGTACTTAGAGTAAGTTCATTTTGAGCGTAGAACTGCCCCTCCAGTCACTCACTCTCGCATATCCATAGTTTTGTCCAAGTGTGCCACTCACACCTACCAGAAATGTCAATCTTTCAGCTGAATGTGTGACGTTGTTAATCTACTATAATGTTTAATTAGGACGTGGCAGTGGTGGAAACTTTGGTGGACGTGGTGGCAACTTTGGTGGGAACGATAACTATGGAGGACGCGGAGGAAACTTTGGCGGCAGGGGTGGTAAGTACCCGGAGTGTGCTTCTGGTTTATTTGTAGAAATGTTATTGTTCCCACACACCCCACCTTAGAGAAAAGGAATCCAGCGGATTTCACTTAACCTTCACATGCTGCAGAGGGGGATCCTGTGGGAATGTACATAATTTTGTTGAGATTTAAAAAGTACATCTTTCTGTGTTTAGGCAGTTTTGGTGGACGTGGTGGATATGGAGGCGATGGCTACAATAATGGGTTTAGTAATGATGGTGGTTATGGCAACAGCCCACCTTATGGCGGCGGCAATCGAGGATATGGTGGAAGCCAAGGCTATGGAGGCGGCCAAGGTGGTGGATATGGAGGAAATAGCGGTGGCTATGATGGTTACAACAACGGAGGAGGAAGTGGCGGTGGTGGATTTGGTGGAGGCAATGGTAAGTAGGGGGGTACTGAAACTCTGTTAGATCTTTGTTATTGCTTCTGCGACTCTTGTACTTATTTTCATGTATTGTTTTAGGTAACTTTGGTGGCAACAGTGGAGGAGGAGGAGGTGGTGGTGGTTACAATGACTTTGGCAGCTACAATAACCAGTCCTCTTCCAATTTTGGACCCATGAAAGGAGGAGGCAACTTCAGTGGAAGGAATTCTGGACCTTATGGCGGCGGTGGTGGTGGTGGCGGCAGCGGTGAGTAATGAATATAAGGGTTTGTTTTTTACAGATCTGTGATGTAGAGTAGGTATAATACCTGAGACAACTTCTACTTCTGCATTTCCCTTTTATTATGTTTCTGATTGGCAGTAACTTGAATATTCTCACTTTATTTTTTTTCATGTTTTCCCAGGTGGCTACAGTGGCAACAGTGGTGGAAGTGGCAACTACGGTGGTGGCGGCAGACGGTTCTAACGGAGGTATGTTCAGAAGTCAATTTGTCAACTTGTTCTTACTACATCCAGAATAGGAAACTGCCGTTACATTTCAGATGTCAAAGTATGTGCAGATTAACATACTTGTCCCATATTGTTCAACAGGAAACAATGCTTAGCAGAGAGGAGAGCCAGGCAAGCGACAGGTTACTACACAAGTTGAAATCAGCCAAGCACAGTTGTGGCAGGGCATAGCTGCTACATGAAGAAATGTTAGCAAATCAGAATTACGTGTGAGGAAAACACAGGACTGGTCATGATTTACTTATGAAGACTTTGAGTTTGTGTCAAGCATTCCTAGGAGTGGGTTTTATTGTATAGGAGTTTTATATATAAATTTTTTTTTTTTAATTTATTTTTTTTTTCCCCTGTTCACAAACTGTACGCTGCATCATGACTTTAATAAATGTGTCCTTTTTTAAGAATTCTGTAGCAGTTTTTTATTTTTTTTTATTTAAGGATTGTAAAGTTTATGTTGGGGTTGACCAAGTATTGTCAACATGTCTACTTCTAGACAAACAGAAATCCAGATGAGTACTAGAGAATAAAAGTACTGCAGAAACCACGAGTGGTAGCATGCCTGTACCTGTTTGTTTGGGTGACCAAGGGCCTCAAGCTTGAAATATTAGTCCTATAATATTAATGGTCCTATAAGCTTTGAGGTCAGTAAATCAAGCTGACTGAGGCACTTGACATGTCACCATCAGGGTTCAGCTCTTCTGGACAGTGCATGTACATTAATGTTAAAATCCTCGAAAGACAAGCAGAGAAGGGAAGCTAGACCTGTTGTATCGTATACCAGGCGTGCTAGCATGGCACTGGAAGATGAAGACAGCTCAGGAACTGAAACAGAAAACACTGACCGGCACAAGAAATAGGTGTGAACAGGTGCTTACTAGGTTATGCTCAGGAACTGAGTCGCAACTGTCTGCAATAGCTAATGGGTGCAGTGATGGATAGCAAGAAAGATGGACTGTCTCCAGCTCAGACCAGTGCTGCTTCTTCTAAGCATAGCTGACATCCAGTAAGATAAGATCACGTGTGTTTACAACTAGCAAGATAAAGGGGATTCATCAGCACATCGGAAGGAAGGAGGCAGACGAGTACAGAGCCTTCATGTTAAGCCTAGCATGCAGTACCAGCCAGAAGGGACAGTTTTGTTACCTTGCTTGTAGGTAAGAACAGACCACCCCCCCACCTATAATTTATTTAGTTTTCAATGTTATATGGTAAAATTAATGGTGCTGGTCAACCTATAAATCACAATATCAGTCTTACAACTAAACCTGAAAAATCGCCCACTTAAAGGGTTAATCTGATGGGTTTTCTCTTGCTCCCAAAATGCATGCAGTCACTGCATTGCAAGCCTGGCTACTGGGAGGAAATTGCCTTTAATCCTTGTGACTGCCTCAGACTTTCAGTCAGAGGTGCAGCTCTGTACATAGTGGTTGGCTGTAACCTTGCACTGGCTGACAGATGCTCTGTACTGGTACACTGCTGAGCCGGCTGTCAGTCTGTGCCGGGGCATGGTTATAGCCACTGCTCGCTAGGTACTGAGCGGCGACTGAAATCCAGAAGCTGCCGGGAAGAATAAAGTTCATTTCCAGTAACTGGGCTTCCAGTCCAGGAGCTGCAGGGCTTTAGAATGATATTAACTTGCAGATTGATCCCACATCTGCTGGTTCATGGTGTTTTATGACATAATGGGCTTCTTTTAATGACTTGTGCATTCTTTTTTTCTTACTGTTTTGATCTGTAGTTAAATTTAATTCTATAAAAGCATTGCACATGAAGTAGGTTTTTTTTTTTTTTTTTTTACCCATTTACAACTTTAGTAAACTGCAGTGTACCTAAAATAAAAGGAACTAGAGGCTGTAACTATAAGCTACTCTGCATATAGTTTTTGCAACCTTACGCCCATTGATCTGGCCTGCTAATTTGAAAAATACTGAATGTTTTTAGAAAGTAGGAGACTGATGGAGTTGTGTGACTGATAGATGTCGCTGCCAGAGGGTCACAAAAAGGTCTATCATTAAGTGAAAAAAACACTTCCAACTGAGAGAATTTGGTTATGTTGGACATAAGGTTTAGAGGTGTGTGGTTTTTTTTTTTTTTTTTTTTTTTTTTTTAAAGCTTGGTCAACCCAAAAAAAAAATAAACTCTATTTTGTGGAGTCACTTGGGAGAATCTGATATAGGAGCCTTGAATTGTAACAGGATTCATACTAGTAGCTTAGATTGGCCACCATATTTGCTGTAGTGTTTGGTTCTCCCCACCCGGAAACACACTGAGAGCACGTCAATGTCTTTTCCAGTTGAACAATTTTAGGTTTTGACAGCTCTCACTTTGGGCAGCGTTATCGCTGGGTATTCTGCAAGTCCTGATTCTAAAAAGTCTGTACAGAGCAGTATGTCATAGAATGTGAAATGTACATTTTCCTGAGATTTAATTGTATGAACTCTCACAGGTGATCATTCCACACCTGAACGGGGCATGCACCTGATCTGATGGTGCTGGACCAGAGTCTTCATGGACTACAGAACATACGGTGAGATGGTGCTTAAAATGTGTTCTCCAGCCCCTGCTTCATTACAGCAGGGCCTAATGGAAAATTAGGCAATCGCTACTCTCCTTCCGCAGTTCCTGTTGTTGCATCACCACTGCAGCCATCAATATTCTATTGGAGCAAGGTGAAAGCCACCTGCGGCTGCAGTGGTCATGTGGCACAGCAATGTCTTGTGACCTGCCAGAAATAGTACAGTATTGCTGACCTCACTGAAGGTGGCACTGTGGGAGGGGAGTGTGAATTGTTTATAACTTCTAAAATGCCAGGTAAGCATGGAACCCACTCTGACCTGTGCAGCGGTTGTACAGCAGTAAGCAACTTCTAATAGTCCTGGTAACCTAATTGAATGTATAAGTTCCGTTTTCACATGCAAGCAGTGTGTTTCACATGCATCGGTATACCTGAACTAATTGCCCGATATAGACTTATGAGGTGGTTCGGTCTGGAGACCCAGTGGTCGGTCTGAACGGTTTCATGTACATAAACACTCATAAATTCACCCCAAAATAATGGTTTATACTCCTTTACTACTGCTTCCATCAGACTGTGTGCAGTGCTAGGACTCCTGCCGATTGTCAGATTGAAGCACGACTTTGCTATATTTATATTACGGATTCTGTGAACCCTGCTGCTCTATTCCAACACCTGGTTGTTGGGATGATCATCAATTGCTAACACGTGGTAGCTGTTGCCTATAAAAGGGGATAATCCTGTAGATTTATGGCTTCTACAGATGTTCATAAATGTTACAGCATCATTGTCGCTAGCAATTCAGAATTGAGGTTTGAAATCCAATCACTTTACCTTGTCTAAGTGATCCTAACACACTTGTATCTTTCTCCTGTGTAGTCAGCACTACTCTTCCTCCATTCATACAAGGAACTTCTGGAATATTCACATGTAAATCCCTGTTCTGTGGCTATATATCTTAAGACCTTTTCTTTTGTAATGTGAAGTCTAAATGTTTTACAACTTTCTCTGCAGGTGATGTGAACTCCCAAGACTACATGTTGTATATTTTGTATAATTTTCATGTTTTGTATATTTTGTTTAATAAAACTTTATTTTTGTATATATATTGCATTTGTCTTTATTAGTCATTGTCACAATCTGTAATAGGTAGCAATGTCCGGCATACAAGTGTTTTGCTTCTGAAAAGCACTTAAGGTTTCTGAAGGGAAGAAATATTGAGTAATCTAACGGAGTCCGATTTCATCAAGACTGGTGTTTTGTATACCAGTCGTGATTAGCCGTGCACTGCAGTAATATGTGACTAATTTGAGACTGGCACTAGATCTTTCACTGACCATGTGCCACTGCCAGAAATGTTGCTCCAATCATCAGGGACTGAAGTACATTTCTAGCGTAATGTACTCCACTTGGTATAAATTACACAGGTCTACAAAAATGTATATTTTTGTAATCTTCACAGTTGACCTTGTACTTTTCTGAATTTTTTTTTCTGATTTCAAAAATGTATAGTTTTTCTGTAGATATAGTTTCCACAGGGCAGCATCATTATAAGGAATAGGAAATATACTGGCAACATTAAATCAGTAATCTACATATCAGAAAAAAATGCTTGACCTTACAAAACAGTTTTTTTATTGAACCAAAATTTCACATGCAAAATAGAAACCAAAATATGAGCAAAAATTAAGTGCTTGGTTTCATATTTCATTGTGAAGCAACACTGCTTTCAAACTTCTTTGGGATGAGTCAATAAACAATCGCCAATCTGCAACAAAATACTCTTGATTCAGTTCTACAAAGAGGCCATTCACATTGTTACAGTACACCAGTGGGCCATCAACTCAAATTGTTACTGTTATTTCTGTAATTACATACTTTGACATCATCATGAAGAAAATTCTTCTGTTTCAACCTAGATGCAAGAAGTTCGGCTTCATCTTTTGACAATGACAGGTCTCTGAGATCATTTAATTCAGGTTAAGTAAAGCAGTCTTGCTGCTCCATCAGGTACATGCTCAGCATGACTTGAGGTCTCCATGCCTTCTCTAGTAGCCTCCACTCCATATTCTACTTAAATTTCATCCAATCCAGACAACGGTGGTACCTTGCCAGTTCCTGTATAATCATGTGGAACTGGCCTAATCGCAGATTCAAGTTCAGGGTAATTAATCTTACATTTGCTCTTTGTAAAAAAAAAAAAAAAAAAAAAAAAAAAAAAAAAAGAGCCCTTCAGTTTGACAAAACAAAAGTAGCAGTCATCACTATGATTTTCAGGTTCTCTCCAAATCATGGTAACAGCAAATGGCATAGCCACTTTCCTCATTTTCAACCAGTCACAAAGACCATTTGAACAACTAGAGCATATCACATGAGGGGCCCAGCTTTTGTCTTTATCACCAAGTAGACAGTTAAAGTACATCTGGTACTTCATTTTAACTCTAGAACTACCGCATGTTTCATAATACCTATAACTACCATTAGGGGTCATATTGACCCCCATTCAAAAGTACTGACTCTGGAGTAAAAACTTTTTTTTTTGCCAACAAATTAAAGAACATTTTTAACTTAGTAGGAACAGTGTTAAGATCAAGTACAGCAGTTTAAACGCATTTTCCTTTTACATGGTCATAGCATGCGGTGTCCAACAGTTAACACAAACCGTACCTTCTTCCACTTTCCCAGTGCATTTTCCACAAACTTGTTTGTTACAGCTTGCGCAAGTTTTAATTGTTTTGTTTTCGTTGCATCTTCCAACTCCACATTTTCGACGCTTATGGATTTCTTGTCCTTTTGTTTGTGGTTCAGACATTGCGGATGAAGGGCCACTTCTTGATTCCAAATTCTTGCGAAGGTCTAATGCCAGCTGAAGAATGAACTCCCGTCTGCTAATTTGACTCCCAGTTGCTGTTTTATAGAGTATTGTTGCGTTTATAGCTGCTAAATCAAGTACATTACAAAACACCTGAACAGGCCATCGGCGTCTTCCAGATTTTGTGGTGTACTTTCGAGCCATCTGGTCTACTGTGTCCACTCCAACCTTTGTTTTATTGTAAAATTTTACAGTTTCCGTTTCTTGTCTTTTCCAACTGCTACATCTGGGTGAAGACTACTGAGCAAAATGACATTCTTATTTGGTTTACCTTGGTAAACTGTAAGAGTGATGTCACCATTCTTCATCAGAGTAGTCTCATATGTATTTATTCGTAGGTTTTTTGCTAAAGATGGAATCTCTTTTCTTGCACGGTTCATCGTTCCCACAATGCTTGTTCTTGGCTTTCAGTGAATTGGCAAGTTTCAATGAAGTGAAAAAATTATCTGTAGTAACATTTCTTCCCTTGTTCAAAAATTGATCCATTAGTTTGAGAACAATGTGTTGTGCAAGAGACCGATCAGCCGGTCGTTGTTCATCTTTTCCCAAATATGGAAACCCGTTGCAGAGGTATCTGGATTCTACTTCAGCTACCAGCCAGAACTTTATTCCAAATTTGTCCGGCTTATTGGCTATATATTGGGTGAAAGGACATCTTGATTTAGTTGGAAAAAGCTGTTCATCAACTGTCAGGTTTTGTCCAGGTTTGTAACACAGTATACAATTTCTAATTAAGAGATTCCACACTTCAGAAAATAAAGCAAACTTGTCATTCTTCAATGTATCAGATTGGGTGGATTTGATGTCAAATCGTACAAATCGCATCAATTCTTCGAACCTACTTCTCGGCATAGTGTCTTGAAAGAAGCTAGGACCCCAAGTACTTGACCACAAGGTTTTTACAGAAAGACCATTTGCATTATATGCGCCCCTCGCATATAATACTGCAGTAAATGCATCAAGCTCGATTAGAGAAACTGTCCATTTATCATCTTCAAGTTTCTGACGAGCCTCCATTTCTGTACACTTTTTTTTATGTGGCGAAGTATAGGTTCATCAATTACTACCTCCATGCACTTGATACATTCCCATTGATGATCTCACGTTTGGCATAAGGGGTGGGTCCAGCTGTTTCTCGTAGAATGTTTTGTTGGGACAGTCGGCCAGTAGATGCAGAAGCAATTGGGACAACTTCCCACACAGTTCCATCGCGACAAGTCTCTTTATGACCCTCAGCAGGTGGAATGTCCACTGTACCTTTCTTTCTCCCTCCTTATCCAAAATATTGTGGTTGGGTCCCTCTTCCTCTACCTCTCCGCAATTGTGGTGTGGCCGTACATCTTGTTGACGTAGTAGGACGTCCATCATCCTCTCCAGAATCTTCGGTATCGTCAATTATATCACTGTTACTGCTTGAATCTGATTCTTCGGAAATATCATGAGGAAAATATTCTTCATCAGACTGAGTCTATTTGTTCCTGATTTTCTTCTTCTGACTCATTTTCAGATAAATTCTGAAGACAATTAAAAATTTCATCACTTGTTAGACCCCTCTGCTTACTCATGCTTCAAATATACGTCGCAAAAAGGGACTTGTAAGATCGCAGAAGTAATAAAACGACACTGTACAAACATGCAGAGTTGTAGCTTCAACTGTAATGTTTGCTACTGAAGTGCAGACAGAAATCGCTAGAAGAGATCAAACATGTTCAGACAAAACAAAATGCTGAATCATCCCTGATATGCAAAGACACAATTACACTGTACCACTAGGGAGAAGCACTGTGATTTTCTGTACTCTGTAATATTAGGTGACTTGCCTACTACTACTTTTATGTATGGGGTCAAATTGACCCCTTCAGTACTTATAGGTATGAATTGTAAAATCCGGGCCCCTGAAAAAATTACAATTCATTTTTGTGTCCTAAAATATACACTACCATGAATAAATAAGTCACAAAAACTCAGAACTCATTTATTAAAATTTTAGAAATTATAGGAAAAATAAATAGCAAAAGGGTCAAAATGACCCCTCTGGTAGTTCTAGTGTTAATATCATGAGTGATTGAACGTACTTTGCCTTTTGGTGTAAAAGAACCAGACACACAGCAGAATCTGTCCGGATGATTGATACAGTGTCGGGCATTTTTCTCCTTTAAATCAGATCAAACAGTAGAGTAAGTTCAGTTCAATGGTGGTGACAAACTCAAAAAAAAAAAAATGCGATGAGCCGATATGTACACATTTCCCCAGAGATACACAGGTGTGAGGTAAATGGGTCAGCCTATTCCTTCCAGATGAACACTTGCAGACAGGCAGTTTCTCAGTGTGATATTGTCTGCTTTCAGGTTCTCTCTGTGGAGACCCTCACTCAGTTACACCTCAGTGTAAGAGGCCGGTCTCCTGTCACAGTCTCACATACCAGTCCTTGCTGCCATCACCACCCTTTTCTAACTGACTCAAATCTTACCACCTCATAACAGTTAGCTCCTCCCCATAACGTGACTTTCCGAGAAGCAGTCATTGGCTGACTGCACTGTCAATACTCCTTCCCATAAAACTCACTAAAAACTTTACTGATGTTGTCCCTGTAAGAAAATTCACAATTAAGTACGACAAGCAAAGAAATTGGAATAACAGAAAAACCACATACATTGAAAATGTAGAAATAACGTAATAACAAAAATGCTTCTATATCAGAAACTTTGTGATAGAGCAAAACTAAGCATATTTTTGGAATCGGCACATCAAACTCCATAAAACTGACCTATTACCTTTGCTGATGATTTTTTTTGTGTTGACCAGTGTTATCATAAATTAGTTGGGTGCTCGCTCACACTCTGTTGTACCCCAACTCTGACCTCTTTACTAAAAGTTGGAGCTGGCGCGGAAAGGTAAACTCCCAAGTCACAAAATTGTTGGAACTTTGCGTTTTGCAAACAACTTGAAATATTTCCTATTTCTTAATTTGACAAAAATGGCTTGCAGAATCGAGCCCTATAAGCATGATAAAATCTGCTAAGTTTCAGTCTACGTAAGCTTCTGAGAAAATTGTCATTTGGTAATTGTAATGCTAATGCTTGCACCTTTTGAGGTAGTCTATTTTGGATTTTGACGTGTGTTTAGGATCATTAAATGTAGAAGCAATCCTATTTTCAACTTCAGTTTTTTTACAGATGGTGTTATGTTTGCATTAATAATTTGTTGAAATTTCATTGAATCCATTTTTCCCTCTACCCATGAAACGTTCCCTGTGCCACTGGCTGCATCACAACCCCAAAGCATGATTGATCCACCCTCATGCTTAATGGTAGGCGAGATGTTCTTTTCCTGAAATTCTGTGTCCTTTTTTCCTCCACACATACCTTTGATCATTGTGGCTAAAGAGTTCCATTTTAACTTCCTCGGTCCACAAGACTTGTTTCCAAAGTGCATCAGGCTTGTTTAGATGTTTTGCATACTTCTGATGCTGAATTTTATGGTGAGGACACAAGAGGTTTCTTTCTGATGACTCTTTCATGAAGGCTATATTTGTTCAGGCGTCTCTGAACAGTAGAACAATGTATCACAACTCCAGAGTCTGCTAATTCTCTCTGAAGGTCTTTTACAGTTAAGCGGGGGTTCTGATTTGCCTCTTTAGCAATCCTACGAGTAGCTCTCACTGAAATTTTGCTTGGTTTTCCAGACCTCATCTTGACTTCCAAGTATTCATGGTAACTGTAATTTCTTAATTACATTTCGCACAGAGGAAAGGGCAACTTGAAAATGCTTTGCAATCTTCTTATAGCCTTCTGCTTTGTGGGCCTCCACTATTTTCAGAGTGCTATTCAGCTGCTTAGTTGAACCCATGGTTGCTATTTTTTGGCACAAGGTTAGAGGAGGTTGGGTTTTTATAAAGCTGGGAAATTTGCATCACCTGGCCTTTCCTAATGATGATTGTGAACAAGCCATAACCCTTGAAACCTTGGTCAAAGTTATCTGAGCTCACACATCCCCAGGGGTGCTCAAGCTTTTGCATCGGCCCATTTTCCTTTTTGCAATTTTTAAAATGTGAAAAAATGATATATGAATCTCATCATTTTTTCATGTCTCATATTTTTTTACATTTTAAAAATTACAAAAAGGAAAATAGGCAGATGCAAAAGTTTGGGCACCCTATATTGATTTTTTTTTTTGTCTAAAATACAAAGGAAATGTATCATCTTTAACTTTAGGCCTTTTAGAGATCATTTCATCTTCAACTTGCTTAACTGTTCACAATAACAGTAATTTTGACCAGGGGTGCCCAAACTGTTACATGCCACTGTAAGCTGGGGTTACTGTGGGGAGAATGCATGCCTATCATAGCTTCTAAAAGGCATTTTGTTAGTGTAAAACAGGTTAATGGATTGCAATGTATGAGACCAGTGATCAGACTAGTAAAAGTCACATACAGAGACTAAAAAAAGTAAAAATGGTAAAGATTTTTTTTAATAAAATGGAGAAAAAAATTACTAATACCTATATTTATGTAAAAACAAAATACCCATTTGATATCGCTGTGTCCAGCATGACCTGATCTTTAACCCCTACAGTGAACACTGTAAAATAATAAAAAATGTGGCAAACTGTTTTTTTTTCATCATACTGCTGGAAAAAAAGTGGAATTAAACGTGACCAAAAAGACGAATGTAAATAAAAATAGTAGCTGAAAACTTCATCTTGTCCTGCAAAATAAACAATCCCCCCCCCCCACACACACACGCACGCACGCACGCACGCACACACACACACTGTTCCATCAGTGGAGAAATGAAGCTATAGCTCTCAGAATATAGCAATGCAAAATCAATTTTACCACGGTGCATGGCATTAAAAAAAAAAAAATCTTGGTTCTTGTTCATTTTGACCCCCAAAAATCGGAATAGAAAGTGATCAAATAATGTGCCCAAAAATGGCTCTGCTCACATTTATCCTGTGTTCTACGCTGAGCGCTTACCCTGGAGTTTCCATGTAAATCTCTGAAATGCTTGAGTCTGAACCCAGAACAGAAGATTTCCTGTAATGAGGCATATGGAGACATTTTGAACTCTTTCTGGCCTATGATTCAGCCGTGTCTTTTTTTTTTTTTTTTTTAAGCGTGCATAAAAGCACGTTCAACCACAGTTTTGTACACCGATGAACAGAGTCCAGCATAACTGCTGCTGCCTCATTTTAGTGATTGGATCCCTCTACAGTTTCATCTGAGTAGTGTCATTTGAAGATTTAGATGCAAGCCCCGGTGTCAGTGCTTAGTGTAGAGCCCAGGATAAATGTGATCCAAAATTTTATGTAAAATGTTCCCAATAAATGCTTCAACTCTAACCGCAAAAAAAAAAAAGTCCCCCTCATGTCCATTTTCATAACGGAAATATAGGGGGCTTCCATGTTACTGGTAGCACAAAGGCTCTTTAAAAGCAAAATGGCTCTTCACCCCCCCAAAAGAAATTCAGAGAATTCTGCGCTCCCAAATCCAAATGTGTCCCCTATTGAGCCCCACGGTGTGCTTAAATCATTTAGCATCCATATGTTTGTCAGTACTCTACTGACGAGACCCCACTTAATTTGTGGGGTATGTGTCTCCAGAAGCACAAGCTGGGCACTACAACGGCATATTTGCAATTTGCACTAATGGAGTCAAAGTCATCACTGCAGTTATAGATAAATTCCGAGAGGGAAAGTTGGTCACTTGAGTTGGAATTCTGCTCTTTTGGAACTTATTGGCTCTTTACATGGAGTCCGCAAACTATTTTACAAATCTGTGCTCTAAGAGTCAAATAGTGCTCTTCCGCTCCACAGTCTCACAGCAGTACTGTACAGCCACATATGGTATATTTCCACGTTCAGCAGAAATTGTGACAAATTTTAGTGTTGTTTTTACCCATTTCCCTGTGTGAAAATATAAAATTTGTGCTAAAACAAAATTTGTGGTAAAAAGGAAATACATTTTTCTTCACTGCTCAATGGTATAAAATTCTGTGACACACCTGTGGTGTCAGTATGTTCACTGCCCCCCCCCCTAGGCAAATTCATTGAGAGGTATAATTTGTAAAAGGGGGTCACTGATGACGGAGGTCCTGCCTTTGTGCCCTGGCACCCACATACCAAACAGCAAAGTTTGCACTGTAATATGGCGCTTCTTCCCTTCTGAGTTTTGCACTGTGCCTCAAAAGTCATTTTCAACCACTTTTGGGGCATTGGTGCACTCAGGAGAGATTGAGTAACAAATTGTACTGTGTTTTTTCTCCTATTAGCCTTTTTGAAAATTAAAAACATGGGGCCAAAGCAACATTTTAGTGAAAAAATAGTAATTTTTCATTTACTCAGCTCAATGTTATATAATTCTTTGAATTGCCTGAGGATTGAAAATGCTCACTACATCCCTAGATGAATTCCTCAACAGGTGTAGTTTCCAAAATGGGGTCATTTGTGGGGGTTTCTGCTGTTTTGGCATGTCAGGGACTCTTCAAATGTGACATGGCATCTGCATCTAATCTAGCCAAAATGGCGCTCCAGAATTCTAGTAGCGCGCTCCATCCCTTCTGAGACCTGCTGTGTACCTATTAGTAGTTTGCGACCACTTAACGGGTATCATCGTACGCAGAATAAATTGTACAACAAATTGTGTCGTCCAAAATACTCCCGCTCTTGTGAAAATGAAAAATCTGGGGTTAAAGCAAGATTTTTATGAAAAAAATGTAATTTATCATTTTCACGCCCCAATGTTATAAAATTATATGAACAACCCGTGCACGTAGTTGTTCACTGCACCCCTAGATGAATTCTTTAAAGGGAGTAGTTTCCAAAATGGGGGGCATTTTTGGGTGATTTATGTTTTGGCATCTCATGAGCTCTTTAAATGCGTCATGGCGTCCGCAATCTATTCAAATGAAAATGGTGCTCCAAAATTCAAATAGCGCTTCTTCCCTTTCATGCCTTGCCATGTGACCAAACAGTAGTTTCCGACCACATGTAGGGTATTAACGCACTCAGGAGAAATTGCACAACAAATTGTGTGGCCCATTTTTTCCTAGTCTTGGGAAAATGTAAAATTTGGGGCTAAAGTAATATGTTTGTGGAAAAATGTAATTTTTCCATTTTCACGTCTAAATGTTATAAAATTCCGTGAAGCCCCTGTGGGACCTAAATGCTCACAATACGCATACATGAATTCCTTGAGGGGTATAGTTTCCAAAATGGGGTTATTTGTGGGGGTTTCTGCTGTTTTGGCAGATATGGGGCTCTTCAAATGCAACATGGCGTCGACAATCTATTTCAGCCAAAATTGCGCTCCAGAATTCAAATGGTACTTCTTCCCTTCTGAGCCTTGTCCCCAAACAGTTTCTGACATTTGGGGTATTTTCATACTGAAGAGTAATTGCACAACAAATTGTGTGGTCCATTTTCTTCGGTAATACTTCTTGAAAATGGAAAATTTGGGGCCACAGCAATATTTTTGTAGAAAATTTTTTTTTTATATCCCAATGGTATAAAATTCTGTGAACTACTTGTGGGTTCAATATGCTCATCACACCACTTGTTGGAGTCCTTGAAGGGTATAGTTTTCAAACTGGCATCACTTGCTGGGGTTTCTACTATTTTGGCACATCTGTGGCTCTGCAAATGCGACATGGTGTCCTCTATTTATTCCAGCCAAAAATTGTGCTCCAAAATTCACATAGTGCTCTTTCCCATCCGATCCCTGCTGTTCGCCCAAACAGTAGTTTCTGACCATATATGGGGTATCGTCATGCTCAGAACAAATTAAACAACAAATTGTACAGCCCATTTTCTCTTGTTAAAGAAACACCAAAAAATGCATTCTGAAACCAAATTATTATAGATGAAAAATCAATTTATTAGTATAGAACTGGACAACACAAAATAAAACCACAATATTAAAAACACGAAATATAAAAATGGAAGAGATCTGGGTGTATCCAGAAATGTCAAAAATATAGGCCAACATGCAAAAACCAGCACATAGTATTACAAAAATGCTTATACAGGTGCAATGTGCAAAAATACAAATAAAGATTTATTAAATAATACGCGCTTTGGAGTGGTGTGAGGGGATCTGTGGTGTATTCAGTTCCGGGGTATGTTGCACCCTTTATTATTTTCTTGATTGGCCATCATCTCTACATTCCTATGTGGTCTAAATTCCACTTGGAATATATTTATATATCTAATTGTTGACCACATGTACTTATTAATTACACAATTTATGGTCCATATACTCATTTATGGCTACCAGAAGCATTTTGCACTTTTTAGTAATTTATTTATTATAATATCATGCATTTATATTCATTCATGGTTCATAGACCTATTTACAGTTGCTAAAGCACTTTGCACTTTTTGTTATTTACCATCATGATTGAGTAAATTGATGTTCATAAGTTCATGTATTATTTAACCCTTTCGCAACCCTGGGATTTTCTGTTTTTGCATTTTCGTTTTTTGCTCCCCTTGTTCCCAGAGCCATAGTGTTTTTATTTTTTGGTCAATATGGCCGTGTGAGGGCTTATTTTTTGCGGGACGAGTTGTACTTTTGAACGACATTACTGGTTTTACCATATCGTGTACGGGCAAACGGGAAAAAAATTCCAAGTGCGGTGAAATTGCAACAAAAGTGCAATACCACAGATGCTTTTTTAATTTTTTTTTTTACCACGTTCACTGAATGCTAAAACTGTCCTGCCATTATTATTCTCCAGGTCATTACGAGTTCGTAGACACCAAACATGTATAGGTTCTTTTTTATTTAAGTGGTGAAAAAAAATTCCAGTTTGCTACAATAAAATGGCGCCATTTTCCAAGACCCATAGCGTCTCCATTTTTCGGGATCTGGGGCCGGGTGAGGGCTTATTTTTTGCGTGCCAAGCTGAAGTTTTTATTGATACCATTTCGGGGTAGATCCGATGTTTTGATCGCCCGTTATTGCATTTTATTGCAATTTTGCGGCGCCCAAAAAACGTAATTCTGGTGTTTAGAATTTTTTTTTCATTACGCCGTTTACCGATCGGATTAATTCTTTTTTATATTGATAGATCGGGCGATTCTGAACGCGGCAATACCAAATATGTGTATGTGGGGTTTTTTTTTATTTCGAAGGGGTCGAAAGGGGGGTGATTTAAACTTTTATATTTTTTAAATATTTTTAAAACCATTTTTTTTTCACTTTTTGCATGCTTCTATAATCTCCATAGGAGACTAAAAGCAGCACTTGTCCGATTGCCTCTGCTACATACAGGGGACGAGTAGATCCCCTGTATGCAGCTGAAATGCTCCTGTGCTATGAGCGCCGACCACTAGGTGGCGCTCATAGTGATCAGCTCATGACAACCACTGGAGTCTGCTGCAGACCCAGGGTTGTCATGACCACCCATCGGTGACCCGCGATCACGTGACGGGGTCACCGATGGGCGGGGTAAGTGACGCGCTTCCGGCGCTGCGCTGTTAAATGCCGCTGTCAGAGATTGACAGCGGCATTTAACATGTTAACAAACACTGGTTGATCGCGATTCCACCCGCGGCTGTTGCGGGCACATGTCAGCTGTAATAATCAGCTGACATGTGCCCGGTTCAGTGCAGGCTCAGCGCCGGAGCCCTCACTGAACCGGGGGTTACAGCCTGGTGCGTACTAATACGTCCCAGGCTGTAAAGGTGTTAATAAATCTTTGTATTTTTGCACATTGCACCTGTATAAGCATTTTTGTAATACTATGTGCTGCTTTTTGCATGTTGGCCTATATTTTTGACATTTATGGATGCACCGAGATCTCCTCCATTTTAATATTGTGGTTTTATTTTGTGTTGTCCAGTTCTATACTAATAAATAGATTTTTCATCTATAATAATTTGGTCTCAGAATGCATTTTTTTGTGTTTCTTTGATTTTTGTATTCTTTGGCAATTATATACTGTTTATTTTGGTATTTCCTTTTTGTATAGGTTTTCTCATTTTCTCTTGTAACCTGTCACGGGTGTATCAGAGGTGACAGACAGTCGCCCTGCAGTTGGTTGCAGGAGATCTCTACGTTTGGCATTACAGACATCTTCTTAGATGAGAGGCTGTCTCTATGACCTAGCGGCTACCTCCCTCTGGTAATTAGCTCCCTGGCCTGGGTGTATATATACCTGGTGTGTGTGAGAGGGAAGTGCCGGCTATATTCATTTCAACTTCTGAAGGCTTAGCAAGAACAGTACTTCGTCCTCTCTGGAGCTTGAGGCCGAGTTTGTATTTGTCTGGAGTCGTCTAAAGCTAAGAATTCTCCCCTTGTTTGTCTACCCTTGTTGTCTATAGAGTTTAGTGGAGATCGACTAGTGCTCATCTCCTCCCATCCTAAGCCTTAGCCATACGCCAGGGATAGACAGGGTGAGGCACACGTGCGGCGATTGCTGAAGAGGCAATATAGGATGGTAGTTGAGACAGGGTGACACTAGACCAGACTAGGAGGTCTTCACTTCCCCCATTCTGGAGTGTCTGGCCTCCTTTTCCATCTTCCGTCTGTGTTGCACTAAGGCTACTTTCACATTAGCGTTTCGGTATGCTGCGTATCATGCGTATACACATGCCAAAACTCATGCATGCTTACGCAGCGTTGTTTATCCGCATCTGTGCGCATGACGGCAAACACGCAGCGCATGCATGCGTTTGTATGCTTTTTGGCATGCGTTTGCGTTTTTTGTGCGCATGCATTCGATATTTCCAGGATTGTCCTGACAAGCCACGCCCATTGGGCATGTTTTAAGTGAAATCTATAAATAGACCCTGCACAGAGGAAATCCTCTTCTTTTGCTGCTGTATCCAGATGCAAGATGGATCTCGACATGCAAAGCTACTATTGTAACCTGGATTTATCTTGAAAATGCCATTTTCCTTCGCTGTGGCGTGTGAAGAAGAAAGGAAAAGAGCAAGACAGATCCAGCGTGTACAGATGCAGCGTCTTGAGATCCTGAGTCTTGGACTTCCTTTTCTCCACACCCGCTTTTTATACAGCTAGTATTTGAGAAGGCCTAAAAATCGCTTCTTGGGCATGCTCAGTGTGACATCCGCATCGAACGCAGCAATGCTTAAGCCATTATGCACCAATGCGTACCCGTAGACAATCATGCGTCGTTTCTACATGCGCATGGCTACACATTTTCCAAGCATCAAAAAATGCAACATGTTGCGTTCACCGGGCGTCGCGAAACCACGCACAGGGCCGCATACGCAGACATACTGACGCCAGTGCATTTCACTGCATACACCTGCGCACACCATGTTAAAGATAGGTGCCCAATACACTTGCGGATTTTAGAAAATACGTACACAGCCCACACTGCGCTCAAAAACGCTAATGTGAAACCGGCCAAAGTCTTTCCCACACTTGGCATGACATTACCCTTGTGAAAATTAAACATTTGGGGCTAAAGCAACATTTTTGTGGAAAATAATACATTTTTCATTTATTGTTTCAACTTTGTTTTAATTCCTGTGAAGCACCTGAAGGGTTAAAAAAACTTACGAAATGTGGTTTTGAATACATTGAAGGATGCAGTTTTTAAAATGGTGTCACTTTTGGGGTTTTTTTCATATAGGCCCCTAAAAGTCACTTCAAAGGTTTTGTAAATTTTGTAGGAAATATGAGAATTGCTGCTAACCTTTTAACCCTTCTACATTTCTAACAAAAAATATATGTTTAAAAAATGATGCCGTTGTAAAGTAGACAAGTGGCAAATGTTATTAATTATTTTTAGTGGTTTGACCACTGTTTTAAGGGCTCAAAAATTCAAAGATCGAAAATTGTGAATTTTTCTAAATTTTCATCAAATTTCCAATTTTTTCATAAACGCTAAATATATAAACCTCGATTTAACAATGATATGGAGTACAATGTGTCACAAAAAAACTGTCTCAGAATATCAGATATGTTGAAGCTTTCCAAAGTTATTAATTACCACATAAAGTGACACTGATCAGAATTGAAAAATATGGCCTGGCAGGAAGGTGAAAACAGGCTTCTACAGTAAGGGGTTAAAGAAAGAAAACTGTGGATTGCGTTTCTGAGATCTGTATCTAGAATTTTAAGAACAAAACAAGGGAAAAAACAAAGGAAAGCAATTTGGGAGAGGTACAGTACCTTAAATGGGAGTTTCAGGGTATGTTAACACGTAGCGTTTTACAAGCGTATTTGATGCTAACGAGTTAAATCTGTGTAGATCTAAGCAGATACGTCCCTATATATTGAGACATAGTCAAGGGGCAGCATTTATGCGGGGGCATTTATGCATATAGCATTTATGCATACTTTATCGAAGTGCCATAATTTATCAAAGTGCCCTGGCAGTTAGAAAATGGCAGTTCGACAGGGCAGGAGACAGGTAAGACATGCAAGACAAACAAACAAACTTGCTTCCAGGTCATGTTTTTGGCAAACAGTATTCACCATTTGTATCTGTGCCATTTATATTCTGGCTGCTACAATCATCCACATTCACCGTTCTCCCACAAATTCGGCACACTTCATCCATATTAATCCCTCACTCCTCTCTTCTCCTATGTACAGCTGTCATGCTCTCTTCACAATATTATACCACACAGATCCATTCACTCCCACCATACAACACAGGAAACGCTCTCACAAATCACTCAATCATCTGCTCACTCTCTGTATCTTCCTTCTATTAGTCGCAGGTGATATTTCTCCTAATCCAGGACCCTCCAGTAATAATAACACTAACTCTTTCCCTGTTACATTCAGAAACCCTGCTAATCTCATTAATATTCCCTGCATATCTTCTGTCTCATTCAACTGTGCCCTTTGGAATGCGCGCTCAGCTTGTAATAAACTCTCTTACATTCATGACTTTTTCCTTTCTAATTCCCTCAACCTTCTGGCTCTCACTGAAACCTGGATCCAGCAGTCGGACACCACCTCCGCTGCAGCTCTCTCCTATGGTGGCCTACATTTCTCTCATACCCCGCGACCTGACAACAGATCAGGTGGAGGTGTTGGTCTGCTTCTTTCAACAAAATGTACTTTTCAGGTTATCCCCCCTGTACCCTCCCTAATCTTCCCGTCTTTTGAGGCCCACACAGTCAGACTCTACCGGCCCTTCTCCTTGCGAGTGGCGGTTGTCTATCGCCCTCCAGGTCTGTCCCCCCCGTCAATTCCTGGATCACTTTGCTGCCTGGCTTCCAAATTTTCTATCCTGCGACATCCCCACGATAATCATGGGAGATTTTAACATCCCAATTGGCGATCCTCTTTCCCCATCTGCCACGCATCTTTTATCACTAACCTCCTCCTTCGGCCTTTCACAGCTTGCTAATTCTCCTACACATGAGAACGGGAACACATTGGACATGATCTTCTCCCGGCTTTGCTCAGTACATGACTTTACTAACTCTCCCCTTCCACTCTCTGACCATAATCTTCTTTCATTCTCTGTCAAGAACTGTGACTCTACTCAAGACACTCCCACCGTCCACACTTATATAATTTTACGCCCCATTAACACCCAGAAATTTATAAAAAGGTTGCAATCATCATTGGCCCCAATCTCCTCCCTCTCATGTCCCGACTCTGCATTGAAGCATTATAACAAAATAATGCTATGCGCCCTGGATGAAGCCGCACCTCCTACACAAAGAAAAATTCGGCATAGACGGCGACGACACTGGCACACGCCTCAAACACGTCTTCTCCAGAGGTACTCCAGGTGCGCTGAACGGCTGTGGAGAAAATCAAATCTGCCCGAAGATTTCCTCCATTATAAATTTATGCTGAAAACATATAACTCTGCCCTTCACCTCTCCAAACAAACCTACTTTAACAACCTCATAATCTCACTTTCCAATAATCCTAAACGACTCTTTGACACGTTTCATTCTCTCCTCAATCAAACAACACAGGCCCCGACCACCGACCTCAGCGCTGACGATCTGGCCAATTATTTCAAAGAAAAAATTGACCATATCCGACAGGAAATTTTCTCCCAATCCCCAAATGTTATGCATGCTCTCCCCAGCCACATTGTATCTTGCTCACTTTCTGACTTCGAACCAGTCACGGAAGATGAAGTGATCAGGCTCCTTGCATCTTCTCGCCCTACCACCTGCACCAGTGACCCTATTCCCTCACATCTCCTTCAGTCCCTTGCTCCAGCTGTCACCACTCACCTAACTAAAATTTTCAACCTTTCCCTCTCATCTGGTATCTTTCCCTCTTCTTTTAAACACGCCAGCATAAAACCATTACTTAAAAAACCATCCCTTGACCAGAACTGCATGGCCAACTACAGACCTGTTTCCAATCTTCCCTTTATCTCTAAACTCCTGGAACGCCTGGTCCACTCCATCTCATCCGTTATCTCTCAGACAACTCTCTTCTTGACCCTTTACAATCTGGTTTCCGCTCTTTACATTCTACTGGAACTGCCCTCGCTAAAGTCTCTAATGATTTACTAACAGCTAAATCTAATGGTCACTACTCCCTGCTGATTCTCCTGGATCTCTCTGCAGCATTCGACACTGTGGATCACCAGCTCCTCCTCACTATGCTCCGCACTATTGGCCTCAAGGACACTGTTCTCTCCTGGTTCTCCTCCTATCTCTCTGACCGCTCCTTCTCTGTGTCTTTCGCCGGCTCCTCCTCCTCCCTACTTCCCCTTACTGTCGGGGTTCCTCAAGGATCAGTCCTAGGCCCCCTTCTTTTCTCCTTATACACTGCTCCTATTGGACAAACAATCAGTAGATTCGGTTTTCAGTACCATCTCTATGCTGATGACACCCAATTATACACCTCTGCTCCGGACATCACCCCTGCATTACTACAAAAGACCAGTGATTGTCTTTCTGCTGTGTCTAACATTATGTCCTCCCTCTACCTAAAACTGAATCTGTCAAAAACTGAACTACTCGTCTTTCCTCCCTCCACTAACCTACCTGTGCCCGATATTGCCATTTCCGTTTGTGGCTCAACCATTACTCCCCAGCAACAAGCCCGCTGTCTTGGGGTCATTTTTGATTCAGATCTTTCTTTCACTCCTCACATCAAATCACTCGCTCGTTCATGTCATTTACACCTCAAAAACATCTCAAGAATCAGGACTTTTCTCACCTTTGACTCAGCAAAACTCTTACTGTAGCTCTTATTCATTCTCGTCTTGACTATTGCAACGCTCTACTAATCGGTCTCCCTCTTACTAAACTCTCCCCTCTCCAATCCGTCCTTAACGCAGCAGCCAGGATCATATTCCTCGCCAACCGCTACACCGATGCCTCTTCCCTGTGCCAGTCATTGCATTGGTTGCCCATCCAATATAGAGTTCATTTTAAACTTATCACGCTTACCCACAAAGCGCTCCATGCTTCAGTACCCCCCTACATCTCCTCCCTTGTCTCAGTCTACCACCCTACACGTGCCCTCCGTTCTGCAAATGACTTAAAACTAAAATCCTCCATAATCCGAACTTCCCACTCCCGTCTTCAAGATTTCTCGCGTGCTGCGCCAATTCTTTGGAATGCACTGCCCAGGACAATTCGATTAATTCCCAATACCCACAGTTTCAAGCGAACCCTAAAAACACATTTCTTTAGACTGGCGTATTGCCTAAACACACTCTGTCCGTCCCAGTTTTCCCCCATATTAAAATCTTCTTCAACTTCAGGTTCATACCAACCATGCACTTAATAGCCTCTGTCAGTACGGTACACATACTGGCAGGACACCAGTCCATGTATTATTATTTATCCTATTTAGTATATCAAGGCTGCATTATACAATATATGTACTTTTTACCTATTGTGTCTCCCCCATTTCCTCATAGACTGTAAGCTTGCAAGCAGGGCCCTCACTCCTTTCGATATGAGATATGCTTATTCTGTAATGTCTGTATATGTCCCCCCTAAAATTTGTAAAGTGCTGCGGAATATGTTGGCGCTATAAAAATAAAAACTATTATTATTATTGATGCGGAATTTCCGCAGCGATAACGCTTGTCAATCCGCACCCCATGGTCCCCAATGAGAATCCGCAAGTTCTATGCCCATGCTGCGGATTTTTCCGCAGCATTTTTGATGCGCACAAAAATCCGCAGCATGTCAATTAATTTTGCGTTTCCACATGCGGAATTGCCTTTGCAATGCAATAAAAAACGCAAGGCAATTCCGCATGTGCAAAACGCGTGAAAAACGCAAGTGAAATTCCGCATGCGTTTTTCCGGGAAAGGACATGCGGAAATGAAGCGCAAATTTTCCGCTTCATTTCCGCAACGTGGGCACATAGCCTAACACAACTGCTCAAAATGTATATGGTCTAAATAAATTCAACCAAAAACCTGAGCCAGACTAAAAGCTGGTATACGTGCAAAGCGCAAGAACACGTTCACACTGTGGCAACTACACAGACAAAAACCAAGAAAAAACAAAATGAGCCTACACCCTACAAGTAAATAGTAATGGTACATGTAAATAACATAGGGTACTTAGTAAACGCTATAAATAAAAGTCATCCCACCACATCACGGTGTACCCAACTGGACAGTCCAAACTTGTCTGGTATTAAAACATTACCATGTGTCATACAACGTCAATGTGAATAAGGGCAGAGCAGGATGGATCTCCGAATAAGACACCCATCCATGCATCCATCCAAGCTATGCAAATGGAATAGTTAGCTCAGAATTGTTTGTACAGAGTACAAAAAATTATGGCAAAACCAAAAACCTGAGTTGGACTACAAGCTGTTCACACTGTGGCCATTTCACACACAATGGTCTCAGTTCAGCAAACAATTGCAGCCAAGATCTGACCCTTAGGTAAAAAGTTTCTACGTTGTAGTATGAGATAGCCATGAATGAGGAGGAAGAAAATAGAATAATTCACAGCAGTTCTGTTTCCCATAGTTTTGTGAAGATTATTTTTAACTTTTTGTTAAGTGATTTAGAAATTGATATTCACATCTATCCCAAAATGGTACTGACAAAAACAACGTCTCGCCCTGCAAAAACTAAGCTATCACACAGCTCCATCGGCCAAAAAATTAAAAATGTTACGGGTCTTGGAAAATGGTGACACAACCCCAAAAAGTTTTTTTTTGTAAATGTCTGATTTTTTTTTCACCACTAAAATAAGAAAAAAAACTGGATATGTTTGGTATCGCCGTAATCGTATTAATGAGTAGAATCATATTGCATGGTTATTTTGTCCACAAAATGCACACCATAAAAACTATTTCCAAAAAATTCTGTCAGAATTGTGTTTTTTTAACAATTTCACTACACTTGAAATTTTTTTTAAACATTTTCGAGTACACTTTGTTGTAAAATGAATGGTGTTATTCAAAAGTTCAACTTGTCCCGCAAAAATAAGCCCTCATATGTCTATGTGGACAGAAAAATAAGAGTTATGGCTCTGGGAAGAAAGGGAGGAAATCCTCTTTAGGAGAGAGACCTGGCACTTTCTGGACTCTCTTGGGTGCCCTGAAGCCGCTTTCACAGCAATTGAACCTCTCTTTGAAGTTCTTGATGATGCAATAAATGGTTGATTTAGGGGCAATGACCATGCCAGGCAGAGCTCTTTCGATTCAAGGCAATGATAACTGCACGTGTTTCCTTGGAGGTAACCATGGTTAATTATTTCAAACATAAGTCCTCTTTTAAAGTGATCAAACCAAGTTTCTTCAATACATTGGAGTCAAGGATATGAGTGCACACATGGATTCTTCCTATCCATAAAACTTAGCAAAATGAAAAAAAATCACTCCAAATAGCATAAATATACTATAAAAATTTTTGCTGTAATTTCTTTTACTTATAATTTCAATAGCAATTTCATATTTCGTATATTACCATATATAGATGAAATGTCCTTAATCCTTGTTTGGCAATTGTAAACATTTTCTTTTGGTGCAAATGCCACTGTAACGGGGCGGGCGGCGGAACCACTGTGCCACAGTGCAAGGAGAGACCGGAAGGGCGTACCTAGGTGCCTCACAAAATCCGACCTTAGATCTATGGCGGCTTAACGACTCCGTGATCCAAGGAGCGACGAGGAAAGTGAACCAAGTGCTACTCCGGTACTGACCTCAGATGATTGCCAGCTGACTCCCAGAGACTGGAGGCAGGCCCAACTGACACGGCTGGTGGACAGGCAGGCGGGCACTGCTGATAGGCAGGTGGGTGAGTACATGTACTGGGATCTGGAACTAAAGAGTGTTAACCACAAACAAACTAAGTTGCACAGGCCCCTCCAAGAGGAGGGGAGCATGCACGCCCAAAGCACAGTGCCCGGGGATCTGCGCGCGCACCCCGGGCTGTATCTGCGTAGAGAGAGGACGCCGGAGAGGGACCCTCCGACTGGGGTCCGCCACGGTAAGGGTATCAGCGTCTCTGCCGGGGAATGAGGGCAGGAGGCAGAGATGCCAGCGCTACATTACCCCCCCTTTACGCCCCCTCTTTTTCAGGCCTGCAAAAAAATTCTCTAGGAGGAGAGGGGCAAGGATGTTCTCTCTGGGCTCCCAGGATCTCTCCTCAGGAAGCTGGGACAGGTCCAACGAGGCGACCGTAATGATTTTGGAGGGATCGATGATGTGTTGTGGCTCCTCCTCCAGATCGGACGATAGATAAGATCTAGAAAGTGCATCTGCCTTGATGTTTTTATCCGCCGGCCAGAAGTGGAGGAAGAAGTTGAAGCGAGCGAAGAACAGAGACCATCTGGCCTGTCGATTAAGCCATTGGGCGGAGTGCAGGTAGGCAAGAATTTTATGGTCCATGTAGATAATCACCGGATGCAAAGCCCCCTCAAGTAAATACCGCCATTCCTCTAGTGCCAGTTTGATCAGTCTCCAATGGAATAATTATGCTCAGAAGAGGAGAAGAGTTTGGAAAAGAAACTGTAGGTCACCATGCGACTGCAAGATGATTTCTGGGTGAGGACGTCTCTGGCCCCCAAGGAGGAAGCATCCACCTTCAGGAAAAAATTGCTTATTACTGTTCGGGCAATGCAGAACCGGAGCAGAAGAGAAGGCTTGCTTTAAGGACACGAATGCATCTTCGGCGTCTGGTCCAGATCTTAGGATCGAGCCCTTTGTGATTCATAGCAGAAACAGAAGCAGCCCGGGAAGAAAAGTGAGGAATGAATATGCGATAATAATTTGAGGAACCGCTGAATTGATTTCAGACGGCCTGGCCGAGGCCACTTGAGACTGGCCGACATATTTTCGGGATCCATCTACAAGCCCGTCTTTGAAATTATATCTCCCAGGAAAAGAAGATAAGTCTGCTCAAAAACACATTTTTCAAATTTGGCATACAGATGGTTCTTCCTAAACCTCTGCAGAACCTGGTGAACGTCCCTTCGGTGTGAGGGCAGGTCAGGAGAGAACACCAGGATATCATCCAGGTACAGTACCACACACGTATAGAGAAGATCCCGGAAGATGTCGTTCACCAGCCCTTGAAAGACTGCTGGTGCGTTGCAGAGTCCAAACGGCATTACCTGATACTCTCAGGACAGAAGCTGATAAAATGCTCAAAACTGCCACAATAAAAGCACTTTCCTTCTACACGACGGGCCTCCAGGTGGCACTTGACCATCGTCACCCGATCAACCTGCATGGATTCTGGGGAAGACGCCAAGACAGAGGCTACCTGTGAGACCAGTCTTTGAAAGGTAGGTGCCAGGCATGGATCCCCTCTCTTCCATAGGGGATTGAGCCATGCCAGCTCTTCACCGGTGAGATGGGACATGATGAAGGCTACTTTGAGCCCGTCTGACAGAAACTGAGAAGCCAGGACTTCAAAGTGCAGCGTGCACTGATTAACGATTCCACGGTATTGAGCAGGATCCCCACCATAGCGTGGAGGAGTAGACAGTCGTAGTGCAGAACCATTAGAGGGTTCAGATGCCGTCGGAGTAGTTACCGCTCGAGTAGGGGCATCCATATGGGAGTTCACAGTGTGCAAAAAGGACATAATTGTGTCTTGTTGAGACCTGTGGTAGTAGACCTCCTGGTATAGGTCGGCAATGGAGGGAGCCTGGGAGCTAGCAGATTCCATGTCCTGTGCAAACTATAACAGGGTGTTTGGTGGAACCACTGTGCCACGATGCAAGGAGAGACCGGAGGGGCGTAACTAGGTGCCTCACCGAATCCGACCTTAGATCTACGGTTGCATAACAACTCCATGATCCAAGGAGGGACGAGGAAGGTGAAACCAAGTGCTACTCCGATACTGACCTCGGATGATTGACAGCTGACCCCCAGAGACAGGAGGCAGCCACAGACTGACTCGGCTGGTGGACAGGCAGGCAGGCACGGCTGATAGACAGGCGGGCAGGTACATGTTCTGGGACCTGGAACTAAAGAGAGTGTTAACCACAAACTAACTTGCACAAGCACCTCCATATTGGAGGAGGTGCCTGAAATAGCCAGAGTCCTCTGGCCATTGGCCGGGGACACTTTAGGATGGTGCGCGCGCTGTCCCTTTAAGAGGAGGGGAGCAAAGTGCCCGGGGATATGCGTGCCATGTGCGCACCCCTGGCTGTATCAGTGTGGCGAGAGAACGCCAGAGTGGGACCCTCCGGCCAGGGGCCATGGCGGTAAAGGGATCGGCGTCTTTGCCGGGGAATGAGGTCAGGAGGAAGAGACGCCGGAGCTACAGCCTCCAATAGAATATCCAGACATGTAGCAAACACTGGAGCAGCCAGTTCCAATTGCACTGACTTAGGCTACGTTTCGGGGGAACGCCCCCTTTCTCAAGCATGTGAGTAGGAACATTACACAGGTTTACATTCTTAATCATTATCAAACAAATTTGCATACATAGAGCAGGATTACAAATGTGCACCACAATACCCAGTAAACATAAAAACAGTTGGTATACATTGTATAGAAACACCTTCAATGATATTAGCTCATTTATCACCTTAGGAACTGAAGAATTCATAGTAAACAAAGTTTCTCATTGCAACGTTTACCATTACATCTAAATAGTCACCTACAAAATATTCCAAAATCACCCATCTAAGGTCGGACATAATATGTCACATTTCAAAAAAGTGTTAAGCAACACCAGTTTCACCTTTTTTTTTATCATTCTTTCTAATTTATTTATGATCTTCCAGAGGAGAAAAAAATTTCTTTCCAAAAAAACAAAAAAAAAATAATTTTCTTTATAGCTCTAATAACTTACATCATAACAATTATTGGTGTTGCATAACAAAACAGAAGCAGCAGTCAAGATTTTTTTATTAATAGAATCATTCATTCTAATCATACAATCCAATCTTTCTTTAAATTACAATTTTACATGAAGATACTAAAGCGTATTGTAGATTGTTATATGAGTATTGATCAAATCACCAAATCTAATGTCAAAAATGTTGTTGGCAGCAAGGAAGCAAACAGATCATTGAATTCCTATATTTCACAATCCGGTGTGGTACAAAAAATCCATTTTTAAAATGTTTTTCCAAATACTACACCAACTTATTGACACTCACCTTGCGTTATCAACTTGGCCCTTAGTTATAGCTTGTCAAGACTTTTATGTTGTGTGTGACAGCTACATGTTAGTATCCATATCAGGGATGTAAAACTGGAACCGTCCTGCTGATCAAATATACCAAGTTCAAGTCATTAAGATGCTCTTTTTATCAAACATTGAGTGGAACCAAGGAAGGTAAAGTCGTCACGGCCTTAGAACCACTGGGAAATAGTCTAAAAGCAA
Source organism: Phyllobates terribilis (assembly GCF_046119375.1). Classification (NCBI taxonomy): domain Eukaryota; kingdom Metazoa; phylum Chordata; class Amphibia; order Anura; family Dendrobatidae; genus Phyllobates; species Phyllobates terribilis. The sequence continues at coordinate 152,139,664 of NW_027362762.1, forward strand.
AGTATGAGCTCTAATGTGTGAATATCAGCCACCCGTCTTTAAAAAAATAGTACTATTATACATACATTGTTTAGGTGTTTGAGGCACTAATATTGTTTTGAGTTGTGAAACCAAACACTATGTATATACAGTGGCATTTAAAAGTTGGGCACCCCTGGTCAAAATTACTGTTATTATGAACAGTAGCAATCCTACGAGCAGCTCTCATTGAAATTTTGCTTGGTCTTCCAGACCTTATCTTGACCTACACTGTTATTTGAGCACACAAATCTCCAAGGGTGTCCAAACTTTTGCATCTGCCCATTTTCCTTTTTGTAATTTTTAAAATGTAAAAGATAAAAATACATATATATTTTTTGCCTAAAATACAAAGGAAATGTGTCCTCTTTAAAATTAGGCCTTTTAGAGATAATTTCTTCAACTTGCTTAACTGTTGACAATAACAGTAATTTTGGCCTGGGGTGCCCAAACTGTTAGATGCCACTGTATGTATGTATATATATATATATATATATATATATATATATATATATATATATATATATAATTATATATTATTGTAATATACACTGCTCAAAAAAATAAAGGGAACACTCAAATAACACATCCTAGATCTGAATGAATGAAATATTCTCATTGAATACTTTGATCTGTGCAAAGTTGATTGTGCTGACAACAAAATCACACAAAAATCATCAATGGAAATCAAATTTATTAACCAATGGAGGCCTGGATTTGGAGTCACCCCCAAAATTCAAGTGGAAAAACACACTACAGGCTGATCTAACTTTAATGTAATATTCTTAAAACAAGTCAAAATGAGGCTCAGTATTGTGTGTGGCCTCCACGTGCCTGTATGACCTCCCTACAACGCCTGGGCATGCTCCTGATGAGGTTGCGGATGGTCTCCAGTGGGATCTCCTCCCAGACCTGGACTAAAGCATCCACCAACTCCTTGACAGTCTGTGGTGCAACGTGATGTTGGTGGATGGAGCGAGACATGATGTCCCAGATGTGCTCAATCGGATTCAGGTCTGGGGAACGGGCCGGCCAGTCCATAGCTTCAATGCCTTCATCTTGCAGGAACTGCTGACACACTCCAGCCACATGAGGTCTGGCATTGTCCTGCATTAGGAGGAACCCAGGGCCAATCACACCAGCATATGGTCTCACAAGGGGTCTGAGGATCTCATCTTGGTACCTAATGGCAGTCAGGCTACCTCTGGCGAGCACATTACTGACCTACTGCCAAACCGGTCATGCTGAAGGATGTTGCAGGCAGCAGATCACTCTCCACGGCGTCTCCAGACTCTGTCACGTCTGTCACATGTGCTCAGTGTGATCCTGCTTTCATCTGTGAAGAGCACAGGGGACCAGTGGCGACTTTGCCAATCTTGGTGTTCTGTGGCAAATGCCAAGAAACCTGCACGGTGTTGGGCTGTGAGCACAACCCCCATCTGTGGATGTCGGGCCCTCATACCACCCTCATGGAGTTGGTTTCTAACCATTTATGCAGACACATGCACATTTGTGGCCTGCTGGAGGTCGTTTTGCAGGGCTCTGGCAGTGCTCCTCCTGTGCCTCCTTGCACAAAGGCGGAGGTAGCGGTCCTGCTGCTGGGTTGTTGCCCTCCTACGGCCCCCTCCATGTCTCCTGGTGTACTGGCCTATCTCCTGGTAGCGCCTCCAGCCTGTGGACACTATGCTGACAGACACAGCAAACCTTCTTGCCACAGTTCGCATTGATGTGCCATCCTAGATGAGCTGCACTACCTGAGCAACTTCTGTGGATTGTAGAGTCCATCTCATGCTACCATGAGTGTGAAAGCACAACCAACATTCAAAAGTGACCAAAACATGAGCCAGAAAGCATTGGTACTGAGATGTGGTCTGTGGTCCCCACCTGCAGAACCACTCCTTTATTGAGGGTGCCTTGATAATTGCCAATAATTTCCATCTATTGTCTATTCCATTTGCAAAATAGCATGTGAAATTAATTGTCAATCAGTGTTGCTTCCTAAGTGGACAGTTTGATTTCACAGAAGTTTGATTTACTCGGAGTTATAGACTGTTGTTTAAGTGTTCCCTTTATTTTTTTGAGCAGTGTATATAAATACATAAATATTTTTTTCTGAAGTGCATTAATAAAAAGACAGAAGTGTTTTAGTTTTTTTTATAATGTTCAGCACAACATTCATGTATCAAAATGTTTATGAAATTAGATTCTTTATATCATACAAGTTGCATTTTGCAATTTGTGGTTCTTCCATAGGCATCCACCTCTGTGCCCATGTGTACAGTTACAGCTTAACTACACAGAGATTAATGATCTTGGCATTCTAATATTTTCCTGCTGATTCACAGAGATTCTAGACAGGGTTTGAGTACATTAGGCTTAGGTTGACCATAGTTTCAATGAATTATGTGATTTCTATTGAAAACTACGGAGCAGAGACTAATACAATGGATGCAGTCTTCAAACTTATCAGCATAAGTCAGTATGTGCAGAAATAAAAATGACAAAACACTTTCTACTTCAATTTGAAAAAAATGTCATAATCTGGAAAAGGACAATCCATGCTACTCCAACGAGAAACTGACATTACCATTTGAGGTTTGATGGAGCAACATATCATCTGGGTACCGATGGCTGTCCTGATTTTTTAGAATATTATAAACCTCTTTCTGAAGTACTTTCATGTTGTTTTTCAATTCAGAAATTATATTTTCCACCTGTTCTCGTTCTCTACGTAATCCCTCACGTTCTGATCTGAGCTGCCCAATCTCTTTTTCCAAGATGGAAATGTTCTCCATCTTGCGCTTGCGACAGTTCTGAGCAGCTACTTTATTCTTGCCACGTCTTCGGATGTCCCTGACTAAAGCTAGCTGAGATTCAGTCATTGTGTACCGAGAGAGAAGTTCATTAAAATCCTCCACAGGGAGATTGACTATCCTGTCAGTGGGGAATGGGATCTGCATTGCGGCTGCCCTTCGCTCATCCCTACTGCAGACAAGTTCTTGAGTCCTTGATGTAAAGTATGGTTGGGTTTCACCCAAGTTTTCCATAGTTGGTTGTGTGAGGTTTGGTACCAAAGTATACTGGTTTTGGTAGGCCTGTTGTGGAATTATTTCCATGTATTCTGAGCGAAGCCTGCAGCTGTCTAAATTCTCTATTTCTATTGATTCTCCATCACTAAAGTTTAGAGACAATCCAGAATCAGATTCAATATCATCATGGTTCTTGGTGGGATGCTGCAGAGAATTAAAACTAGGCAGGTAATGCTCAGGCATAATCACCTGGTCTTCTGACGCACTCATTGCTCTGGATGGTATGTGCTTTGATGGATAGTGATTTATTACCCCCATCTGAGAGATACTTGATGAGATTAACATCCCTGTATATGATGTCGGAACATATCCAGAAGTCATAGAGATTGTTGCTGCATTCTGTGGTTGACATTCCATATAAGATCGGTTACAGATTGGCATATTATTGTTTGTAGTTGGTACCATGCCATCTCTTGGAACACTACCAAAACTGCATCCTGGAATCGGAAACATGGGTGTTTGATATCCATTCTCAACATCATATGAAGAATCTGGGTGTAAATCCAAGCCCTGAATGACAAAAGAAATTAAATAATTAATGGTGTCATTGGATATTTACCGAAAGTAACATATTGCTAAAAATACTTAAAAGCGTTTTAGCTGCTTAGACAACCCCTTCTGAAATGCCATAGTCGAGTAAAATAGTAAAAGCTTATACTAACCTCTGGCACAGATGCTGTTACAGCGATGTCAGCTCCTGATCTAGGCTTTTGTATGATATTATGTCACATGAGTGATGCAGCCAATCAGTGGTCGCTGACTGGTTGCAGCCTTTACTATTTTGTCAGAGTGGACATCCTTGTTTCAAAAGGTGAGTACCAGCTTTTCTTATTATATTTGTGGGACTCGGGATTTACAAAGAGGTTGTTCAAGTAGTTGATAAACTGTTTAAGGTGCTTACATGTAGTAATAATTATATTCAAGAAGAAATAACAAACTTAATGCAAACTTCATATTTTTAAAACATACAAATTCAATGGTTTAAAGCTACATAAATTATTTGGTTTTCATACCTTAGGGTATGTGCACACTTTCAGGAATTGAAGCAGAAATTTCTGGAGCGTTTTTGCCTCTCCCTGGCAGAAAAAATCGCATGCGGATTTACATGCGTTTTTGACGCGTTTTTACATGCGTTTTTTGAAGCGCTTTTGAAGCATTTTTGAGCATCAATGAATGATTTTTGGAGCTAAATAAAGTTATTTGGTGGGACATTGCTTAAGCCCTTGGATTGCCATCAGAACTGGGGTGAGTATATTGGTTCATTTAAATGATTAAAGAATGGGTCGGTTGTATTTCAAATAAAGTGTTTACACTGTGTCTGTGTGTTTCTTTACTTTGTTTGGTCATGAAAAGGTCTGATTGACACCTTGACATCACCAAACAAAAAAGCTGGGTGTCAGCTAGTCCCATTCACCCAATCTTCATTAGCATTTCTATTCATGTAATTTATGCAACTACTGTGAGCTGTTTTTTTTAGCCTGGGAAAGTGCCATTAGTCAAACATTTTCCCTGGCCATTAAATAACATCTCACAGCTGGTTCGTTAGTCACTCCCTCCCCTGATCAGCACTCAGCAGCGCTTTGGACACAACGTATTTATGTTGCGTCCAAAACACGGTGTCCTAATGCCGCACTTTTGTTGTTGGTAGATGTGAATCCACCGCATATAATGACACATTAATCGGTCAAAATCTGCAGCGGAGACTGGCGTGTCCGCTACAGAAATTGACATGCTGCGGGTGAGTTTGGGTACGTGGCCACAATCAGGAGCCGCTGCAGGATTGACGCTGCGTGTATATACAGCGTCAAACCCGCAGCGTCCAGATGTTACGTTATAGTGGATGGGATCTCTAGAAATCCCATGTCCACTATGCGTGTAGTATATCTGAGGCTGCGAATCATCTGTGGACACGGACATGCAGCGCGTCTTTCAGGACCGCAGCATGTCAAATTCTCTTGTGGAGTCGCTAATCTCCACAACAGAAATTTGACCACTTGAAAGTATTGAATGTGGTAAATCCGCATGGTTCAGTGAACATATGTGGATTTACCTACGTTCAATAGAATGCAACGTTTTGGACGCAAAAAAAAATTGCGCCCAAAGCAGTGCTACGTCTGAATTATGGGCACAGAGCCTAAAATTTAAAAAAGAAATGGCGTGGGCTCCTGTGTCATTTTTATAACCAGCAGAGGGAAAGCCGACCACTGGGGGCTGATATTAGTAGCCGCAGAAGGGGCCATTAGCCAACAATGTTCCATGGCTATTAATATCATCTCACAGCTGTTTGTTTAGCTTTTACTGGCTAGATTACAGGGGGACCCCAGAAAAAAATTGGCGTGGGGTCCCCCTATAAAATGTAACCAGCAAAGGCTAAGCTAGGCAGCCGCGGGCTGATATTAATAGCCATGGAAGGAGCCATGAACACTAGCCCCCTCCGCGGCTATTAATATCACCCTTCAGCAGTCTCAGAAATGGCGCATCCATACGATGCACCAAATCTGGCGTCTAGCCTCACTCTTCCCACTTCCCTGTAGCGGTAGCAGTGGGGTAATGGAGTTGAGATTCACGTCAGCCTTGTATTGGCGGCTGATGTGAAGTCCAGGTTAGTAATAGAGGGCGTCTATAAGAAAAAAACAAAAAACAATAATATTCCTCACCTGTCCGCCGTCTATACAGCACTGTATACTGACAGGGGTGTAAAATCACCCCTATCAGTATACAGTGCTGCAGGAGAGGTCACTGGGGTTCATCAGCTTGAAGATCAGCTGATGAGCCCCTGTGAGCTAGAGACCGTGGGAACATTCTTGTGAATGTCCCCACGGAGAGCATCAGCTGATCGGTCATGAGACCGATCAGCTGATTACCTGCGTCACCAATCAGCTGATGGTCACATGACCATCAGCTGATTGCTGCAGACACTGATCAGCTGATGGTCACTTGACCATCAGCTGATAAGTGACGTCACCGCAGGTCCTGGTAGTACACCGTGGGCCACCGAGGAGAGAACATCGCCGCCGGACAGGTGAGTATAAAGGTTGTTTTTTTTAATTTTTACTTTTTTATTATTTTTTTAACTGTCGCGGGCTGGGAAGAGCAGACTGCTGCTCCTTCCATCAACGCTGCTCTTGTTGTTATCAGCCAGAGCAGCGGTTGGATGAAAGGAGTAGCAGCCTCCTCTCCTGACCCGGGTACCAGCTGCAGCACGATTCCGGCACAATTTTGCGCCTATTGATTTTCATTGAAACGCAGCAAATCCCCATGTATAGATAAAATTTCCGCACAACGGGGTCTGGACGTATGCTGTGACAGGGGCCATAGACTGCAATGGTGATGGCAGAGCGAACGTGAGCTCTGCTGTGCACTTTTTTAGGGAGTGTACGCCCACAGGAGGCGGACACTCAGATGTAGGCTGCTGCGTCTGAGTGTCCGCCTCCTGTGGGCGTACACTCTTGAAAAAAGTGCACGGCAGAGCTCTCGTTCTCTCTGCCGTCACCATTGCGGTTTATGGCCCCCATCACACCTTACGTCCAGTCCCCTTTTTGCTGGGAATTTTAGGACGTATGCCCGACGGAGAGACAGAACGCAATGTGAAAGCACCCTTAGACTAGCTTACACATATAAAATAGCTGTCGAACGAGTACATCATGACTTGGGGTATAAAGGAAGATACAACCAAACACTTCTAGCAATGGCTTTGAAGAATAAAATGATCAGATGCTGAATTCAACATTCTCGACTCGTATCACACTCTATTTCATCTGTAAGAAGAGACTTGAGAGGTGCCTGTAAATATTAAATAATCAGCGAGTCTAGAGTGTTGCATGATTGTCTACAAAGTACAGATGAAGCCTGAACTGATTCCAAGAATAAACCGGAGAATCTATACTTTCAGTGGTAAATGCACAATGTTGTTGTGGATTTTATTGCAGATAAATGCTGCACAGAGATATGCAGCAGATTATAAAATCCAAACCATTGTCAAATTACCAAATTGGGTCATACTGAAAAGTTATGTACGTGGACTAATAGACACTTAGGGGCTGATTCATTAAGGTGTTTACGACAGAATCCTGGGGTAAAACACCTTAATAAGTCACAATAGTTTCGCGTAATTCTAAAAATGTGGAAAAATATTGCAACTTTATGGACGGGGTGTGGGTATGCCCATCTGTCAAATGAATGGAAAGTAAGCGGCGTAACTTACTCCAGAAATGTACCCTAGTCCTTGACATGAGTACATTTCTGGTGGCTGCACAAGCCAGTTAAGAGGTTCTCCTAATTCATGCGCCTCTTACTGAGTTGGGCGTATCGTACTCCGACGGTCCCATTCATTAAGATCGGAATGTGCAACACCAGTCTTAATAAATCGGCCTCTATGTTGTCATGAGAATTAGTGCCGCTTTTGGTGCATTTGTAGCTCTGTGCGGGGCGGTAGCCGTGGGTGAGGCACTTGTTTTCTCTGGTCACGCTTCGGCACAATGACGGCACGCTGGATGAAAGAGTGGGTCTTGGTTGGGTGTTGGTGTTGGTGCTGTGAGGACCTTGCGCTCGTGCAGTCCGCCTGTAGCCGGTGCTGTTGGCTGGCCAGGACCATAGTTTTCAAAGTTCAATAAAGTAAACTCCTATTCTGAAACACAGTCTTTACTAAACGGTAACTTGGTAAGGGTTATGTACAAGGGCTAATGGGTACAAAGTCTTATGGATGTTTCTTTCACAGTGAAAAGCATTTTCACACACATAGCTTCTTTACACTGTTGTCTACTCCAGGGCTGGTGAAGCACACTGTTTCGCCTTACTTCATCACAGCCCAGCTCATCGCCACAGTCCTGATCAGCAAGTCTCTCTACCTGTTCAGTGGTTCCGCATCCTATTTCTTCCACTACTGGTGCCCTGGATCTACTGCTCAGGACCCCGCTAGTTCCGCAAACTGAGTCCTGTTACCTTCAGCGTTCACCAAGCTCAGGGCTTCTCGAGACTTGTTGTCCTATCCAAGGAGCCCCTTAAGATGGAAGGCCACTCTGCCTCTTCAGTCACTTCAAGGTCACGCTACTCCATTGTCCCTTAGTCTCTTTTGCTGTAATTCATCCTCAACGGCAGCACTACTCACAGACACTTCCTACTTGAACATCAACTTGTCCCTATCTGCCTAACTGCAGGAAGTCCCTTTCCCTAACATTAAGCCTCTCCCACTATGGGCTAGTCCCGAACATTAACACTATCTTACCCTAAAGTCACTAACTACAGTCACTACCTTATGCTATCTATATTATGACCTAAGTTCTAACCTATGTCTTATCCTATGTTATCACATTAGTTATACACTATGCACTACATAACTATACATTACAATACAATTGGTGTCTTCAGGGGTAGGAACGTGACAGTCCAGTCCACACCTCTTACACATCCCTCACCCGCATCAAAGTGTGATGTACACAATGCCAGTTCAGTTACTGAATTCTATCACAGTTTTGTTTCACTGAACAACCAGGTTTCACAAAGCAGCTGATATGACACCGAAGAGGATAATATATCTATTGTTCCAGCTTACAATTGCCACCTTCCTATAACCTCTGTAGTACAAAGTCCAATATGCTGATTAATGTAATGCAAAAAGGTTTAAGAATAAATAAAATAGATATACCAGTAGAAAAAAGTAATCATAAAAGAGTAACTACTTAGATTAGAAGATCCTGCCAAGGTCATTGCTGTGCATCAACACACAGTCAATTTGATAGAGCAGTTTTGGCTTGGTCCTGCTGGTTTACTCACCTTTATCTAAGCCCCTAGCCTAAGGTTTAAAGAAGTTGTCCACTACTTGGACAACCCCTGTTCATGCCCCTCGCTTGGCCCCATAAAATATTAAAGCCTATACTCGCCTCCCGTGCTGGCACCGTTTCCACAGTGTCGGAAGTCGCGGTCCAGGGGCTCCCGTGCTGTTGTTGTGACACGTAACACCGGCGCCCAATCAGCGTTGGCATCACCGTCCCTGCCTCCTGTCAAATTGAGCATGAAAAGGAAGTCCAAGATCAGCTGCAGCCTGGACTTCCTCTTTTGGTTCAGTTCATACAACGGCGGGGACAGTGACTCCAGCGCTGATTGGGCGCTGGGGTCACATGTCACAACAACAGCACTGCAGCCCTGGGACTGTGAGTGCCAACACCGCAGGAACGGCGCCAGCATGGGAGGTGAGTATAGGCTTTATTATTTTATGGGTGCCCGAACATTTTGATTAAGAAGGGGTTGTCCTAGTGTGGCACCCCAGGGGTCTGGTTTCCACAGTAACGGCAATGTTATGTCTGAGAGCAGGTGGGAGGTCTCTTGGTCAGGAATCCTATGCATGCCACACCTCCTGCCCAGTCCTGGGAGGGGAAGAACTTCCCCTATATAAACCTGGGGCTGAGGCAGGGTTAGAGAGTTCAGAGGGAGAGTGCAGCCAGGAGGGCTGACAGGGAGCTGTGGCTCCGACTGGGCCCAGCTCCTGGGCCATGCCAGAAGTAGAGAAGAGAAGCAGCATAGGAAGAAACAACAGGAGCTCTGTGGGAGCAGTGTTACAAGGAGTCAGGGGCTGGCAGCTGCAGAGCTCGCCCTGACTGAGAAGATTTCTTACCGGACCCGGAGTCCGAGGCTGTGGGGACTAACTCCTACACAGCAGCAGAATCCGTCAGGCAGGGGATTTCAGGTCCTCTGGCCAAGAAACCCGAAGGCACGGTCACACGCATGGGACCAGCACCGCCGTCATGGAGCGGAAGCTACTAGAAGGCCCCGAGTCACCGGCCATACGGGTGAGCACCACACGGTACACTCAGGGACGTGGGCTACTTATACCCGCCTCTAGCAAGGTAGCCAGAAGAGTACAGTCAGTTTGGGAGGCCTACAACTCCGCCTGGCCACGGGAGATCCCATCTGCTCAAGGACTGACCAGGCCCCGATCGCTAGCCAGTACTCCGGGAGGGTCTATCTTTGTCACCAGTAAAGACCCTGAATCACACCGCATCGTCTCTGAGTGATTCCTGCTACCCCCATCATCCACGTCGGCTGCCCTGAGGCCATACCCCTCCCGTTGGGGGTTATACCATCTACGCTGCACTATCCTACCACTGGCCTCAGCGGTCTGCCCTGCAGCGGCAGCTCCATAGCTGCATTCAATGGGTGGCGTAGTCGTCCTACATATACCGCTGATACAGCGCCACTTAGTCTGACTCCCTGGGCACGGACCGGGTCACCGCCACGAGACTACAACCCTCAACAGATCCGGCTCCGGGTAAGCTCCCGCCTGCGCAACGCAGTGCGACACAGGCCCAGGGGCGCGTCAACTTTTGGCGTAGTCGGCAGGATTTCGTGCCCGCAACCACCGGGTACTGCGTGCCTGAAAAAGACTGTTCAAACTTACCTGTGGTGAAGATTCCCGCCATCCGGCGCCATCTTCCGCTTCCTTCCCGCCATCGGTGGAGTTTTCCCGCCATCCGGCGCCATCTTCGGCCTTCTTCCCGCCATCCGTGGAGTTTTCCCTCCGTTGGACGCCATCTTGAAGACGCCGCGCGGGAAGAAGAGGGGCGTGGACTCCGAAAGCGCGCGAGGACTGAAGCCCCGCCTCACGTCCGGACGTTGCGTAAGGTCCTGGAAGGAGCCCAGCAGACGCCGACGTCACAGGAGCGCGACGGAAGGTCCTCAACCCTGACGATCCACTGCGGAGCCGCGGCCTACGGAAGAGGATCATCGCAAGGTAGGCCACGGTCCACTAGGGGGGAGAAGGATGTCGGATACGGAGGAGAGCTTCACCGCTTCAATCCCCGCCAGCGCCACCGCTGTTGCGGTCATGCCTTTCACCATGCCCTATATCCCGGGGACAGCCTGGCTACCCCAGTACTCAGGGGAGTCACATACCCTGCATGACTATAGAGAAAAGCTGGATAGCCTCTTCCAGGTGTACCCCCTCACAGAGGAGCAAAAAGTGAGCATCCTGGTGGCCCAATTAACCGGGGCAGCCCAAAGGGAGGTAAAGTCCTGGCCACCTGGGAGGAGGACTGTCGCAGAGATACTAACCCAGCTAACCGAGGAGGAGCTGCAGTACTACCAATACGAGGAAAGCCAAGAGGACCCGGACGGGTCTGAGGACTACCCTCAGGAGGGAGCACAAAGAGGACATAGCTACTGAAGGGAAGTAGCGTGAATAAAGAGCTGTAAATAGTTACCCGTAAGGGTACAAGGACTGCTGCTAATTAAAATATGGTCCCTGTTGGGATTAGTGAATTGTTCCCCATGTGCCCCTATCTTAAACCAGGCTGAGGACTGTGAGCAGCCATTCCTTATCCCCACTGACCGAGGACTGAGAGCGGTCGTTCTTTCCCTCTACCTGGCCGAGGACTGAGAGCGGCCATATCCTGTAAATAATTATGTGTTTCTAGTTATTTATAGGAGTCCTTGGTGGATTTACCAGGAATCCTTGTACATGGTTGGAGCGTAACCTAGGAATGGACTAAAGACTGTTAAGGACTCGGGGCAGGACAGACCCCTACCTGGTTACGTCTCCCTGTTTTGGTGAAATGGACACCTTGCTTTTCTTCAAAGACTGCACCCGGTTGCGGACACGCCGTAACCATCTTTATGTGTTTTTCTTATTGTATTATTATTGTTTATACCTTGTTATGTTTTTCTAAAAATATGTTTAGTCCCGGAGTACTAAATTTCACTAGGGGGGAATGTGGCACCCCAGGGGTCTGGTTTCCACAGTAACGGCAATGTTATGTCTGAGAGCAGGTGGGAGGTCTCTTGGTCAGGAATCCTATGCATGCCACACCTCCTGCCCAGTCCTGGGAGGGGAAGAACTTCCCCTATATAAACCTGGGGCTGAGGCAGGGTTAGAGAGTTCAGAGGGAGAGTGCAGCCAGGAGGGCTGACAGGGAGCTGTGGCTCCGGCTGGGCCCAGCTCCTGGGCCATGCCAGAAGTAGAGAAGAGAAGCAGCATAGGAAGAAACAACAGGAGCTCTGTGGGAGCAGTGTTACAAGGAGTCAGGGGCTGGCAGCTGCAGAGCTCGCCCTGACTGAGAAGATTTCTTACCGGACCCGGAGTCCGAGGCTGTGGGGACTAACTCCTACCCAGCAGCAGAATCCGTCAGGCAGGGGATTTCAGGTCCTCTGGCCAAGAAACCCGAAGGCACGGTCACACGCATGGGACCAGCACCGCCGTCATGGAGCGGAAGCTACTAGAAGGCCCCGAGTCACCGGCCATACGGGTGAGCACCACACGGTACACTCAGGGACGTGGGCTACTTATACCCGCCTCTAGCAAGGTAGCCAGAAGAGTACAGTCAGTTTGGGAGGCCTACAACTCCGCCTGGCCAGGGGAGATCCCATCTGCTCAAGGACTGACCAGGCCCCGATCGCTAGCCAGTACTCCGGGAGGGTCTATCTTTATCACCAGTAAAGACCCTGAATCACACCGCATCGTCTCTGAGTGATTCCTGCTACCCCCATCATCCACGTCGGCTGCCCTGAGGCCATACCCCTCCCGTTGGGGGTGATACCATCTACGCTGCACTATCCTACCACCGGCCTCAGCGGTCTGCCCTGCAGCGGCAGCTCCATAGCTGCATTCAACGGGTGGCGTAGTCGTCCTACATCTACCGCTGATACAGCGCCACTTAGTCTGACTCCCTGGGCACGGACCGGGTCACCGCCACGAGACTACAACCCTCAACAGATCCGGCTCCGGGTAAGCTCCCGCCTGCGCAACGCAGCGCGACACAGGCCCAGGAGCGCGTCACTAGTAGTGGACAAGCCCTTTAAGCTAATGAAAAATTCACGGAGTGATTTTGACAAGTGATCGTGACAAGTGACTTTGATAAGTGACTTTTACAACTGTAATAATAAAAAACAAAATGTCACTGTTCGCTGATGGGACTTGAGCCCAAAATTCTGTGTCTAGAAACCAGTGCTCTAACCACTGAGATATAAACTCAACCTGTCCGAAACTGATTGGGACTTTCAGAAATACCTCCTCCAAGCCAAATTCAAATGATCTTTGATTTTGATGTGTGACTTTCTTCAAACATCAGAATCAGAATGACTTTTAGTCACCCTGAGTATTTTCATGGTGAATCTCACAAGATAAGAAAAGCTGCCAATTACTATCACTTGATTAGATAGCTCAATGGTAAGGCATCAGCCTCTGAAACTACAGTGTTAGGGTTCAAATACTAATTGGAATGTTATTGTTATTTTTTTTTTTTAAATTATGCCTATTTAGCTCACAAACTACAGGGGTGTTTTACTTTTAATATCTGACATTCTGGCAGATTTAACTAAGGGAAAAAAAGTAAAACTCAAGGGAGCAGCTTGAGTAAAATAAGAGCAAAAGTTTTGACCTGGTGACACATCGTCTTTAAGTTTGCTTCCTGTTTAGGGTGCATGAGCAAATGTCTTTTTACTGTCTTTTTGTCGAAAAATACTGGGAATCTTTCCAGTTTTTAACAGTAACTGAAGACCATGTTCCTGCATGGTCAGACACAGCCATTACACAGGACACAGCAGGAACACATGTATAAGATAATTTCATCAGAGAAACATTTTGTTTTAATACAATCAATTGTAGAACTTATTTTTATTCCAAGATCTAGTAATTAAAATGTACTTTGTTTGTGGGAAAACCCCATTAAAGCCCATTGGTGGGGCACCTATGATGATTAACATCCTCCTTATGGACAGTCAGCTTATTCTTATCTACAAGATGTGATAGTATAATCCCATACAGAAAAATGGTAGATAGAAGACTGTTAGGGTATGTGCACACGGTCCGGATTTGCTTCGGGTTTGACATTGCGGACTCATGCAGCGTCAAACCCGCAGCGGCCAGATGTCACAGCATAGTGGATGGGATTTCTAGAAATCCCATGCCCACTATGCGTATCTGGCCACCTGCAGATCACCAGCGGAAACTGACATGCGGCGCATCTTTCCAAACTTCCAGATGTGAAAAAAAAATAGCGCCGCTCATTTGCATAAAATGAGCAGAAGCCGCCAACAGCTCTTCAGCAGCGTCAAACCCGCAGGTCCAGACGCATCTTGAGCACGTACCCTTATACAGTATATCCAAAAGGCATCAAAAGTTCAGCTGGTACTATGGCTTCTGCCACATTACCCAGTGCAACTGTCTTTAGACATTTATGTAAGTAAGAGCTCAATTTTCGTGTACAAGTTATATCTGTGTTTTTCATGGATAGAACTCATACCTATGGTAGTGTATGGGGCTCTTCACATGTCCGTGTATTATTGCTGTTGGATTGTTCTGCGCATAATCAAGGAGACATGTCCTATTTTGTTTGAGTCTCAGATCAAACTTGTCAATGCAAGTCTATGGGATTGTGAAAAAATTGGATAGCACTCAGATGCCATCCGTGTGCTGTTTGTTTTTTCATGGACTGTCTGATAGGAAAAGCTTGAGAAACCTCAATCAGTTCCTTTTTTTCATCTGAGAAAAAAATGTCTGACGGAAGGTTATTATTTTTATTATATATTATTATAGCGACATTTATTCCATGGCGCTTTACATGTGAAAAAAGGGGTATACATACTAGAACAATTACAATGATCTTTAACAAAATGTGACGGTGACTGGTACAGGAGGAACGAGGACCCTGCCCGCGAGGGCTCACAGTCTACAAGGGATGGGTGAGGATACAGTAGGTGAGGATAGAGCTGGTCGTGCAGCGGTACGGTGGAGCAATGGTTACTGCCAGTTGTAGGCTTGTCGGAAGAGGTGGGTCTTCAGGTTCCTTTTGAAGGATTCCACGGTAGGCGAGAGTCTGATATATTGGGGTAGAGAGTTGCAGAGTAGGGGGGACACACGGGAGAAATCTTGTATGCGATTGTGGGAAGAGGGGAGTTGAGCAGGAGATCTTGTGAGGATCGGAGGTTGCGTGCAGGTATGTACCGGGAGACTAGGTCACAAATATAAGGAGGAGACAAGTTGTGAATGGCTTTGTATGTCATGGTTAGGGATTTGAACTGGATTCTCTGGGCAATGGGTGTAACATACCTGGCGGCGTCCTTGCATGGTGGTCCATCTCCCACTGTGCAAGAGGGCGCACTTGATCTCCTGTCCAGAATGTCTCTCTGGCTTCCCTCCATGCTGTCTGTTTGTGTCTGTTTCTGCTGCTTAAGGGCGGCGCCCGATCACTTCCTGCCTTTTGTACCTGCTGTGGGTCACACCCCTTGTGCGTCCTCAGCCTATTGCTGTCTGTCACTTGGTATATAGCTCAGCAGCTCCCTTCTATCCCTGCCTGAGCATAGTGTTTCCTTCAGTGTGTGCTTGCACTCTGAAGGTGCCAGGTCCCGTTCTTTGTTTCCTTGTCTGCCTTTCCTGGAGGCTGTATTTCCAGGCCTGTCTGAACTGAGTCCTGTATGTCTTCTGCTTTGCGGTATCAGCTCCCGTGTCTGAACTGAGTCCTGTATGTCTCCTGCTTTGCGGTATCAGCTCCCGTGTCTGAACTGAGTCCTGTATGTCTCCTGCTTTTCGGTATTAGTTCCCGTGTCTGAACTGAGTCCTTTCTGTGTTCTCTTGTCTGTCCTGTCTGAACACGCTCCTAGCCTGTTCCTCCTGCCTTCTAGGGGCCGATTACCTAGACCCGCTCCTGTGTCTGGTCTGTCCTGTCTGAACACGCTCCTTGCCTGTTCGCTCCGCCTTCTAGTGGCCGATTTCCTAGACCCGCTCCTGTGTCTGGTCTGTCCTGTCTGAACACGCTCCTTGCCTGTTCGTTCCGCCTCTCTGGGGGCCGTATTCCCAGACCCGCTCCTGTATCCCTCTGCAGTGTCGGTCTCCTCCGTACACTCAGTTCCAGTCTGAACTCTCTCCTGTCCTTTACCTGTTCTGCCTGTATTGTTCCTTAGTCCCGGTGTGTACTGGGTCCTATCCTGCCTGTGTTCCTACCTGCTAGTGCCTCCCTGTCTGCACTCTAGCTGTGCTTGCCTTTACCCCCCTGCCTGCATACCCGCCTGCCTGCATACCAGTCGTGCCTGCCTATACCCACCAGTCTGTGTGCCAGCCTACCAGCCTGTTCCTGTATTCCCCTGTGTGGGTCAACAGCCGTGTCTGGGGTCTGTCCTGGAGTAGCACCTGGTCCCTCTGCTCGGTTCCTCCTTGGTGCACTGGCGTCGTATGCCGTCGTGCGACCCTGGTCGGATCGGGTGAATACCTAGTCACGCCCCTCCAGGCATTCACTCTCCGGCACGGTCCAGTGGAATCACTACCAATCACACGCACACGCCGCTTAGCCCGGGCGTGTGCATAACAGCATGCTCAGGCCATGGTTCCCGTTGAGCCCCACGGCCTTCGCTCTTTGAGAAGTTTTTCCAGCGAATACATGCATTAAAATAAATAAATAATTTTTTTTCCCCCTTTAGCTGAGTTCCAGGCGAATTACGCACCCGTCCAGATGGATCTATCAGCTCTCGTTCCTGCGGATCCGCCACGTTACTATGGGGATCCAAGACAGTGTCGTGCATTTGTGGAGCAATGCATGCTACACTTTAAGGCCTACCCTCTCTATTTTCCTTCCGATTGGGCTAAAGTGGCCTTTATGATTGACTACCTAGCGGGTGATGCCTTGAAATGGGTCACCCCCCTATGGGAAGCATGGGATCCTGTCATCCTTGACCTGCAGGCCTTCCTGGTGGCCTTTCGTATGGTCTTCGAGGACCCTAACTCTGAAGCCCCTGCTGAAGCTTCACTTCCCAATATCCCGGAGCAGCCCCGACGGGTAATGTGTGTGGGTAGCGCAATAGTCCTCCAACCCAATGAGACTACTGCCCACCCAGAATCCTCACAGGGTGACTACGCTTTCCGGAATACTTCTCTCAACCTCAAGAGGCAGTCCAGACGTGCTAGACTTAGAGGCAAGCCGTCACGCCAGGGTCTGTCCTCCCTGAGACCTCCTGACCCCAACCTTGAAGTCCCTACTGAAGCTTCATCTCCCTGTATCCCGGAGAAACCCCAATGGGTAATGTGCGTGGGTAGTGCACCAGTTCTCCTGGCTGAAGAGACTTCTGCCCATCCAGACTCCACACAGGAGAACTTCCTGCACCCGGCATCAGATGCTTCTCTCTCTTTAACCGGTGTGCATGTCCAAGGATGCTCCAAAGCTGTGGTTACCTCAGAGTCTGTGCACCTCTACTACCTGGCGGAGGATCCCCTGTTGCCTCCTGAACCCTCCGGGATACCACTCGATGACAAATGGAGAGAGACTTCTCTACACCCGGTACACAATACTTTGTCCGCTTCGTCCTGTGAGCCTGACAATGGGTACCCCAAAGTGGTAGTTACCTCCGAGTCTCTACACCCCTCCGACCAGGCGGAGGATCTCCAGTTGTCTCCTGAACCCTTCGGGGTGCTACCTGGTAGCGAAAGGACAGAGACTCTCCTATACTCTGTACCTGATACCTCGCTCGCTTCGTCCAGTGAGTCCAACCTAGTGTACTCCGAAGCAGAGGTTACTCCTGAGTCTCTACACCCCTCCGACCAGGCGGAGGACCTCCAGTTGTGTTCAGAATCCTTCGGGGTGCCACCTGGTGGTGAATGGACAGAGACTTTCCTATACTCTGTACCTGATACCTCGCTCGCTTCGTCCAGTGAGTCCAACCTAGTGTACTCCGAAGCAGAGGTTACTCCTGAGTCTCTACACCCCTCCGACCAGGCGGAGGACCTCCAGTTGTGTTCAGAATCCTTCGGGGTGCCACCTGGTGGTGAATGGACAGAGACTTTCCTATATCCTGTACCTGATACCTCGCTCGCTTCGTCCAGTGAGTCCGACCTAGTGTACTCCGAAGCAGAGGTTACTCCCGAGTCTCTACACCCCTCCGACCAGGCGGAGGACCTCCAGTTGTGTTCAGAACCCTTCGGGGTGCCACCTGGTGGTGAATGGACAGAGACTTTCCTATACTCGGTACCCGATACCTCGCCTGCTTCCTCCAGTGAGTCTGACCTAGTGTACTCTGAAGCAGTTGTTTTCTCTGAGCCTCTGCACTCTTCTGACCCGGCGGAGGACCTCCAGTTGTTTCCTGAATCCTCCGGGATACCACCAGATAACAAAGAGACAGTGACTTTTCCTCATTATGTACCTGATAACCCGTCTATTTTTTCCTGTGAGCTTGACAAGATGTACCTCGAAGCAGAGATTACCCTCAAGTCTCTGTCCCCCTCCAACCCAGTGAACGACTGGTCCTCGAATTCCCTGCGGAAGATTCTGGCAGGCCTGAAGAAGAGGGGGCGTAAGGGGGGAGGTACTGTAACATACCTGGCGGCGTCCTTGCATGGTGGTCCATCTCCCACTGTGCAAGAGGGCGCACTTGATCTCCTGTCCAGAATGTCTCTCTGGCTTCCCTCCATGCTGTCTGTTTGTGTCTGTTTCTGCTGCTTAAGGGCGGCGCCCGATCACTTCCTGCCTTTTGTACCTGCTGTGGGTCACACCCCTTGTGCGTCCTCAGCCTATTGCTGTCTGTCACTTGGTATATAGCTCAGCAGCTCCCTTCTATCCCTGCCTGAGCATAGTGTTTCCTTCAGTGTGTGCTTGCACTCTGAAGGTGCCAGGTCCCGTTCTTTGTTTCCTTGTCTGCCTTTCCTGGAGGCTGTATTTCCAGGCCTGTCTGAACTGAGTCCTGTATGTCTTCTGCTTTGCGGTATCAGCTCCCGTGTCTGAACTGAGTCCTGTATGTCTCCTGCTTTGCGGTATCAGCTCCCGTGTCTGAACTGAGTCCTGTATGTCTCCTGCTTTTCGGTATTAGTTCCCGTGTCTGAACTGAGTCCTTTCTGTGTTCTCTTGTCTGTCCTGTCTGAACACGCTCCTAGCCTGTTCCTCCTGCCTTCTAGGGGCCGATTACCTAGACCCGCTCCTGTGTCTGGTCTGTCCTGTCTGAACACGCTCCTTGCCTGTTCGCTCCGCCTTCTAGTGGCCGATTTCCTAGACCCGCTCCTGTGTCTGGTCTGTCCTGTCTGAACACGCTCCTTGCCTGTTCGTTCCGCCTCTCTGGGGGCCGTATTCCCAGACCCGCTCCTGTATCCCTCTGCAGTGTCGGTCTCCTCCGTACACTCAGTTCCAGTCTGAACTCTCTCCTGTCCTTTACCTGTTCTGCCTGTATTGTTCCTTAGTCCCGGTGTGTACTGGGTCCTATCCTGCCTGTGTTCCTACCTGCTAGTGCCTCCCTGTCTGCACTCTAGCTGTGCTTGCCTTTACCCCCCTGCCTGCATACCCGCCTGCCTGCATACCAGTCGTGCCTGCCTATACCCACCAGTCTGTGTGCCAGCCTACCAGCCTGTTCCTGTATTCCCCTGTGTGGGTCAACAGCCGTGTCTGGGGTCTGTCCTGGAGTAGCACCTGGTCCCTCTGCTCGGTTCCTCCTTGGTGCACTGGCGTCGTATGCCGTCGTGCGACCCTGGTCGGATCGGGTGAATACCTAGTCACGCCCCTCCAGGCATTCACTCTCCGGCACGGTCCAGTGGAATCACTACCAATCACACGCACACGCCGCTTAGCCCGGGCGTGTGCATAACAATGGGGAGCCAGTGAAGGGATTACAAGGAGGAAAGGCCGGGGAATAGCGGGGGGACAGGTGGATTAGTCGGGCAGCAGAGTTTAGGATAGATTGGAGGGGTGCGAGAGTGTTAGAGGGGAGGTCACAGAGCAGGAGGTTACAGTAGTCAAGGCGCGAGATGATGAGGGTGTGCACTAGTGCTTTTGCAGATTCATGGTTGAGGAATGTGCGCATCCGGGAGATATTTTTGAGTTGGAGTCGGCAGGAAGTGGAAAGAGCTTGGGTATGAGGTTTGAAGGAGAGATCAGAGTCCAGGGTTACCCCAAGTCAGCGAGTTTGCAGGACTGGGGAGAGTGAACAGCCATTGATGTTCATAGAAAGGTCAGATGGGGGGGATGAATAAGATGGTGGAAAGATGATGAATTTTGTTTTATCCATGTTAAGTTTTAGAAATCTGGCAGAGAAGAAGGATGAAATAGCGGACAGACATTGTGGGATTTGGTTAGTAGGAAGGAGATATCAGGTCCAGAGAGGTAGATCTGTGTGTCATCAGTATAGAGGTGATACTGAAAGCCGTGAGACTCTATGAGCTGTCCCAGGCCAAAGGTGTAGATGGAGAAGAGCAGGGGTGCTAGAACTGAACCTTGGGGGACACCGACAGATAGGGGGCGAGATGAGGAGGTGGTGTGTGAGTGGGAGACACTGAATGTCCTGTCTTTTAGGTATGAAGAGATCCAAGATAGGGCCAAGTCCATGATGCCGTGAGATGAGAGAATCTGTAGTAAGAGGGAATGGTCCACTGTGTCGAAGGCAGATGACAGGTCAAGGAGGAGGAGGACGGAGTAGTGTTGCTTGGATTTGGTGGCTAGTAGGTCGTTGGTGACTTTAGTCAGGACAACTTCAGTAGAATGGTGCGGTCGGAAGCCAGATTGGAAGGCGGTCAAAGAGAGAGCAGGAGGAGAGGTGGGAGAACAGTTCAAAGTGGACATGTCGTTCCAGTAGTTTTGAGGCATAGGGGAGGAGTGATATAGGACGGTAGCTTGTCAGACAGGATGGGTCAAGGGAGGGCTTTTTGAGAATGGGTGTGATCGAGGCATGTTTGAAGCATGAGGGGAGGACACCAGTTGTTAGTGATAGGTTGAAAAGGTGGGTTAGGGTTGGGATGAAGATAGTGGTAAGGTTGGGGATGAGGTGGGACAGGATTGGGTCAAGTTCACAGGTGGTGAGGTATGATTTGGGGAGTAAGGAGGAAAGCTGATCTTCCATAATGATGGAGAAGCTGGTTTTGGAGGAGGAGGATTGAGTGGGTGTGAGGAGGATCTGGGGGGACTTTAGTCAAAAGCTAAAAGGTTAAAAGATTTTCACTCAAACCTTTCTTTCTCAAAAAGTATGGAAGTCATCAGGTTGCCTATTATACGATGAGAGCTAATAGAAACTTGAACTAACCTGTAGTTCGGTGATAGAGAAGATCTCTTGCCAAGTGAGATCCATGTCTCCTTGTGCACACGGTTCTCCCATTTATGAAAGGAGTGATCCAAAGCTAGGCTCTACATTGAGGAAACCATGCATTAATCTTCAGGATGGGGATAGCTCATCTTAGTTCTCCGTAATCCTGAAAAATAATTAATGAACAAATATGTTTTAGCTTTTTCCAAGTTTATTACATTATGTAATGAAGCCTGAGAAAAGAAACACATTAGCAATACATTTGTTTATAATGGTTTATGGCACACTGTGTCACTGCAAGACCTGTAGATTTGTGGGAATATAGTGAAAATTGCAGGCAGAACAAGTAGGGTCACAGACTGATAAAGTTGTTTGTTAGACACTTTTTTATGGTATGATTCTGCACACATGTCCGTCATATATGAACATATCCACTGGATATTCACAGCGTGTTGTCTTGGATATTTAGTATTTGACATAGACTATAATGGAGAGCATCTCTATCACCATTCTCTGCTTGGAACAGTTAGGGCAGGTGCAGATGACCGTTTTCTCCACATCTGAGAAAATTGGTCCCATTATGCGAATTACACTGATCAGAGTGTGATCCGATTTTCTCAGATGTGGAGATTGAAAAAAAAAGTTTCTCCATTTAGTCTATCCGTGAAAATCCGTGACGTCATCTGACTGCTGTCCAATGTTTTCGACGGACCCTTAGACATGAATGGGTGAGTGCAATCGGAGGCAAATCTTGCATGCTGCAATATTTTCCTCGCACTTAGTCGGTCTGAGGAAAAAACAGCACCATGGAATGACATGGGGGACAAATGCTATTGGTCAAAACCAAGGATAGAACTTGTTTGAGTTATAAGGTTGTATGCACCTGTTCTTAGGAATTTTTTGGCTGCATATTTTAATGCGCAAAAAAAAAAGCAGCGTCTTACAGTTCCAGGAAAGTGTTTGGGATTTATATAAATATCATGGACACTGTGCTTTTTAGTTATGCTGTGGAAAGTGACCTGTGTTGCGATTTTGAAATTTGCAACACGTCAATCTCTCTTTATGTAAATATGGGTTCTATTTGCAGATTTTCCCCATGGGCTTAAAACACCACTCCAGCATTTATTTTAATTACACCACTGGAGTGGAGCTTTAAATGTAATTCCCCTGTCCTCTGTCTGATATTCACCTGCCGCTGCCTTCATCCGTTTCCTGTGTCACTCCGATCCGTCTTCGGCGAAAAGTGACCTGTCGACAGCTCCAGTGTTTCATGGAACGGCGCAGAGGTCACTTTTCAATACAAATCTATGAGAGCCTCATTCTGGCCTTGTTTTGGCTCTCATAAACTTGCATTGAGAGCTTGTTACGTAGCTTCTGACTTCCAGCCAGTTATAAGCAGTGCTCACACGATGGCGTCGCTAGACCAGAGCAACACTGAAAAACGGTGAAGACACCGGAGGGTGAGTATATGACCGGGGGCAGGGGGCTTACATTTAAAATGCCACTCCAGTGCTGAAAAAAAGACGCTGGTCTTTAAATCAGATAAGGAAAATTCACATCTGAAAACGCATATGTGCTTTGATTGCGTTTCCACTTCAGAAACTCATTAAAAACGCATGTAATTTGCACATGACTTTATCAATGAAGTTTTATCAAAGCTAAATACCAGGAAGTATCCAAAACAAAGAAGTTTTATTCAAAAATTACAACAAAAGGAGAAGAAATACCAGCTTAAAAAAATGCAATAAAAACACATAAAAAAAATAAGAAACGCAATGGACAATGCAAGTAACTTAATTTACATAATAGGAGCAGTTTATTAGTTTATTCCCTTATATAGTGCCATTAATTCCGCAGCGCTTTAGATATATTGTCCTCATTTGGGCTCACAATCTAAATTCAATATGTCTTTGGGAAGGAAACCCATGCAAACATGGGGAGAACATACAAACTCCTTGCAGATGTTGTCCTTGGTGTGATTCAAACTCAAGTCCCCAGTGTTAAAAAGTAACAGTGCTAACCACTGAGCCACCATGCTGCCCATAAGTTAATCCAGCAGTTATGAGTTATGACCCTTCGGATGTGACTTTTTTGAGGATGGAGGTCAATCATAACAAACCTCCTGGATGGTACATCAGCCCCTTTATGGTTGGGGCATATTTTGTAAAATTACAAATAATCTTTGCATTCTAAAATGTACAGTTTTTCATTTGAAGCTGATTATGGCAATTACTTTCCCCTGCAAGGCCCTTTTCCTTCCCTGTCTTCCTCCATAAGTACTGTGTAGAGTAGATAAAGCTTATCAAGAGACATGCAGTAGTCTTGCTCTAAAATGTTAAAATACAACCGCACGTACTATATGTGATGTGTAATAGCTAAATACAAATAAAATATACTTCTCAGCTGAGGTGTGCTGTAAATACAGTGACATGTATAAGTTTGGTCACTTCTGGTCAAAATTACTGTTATTGTGAACAGTTAAGCAAGTTGAAGATGAAATGAACTCTAAAGGGCATAAAGTTAACGATAGCACATTTCCTTTGTATTGTAGGCAAAAAAGTATTTATATTGTCATTTTTTACATTTTAAAAATTACAAAAAGGAAAATGGGCCGATGCAAAAGTTCAGACACCCTTGGAGATTTGTGTGCTCAGATAATTTTGACCAAGGTTTCAGACCTTAATTAGCATGTTAGGGTTATGACTTGTTCACTATTATCGTTAGATATGGCCAGGTGATGCAAATTTCCCAGCTAAATAAAAACCCAGCCTCCTCTAACCTTGTGCCAAAAAACAGCAGCCACAGATTTTTCGAAGTAGCTGCCTAGCACTCTGAAAATGAAAATGGTGCAGGCCCACAAAAAAGGAGAAAGCTATAAGAAGATAGCAAAGTATTTTCAAGTTGCCCTTTCCTCAGTTCAAAATGTAATTAAGAAATGGCAGCTACCAGGAACAGTGGAAGTCAAGATAAGTTCTGGAAGACCAAGCAGAATTTCAGTTAGAGCTGCTCATAGTAGGGTTGCTAGAAGTTACGCCCACGCCCGGACTGACTGGCGTGAGCGTGATTAGTGATCCCACTGTACCATGAACCGAGGAGTGCCTGGAGGGGCGTAACTAAGTGTCAACCCGATCCGACCGAGGTCGCACGGTGGCTCAGTCGACTCCGTGAACCAAGGAGGAACCGAGCAGAGGGACCAGGTGCTACTCCAGGTCAGACCCCGGTCACATTTGTTGACCCACACCTGGGAATGCAGGAACAGGCAGGTTAGACTGGCATACAGGCAGGTGGGTATTGGCAGGCATGGCTGGTATGCAGACAGGTAGATACAGGTAAGCACGGCTGGTATGCAGACAGGTGGGTACTGGCAAGCACGGCTGGTATGCAGACAAGTGGGCACTGGCAAGCACGGCTGATATGCAGAAAGGTGGGCACTGGCAAGCACGGCTGGTATGCAGACAGGTGGGTACTGGCAAGCACGGCTGGAGTGCAATCAGGGAGATACTGGCAAGCACGGCTGGAGAGCAGACAGGGAGGTACTAGCAGGTTAGAGCGCAGGCTGGATAAGGTCCAGTACATACTGGGAGACAGGAACAGAGCCGCAGATGAGGTAGACAAGCAGAGTAAAGCGAAACCGCCGGAGCGGAGGACAAGGCAGAGTAGAGAGGAACCGCCGGTGCGGTGAGCAAGCAGAGCGGAGCGAAAACCGCAGGTGCGGTGGGCAAGGCAGAGCAGAGCGGAACCGCCGGAGCGGTGGACAAGGCAGAGCAGAGCGGAACCGCAGGTGCGGTGGACAAGGCAGAGCAGAGCGAAACCGCAGGTGCGGTGGACAAGGCAGAGCAGAGCAAAACCACAGGTGCGGTGGACAAGGCAGAGCAGAGCGGAACTGCCGGAGCGGTGGACAAGGCAGAGCAGAGAGAAGCCGCCGGAGCGGTGGGCAAGTCGAGCCAAACAGGGCTGAAGGTGCAGGCAGAGAGGACAGGACTCTGTTCACATGGAACAGACTGGAAAATACAGGAAGATGGTTAGAGGTAGATACGGAGGAAGGGAAAAGGGACAAGCAGAACCAGATACACACAAGGTACTTACAATAAAGTAGCGAGTGGACACAAAACTCACAAACAGAAGTACAGAGACTTCAAGTTGGAGTTAGGTGTAGGTTCAGACACTGCAGGAAAAGGGAAGGTACGGACATAGAGACAAACAGGTAAAAGGCTAGGAGACAGTTCAGACAGGAACCGATACTGCAACGAGATACAAGAACGAGCCTGGGTATACAGCCCCCAGAGTGGCGGAAACAGACTAGAAGTCAGAGATAACAGGCCTGGGTATGCAGCCCCCAGGGTGGCAGAAACAGACTAGAAGTCATAGGTAACAGGCCTGGGTATACAGCTCCCAGAGTGGCGGAAACAGACAAGATAGAGGACAAGACCTGGCAACTCAGAGGCAAGGAGCACACTGATAGATAGTGTTGCTCAGGCACCTCCTTCTGGGTGGAGGGGGTTTAAATATCCAGTGACTCACAGCAATAGGCTGGGGACGCATTAGGAGCGCGCACACATCAGCTATAAGAATCAGGAAGTAACCGGGCTGCCGCCCTAAGCAATCAGACAAGAGACATGCACACAGCATGAACTGGAGCAAGGTTTGCAGGCTGGACTGATGGGTAAGATTGCGGTCTTGCTTAGTGGGAGGTGGTGCACTATGCAAGCACACTACCAGGGATGTTACACTAGAAAGGCAAATTAGAACCACCGCTTAACTGCAAACGACCTTCAGAAAGATTTAACAGACTCTGGAGTTGTGGTACATTGTTCTACTGTTCAGAGACACCTGCACAAATATGGATTTCATGAAAGAGTCATCAGAAGAAAACCTCTCCTGTGTCCTCACCATAAAATTCAGCGTCAGAACTATGCAAAGGAACATCTAAACAAGCCTGATGCATTTTGGAAACAAGTCCTGTGGACGGATGAGGTCAAAATGGAACTCTTTGGCCACAATGATCAAAGTATGTGTGGAGAAAAAAGGGCACAGAATTTCAGGAAAAGAACATCTCGCCAGCCATTATGCATGAGGGTGGATCAATCATGCTTTCGGGTTGTGTTGCAGCCAATGGCACCGGGAACATTTCACGGGTAGAGGGAAGAATGGATTCAATGAAATTTCAACAAATTCTGGATGCAAACATAACGCCATCTATAAAAAAACTGAAGTTGTAAAGAGGATGACTCCTATAAATGGATAATAATCCTAAACACATTAAAATTCACAATAGACAACCTCAAAAGGTGCAAGCTGAAGGTTTTTCAATGGACCTCACAGTCCCCTGATCTGAACAACATTGAAAATCTGACTAGACCTCAAAATAGCAGTGCGTGCAAGATGACCCAGGAATCTCACAGAACTAGAAGAATTTTCCAAGGAAGAATGGGTGAAAATCCCTCAAACAAGAATTGAAAGACTCTTGTCTGGCTACAAAAAGCATTTAAAAGCTGTGATACTTTCAAAAGGGGATGCTACTTTGTACTAACCATGCAGGATGCCCAAACTTTTGCATTTTCCTTTTTGTAATTTTTAAAATGTAAAAGTTGAAAATATACATATATATTTTTTTCTAAAATACAAAGGAAATGTGTAATCTTTAACTTTAGGTCTTTTAGAGATCATTTCATCTTCAACTTACTTAACTGTTCATAATAACAGTAATTTTGATCAGGGGTGCCCAAAGTTTTACATGCCACTGTACAGGCTCAACATACTAGTCAAACGCCACAAGAGATTTTTGAGATCAATGACACAACTGATCATTAATAGTCATCAATTACCACTATTATTTTCTGTCTGAAGGAGCAAAATATCTTGAAATCTAAAAACTTAACTTATTAATATATTTGACTGATCAAAATCTGCTCGGATTGCACCATTCCAGTCACCTCTCCTGGTTTTAGCATCTTCTCTTCCACGTTTTGTCCAAAACAGTAAGGCCAGGTTCACGCGACAGTATAAAAAATTGTCAGTTTCATTCGATTTTGATTCTCACTTGTCATCTGTCTGCAGTCCTTATACAATCCGTTTTTTTTACTCAGCAGCTATTAATCATTTAAGAGACCATTTACAGCTTCCTAGGTTACAGAATTGCAATGTATCCATAAAAATCAGATCCTATACTGTGGCTCCGTATGGCGTCTTTTTTTTTTGCACACCCATAAACTTGACACATGGAAGAAACTAGGGCATAATGTGATTTTTTTCGCACGCAGATTCGGTCAGTGAAAAAAATTGCTCCTCTGCACTGCCCCTTTGAATAACACTGGTCCTAGTGCTCACCGTTTTTTTTAAGGACAGCACTTGGACCGAAAATGTAGTTGTGTGAATGAGCCCTAAGAGAACTAGATACCTCACACTCTGTTTGAATAAGACTATGGATGTGATTGAAGGGTTTGGCTGTCTGGATTATTTCTGTATGGAAACAGACAAAGAACTAAAGCTGCCAAAACCAACAAATCAGAAATAGCAGGATCCTAGCAGATTTAATGAATGAAATATGTATTACCAGGGTTAATACAGTGGGGAAAATATTTGATACACTGCCGATTTTGCAAGTTTTCCCACCTACAAAGAATGGAGAGGTCTGTAATTTTTACCGTAGGTACACTTCACCTGTGAGAGACAGAATCTAACAATAAAAACCATAATAAATAATTAAACTGCATTTTATTACATGAAATAAGTATTTGATCACCTACCAACCAGCAAGAATTCTGGCTCTCACAGATCTGTTAGTTTTTCTTTAAGAAGCCCTCCTACTTTGCACTTATTACCTGTATTGATTGCACCTGTTTGAACTCGTTACCTGTATAAAAGACACCTGTCCACACACTCAATCACACTCCAACCTCTCCACCATGGCCAAGACCAAAGTACTAAACCTGTGTTACGGAAATGGCTCAAAGCTTAGTGGAGGGAGGTACTCCTTTTAGGAACATTGACTGAACTATAGCTTGCTGTACCTTCCAGGACTGACAAATGACAGAAACCAGAACTCTGATTTTTATTTGATCAAGGTTACGCCCACATTCCTTCCTTGGTGAGCTCATTTGGGGGCTGGTCGTGGGATGTGCTAAGACTTTTAGAAGTTTATGAGGCAGACAGGAGATATCGTTGTCATGTTTCCCATCACAATTTTACCATTCTATAGAGATAAAACATGGCATGGATAGCATCATCCATCTGATAATGGGAATGAATGTGTTATAGTCGTTTCTTCGCTACAATGCCGAAAATATATCTCCCATAAATATTAGATCAATGCAAACCCCAATATTCATCACTGACCACTGGCTGACCACTGAGATAATTCAGAGGAAGCTGATTCCTTTGAACAGAGGAAGCCCCTGTACTTCTCCACCTCTGAGTATATGAATCCTAGACTTGTTTACTCAGAGATCCCTTGTTTGTACTTACCTGTTCATGACAGGAGGTCATATTTCAATGGAGGTTGACTTGCCAACTCTTTATCTCTTCCCTAGTTATAATTAAGAGTGCTATGTCCTCTCTCTGGATATGTCTTTATGGATTTCATAATTTTTCTCTACAACAACCAGACTCTAATTTCACCTTCAAATTATCTGTGACTCATGTACATGTGAAATTGGAACATTTTCCTTAATAAAAAAAAGACAAAATGTAATAATTTTGACTTCTTTGCTTTATTTGGTTCTCTTTATCTACTTTTTGGACTTTAGGTCAAATTTATGCACAAATATGCAAAATTCAGAAAGGTTCACAAACTTTCAAGCACCACAATATATAGCCAGTATTAGTACATCCTTTTCTGATTGTACAGGCATTTGATCTCTGCAGTCAACCTATAACACGTTATCCACCCCTGCGACCATTGAATGACTGCAGCGGTCACATGCCTATCCCCACCAGAAAAGAGACCAGTAGGGGTACTCAGACAACCCTACTAGGTATTGTGAGCCCTCGCGGGCAGGGTCCTCGCTCCTCCTGTACCAGTCGCTGTCACATTGTGTTCAAGATTATTGTAATTGTTCTTGTATTATACCCCTTTTTCACATGTAAAGCGCCATGGAATAAATGGCGCTATAATAATAAATAATAATAATAATCTGTAGGGAATGAATAGGTGAGAATATGTTTATTTTCTGGCCATAAGGTGCCTTTAAAAAAAATGAAAAAAAGGGTGGACAACCACTGTAATGCTATTGTGTATCTATAGCCAAAGCTTTATATGCTACACAGTCCATAAGCTGAGGTGCGATAACTGTGCTGCTTGGGAGAAACAACCACACAACCATGGAATTAAAGTATACAAAAAAGTACACTGTGTGCAGAATTATTAGGCAATTTGTATTTTTGATGTTTAATTTTATTATTGAACAACTACATTGCTGCCGTTTAATCAAAAGAGGTTAATAAACCAGAAATATTTAAGAAAGTAAAAATGAGGTTTTCTCTTTCTTAGGAGAATATCTATGTGTGCAGAATAATTCTGCAACTAAATGAAAAACATAAATTTTCCTATCTCAATTGTTTGTTTTCATCTTTTAAAGTGAGAATAATAACCAAATAACCCAATATGTACAAAATATATTTCTGATATTTAAAAAAATATATATATCAGTGACCAACATAGCTACCCTCATTTTCAATAACAGTCATAAATTCAATGTCAGATTCTGAGTGTGTCGGATTCTTAATCTGTTGACAAACAATTATTTGGGCAGTGCCAACCACTGCCTCCCAGACACTGTTCAGAGAGGTAACTGTTTTCCTTCACTGTAAATCTCCCGTATAAGAAGGGCCCACAAGTTCTCAATAGGGTTTAGGTCAGATGAGGAAGGGGCCATGTAATTATGATTGTCCTTGGCTTTCTTGAAAATTGCCGACTTTTTCCTGTACCACTGCTTAAAGAAAGTGTCTTCTAAAAACAGGCGGTAGATTTGGGAGTTGATTTTGAGTTCATCTTCAACCTGAAAAGGTCCAGCTAGCTCATCTTTAATAATACGAGCACATAGCAGTACCCCACCTCCATCTTGCTGGTGTCTGAGTTGAAGTGGAGGTCTGTGCCCGATACTGACCCACACACAGACCCATCTATCTGGTCTTTCTAGCGTCACTGTCATCTCCATCAGTCCATAAAACCTTTGAAAAATCTGTCTTCAGATATTTCTTGGCCTAGTGTTGACATTTCCTCTTCTGTGTCTTGTTCAGTGGTGACTGGGCTTCAGCCTCCCTTACCTTGGCCATGTCTCTGAACACCTTGTACTTTTGGGCCTCCAGGGAGGCTGCAGTTCTTGAATATGACAATACTGGAGGATAATGGCTTCACGTTTGATCCTTCTCAGATCTTTGGCAATTAATGTCCTTTTTTCTCCAAATGTTTTTTGTGACTCTGTTTACTATTTGCAACAAAACTTTTGAGGATTCTGTGATCACGCCCCAATATCTTAGCAATTTCAAGAGTGCTGCATCCCTCTGTAAGATTTAACAATTTTTGACTTTGCAGAGTCAGTTGAATCTATTTTTTGGCCCATTTTACCTGAAGAAAACCCATCTGCCTAATAATTCTGCACAACTTGATAAAGGGTCTTGTATCGGTAGGCCCCACCCCCCTCAATACACATCACCTGATCTCCATCTTCCAATAAGCATTCAAGTTTATACAGGTGGAGTTGGAAAATCTGCATAAAAATGGTAATATGGTCAAAATACTTGCCTAATAATTCTGCACACAGTGTAATTATGTGTCCATTAGTGATTTTGCTCTCAATAGCAGCACGGACCAATAATAGTATTATTCAACTCTATATTCAACTAATATAGATGAAATAAAAAAAACAAGTAGCACTCTGGAAAGTGTGGATCCAGGTCTCTGAGCACAGACTCAATCCTCCAATAATATAGAAAAAGGCAGCACTCCTCAGTATGAGAGGTCCTTTACCCATATCTGAGCAACCTCTCCGCTCTAAACACATGAACCATATACAAAAATGATCTACTTTGGGTGCAGAAAGTCCTAGAGACCTGTTGAAGTTAACCCCTTAAAGATATATGTTGTTTGTATATGCAATCTCCCTGCCTTT
Organism: Phyllobates terribilis; assembly: GCF_046119375.1. Taxonomy (NCBI): domain Eukaryota; kingdom Metazoa; phylum Chordata; class Amphibia; order Anura; family Dendrobatidae; genus Phyllobates; species Phyllobates terribilis. The sequence continues at coordinate 152,170,850 of NW_027362762.1, forward strand.
GATGCAGGCTCGCAAGCTGAGCCCGCACCTTTGCCGGAAGCTGATGGCTGTAATATTCAGCAATCATCTGCCTGTAATGTCCGCAGTTGGAGCGAAGTTCTACCCGCAACTTTTAACCTGTCAGGTGCCACTGTCAATTTGTGCCAGCCGGAAATTACTGCACGCCGGCAGGTTGGCGCGCTGTTCTATATGCCCATCAGTGCAGGTTGCCATGATGGCCAGGGGTCTGCTGAAGGCCCCTGTGCCTGTCATAGCAGTACACCTAGGAAAGCCAGCCTATGGCTGGCGTTCATAGGAGACCATGATTTTTGCTATAAATAGCAATACTATTGATGATCGCATGGTTTAAGTCTCCTAAGGGGACTAACAAATATAGTAAAAAGCAAAAAAAAAGTTTTAAAATATGACAAAACGATATATAAAAGTTCACATCACCTCCCTTTTTCTCCATTAAAAATTAAGAAATAAATAAATAAAAAAAAAACTACACATTTGATATCGCTTTGTTCATAAAAGTCTGTTCTATCAAAATATAAAATAAATTCATTGTATTGGTAAATGGTGATAAAAAATCAAGACATCAGAATTGCATTTTTTCAGCTGCCACAACAACACAAAAAAATGTAATAAATGTAATCAAAACATCGTATCTACCCCCAAAATGTTATCAATAAAAATATCAGCTCAGGATGAAAAGAAATGACCATCCATCATACAGCTCCATATCCCCAAAATTGAAAATGTTACAGCTCTCGGAAACAAGCTAATTTTTTTTGTTTACAAATTTCTGAAGGTTTTTTTTTACCAATGAAATAAAACAAAAACTATGCATGTTCGATATCAGCATAATCGTACTGACCTGGGGAATCATATTGCCAGGTCATTTATACCGTAAAATGAATGCTGTAAATAATAAAAATAATAAAATATATTGTAAATAATAAAAAATAAATTGCTGAATTGCGCTTTTGTTACTATTTGGCCACACTTGGAATTATTTTCCCGCTTTCCAGTGCATCACATGATAATATGGATGGTGTCAATCAAAAGTGCAACTTGTCCACCCCTCAAAAAACAAGCCCTCACATGGCTATGTTGAAGGAAAACTAAAAAAGTTATGGCTCTTGGAATAAGGAGAGGAAAAAACAAAAAGCGCAAAAACAAAAAAATTGCCCAGTCCTTAAGAGGTTAATATAGCTACTGTTCAGCTTACTATCCAGATGAGGCTCTTACTGACTTTTCAATGGGGCCCAATAAATACATTACGCCCTTGCTTCTGATTACACTTAGTAAACCTAGCACACAGACTAATAAAGCCCTTTTGCAAATTAAATTGTACCCTTTGTTTTTCATTCTCTGGGTTCAGATAATAGGATTGCTTCTAGCCATTGCAAGAAATTGCATAGCTTGTATTTGTAGTTTCTCCATTTTCTGAAAATAGCACATAAGTAGATAAGACCAGAATAGGACACTAAAGTAGGTTGGAAGATCTGAAAATCCTTGCACATTCAGGATACTGGTCTACAAGCCAATACTGCGGTTGTGTCACAAAGGTGACCCAATGGCTACTATGTTATGGAGATGATGTTCAGTTACTGATTGTTTTATTGCTTTATATGTGGTTCGTTGGAGAAGAGACAATGTAGTGTATACTGTAGTGCTGTCTGTACTGGAAATACAAGCGTTTCAGTTATTACATAACTTTCTAGCAAAATTGTGACACAGTGAAGACTTGGCTAAGGAGGATGCAAGTGTGCTTGTTCTAGGAACAATGTGTGGCACAGAGAAATACAGTAGTTACAGAAAAAGTCCAGTGAAAGCAAGTTATCCTCTATCCGCAGAATAGGTAATAACCTCCTGATCAATGGGTTTCCCATTGCTGGGATCCGAACCAGTAGATAGAAAGAGGAATTTTTATCCCCTATGGGGAACTTTCGTCCTTGTAACAAAATGGGTGACAGGTCAGGCGCTCGAACACCGCTCCACTTATTCTCTATGAGACTGTTAGAAAAAGCTCAGCTCAGGGCTTGGCAGCCGATAGGGCAGGGGTGGACATATCATTGGTGCAACCTTTGCAGTCGTATAGGGGCCCAAGAGGTAAGGGGGTCCATTTCTACCTCTAAAGCAGGTGCAATTTTGCAGTTTTAAGAACTCTTGGGCTGCAAAGGGCCAATATATTGTTCTTGCACAGGTGCCCTTTTCTGTCTTTGTCCACCATAGGGAATGACTGGAGCAGCAGGTGAGCATCTGCTACATTCTAACAGGGATAAAAGTTCCCCATTCTACCCACCGGTGCGGGTTCCAGCAGTCGGACCCCCAGTGATCAACAAGTTATTAGCTATCCTGTAGATAGGTAATAAATTGTTTTCACTAGACAACCAACCCCTTTGAGTCTGATCCAGTTATTCCTAATGGGCATCTAATGCCCCTGCAGGTAACAATGGCGGGAGAGTAATATGTTATTATTGAACTCCATGTATAACAATATACACTGAGCTCTTCGGCTCCCTCTAGTGACAGATGCTGGTGTCCGGAATGTTATTAGTTAGGGCAAACCAGTTAGGTGTAGCCATCTGTGGGGGCTGATGAGTGCTATATTGGATGGTAAGCGAACACAATGTCTATCAAATGCATTTGAAGCTTTGTTTTGGAAAACCAGAGCTTTGACTGGTGTATAAAAATGTACTTTGCATCCATTTAAAAAAACAAAATGTGGTTCCAGGGCAAACATTCACTTTAAAGGGTTATCCCAGAGTTTCAAGTTATCTCCAATCCACAGAATAGTGGTTAAATTACTGATCACAGGGGATCTGACATACGGGACCTCCAACGATCACGAGAAAGGGCTGTGTCCCAATTATTGTGTATGGGACTGCAGGAATAAGCAAACAAAATGCTGTACTCAGATTTTTGAGACAATTCCATAGACAACATATGGATAGGGGATAATGTACAATGCTGGGAACAACCCTTTAAGTAATTGTTATTTTTATTCTGTCCAGATTTAGCTCAAAATAGCAGCACATTTGGCTCTCACATCTGTGTGCCGTGTATAAAATCACCCGTACATGCGCTGCAGTTCTAGCAGGTTATGTCCAAGTAAAAGCAACCAAAAGTACCATAAGTCAACTCAATGTAGCTTCACGGTGCTGGAAATTGAACATCTACTCAAACATAAACTGTGCAGATAGGGATTTTGTATTTTTTATTTTATTGCTTTCTTTAGAGCAGATATGTCACAGTCACCAACGTATGCATCATTGTACAATATGAGGATTGTGTCATACATGAGAGAAATTTGCTGTAATTTTACTTATTTCAAATTTACCAGCAATGTCAGAACTGTCCGCAAAAATGTTGGTAGTTAGCTGATAAATAATAATCATACACTACAGCGGTAACTTTTTACTCCTGCATTGTACAGGAGTACATTGTATACTTCTGCCATACCACTGCTGGGTCTATGTACCAATAGTGATTTTTATATAACCGTCTTATTATACTGGTGCATTCAGCTGTTCAGTAGCTATGTTCACATCTGCATTATTAGACTATATTCACATCTGCATTATTAGACTATATTCACATCTGCATTATTAGATTATATTCACATCTGCATTATAAGGCTATGCTCACATCTGCATTATATGGCTATGGTCACATCTGCATTATAAGGCTATGCTCACATCTGCATTATAAGGCTATGGTCACATCTCTATTATAAGGCTATGTTCACATCTGCATTATTAGACTATATTCACATCTGCATTATAAGGCTATGCTCACATCTGTATTATAAGGCTATGGTCACATCTGCATTATAAGGCTATGCTCACATCTGCATTATAAGGCTATGGTCACATCTGCATTATAAGGCTATGCTCACATCTGCATTATAAGGCTATGCTCACATCTGCATTATAAGGCTATGGTCACATCTGTATTATATGGCTATGGTCACATCTGCATTATAAGGCTATGCTCACTTCTGCATTAAAAGGCTATGCTCACATCTGCATTATATGGCTATGGTCACATCTGCATTATAAGGCTATGCTCACTTCTGCATTAAAAGGCTATGCTTACATCTGCATTATAAGGCTATGGTCACATCTCTATTATAAGGCTATGTTCAAATCTGCATTATAAGGCTATTCTCACATCTGCATTACTAGGCCATGGTCACATCTGCATTATAAGACTATGCTCACATCTCTATTATAAGGCTATGCTCACATCTGCATCATTAGACTATGGTTACATCTGCATTATCATGCTATGGCCACATCTGTATTATAAGGCTATGGTCACATCTGCATTATAAGACTATGGTCACATCTGTATTATAAGGCTATGCTCACATCTCTCTTATAAGGCTATGCTCACATCTGTGTTATAAGGCTACGTTCACATCTGTATTATAAGGATATGTTCACATCCGTATTATAAGGTTATGCTCACATCTATAGTATAAGGCTATGCTCACATCTGCATTATATGGCTATTCTCACATCTGCATTATCAGGCTATGGTCACATCTGTATTATAAGGCTAAGGTCACATCTGTATTATAAGGCTATGGTCACATCTGCATTATAAGGCTATGTTCACATCTGCATTATGGCTATGCTCACATCTGCATTATAAGGCTATGCTCATATCTGCATTATAAGGCTATGCTCACATCTCCATTACTAGGCTATGGTCACATCTGCATTATAAGGCAATGGTCACATCTGTATTATAAGGCTATGGTCACATGTGCATTGTAAGGCTATGTTCATATCTGTATTATGGCTATGCTCACATCTGCATTATGGCTATGCTCACATCTGCATTATGGCTATGCTCACATCTGCATTATAAGGTTATGCTCACATCTGCATTATTAGACTAGGGTTACATCTGCATTATAAGGCTATGGTCACATCTGTATTATGAGGCTATGCTCACATCTGCATTATCATGCTATGGCCACATCTGCATTATAAGGCTATGCTCACATCTGCATTATCAGGCTATAGGGTATATGATGTGCTGTTAAGATCCTAAATACGACAGATATGGCACACTGTCATGTCCCCCAATATTGCCCTGTAGCACAGGTGTAAACTAAGGCTATGTTCACATCTGCATTATACGGCTATGTTCACATCTGCATTATATAGCTATGCTCACATCTGTATTATACAGCTATGGTCACATCTGCATTATAAGGCTATGTTCACATCTGCATTATGGCTATGCTCACATCTGTATTATGGCTATGCTCACATCTGCATTACTAGGCTATTGTCACATCTGCATTTTAAGACTATGTTCACATCTGCATTATATGGCTGTGCTCACATCTGTATTATAAGGCTATGCTCACATCTCCATTATCATGCTATGGCCACATCTGTATTATAAGGCTATGGTCACATCTCTATTATAAGGCTATGGTCACATCTGCATTACTAGGCTATGCTCACATCTGCATTATAAGGCTATGGTCACATCTGCATTATTAGACTATGTTCACATCTCCATTATGACTATGCTCACATCTGCATTACTAGGCTATGCTCACATCTCCATTACCAGGCTATGGTTACATCTGTATTACAAGGCTATGCTCACACCTGCATTATTAGGCTATGCTCACATCTGCATTATAAGGCTATGCTCACATGGGCATTATAAGGCTATGTTCACATAGGCATTATAAGGCTATGGTCACATCTGCATTATTAGACTATGTTCACATCTCCATTATGACTATGCTCACATCTGCATTATTAGGCTATGCTCACATCTCCATAACTAGGCTATGGTTACATCTGTATTATAAGGCTATGGTCACATCAGCATTATTAGACTATGTTCACATCTCCATTATGACTATGCTCACATCTGCATTATTAGGCTATGCTCACATCTCCATTACTAGGCTATAGTTACATCTGTATTATAAGCCTATGGTTACATCTGTATTATAAGGCTATGGTCACACCTGTATTATAAGGCTATGCTCACTTCTGTATTATAAGGCTATAGTCACATCTGTATTATAAGGCTGTGGTCACATCTGTATTATAAGGCTATGATCACATCTGCATTATAAGGCTATGCTCACATCTGCATTATGACTATGCTCACATCTACATTATTATTATATGCTCACATCTGCATTATAAGGCAATGCTCACATCTGCATTATAAGGCTATGTTCACATCGGCATTATAAGGCTATGGTCACATCTGCATTATTAGACTATGTTCACATCTGCATTATAAGGCTATGCTCACATCTGCATTATTAGGCTATGGTCACATCTGTATTATAAGGCTGTGGTCACACATGTATTAAAAGGCTATGCTCACATCTGCATTATAAGGCTATGGTCACATCTGCATTATAAGGCTATGGTCACATCTGCATTATCAGGCTATGATCACATCTGCATTATAAGGCTATGGTCACATCTGCATTATAAGGCTATGGTCACATCTGTATTATAAGGCTATTGTCACATCTGTATTATGAGGCTATCCTCACATCTGCATTATAAGGCTATGATCACATCTGCATTACTAGCCTATGGTTACATCTGTATTATAAGGCTATGGTCACATCTGCATTATCAGGCTATGCTCACATCTGCATTATGGCTATGGTCACATCTGTATTATAAGGCTATGGTCACATCTGTATTAGAAGGCTGTGCTCACATCTGCATTATAAGGCTATGGTCACATCTGTATTATAAGGCTATGGTCACATCAGTATTATAAGGCTATGCTCACATCTGCATTATAAGGCTATGGTCACATCTGTATTATAAGGCTATGTTCACTTCCGCATTATATGGCTATGCTCATATCTGCATTATAAGGCTGTGCTCACATCTGCATTATATGGCTATGCTCTCATCTGCATTATAAGGCTATGGTCACATCTGTATTATAAGGCTATGTTCACATCTGCATTATCAGGCTATGCTCACATCTGCATTATAAGGCTATGCTCACATCTGTATTACTTGGCTATGGTCACATCTGCATTTTAAGACTATGGTCACATCAGTATTATAAGGCTATGCTCACATCTGCATTATAAGGCTATGGTCACATCTGTATTATAAGGCTATGCTCACATCTGCATTATAAGGCTATGCTCACATCTGCATTATAAGGCTATGGTCACATCCGCATTATGGCTATGGTCACATCTGCATTATAAGGCTATGCTCACATCTGTATTATAAGGCTATGCTCACATCTGTATTATAAGGCTATGCTCACATCTGTATTATATGGCTATGGTCACATCTGCATTATCAGGCTATGATCACATCTGCATTATCAGGCTATGGTCACATCTGCATTATAAGGCTATGGTCACATCTGTATTATAAGGCTATTGTCACATCTGTATTATGAGGCTATCCTCACATCTGCATTATAAGGCTATGATCACATCTGCATTACTAGCCTATGGTTACATCTGTATTATAAGGCTATGGTCACATCTGCATTATCAGGCTATGCTCACATCTGCATTATGGCTATGCTCACATCTGTATTATAAGGATATGGTCACATCTGTATTAGAAGGCTGTGCTCACATCTGCATTATAAGGCTATAGTCACATCTGTATTATAAGGCTATGGTCACATGAGTATTATAAGGCTATGCTCACATCTGCATTATAAGGCTATGGTCACATCTGTATTATAAGGCTATGCTCACATCTGCATTATAAGGCTATGCTCACATCTGCATTATAAGGCTATGTTCACTTCCGCATTATATGGCTATGCTCATATCTGCATTATAAGGCTGTGCTCACATCTGCATTATATGGCTATGCTCTCATCTGCATTATAAGGCTATGGTCACATCTGTATTATAAGGCTATGTTCACATCTGCATTATCAGGCTATGCTCACATCTGCATTATAAGGCTATGCTCACATCTGTATTACTTGGCTATGGTCACATCTGCATTTTAAGACTATGGTCACATCAGTATTATAAGGCTATGCTCACATCTGCATTATAAGGCTATGGTCACATCTGTATTATAAGGCTATGCTCACATCTGCATTATAAGGCTATGCTCACATCTGCATTATAAGGCTATGGTCACATCCGCATTATGGCTATGGTCACATCTGCATTATAAGGCTATGCTCACATCTGTATTATAAGGCTATGCTCACATCTGTATTATAAGGCTATGCTCACATCTGTATTATAAGGCTATGGTCACATTTGCATTATAAGGCTATGCTCACATCTGCATTATAAGGCTATACTCACACCTGTATTATAAGGCTATGGTCACATCTGTATTATAAGGCTATGCTCACATCTGTATTATAAGGCTATGGTCACATCTGCATTATAAGGCTATACTCACACCTGTATTATAAGGCTATGCTTACATCTGCATTATAAGGCTATGCTCACATCTGTATTATAAGGCTATGATCACACCTGCATTATAAGGCTATGGTCACATCTGTATTATAAGGCTATGTTCACATCTGCATTATAAGGCTATGGTCACATCTGCATTATCAGGCTATAGGGTATATGATGTGCTGTTAAGATGCTAAATACGACAGATTTGGCACACTGTCATGTCCCCCAATATTGCCCTGTAGCACAGGTGTAAACTAAGGCTAAATCTGTTGGAACCAAAATCGGAAGAAAGCCATACAGATGTCATCACATAGCAGCTGCTCCTCTTGTTTTAAAAGTTTCAGGACTATCAGCAAGTGGACTATTGCAGTAAATGTAGGCGTAAACTGTCCCTCGTTTTTTGGCTACATTCACATGACTGTATTTTCTATCCCGTGTGTTGTCCATGGAAAAAGCTGACAATACACAGACAGCACTAGGACCAATGTTATTCAGTAGGGACGTTGAGGTGAACGTTTTTTGTTTTTTTTTATACTGACAAATGTCCATGTAAAAATTATTGTAGCATGCATTAGTTTCTTCCGTATTTTGGATGAGACTCGTTCATTCAAGTCTATGGGTGCACAAAAATAATCGGATGCCATAAGAATCAGCCATATAGCATCCGATTTTTATGGATATTATTATTATTATTATTATTATTAACATAGGAAACTGTATTTGGTCTTGTACACTTAAGTCACTGCTGGTGTATAAAAAAGGAAACCAAATGGGTGACTGACAATACAAATGAAAAAAATGTCTGTTTTCTCTGGATGAAAGCGAGACAATATTTGTAGATGTTTGTGTGAACTTAGCCTTTCTGACATTTTCAGTGTTAAGGTCATTTATGCAATTATGCTGATATCAACAGAAAGGTAATCAGACATCAAGATGGCTATTGCACTTGTGGCTTACTTACCCAGGGTGTGCACCAAACCTTTTAAATCACTTGAAGAAGAGTATGGGGGGCACAAACTTCTTGCCAGTGTGAGGCTGTACTAATACCACTGTGCTTTGCATTATTGCTTTACCAGCTGTTTGGTCTTTCAATGTCCAGAGTCAAGAAAACACAATGCACTGACGCCATGGTCTTACCTGAAGTTCTCCTGACTTGACCGTTCATAGTGTGACATATGGAAATTGGTGGAGTCCAACCTGTTGATAGATAATTATGATGTTTCTTGATATGAAGCGTGTCTCATCAGTCAGCTGTCTTCGGCAAGGTCTACTCCTGTGCGCTGTCTACTAAATTTGGCCATTTGAGGTTCTCCTGTCCCATCCTATAAGTTTTCCACTCTTTTCTTACTTATTTCAATATCCTGAGTCTAAAAGACCCGTCATCTAACACTAAACCCAATAGTCACAGCCTCATGTCTTAGTCTCTGCCACTTGTGCCCCCTCACATTGCCATACGCCCCTTTCCCTTTCTTACCTCCTAGTCCCCATCCTGTCCTATCACTGGAAGTGGCCTCGGCACATAGTCTTACCCTGTTTATCCACACTTGCTGCTGCTAAACCACAAACTTGAGACAGTGGCATCCTCTCCCCACCCTCTTTTCCCCACCCTTCTGATCGCAGCTACCTCCTTTGCTGTAACTGAGGGCTATGGGTAAAGATTAGGGACAGTTGTTAAAGTCAGATAAAAAAGAGCTTGTATATTAGCTCTTCTATGTAATTCATAGCAACAGAAATGCTTCAAATTATTAACTTTATTTGACCAGTATTCAGGCATTGTCCTAATGGGTTACACTAAATAGTGATGGATAAAAGTTATATTTCACTGACATTCTGCAGCAATGGTCCCCAACCTTTCTGACCTTGAGAGCCACATTCAGCTCTGAGGGGGTCAGAAACCACATCCAGCTCACACTGAGGCAGTATATCACAATAACTCCACTCTCGCATCAAGCACTCCCACCGATACTTAAATTATTTCTTAACCTGCAAGGAGAGTATATGTGCATACAGATCTGCTCTTCTGTGCGGGGCTACTCACAAAAATCACCATTTAGTGAGTTGCTCTTCATAGCGTTTGCTAGTCCTGCTGCTAATGCACCAAGCTGGCAGACAGCCGCGAGCCACAATTCATGGGACCACGAGCCACATGTAGCTGTTCTAGAGCATGATCATGAAAACTAGACCCAGTGGCATTTTAATCCAGTCCAAATCTATAACATACTTTTTTATAGTAAGCTTTCTAATGTTAAAGGGGCATTCCGGTAGGTAGAAGTTATCACCAATCCACAGAATAAATGATACCTTAAAGACCAGCAGGATACCACTAGGGCCTCACTGATTGCTAGAAAGGGGTAGTTTTATCCCTGTTAGAATGGAATGGCAGTCCGCATGCTCAACCACCTCTCCTTTTATTTCCTAAGGAACTGACGAAGAAATCCAAGTAGAGTGCTTCAGCGGTTGCATAGAGAATGAATAGAGTGGTGATCGAGCATGCACACCGCCACTCTGCTGTATTAAGGATAAAGCAGCATGTACCAGCAGTCAGGCCTCCACTGATCTACATGTTATCACTTATCCTGTGGAAAAATAATAGCTTGCACCTAACGGAATCCTCCTTTAATTAATACATTTTATTAAATGATGAGAACAGAATCTTGGATCTCTAAATGAATGTTGGCTGAAACCTCCTATTTTGGAAGAACCAGAAGACCATCTAATGTGCATGATGGTACCCAATACTCACTACTGATCCATTCAGACAAGTGATTATGAGTGACCAATGCTCCATTAACTGTTTATAGGAGTGTTGGTCGCACATGCTCACTAATGCTTCATTCACATGGGAGACTTTGAACCTCCATTCTGAAAATCCAGAACCCCACCCCCCAACTATTATACAGTTTCATGTATTCTTTGGTTAAATAATAAAGGTTGCTTATGGGACAACCCCTCTAAGGATAATAAAATGCCTCCAAAGCTGTCAGACAGTGGTTTTATCTCTTCTCTATGTTGAGAACACATGCAAGTTCTGGGAGCCAGATGTACATGTGTATGAGGGACTAGGGTACTATAGCTCCCTGAAGTGTATGGCCAGATTAACCATATAACTCTTATCTGAGCACCCTCAGTAAACTTCACACTGGTCACAGAAAACTAGCAGAATTCTCCATTTAGCTTTAGATGTGTGTAGAGAAGAAAATATCTTATACCCTTAATTAGGTACAAGACATCTGCATCATTATCTGTGGTGTGTAAAAATGGCCAGTGTATTATTACGGTTTTAATATTACAGATTTTATGTTTTGTTCCTTATAGCCTACTAGATGGTGGCCCGATTCAAACGCATCGGGTATTCTAGAATATGTATGTGGTACACTGGGCGCAATCAGCAGAGCAGTGTTTAAATTTGGTTCCAATATCGCTGATTGGTCGCGGCCGGCGGGTGCGACCAATCAGCACAGCGGTTTTTACATTTGGCGCCAATATCGCTGATTGGTCGCGGCCGGCGGGCGCGACCAATGAGCACAGCGGTTTTTAAATTTGGCGCCAACATCGCTGATTGGTCGTGGCCGGCGGCCGCGACCAATGAGCACAGCGGTTTTTAAATTTGGTGCCAATATCGCTGATTGGTCGCGGCTGGCGGGCGCGACCAATGAGCACAGCGGTTTTTAAATTTGGCGCCAATATCGCTGATTGGTCGTGGCCGGCGGTAGCCACATGTTTAAATTTGTCGCCAAAATTGCTGATTGGTCACGTTCGGTGGCTGAGACCAATCAGCAGAGCGGTGTTTAAACTTGGCGCCAATCTCGCTGATTGGTCACGGGCGGCGGCCGCGACCTATCAGCGAACCGTATTACTGAGGACCGGGCAGCGGCGCCGTCCCTCCCTTCACACTTGCCGTCGGGAGATCAGCGGCCCAAGCCGCTGATCTCCCGACAGTAGCCGCATGGGGATCAGCGGCGCCGCAGGTCGGGGTACTTATGCTGCCATTGCCGCTCATCTCCCGGCTGCATCGCCGCTGACCTCCGTGCAGCAGATGAGCCGCTAACGGCCGCCATCTTTTTCTGAAATCCCGCGTCGCTGATTGGCTGCGGCTGGACCAATCAGCGACCAGGGATTTCCTGGACAGACGGACAGACAGACAGACAGACAGACATACAGACGGGATAAGACGATTATATATATTAGATGCCGCTCACTGGAGTGCTCAAAAATGGTTTAGGTCTGAAGAATTCTCTATACAGTCCTCGATTTATAACTAAAAGGTCTCATGCACTTGTCCATGTGGTAAAGATCTAAAATACCGCACAGTTGTCCGTGCGCCCATACCATACCTCTAGTTTCATCAATTTTCTAGAGTAAAAGCTTTGATGAATCTCAAGTCTTTTGCACTGGATCCTGAATAGGTTTAGGTGCAGTTCAGCTCTTGTTATCCATTTATTGCGTTCAGCGTGTTTTTCCTAAAGGATTACAGTTGGCCCTACATATAAGGCAGCTGTCCAATGTTTGATTATTTGGACACCATCTTCCTAATTTCACCAGAAACATGCATATTCACTACACCCAATTATAGAATAAGAAAATGTGTAGGTTCAGCTTTTGTGACCACGAATAACGTACACAATGTAAAGTCTGTAAAGGCTATCGGACCTTAAGGCTACTTCAGACAGACTTGGCTCTAGCAACTTCATCAAGCAGATACCAAAGGAACCCTGGCCTTCACCCTTTGACTCCTATATGGGATCTGGACTAACAGAGCCTTCTGGGTTGCGTCAATGGAAAAATTGCTGGCTGGGAGAGAAAACCAGAGGCAAGAGTATTCTAACTAGCCAAGTCAGTAACTTCAGGGACAGAATCAGGAGATGAAACCATAGTCAGAGAAATAACTGGGTTCACATACCAGATGATCAGTCAAGGTCAAGATCAGGGGGTATAACACAGTATGCTGGGAGGTTAAGTAGAGAGTGGTACTACCACATTGCCAATAGCAAGGAGCTGATTACACCTGCTGGACAACACACACACCTATTAATTTTGCTGAGCAGCACCGGAGGTACCAGCTAGACTAATCCCTAGCATTGGCCATGATGTCTCCTCCAGCACCACTTGCAGAGTGAATATGGCGGCACTGGGTGACTGATGCAGACTTCGCTGGAGCAGGTCCAGTTGGAGATGGGACACACAGAAATAATGAAGAAAGGAAAAATTACACAAAATGCAAGAACTACTTTCATCTGGTACGAAGGATGTCTACCTAACTACTGGAATATTTCAGTGTGGTGCAGCAACAGGCACACTTGTTTCACCACCTAATATTTGTAATTTCCTAGTCTTACATAAGATCAGTACCTAAAATCTTACTATTCTAGAGGAGCTACTGGTTACATCCCAATTCTTCTTGTAAAAGCAGCTTTCTATAATTTAAAACTAATTAATCCATTGCCCGTTGTTACCATGTGTTCATCACTCAGACCATTCCTTTTCATGTTCCCGTGCCTCCCGAATGCATCAGGAATTCATTTTTTTATCACAGGAGTAGAAAACTGGAATTTAAGCAAATTTTAAAAAAATTATGACACCGATGTCATGTAATGGTCCCAATTGAGTTATAACGTGGTTGCTTGGTTCCGTCATGCTGTAATTTAACTGGAAAATACTGTATAACTCGGCGTTCTGTACTATTTTTCTTCCAAATGCTAAAGAATCAGTAATGGATGTTGCTATGAAGAAAACCAAACATATACAATATCTGTAGTCACTAGTAGGTACGGTATTCTGTGCTGCTCAGTGGACACTCTCATTATACAAAACAGGAAGCAGTATGAGGGGGCCTGCGGCATTTTGAGAACAGCGTACATTTAAAATCCGGCCAGGGACCATTACGCGGGGGTGACTAGTCCAAGAAGCCTGTGCCTTCTCTCGGCCTCACTTGAGTGACAGGTCTCTCTCTATGTGTGTGTATAGGGAAAGACATGTCACTCAAGGGGACCAGAGAGGGTAGAAGCCAGCAAGGACTTGCTTTTTGGACCTGTCACCTGAGCAGAATGGTCCGTAGCCAGCTTATAAATCTATATTTTCTTTGAAACGCCGCAAAACTTCATAGTAAAATTTACCTGACTGAAATTGCAAAGTGCTGGTAAAAACAAACAACTTAGCAATGTACCTTATTAAAAATCTTCTCCATTCTGAAAACCGGAGGGATTTTTAATTTTATAGTTTACAGCTTGTTCCTTAGGTTACTGGCCACCATGCAGCCTCAGAGTGACCGGATACCTAGGCAGAAAGTGTGCTCTGCTTGCTGGCTTTATGCTTTAGAGCAGTGGTCCCCAACCTTTCTTGCCCTAAGAGCAATATTCAATTCTGACTGATGGTCGTGAGTCAGATCCAGAGATATCCGGGTAATGACACCTAGTTCCCTCAACCCCTTGCAGTAGCCAGCAGTTAGCTCTGTCAGCAGCATTGGTAAGAGCTCAGTTTGGAGCAGGAGCGTAGCCATGTTGTTGGTCTAATTTATTGATCTTCAGGAATGCACTGCTCCCAGTAACCAAGAAGCCGGGAGGTGGCATTAGAATACTCCTTAAAGCTACCTTCCTACAATGAGCTTTAGGTGAGTTTTTGATGTTGCAGATTTTCTGCACCCATTAAGTAAAATAGGCTTCTTGCATTTTTTGTGAAACTACGCAGCATAAAAAAAACTCACCAAAAACTCATCAGGGGAATGTAGCCTTAAGGTCGCAACTGTTTCATTGTAAATAACTTCTTAAAGAAGTTGTCCACTACTTGGACAACTCTTTGTCATACTCCACTCTTTACACCGATAAAATAAAATAAAAAAAGCTTATACTCACCTCCCGTGGCGCCGTTCCCACGATGTCGGCACTCGCCGGGGCTCCCATGCTGTTGTTGTGACACATGAGCCTGGTGCCCAATCAGCACTGGTGTCACTGTCTCCGCCTCCTGTTGAATTGAAAATGAAGAGGAAGTCATAGATCAGCTGCAGCCCGGACTTCCTATTCATGTTCAATTTGTCCAAAAGCGGGGACAGTGACGCAACAACAGCACAGGAGCACCGGGACTGTGACTGTCGACACCGCTGGAACAGCGCCAGAACGGGAGGTGAGTATAAGCTTTTTTAACTTTATCGGGGCCAAACATTTAGATCAAGAAAGGGTTGTCCTAGTAGTGGACAACCCCTTTGATAATAAAGCTGTTGTAAAACAGTGAAGATGGTAAAAGGTCTCAATATAAAAATATATTGAACCCATAATATTTATTTATTTTTTGGGGATTATTTTTTTAATTTTTTTTTATATTTTTACAATATTTTTTTTCACTTTTCTACTTTTTTTTTACTCTTACGCATTGTCCCACTATGGGACTTTCACTTTTTGCAGCCTGATGGCTGTATAGCATAGAGAGCAGCAGCTCCCTATGCCATGCAGCCTGTCAGCGCTGCACACAGGGGAGACATTACTTTGGTCATGTACTGCGCATGACCAAAGTAACATCCTGCCTCCTGGTGACCCGGATGTTGTCATGACGACATCGGGTCATCATGACAACATCCGGGATCCGCGGCAGACAGCGTTGAATGCCGGCAGGAGAGGTGAGTATAGCAATCACCTCCCCCCTGCCACCGCAATGCTGCCATCGCCTTCGATGGCAGCATTGCGGGGATTAATGTGCAGGGAGCGGAGCGGGACAACTCCCTGCACATAGCACTGGGTGTCAGCTGTGACAATCCGCTGACACTTCGCGGCGATCGCCCCGCACCGCTTGTGTGCGGGCGCAACCGCCGCACGCGTAATAGTACGTAGCTGGTCCATAAGTCCCAGTGCGCAGCTACGTACTATTGCTGACGAGGTCGGAAAGGGGTTAAAGGAGTTTTCCCATGAACAAAAGTTAATTTTATTCACTAGATCTTGGCATGAAAATAATGTTCACAATAGGAAGTGATTAAAAATAATGTTTTTGTGCTGAGATAATATTATAAATATTCCCTTGCTGTGTACTGTGTAATGGCTGTGTGTCACCGAACAGGGACATGGTCTGATCATACTACAGCTCCTGGACAGGGGAGGAAACAAAAGAGTATACAAACATTACAGCAGGGGATCACAGCTGATTCTTTTTGTGGGGAAAAACATTTCCCTTCTTGTTTTTAAACAATGTTTTACCTCACAGAATCAGCTGTGATCCCGTGCTGTAATGTCTGTATATTATTTTGCTTCCTCCCCTGCCCAGGAGATGTGGTATGATCAGACCATGTTCCTGTACGGTCAGACACAGCCATTACACAGTACACAGCAGGGGCACATTTCTAAGATTATCTCAGCACAGAGACATTTTTTTAAACACATACAATTGTGGAACTTATTTTTATACCAAGGTCTAATAACTAAAATGAACTTTTGTTTGTGGGAAAAACCCTTTAAGAGCTGACTATATTGATCCACTGGGTTAACATGGTGGTTTGCCTCTTCGTTTGGTTTCTATACATCAAAATATTCTCTTGATGTACAGTACAGACCAAAAGTTTGGACACACCTTCTCATTTAAAGATTTTTCTGCATTTTCATGACTATGAAAATTGTACATTCACACTGAAGGCATCAAAACTATGAATTAACACATGTGGAATTATATACTTAACAAAAAAGTGTGAAACAAGTGAAAATATGTCTTATATTCTAGGTTCTTCAAAGTAGCCACCTTTTGCTTTGATGACTGCTTTGCACACTCTTGCCATTCTCTTGATGAGCTTCAAGAGGTAGTCACCGGAAATGGTCTTCCAACAATCTTGAAGGAGTTCCCAGAGATGCTTAGCACTTGTTGGCCCTTTTGCCTTCACTCTGCGGTCCACCTCACCCCAAACCATCTCGATTGGGTTCAGGTCTGGTGACTGTGGAGGCCAGGTCATCTGGCGTAGCACCACATCACTCTCCTTCTTGGTCAAATAGCCCTTACACAGCCTGGAGGTGTGTTTGGGGTCATTGTCCTCTTGAAAAATAAATGATGGTCCAACTAAACGCAAACCGGATGGAATAGCATGCCGCTGCAAGATGCTGTGGTAGCCATGCTGGTTCAGTATGCCTTCAATTTTGAATAAATCCCCAACAGTGTCACCAGCAAAGCAAGCCTACACCATCTCACCTCCTCCTCCATGCTTCACGGTGGGAACCAGGCATGTAGAGTCCATCCGTTCACCTTTTCTGCGTCGCACAAAGACACGGTGGTTGGAACCAAAGATCTCAAATTTGGACTCATCAGACCAAAGCACAGATTTCCACTGGTCTAATGTCCATTCCTTGTGTTCTTTATCCCAAACAAGTCTCTTCTGCTTGTTGCCTGTCCTTATCAGTGGTTTCCTAGCAGCTATTTTACCATGAAGGCCTGCTGCACAAAGTCTCCTCTTAACAGTTGTTGAAGAGATGTGTCTGCTGGTAGAACTCTGTGTGGCATTGACCTGGTCTCTAATCTGAGCTGCTGTTAACCTGCGATTTCTGAGGTTGGTGACTCGGATAAACTTATCCTCAGAAGCAGAGGTGACTCTTGGTGTTCCTTTCCTGGGGCGGTCCTCATGTGAGCCAGTTTCTTTGTAGCGCTTGATGGTTTTTGCAACTGCACTTGGCGACACTTTCAAAGTTTTCCCAATTATTCGCACTGACTGACCTTCATTTCTTAAAGTAATGATGGCCACTCGTTTTTTCTTTACTTAGCTGCTTTTGTCTTGCCATAATACAAATTCTAACAGTCTATTCAGTAGGACTATCAGCTGTGTATCCACCAGACTTCTGCACAACACAACTGATGGTCCCAACCCCATTTACAGTGGTGGCCAAAAGTATTGGCACCCCTGCAATTCTGTCAGATAATACTCAGTTTCTTCCTGAAAATGATTGCAATCACAAATTCTTTGGTATTATTATCTTAATTTAATTTGCTTGCAAGGAAAAAACACAAAAGAGAATGAAGCAAAAATCAAATCATTGATAATTTCACACAAAACTCCAAAAATGGGCCAGACAAAAGTATTGGCACCCTCAGCCTAATACTTGGTTGCACAGCCTTTAGCCAAAATAACTGCGAACAACCGCTTCCGGAAACCATCAATGAGTTTCTTACAATACTCTTGTGGAATTGTAGACCATTCTTCTTTGGCAAACTGCTCCAGGTCCCTGATATTTGTAGGGTGCCTTCTCCAAACTGCCATTTTGAGATCTCTCCACATGTGTTCTATGGGATACAGGTCTGGACTCATTGCTGGTCACCTTAGAAGTCTCCAGTGCTTTCTCTCAAACCATTTTATAGTGCTTTTGGAAGTGTGTTTTGAGTCATTGTCCTGCTGGAAGACCCATGACCTCTGAGGGAGACCCAGATTTCTCACACTGGGCCCTACATTATGCTGCAAAATTTGTTGGTAGTCTTCAGACTTCATAATGCCATGCACACGGTCAAGCAGTCCAGTGCCAGAGGTAGCAAAGCAACCCCAAAACATCAGGGAACCTCCACCATGTTTGACTGTAGGGACCGTGTTCTTTTCTTTGAATGCCTCTTTTTTTTTTCCTGTACACTCTATGTTGATGCTTTTTCCCAAAAAGCTCTACTTTTGTCTCATCTGACCAGAGAACATTCTTCCAAAACGTTTTAGGCTTTGTCAGGTAAGTTTTGGCAAACTCCAGCCTGGCTTTTTTATGTCTCGGGTTAAGAAGTGGGGTCTTCCTCAGTATCCTACCATACAATTCCTTTTCATTTAGACGCCGACGGATAGTACGGGTTGACACTGTTGTACCCTCGGACTGCAAGGCAGCTTGATCTTGTTTGGATGTTAGTCGAGGTTCTTTATCCACCATCCGCACAATCTTGCGTTGAAATCTCTCATCAATTTTTCTTTTCCGTCCACATCTAGGGAGTTTAGCCACAGTGCCATGGGCTTTAAACTTCTTGATGACACTGCGCACGGAAGACACAGGAACATTCAGGTCTTTGGAGATGGACTTGTAGCCTTGAGATTGCTCATGCTTCCTCACAATTTGGTTTCTCAAGTCCTCATACAGTTCTTTGGTCTTCTTTCTTTTCTCCATGCTCAATGTGGTACACACAAAGACACAGGACAGAGGTTGAGTCAACTTTAATCCATGTTAACTGGCTGCAAGTGTGATTTAGTTATTGCCAACACCTGTTAGGTGCCACAGGTAAGTTACAGGTGCTGTTAATTACATGAATTAGAGAAGCATCACATGATTTTTCAAACAGTGCCAATACTTTAGTCCACCCCCTTTTTTAGGTTTGGTGTGGAATTGTATCCAATTTGGCTTTAGGACAATTCTTTTTGTGTTTTTTCATTGAAGACAAATTAAATGAAGATAATAATACCAAAGAATTTGTTATTGCAATCATTTTCAGGAAGAAACTGAGTATTATCTGACAGAATTGCAGGGGTGCCAATACTTTTGGCCACCACTGTATAAGGCAAGAAATCCCACTTATTAAACCTGACAGGGCACACCTGTGAAGTGAAAACCATTTCCGGTGACTACCTCTTGAAGCTCATCAAGAGAATGCCAAGAGTGTGCAAAGCAGTCATCAAAGCAAAAGGTGGCTACTTTGAAGAACCTAGAATATCAGACATATTTTCAGTTGTTTCACACTTTTTTGTTAAGTATATAATTCCACATGTGTTAATTCATAGTTTTGATGCTTTCAGTGTTAATGTACAATTTTCACAGTCATGAAAATACAGAAAAATCTTTAAATGCGAAGGTGTGTCCAAACTTTTGGTCTGTACTGTATATGTCTATAGTTCATATAAGGTATTATCAGCCAGATGAAAGCAAAATTATCTTTTTGGGAAATGTTTATGTGAAGTACTTTGCTGTCTGTTGTTAAAAGGGTTGTCAGGCCCCGTTGATTTCGGGAAATGAGCACTGAAGATGATACTGCATATACACATAGGTGCCGACACACATGTACGATTGGCAGGTATTGTGCTCCTGTCCTACTGCATGATACCTGACGATTTTCTGAATGTTTTACTCATGGATATGGCACACAGTAGGTATGCTTTTAGTGTTTTGGATCTGAACCATTATGCTATGGTCTTAATGGACCGTTAGAAACAGTACTCAGGGATTAGCTGCTTCTAATTCAGTATATTAACCTATGGCTTTAGAACTGTCATACGAGTGTCGTTTTCTCACTGCTAGACATAGATAAAGCTACATTATCAGCACGGTTGAAGCCCATTAGTTGGGAGCATGCTTATCTGAGTCTGACGGGAGTCAAGAATTTTACTGTGGGTCTGAATATTAATGTGTCAAACTTTTTGTCACTATATACTTGCATATATATTGGACATGTAGTATGCCAATATACAAAATCCTAAAGATAGAAAATTTATGACAAATAAAGACTAAGATAGTCTGCCGCCTTTCACATGTACTTGTATAATATGTATAATACAATTTAGCCTGCTGATAGAGAATTAGGGGAGCATAGTCCCATTCCTATTCCACCCTGGGAGTATCTATCATTGTGTAATGAGAAGGCTAGCCAGCCAAAGATGATTTATATTTAGCTGAGTGTTGCTTTTTTAACCAATAATGTCACAAAGGAAGATATCATCTTAATTATGCAACTGAGACATCAGCTCCCCCAAGAATCAAAGATCTACTGTTTGGTGCCAGGGTTTCATCATGGAAGGTTCTGTACGTTTCACAGAGCTGGCATCCAGGCTCTTGCGGTATTTACCGCAAGATTCAATAAGATTGAGGCTACGTTCCCACGATCAGCTTTTGGTGAGTTTTTAATGTGGCAGAATTTCAGTACCATTTCTGCCTTTTTAAGTGAGATTTTTTACATGTGTTCTTATTGCGTTTTTTTTTTTGTCTGTTGTTGGTGTGTCATATTTTAAATAAAGCTGCTTTGTTTTTGATACTTCCTAGTATTTGGCTTTGACAAAACTTTATTGATATAATCATGTGCGGATTACATGCGTTTTTGATATGTTTCTGCTGAGGAAACGCACTAAAAACGCATATGCATTTTTTTACCTGTGCATTTTACGCATTTAATTCAAGTCTATTCAAATCTACACATTAAAACTCAGCGTAATCACAAGAGAAATTGACCTGTTACAGATTTCATTTTTTCCTGTATGACTCATAGGCCACCGCAAAAGTCAATACAAGTGGGAGAAATGAGCAGCTGGGTCGGGAGTTGAAGAAGGGAATGGTAAATGGAGGGACACGAGACTTCCTGCTTCTACATAGAGCAGAGAAAAAAGAAGAATAAGCTGGGTAGAAAAGCAAAACGAGCAATTGTAAGTACACAGTGCTATATAATATGACTGCAATATATTAAGAGGATAATAACTTTGATGTGAAAGCTTCTTTAATTTAGGTGTACGATCTGGGGTCCATCAGATTTCCAGGACAGTTGGCAAAGCCTGTACACTTGACAATGAACAGATTTTTATTTTGTAACAACTGTAAACATTTAGTTTTCTTTTTAGTGTGAAGCAAGCAACAAATAGGAAAAAATTAAAGTCAGTACTTTGTAGAGCCTCCTTTTGCAGCAATTACAGCTGCAAGTCACTTTGGATAAGTCTCTATGAGCTTTCCACATCTTGCCACTGGTATTTTTGCCCATTCCTCAAGGTAAAACTGCTCCAGCTCCTTCAAATTAGATGGTTTTCTCTGGTGAACAGCAATCTTTAAGTCTGATGACAGATTCTCAATTGAATTAAGGTCTGGGTTTTGACTAGGCCACGCCAAAACATTTACATGATTCCTCTTAAACCACTCGAGTGTTGATTTAGCAGTATGCTCTGGGTCATTTTCTTGTTGAAAGGTGAACCTCTATCCCAGTCTCAAATCACTGTAAAGAAATGCAAGAGCGCAATAGGGTCTTATCTACGTTAAAAAGTGCTGTTATTTATAAGCAGAACCGCTCACGTTGCGTGGTTGTGTGCTACACAACACTTATAGAGCCTGAGTACCAGATGCAGCAGCTTCCAAAAAAACAGTAAATTTAAATAGCAGGATAGGAAATATTTCTGCGCTCTCTGGAACATGACACAAATGTTGGTAATAGAATTGTAGGTTTATTATCAATGCGTTTCAGAGTCCACTGACATACATCATATGGCTGCCCTGGGAAAGAAGTCAGCGGACTCTGAAATGCGAAAGTATTCACTAGTAAACAGGCAATCCTTGCATGTGTTGTGGCTGTCTAACAGCTGCGAAACATGCAGCCGTGGCTGTTATGTTCTGCTACCAAAGCTAAGGAAAGAGAGGAGATCTGTCCCTACTATAAGACTCAGCTGAATCCCTACGATGTAACAGGGAACCTGATCCTGCGATCAGACCTGCTAAAGTCCTAATCTAGTCTGTACGAAGACCTATAGATGTGGGGAGGGAATCCCTACAAGTACTAAGGACTGGGAGGAATATGGGACACCTCCTAACAGAAATAGTAGCAGACAGACGAACAAACAAAATAGATAGAATATAGAGGTCCGTAGACCAAGCAAACTAACAGAGTTAGATACAGAGCACAGGCTAGCTAGAAAGTAGATATACAATGAAGTCCAGCAAAGCCAGAAGGGCGGAGCAGGATTAAATAGGCCAACAAGGTCATGTGACCAGCAAAGGAAAAAAAAACCTAACAGCAAGGTTCTAACAGTACCCCCCCTTCTAAGAGGATCCTCCGGATCCCCTAGGACCAGGCTTATCAGGAAATCTCCTGTGAAACGCTCTGATAAGTCTGGACGCGGAAACATCATCTGACCTCACCCAAGAGTTATCCTCGGGTCCGAAACCTTTCCAGGCCACAAGATACTGCAAACTACCTCTATACCGTCTAGAGTCAAGGATGCGAGAAATTTCATATTCCCCGTCCTCCACCACCGGAGGAACAGAGGCAGAGGCGTCACCATCCGACACAACAGCTTTTTTTAACAGAGAGACATGAAAGACCGGATTAATTCTCCAGGAGGTAGGAACCTCCAACCTAACAGCAGATTGGTTGACAACCTGAAGCACCTTAAAGGGCCCTACAAACTTGGGACCCAATTTCTTAGAAGGAATCCTCAACCGCAGATTCCTAGAGGACAACCAAACCATGTCACCAACAGCGAACAAAACCTCCTGTCGTTTCCTATCAAAGTAGTCTTTAGATTTTCTGTTGGCCTCCTGAAGATTACCACGCACATCCGTCCAAACTCTTTCCAAATCACCGGAAAAATTCTCCTCCTCAGGCACGGCAGATCCCCACTTGGAGAACGACCCAAACGACGGATGTCTCCCAGAACAACAAAAAAAAGGCGAACAACCAGCAGAAGAAGATGTATGATTGTTCAGAGCAAATTCGGCAAGTGGCAGAAACTCAGACCACCCCTCTTGATTGTCTGCCACAAAACAACGCAAGAACTGCTCAACATCCTGGTTTTTCCTTTCTGTCTGGCCATTAGATTCAGGATGATATCCGGACGAAAACGACAAATGAATTCCCAACCTGTCACAAAAGGCACGCCAAAAACGAGCCACGAACTGAGGACCCCTATCAGAAACAATGTCAGTAGGAACGCCATGAAGTCTGACAATTTCCTTGACAAAGGCCTTAGCGAGAGTTTTAGCGCAGGGCAGTTTGACGAAGGGAACCAAGTGACACATCTTGCTAAAACGGTCCACTATCACCCAGATGACAGTAAAACCCTCAGAGGGGGGAAGGTCAGTTATAAAGTCCATAGCCAAATGTGTCCAAGGAGCACTGGGGACCTCCAAAGGACAAAGCAACCCCGCAGCAGGAGTATGTGAGGACTTAGATCTAGCACATATAGTACATTGACGCACCCACTTAATGACTTCCTTCTGCCATCCAGGCCACCAAAAACTGCGACCCACCAGTCTTTTGGTCTCAGAGATTCCGGGATGACCTGCCAACCGAGATTCGTGACACTCAACAAACAAATCTCTCCTAAAGGTCTCAGGCACAAACAACCTCCCATGAGGAGTGTTAGATGGGGCATTCTCCTGAGCTTTAAGAATCTCATCTTCCAAAACGGAGTCTAAAGCAGCTATCACAACACCTTCTTGTAAAATGTTTTCCTCTTTCTCAGCACCGACTATGGGAGAAAAACTGCGAGACAAGGCATCCGCCTTAACATTCTTAGTACCAGGGATGTAAGTAACGGAGAAATTAAACCGCGAGAAAAACAGTGCCCACCTAGCCTGACGGGCATTCAGGCGCTTGGCAGCATCAAGATATATCAGATTTTTATGATCCGTAAGAACCTGAACGGGAAATTCCGCACCTTCCAAGAAGTGGCGCCAGTGTTCAAATGCGAGTTTAATAGCCAATAATTCCCGATTACCAATATCGTAATTCAGTTCAGTCTCCGAAAATTTTTTTGAAAAAAAGGCACAGGGATGTAATCCATCCCCGTTATCCTGAGACAATACTGCGCCAACCCCCACAGAGGAAGCATCAACCTCAACCAAAAACGGCCTAGTAACATCAGGCTGCATAAGGATGGGAGCAGAGGTGAACCTCTCCTTGAGATACACAAAAGCTTCAATGGCCTCAGAAGACCACTGAACCGCATCAGCACCTTTCCTGGTGAGATCAGTCAGAGGTTTGACAATACTAGAAAAAATTTTTATGAATTTTCTGTAGTAATTGGCGAAACCCAAAAACCTCTGTGTCGATTTCAAACCAATAGGCCTAGGCCATTCCTGCACAGCCTGAACCTTAACCGGATCCATCTCAAAACCTTTGCTGGAGATAATGTAGCCCAAAAAACTAATTCTCTGTACAGCGAACTCACATTTCTCCAGCTTAGCAAAAAGCGAATTGTCCATTAATAACTGTAATACCTCACGCACGCTCCGCCAATGAGACTCCAGATCTGGCGAATAAATCAAAATGTCATCCAAATACACAACCACATTTTTACCGATCAAAGGTCTAAGGATGTCATTAATCAGATTCTGAAAAAATGCAGGAGCATTAGTAAGACCAAAAGGCATAACCAGATTCTCAAAATGACCCACAGGAGTGTTAAAAGCAGTCTTCCATTCATCACCCTCCTTCATGCGCAACAGATTGTATGCCCCCTTAAGGTCAATTTTAGAGAACCACTTGGCCCCCAATAACTGGTTAAACAGATCAGGAATCAATGGCAGTGGGTAAGGATTGCGTACCGTAATTTTGTTGATCTCACGAAAATCCAGACAAGGACGTAAACCGCCGTCCTTTTTTTTTACAAAAAAAAATCCAACCGCCACAGGAGACTTAGAGAGCCTAATGTGACCGGCGGCCAAACTTGTCTGTATGTATTCCTCCAAAGCCTTCCTCTCAGGAATAGTAAGGTTAAATAAACGACTTTTAGGAAGAGTCGCTCCAGGGACAAATTCAATAGAACAATCATAGTCTCTATGGGGAGGCAAAACCTGCGATTCCTTCTCAGAAAAAACTCTCCAAAAATCCTGAATAGGAACAGGCAATTCTCCCCTATCCAAAGCTGCAATACGCCCGTTACAACACTTGTCATAACATTTATGGCTCCAGGATTTAATTTCACTGGTAGACCAATCCAGTACAGGATTGTGAAATTTTAACCAGGGCAAACCCAATATTACTGGAGAAGGCAAGTTATTCAACACTACCAAATCCAATTTCTCATGGTGAACACCATTAATAGTGAGAGGAAATTCACAGACCTTGAGAGTAATATTCTTCAAAGGGGAACCATCCACAGAAACCACAGCAATGGGGGATGACAAAGGTTCAGGTTTTAAATTGAGTTTTTCCACGAATCCCCCATCAATTACATTCAGTGTAGACCCGCAATCAACAAACACCCGAAATTCCATTAATTTTTCCTGAGCAATCGTGGAAGCAGCTAAAAATATACCCTTGGAATTTAAACAGGCAATACGGGCGTGACTGACCATTTTTTTTTCTTTCTTCATACGAAGCTCACAGCCTTTAATCAAATGACCAGATTTTCCGCAATAGAAACACAAGCCTTGCGAAAAACGACGGTCTTTTTCTTGAGAGCGAGGTGCCACCGATCCAATCTCCATCGGTTCACCACTGTTAGTACACACATTATCATAACCAGAAACTGACATAGCAGAGGATTTGCTCTCATTAACCCTAGCACGCAGTCTTCTATCCACCCGTATAGCTAATTGCATAGCCTGTTGCAAATCCTCAGGTGTAGGATAAGCAATTAGCAGGTCTTTAACCCTTTCACTGAGCCCAGCAAGAAATAGACTTTTCAGAGCAGAATCGTTCCACCCTGTTTGAGTGGACCAACGACGAAAATGAGTACAATATTTTTCGACATTACCTGATCCTTGTTTTAAACGTCTCAACTCAGTCTCAGCTGATGCCACACGGTCAGGATCATCATATAATAGTCCTAAAGCAGAAAAAAAACTATCCACTGATCTGAAGCATGTATCACTAGGTTGCAAAGAAAAGGCCCACTCCTGAGGCTCTTTGCGCAAAAGTGACATTATGAACCCTACGCGCTGGGATTCATCCCCAGAGGACTTGGGTCTCAAACGAAAATACAATAAGCAAGCATTTTTAAATGAAAAAAATTCTCGATGTTCACCAAAAAATAAATCCGGCAAACATACCTTAGGCTCCAAGAAATATGCTCCAGGACAGTTACTCACGTGCTGACGGAGCTCGGCCACTTCCAGAGAGAGTCCCTGCAGGTGTTTAGCCAAATCCTGAACCGACACCATGATGGAACAAAAAAAAAAAAAAAAAAATCTTTCCTTAGAGAATTTGCAGGCTGGACTTACTGTTATGTTCTGCTACCAAAGCTAAGGAAAGAGAGGAGATCTGTCCCTACTATAAGACTCAGCTGAATCCCTACGATGTAACAGGGAACCTGATCCTGCGATCAGACCTGCTAAAGTCCTAATCTAGTCTGTACGAAGACCTATAGATGTGGGGAGGGAATCCCTACAAGTACTAAGGACTGGGAGGAATATGGGACACCTCCTAACAGAAATAGTAGCAGACAGACGAACAAACAAAATAGATAGAACATAGAGGTCCGTAGACCAAGCAAACTAACAGAGTTAGATACAGAGCACAGGCTAGCTAGAAAGTAGATATACAATGAAGTCCAGCAAAGCCAGAAGGGCGGAGCAGGATTAAATAGGCCAACAAGGTCATGTGACCAGCAAAGGAAAAAAAACCTAACAGCAAGGTTCTAACAGTGGCGACTCGAACATAGTTTTCGAGTACGCCAAAGCTACTCGGTTAGCACCCGAGCATGCTCGGATAACCCCTTATCCAAGCATGTTCGCTCATCACTAGTAGAGGGTGTGACAGGGTCACTGGTGTGATATATGAGGGGAGGTACAGTATGTGTCGCACAGGTTGCTAGCCTGTGTGAACTGAAACCAATGAACTTTCTGCCAGCATGTTATATGGGAATGACAGTGATGGGAGGGACGTCATTCCCCATACCTCCACCCCAGGGTGTGGCTGAGGATCGTTTAAATGTTCAGCCCTGTTTTTTTTTCAATGTGTTGTGTTTGGAGAGGCAAGGTCTCCAGACTGGACAGCCATAGCTCAGGAGGGAGCTGAAGACTGGACATAACCGGTGTGTGCGACCTGCACACACACATGTATGGACTGTGCTATAGTTTATCTTTTGTTTTTGTGGTTTAGCCAAGTAAGGCTATATTTATTTTGCTGGAGTGCAGAACTTTATGCTGCTAGTAAAGCCTGCAAAGAAAACCCGGGTTCCTGAGTCTACTTCTGCAAGTGGCTGAGCGAGTCGTCCTACCACAGTTGGTGCGAGAGTGCGTGCAAGATTCCAGGAACACGTGTACCTGCCATAGAGACCAGCGGATGTCCTGGGTAAAGGCAGCCAGCCAACCAGCCAGAGAAGTCCGGCAGCATGGAGGAGCTCATTAAGCACCTGGTCCAGACCTAGCAGAGCATACAGCAGACCCAGCAGAGCATGCAGCAGAAGCACTGAGAGCAGCTACAGCAGCAACGGAAGCAGCAGCGGGAGACAAATAAACTCCTGATACAGCAAATCCAGCAGCAGCTACGACAGATGGAGCTCCTAACAGTGAAGATCCGTGGCAGGACATCCGCTCCATCCCCAGATCCAGGTGAGGACGCACACGTCAGGAAAACGGTAAGGAGAACCTTACAGAAGATGACCCCAGGGGATGACGTTGAGGCGATCCTGACTGTTTTTGAAAGGGTGGCGGAACGGGAGAGATTACCTCAGGAGCAGTGGGCGGAGGTTCTGGCGCCATATTTGTCCGGGGAGCCACAGAAGGCCTATTATTATCTGACTTTACAAGATGCAAAGGAGTTCGTGAAATTAAAAACCGAGATATTGGCACGCTCAGGAGGACTATGTCTGTCAGAGCGCAAAGAGTCCAACCACTGGGCGTATGCTGGCGACAAACCTCCACGCTCACAGATGTTCGACTTGTTACATCTAGTCCTGAAATGGCTGCAGCCAGAGTCTTCCACTCCTGCCCAGATGGTTGAGCGTGTGGTGATGGACAGGTTCATCCATTCACTACCCAGGCCGGTGCAGACCTGGGTGGCCCAGGGCGACCCTCGGAATGCGGACGACCTTGTTGGCCTGGTAGAGAGGTACCAAGTGGTCGTAAAATCTCTAGGGAACCGTGATATAATCACCTCCCCCTACTGGAGTACCCAAAAGGGGGCGGGTTCACCACGGAAGGGGGTCAGAGCCACAACTGGGGGGTGTCCCACTTTCACTGAAGGTGCCGCAAGGACTGTTGTTAAGGATGTGATCTGTTGGCGGTGTCGCAATCAGGGACACGTAGCCGCCCAGTGTCATACGACTGCTGAGCCAATGGACTGCAGCCTAGGCAAACGATGTTCATACTATGCTTACCCAACCAGCAGTGTGGACTGTCAACCTGGCGAGGGGCCGCAGGCATATGCCGTATCCGTTAACGGAGTGATGGTCCTGGGGCTGTTGGACTCTGGGAGTCTGGTAACCTTAATCAGTGCCACCATTCCCCACCAACTGATCCCTACCAAATCTGTGGTCGTCCGCTGCATACATGGGGACGCCAAGAACTACCCGGTGGCTAGAGTGACAGTCGGAACAGACTGTGGCGCCCAATCCCACGAGGTCGGGGTGGTCAAGGACCTGATACATCCCGTCATTTTGGGGCGCGATTTTCCCTTGTTCTGGGACTTGTGGGGGAAGGGATCCAGACCAAGTCCCGTGAAAAAAAGCCAGGACCCTAGAGAAATAACCCGGTCGACATCGGAAGTGGATGAGTTCCCACTATGTGTCCTTGTCGGCGACGAGGACGAGACTGTGTCTGAGGTGGTCGACCTCCCTGAATTAGAGGTGCCTGGAGAGAACTTTGGGTCAGCTCAGGTTCGGGACTTGACCTTGAAAGTGGCGTGGGATAATGTTACTGTTTGTAATGGTGTTGCTCAAGAGCCGGGGGCGGACACCAGGTACCCACACTTTGCAGTTCAGGGGGGGGGGCTATTATACCGGGTGAACAAAATAAAAAGTGAATAGGTAGTGGTACAGCTGTGAGTTCCAGGTTCATACCGTCAGAGGATATTAAACATGGCACACTCACATATTCTGGGGGGACACCTAGGGATTGAGAAAACCCAGGAGAGAATTATAAGGAGGTTTTATTGGCCAGGATGTCATCGGGAAATCTTAAACTATTGTTGGTCCTGCCCCACCTGCCAGATAACCGCGCCCACCTCCCACTTCCGTAGTCCATTAGTTCCACTACCTGTCATAGAGGTTCACTTTGAGAGGATTGCCATGGACCTTGTGGATCCCTTAGTTAAATCGGCCCGAGGCCACCAATACATCCTGGTGGTCATGGACTATGCGACCCGGTACCCCGAAGCGGTACCCCTAAGAAACTCGTCCAGTAAAAGTATAGCCCGAGAGCTAGTTCATATTTTTGCTCGGACAGGTCTGCCAAAAGAGATTTTGACAGACCAAGGAACCCCCTTCATGAGCAAGGTGATGAAGGAGTTATGCAGAGTCCTTCAGGTAGCCCAGATTCAGACCTCAGTTTATCATCCGCAGACGGACGGCTTAGTGGAACGCTTCAATAAGACTTTAAAGGCGATGCTCAGGAAGGTCGTTGAAAAGGATGGGCAAGACTGGGACTACCTGCTCCCATTTCTGCTTTTCTCTGTCAGAGAAGTTTCTCAAGCCTCCACTGGCTTCTCTCCATTTGAGCTCCTGTATGGATGGCATCCAAGAGGTCTCCTAGACATCGCCAAGGAAACCTGGGAGGCCGAGGTCACGCCCCACCGGAGCATCATCGAACATGTCGCCCAGTTACAGGAGAGAATGGCGAAGGTGATGCCCACCGTGAAGGAACATTTCCTCCAGGCGCAGGAAGCCCAGGCGAGGGTGTATAACCGGTCGGCAAGACTGAGACAGTTCCAACCTGGGGATCGTGTCCAGGTTCTTATTCCCACTGTTGAAAGTAAGTTTCTGGCCAAGTGGCAAGGCCCATATAAGGTGGTGGAGAAGCTCGGTGAAGTGAACTACAGAGTCCACCAACCTGGCCGAAGAAAGCCACACCAGGTGTACCATGTAAACCTGCCAAAGCCGTGGCGAAATCGGGAGCCCGTGGGAACTCCTTGCCTGGGAGCTACTCCCGAAGGTCAGGTGGAAGATGTCACGATAGCGGAGACCCTTTCGCCAGCCCAGAAGCAACAGTGTCGAGAACTGCTCCAGCAGAATGGGGACCTGTTCTCCGAGTTGCCGGGGCATACCCAGGTGGTAGAACATGATGTGCTAACAGAGCCGCATATAAGGGTGAACCTGAAGCCATACAGTATTCCTGAAGCACGCCGGGAGGTGATCTCGGCTGAGGTGAAGAGGATGTTAGACCTCGGTGTGATAGAGGAGTCAAAGTGGATGTTCGAGCCCCATCGTCCTCGTGCCAAAACCCAACAGAGAGTGGAGGTTTTGTAATGATTACCGCCGGCTGAATGAGGTGACTAAGTGTGACGCATACCCAATGCCCCGCGTCGATTAACTCATCGAGAGGCTTGGACCGGCAAGGTTTATCACCACTCTGGACCTGACAAAGGGCTACTGGCAGATCCCCATGACCCAGACGGCCAAAGAGAAGACGGCTTTCTCAACACCTGATGGGTGCTTTCAATACACTCAGATGCCATTCGGACTACAGGGGGCCCCAGCCACCTTCCAGAGGGCTATGGATCGGATCCTAGCCCCACATAAGAAGTATGCCGCAGCCTACCTTGACAACATTGTAGTCTTTAGCCCAGACTGGGAAAGTCATCTACCTAAACTACAGGCCGTTCTGGATGCTCTAAGAAAGGCGGGATTTACAATAAATCAAAAAAAATGCACCGTTGGAAAAGAGGAGGCCAAGTACTTGGGCTATGTTGTTGGGAGAGGCAAAATAAAGCCGCAAGTTAATAAAGTGGAGGCAATCCAGACCTGGCCGAAACCGCTCTCCAAGAAGCAAGTGAGAGCATTCCTGGGAATGGTGGGATATTACCGGCGGTTTATCCCAAATTTTGCCATGATGGCCGCGCCACTGACGGATCTCCTAAAAGGCACCAGATCAACTATGGTGAAGTGGACGGAGGAAACAGAGACTTCGTTTCAACTAGTGAAGGCAGCACTGTGTAAACAGCCGGTCCTGGTCGCACCAGACTTCAAGAAAGAGTTTGTGATCCAGACAGATGCTTCAGAGGTTGGTCTAGGGGCTGTACTCTCTCAAGAGATAAATGGAGAAGAACATCCCATTCTCTATCTGAGCCGGAAGCTTTCGTCCTGCGAGAAAAACTACGCAATAGTAGAAAAAGAGTGTCTAGCCATAAAATGGGCCGTAGATACACTAAGATACTACCTATTAGGCCGGAAGTTTAAGTTGGTATCAGATCATGCCCCGTTGAGGTGGTTGAGGGAAAAGAGGGGTAAAAATGCCAGGGTAACTAGATGGTTCCTAGCTCTTCAGGACTTCAACTTTTCACGTAGAGGATAGTCCTGGGAAGTTACATGGGAACGCTGATGCCCTTTCTAGAATTCCGTGTCTGGTATCGGAAGGTGCCCAAACCCCCGGCTTTGGGCAGAGGGGGGGAATATGTGACAGGGTCACTGGTATGATATATGAGGGGAGGTATGTGTCGCACAGGTTGCTAGCCTGTGTTAACTGAAACCAATGAACTTTCTGCCAGCATGTTATATGCTGGTGGGTTAACTCACTTAAAGTGCGTGGTTTTAGGGGAATGACCGTGATGGAGGGACATCATTCCCCATACCTCCACCTCAGGGTGTGGCTGAGGATTGTTTAAATGTTCAGCCCTGTTTTTTTTTCTGTGTGTTGTGTTTGGAGAGGCAAGGTCTCCAGACTGGACAGCCATAGCTCAGGAGGGAGCTGAAGACTGGACATAACCGGTGTGTGCGACCTACACACACACACTTATATGGACTGTGCTATAGTTTATCTTTTGTTTTTATGGTTTAGCCAAGTAAGGCTATATTTATTTTGCTGGAGTGCAGAGCTTTATGCTGCTAATAAAGCCTGCAAAGAAAACCCGGGTTCCTGAGTCTACTTCCGGAAGTGGCTGAGCGAGTCGTCCTACCACAAGGGGTATAATTACTTCACATGATCTATACTGTATGCTTCTGTTAATAGAACCCAGAATTGTGTTTGGCTTTTTTGCTGCTGCATCACACTGTTTTGGCAGCCATTGCACTTACTGCATACGCAATAACAGAGACCCACTCCTTAATCATTTTTAATGCAATTTTTCTGAGGCCCTTCACTACATCTCTTTTGAGTGCATCCTAATTTTCGGCAGCTCTTGCACTTACTGCATACGCAATAATAGTATAGGAGACCCACTCCTTAATAATGAGAAGAACAATTCAAATTAATTCTATATTCTACAATATTACCTATTTTGTCTGCAATTCGTGTACGGGTGAGCTATCACACCATGGATAGCGTATTACACACATCCAGACAGGAATTATTGCCTTATACTCCTTGCTGCTACAACCAAGCAAAAAAATCTATTCTACTCCCAATTGATACCGCTGTTAGCTGCATTTAAGCTGCATTTAGAATAGGGACAGGTGCTAGGTGGTAACATCTGCTGGAAATGAGTGTTCATTCAGGTTGAATACATCTCTCCCACAGTCCATAACTAGACAGTTTTTTTCCATACACTCATTGACCGATTCATAATTTTTATGGTGATCTATAGTCAGAAATTCATCGAAGCAGGTAGGGTTGCTTGCATTCCTCCAGATTTTGGTGCTGCCATTTACCCCAAAAAACACTTCGGGACCAGTTAAAATCTATTTCTTATTCTATTTTAATCTATTTTTATTACCTCTCTTAACTGAAATTTGTGTATGGGTGAGCTATCGCAGTTTGGATTGCGTATTACACGCATCCAGCCAGGGATTATTTCCTTATACTACGTACAGCTGCAAAAAAATATTCTATTCCCTATTGATACCGCTATTAGCTATTTTTACAAAAGGGACAGGTGCTAGGTATCATCAGCTAGAAATGAGTGTTCATTCTGGTCGCATACATCTCTGACACTGTCTATAACTTGATTGCTTTTTTCCAAAAATCATTGATAGATTTATGTTTTTTTAATACAATCTGCACTCAGAAATTCATCAAAGCAGGCAGGATTGCTTGCGTTCCTCCACAGTTTGGTGCTGCAACATACCAAAAAAAAGTCTTCGGAGCTAGTTAAAATCTATTGTTTATTCTACAATGTACAACGTTTACGGGTGAGCTATCGCAGTATGGAAAGCTTATTACATGGATCCAGCCAGGGATTAGCGCCTTATACTCCTTGCTGCAAAAAAACCACCTATTCTATTCCCCATTGATACCGCTGTTTGCTGCATTTACAATAGCGACAGGTGCTAGGTGGTAACATCTGCTGGAAATGAGTGTTTATTCTGTTCACATACATATCTTCCACAGTGCATAACTTGATTTATTTTTTCCATGCACTCATTGACTGATTCATAATTTTTATAGTGATCTGTACTCAGAAATTAATCAAAGTTGGCAGAAATTTATAATAGTTGACAGAAATTCATCGAAGTTGGCAGAAATGTTTCAAATTTAACAGAAATTAATCAAAGTTAATAAAATTTCATGATTTAATGTGCCATTCGCAGTTCCTCTACAGCTTCTCTATGTAAGAGGTAGTGGTGGGAGACTTGACGCTACTGGAGCTGGAATTATCACTTCAGAACTCTCCAGTGCTTTGTTTCCATCCATTTTGGGTGATTCTTGAAGTATGTTTGGGGTCATTGTCCTGCTGAAAGACCCATGACTTAGGATGAAAATCCAGCTTTATGAAACTGGGCA
This sequence comes from Phyllobates terribilis, assembly GCF_046119375.1. Taxonomy (NCBI): domain Eukaryota; kingdom Metazoa; phylum Chordata; class Amphibia; order Anura; family Dendrobatidae; genus Phyllobates; species Phyllobates terribilis. Next base: position 152,205,680 of record NW_027362762.1, read on the forward strand.
CTACATTGCGACCTAAAATTCTTTGGGAATCGTCACATTTCATGATGCCTTGCACACAGTCAAAGCACCGAGTCCCAGAGGCAGCAAAGCAACCTCTAAATATCTTTGAACCTCCACCATATTTGACTATAAGTACTGTGTTCTTTTATTTGTAGGCATCATTCCATTTACAGTAAACAGTTGAATGTGCTTTACCAAAAAGCTCTATCTTGGTCTCATCTGTCCTCAAGATGCCTACTGGCCCTCTAAAAATAGTGGAGGCTGCCTGCTGGCACTCTATAAATTGTGAGAGCCGCCTGCTGGACATCCATAAATTGTGAGGTACGCCTGCTGGACATCCAAATTTAAAAGTTTACAGAATATATACGAAAAAAAAAATTTGATCACCTCAGATGGATACGTTATATTGCAGTAGCAATGTACGGCTATGCAAAGCATAGCGGGCTGATGGCCCTCTAACAATAGTGAGGGCCAACTGCTGGCTTTCTAACAATAGTAAGGGCCGCCTGATGGTCCTATAAAAATAGGCTTTGTGATTTTTAGAGTCCCTCCTTCATTAATGAAACAGGATATGTCTGATCCTGTCTCACACACCACATGGCCAGATAAGGTAGTAAAATTACATTTACTGGTGAATGTATTTTTCACCGTTGAAAGCAATGCCAAAGTGCAATACGTGTGAACATAGCCCAAGGTATGGAGGAGCATTTTTGTTTTTTTGTTATTTATTTTGCCTTATATACAAGTATATATTATCCTGGAAAGAATTTTTCTTAGATTTTTAGGAAAATCCATTTTAGCTTCATTTTTGTATGTTTTATTGTCAGTCCATAAAAGTGGCATAATACTCTGACAACATTGTTCACAGCAGTTTCCAATAGTGTGTGCCAACCTTGTGAAGACTTACAGAAAAAGTTTGACCTCTGTCACTGCCAACAAAGGATATATAACAAAGTATTGAGATGAACTTTTGTAATTGACCAAATACTTATTTTCCACCAAAATTTGAAAAAGAATTCTTCCCAAATCAGACAATGTGATTTTCAGGATTTGTTTTCTCATTTTGTCTCTCATAGTTGAGGTCTACCTATGATGTCAATTACAGGCCTTTCTCATCTTTTTAAGTGAGAGAACTTGCACAATTGGTGACTAACTAAATACTTTTTTCCCCACTGTATCTTCAGCTTGCCCAGGTGGCCTATAGTAAATGCCTATATGGTGTCCTTTCCATTGTTCTCTCCTTGTATTCATACCCAAACAGTTTCCACGGAACTCCCAGTCACTGAAGCTTCAATCTCTGTGGAGTTATATGCTTTTCTAACATACAATGCGACACCTCGTCCCAGTTTATTAAGTCTGTTTCTTGCAAATAAGTTGTATCCTTCTAGCCTTGTATTCCAATCATGTGTATCGTCCCATCAAGTTTCAGTGATGCCAATCACATCATATTTCTTTTCCTGCATTAGTAGCTCCAATTCTCCTTATTTGTTGCCCATGCTCTGTGCATTGTATAGAAACATCTTATGTGGTCGGTTTCTCTTTTGCCAATATTTGTATTATTCAGATTTTTTTGTCTTTGTTCTTCCTTTCCACTTCTAGAGCTCTCAATAGTATTTGCTCACTGTATGGCTTTCCCTGGCCTTTTGCTTCACTTCCCACAATGTTCTAGTTTAAAGCTGTCTTGATGAGTGTAGCAAGGCGACTTCCAAATATGTGTTTTCCAGTCTTGGTAAGGTGCATCCCATCTCTAGCAAGTATCCCATCATATAGGTAATTTACTCTGTGATCCAGAAATTCAAATCTTTGCTGACGGTACCATCGACGTAGCCAGTTGTTTACCTGTAGAATCTTGTTCCACCTCCTTGTTACTTGGCCATCCACTGGGAGCATGGATGAGAAGACCACCTGCGCTCCCAGTTCTTTCACTTTTTTGCCCAACTCTTCCAAGTCACTGCAGATGGTTTCCAGGTCCTTTCATGCAGTGTCATTTGTCCCACATGTATTAGCAGGAATGGGTAGTCATCTGTAGGTCTGAAGAGTCCTGATATCCTGTCAGACACATCTTTGATTTTTGCACCTGGAAGACAGCACATTTCTCTTGAGGTTATATCTGGTCTGCAGATAGCCTCTGTTCCTCTCAACAGGTAATCCCCCCCAGCCATGACCACCACTATCCGTTTCTTCTTCACAACATTTTTCTTTCTCCATCCAAGAGGACTCAGAGTGCGTGCTTACAAGGTTGTTCTTTGTGGGCAAAGTATTGTCTTGATGTATTTGATCATCGTTCTCCTGAGTGAGAGCCTGGTACTGGTTCCTGAGTAGTATGTACACTCTGCACCCCATCTTGACTGAAAAAAAAACAGAAATGTAGAAATTTCGGCAAATTTTTTAAAAAAGAAAAACTGAAATGGTCATAAGTATTCAGACCCTTTGCTCAGACACTCATATTTAAGTCACATGCTGTCCATTTCCTTGTGATCCTCCTTGAGATGGTTCTACTCCTTCATTGGATTCCAGCTGTGTTTAATTAAACTGATAGGATTTGATTTGGAAAGGCACACATCTGTCTATATAAGACCTCACAGCTCACAGTGCATATTGAACCAAATGAGAATCATGAGCTCAAAGGAACTGCCCAAGGAGCTCAGAGACAGAATTGTGACAAGGCACAGATCTGGCCAAGGTTATAAAAGAATAAAAGAATTTCTGCATTACTCAAGGTTCCTAAGAGCACAATGGCCTCCATAATCCTTAAATGGAAGAAGTTTGGGACCACCAGAACTCTTCCAAGACCTGGCCGTCCAGCCAAACGGAGAAATCGTGGGAGAAGAGCCTTGGTGAGAGAGGTAAAGAAGAACCCCAAGATCACTGTGGCTGAGCTCCAGAGATGCAGTAAGTAGATGGGAGAAAGTTACACAAAGTCAGCTATCACTGCAGCCCTGCAGCCAACCATGTGATATTTCAGTTTTTCTTTTTTAATAAATTTGCAAAAATTTTTACATTTCAGTTTTTTTCAGTCAAGATGGGGTGCACAGTGTACTTTAATGAGAAAAAATGAACTTTTTAGAATTTACCAAATGGCTGCAATGCAACAAAAGAGTGAAAGATTTAAAGGGGTCTGAATACTTTCCGTACCCACTGTATGAAGCCCCCCAGCGCAGGCACTGTGCACTGGCCGCTGAATGACAGGGGGTATGTATAACTTATACATACCCTCCGTTACCGGGTCTGAAACCGGCGAATCCAAGTCTGCAATCACACAGAGTGACTGCAGTCTTATCACTTTTGACCAGACAACCCCTTTTATTTATGTTTATATGATGTCAAAGCGGTGAAGAACTTCAGACTCGCCGCGACTCTTTACTTTTCAGAAAATGCTCCAGGAATATGCAAATTATCTCCCTCGAGCTTCAATTCCTGGTTTGACGATTTCTTTTAAGCAGCTCGATCCAGCTGCATCCAAAGATCTTCAGACTCGTGGTGACTCTTCCCTTTTCTCAGAATGCACCAGGAATATGCAAATTATCTCCCTCGAGCTTCAATTCCTGGTTTGGTAAATGTTACACATACCTGGTAAATGTTACACAGGGCTATTTGCAGTGGGTTTCAATTAGCTGCCAGCAACAAATGCATTGTGAAGGATGTCATAGAGATAAATTAAAATCCATAAGAGATCTCCAGAAGGGAGAAGAGCTGACACTCCAACCTCCTTTGAAGTAGGATTACACATTGAACATATGTAACTAATTATAGCTAGGGAGAGAGAAACTAATTAAAACAGGGGAAATAGAGACAGAGAGATGACGCTTTAACTTCCTTTGAAGCAGAGCCTCCTGCAGTGACCAGGTAATTACAGCAGGGAAATGCTTTGAGGAAAAGACTGCAAGCTTTGAGATTCAATTACACAGAGGCAGGAAATTGCACTTGCCAGGCATAAGCTTCCTCTCATCAAAGCAACTTTCGTAGTCACTCTGTCTCCGGTGTCCAGATATGAATAGTGGGGTTTGCATTTGTGCGATAATTCTGGGAGATATATTTTTTGGCATCATAGTGAAGAGACGAACAGAATGCATTCACAAACAGCACTGTAAGGCCATTCTAACCCATCTAACTTAATAACGCTCCAATAGATTATGCTATCCAGGCCATGTTTGATCTCTATGTAAAGGTAAAATCTAGATAAGAAATATGACGACAATATCTACCGCCTGGTACCTCCAAGAGAAAAGATATTCTGTTAGTTGGGGATCTCATAAAATTCTGAAGGGCAGAGCACATCCCACAAACAGCCCCCACATGTTCTCATCAAGGGGGGGTAAGTGGGCATAATGTTGGTCTAATAAAAAGCAAAAATTGGTTTTGGTCCTTTTTCAGTCCTTGGAAGGCACAGCTTGCTGTGGGTTCTGTCCGTTTTCCTAAGGGGTACCTCCCTCCTCTAAGGTCTGAGCCATTTCAGTGACATAAGGTTTAGTAATTCTCCTTTGTGATTCCTTTTTATTTTATGTAATTGTATATATCGTATTATTTTGTTCACATTTTGTACCATCTTTGTATATTTTTTATAAACGCAGCATACCTTTCCGGATTAAATATATAACATTTAGTAGCTCTGTTCCTCTTTTTCTATAAATCGTACCCCTGAAGCCATATACTACCTGTAACGGGTGTCCAATCGGCCTGTATAAGAAATTGGTGGTGGCAGCTAGTAGTTCTTTTGTTATTGCGGGGTGGGCAGTGATAGTATTGTGGTACATATACATATATATTTCATGCATTGGAATGGGAGGTGTATATACCATATGCTCACTGTGAGTTGCCCGATAACTAGCCTGGAAGTGGAAGTAGCCACGGACTCGTCCATCACTAGTCACTCAATCGTGTAACTGTCCTGACGATTGAAGGCAGCGGAGTTGTAATATGGAGGGGGAGGTGTGATGCTGCAGGCCTGCCTTGCTGGTGACGCTGTTGGCGATTTTATTCCAAATTCAAGGCACATCTACTTAGAATAGTTACCATCGCAATCTGCAACAACATGCCATCCCATCTAGTTTGCGCTTACTGGGACCCTCAATTGTGTTACAACAGGACAATTACCCAAAAAAAACCTTCAGGCTATGTAAGGTCTATGTGACCAAGATAGAGAGGGATGGAGTGCTGCATCAAATCACATTCCTCCACAATCCCCTGATTTCAACCCAAATAAGATGGTTTTGGGATGTGCACAACCATAGAGTGAAGGCAAAGCGGCCAACAAGTACTCAGCACATCTGGGAACTTCTTCAAGACTGTTGGAAAGCCATTCCAGATGACTACATGATGAAGCTGCTTTAGAAAATACCAAGGGTGTGTAAAGCTGTCATCAGAGTAAAAGGAGAATACTGTGAAGAATCTAAGGTTTAACACATACTCTGGCTTGTTTCACGTTTCTTTACTCATTGTTTCCATATGTGCTCTTTTTTGGTTTTGCTGCCTTCAGTTTGAATCTACAAGTTGCACTTTCCAATAAGAACTAGGTAAACCACTGGATGAACAGATGTGTTTTTTTGACTGGTACTGTATCCTATAATTTAAATAACTCTTAATCCTAAGGGCAATATATGTAACGTGACACACTTTGCCCAGTACATTAATGCATTTCTCTTAGTACTTCATCAGGGAATCAAAGTAATACACAAAATGCGCATCAGGGTACTGGGCAGTGTGTATCACGTGGTTCATTGGTATGGTGTGTGGTGGGTATTTCATATAATGTCCTTAGGATTTATTGACTACACAAAAGATGTATAGTATTGACATAGGAGTTATTTATATTGATGGATATAAGGTAATAACCATGTTGTTGTCGGAACAACAGCGAAATCTGTGTAGCTGCATGGAACAAAGTGTCCAGCGCGGTTCAAAAAGTGCCCAAATGTCAGACGACGCCAGTTAGGGATGAGACGAGGGATGTCTATGGAGGATCCTTAGTTGTCAGCGGTGGGAAGAGAGCTGAGGTACTTTCTAGTAAGCCTGAGGTGCCGTGGATGCCAAGGTCCAGGCTGAGAGGAGAAGTTTTAGTGTACGTATAGTGCTATATGCAGCGGGAGTGAGGAGAGCTGCTACAGTATGGTCTTTAATCAAGAACCTCCAGCACTGGCAAATGCTCCGGAGCCTGCCGTACCCTTGGTAAGTCCCGTGGTTAGAAGACGCTTGCCCAGTACACCCGGTATTGCTCTTGTTCAATGCTTAGAATGCAGTACCCGAGGTCAGTTACCTGTTAGATACAGACAGTAACTAGTCTTCCTGTCCTGTATATGTCAGTAAGACACCAAACTTTTATTTGAAATGTAAATATGTTACTGTTCGCAATTTAGTAAGGACCTTCCTGCTCCCTCTATATAGGGTACTAAGGGATGAGCATGACCTGTACCCATACACCCCCTGTACCTATGGATCTGCCCCTTCAGAGGCCGGTCCCAGCTACATTCAGAAGCCATGGACTCTAAGCTGGCCTATCTCTTCCAAGACTTTTGTTCAAGTGGGTGTTGCTCTCATGCCTGCCTCATTGCATTTCTTATGCTTACCATAGATGTAAATGAACAAGTTTCTCATGTGTTCAATGTTTATAACTTATACTCTGTTTATATTACAAGTTAGACCCGCGGACAAGGTCAATTTAAGGAGGGAGTGGTGCTGGAGATCAAGGAGGCAAGCCAGTGCCTTTGTGGTCATTGTCGGGACAACAGCGAAATCTGTGCAGCCACATGGGACATAGTGTCCTGCGGGGGTCAAAAAGTGCCCAACTACCAGACGACGTCAGTTAGGGATCAGACGAGGGATGTCTGTGGAGGATCCTTAGTTGTCAGTGGTGGGAAGAATGCTGAGGTACTTTCCTTTTAAACATGAGGTGCCGTGGATGCCAAGCTCCAGGCTGAGAGGAGAAGTTTTAGTGCACGTATAGTGCTCTATGCAGTGGGAGTGAGGAGTGCTGCTATACATTGCCAGAAAACAGTTGGGTTCATCACACCATGAGGGGCTGTTGGCTCAGTGTAATGAATAACTGTGGAGAACTGTAATCATCATCATCATCATCAAGGGCTACAGTAAAAGTGAGTTTTTTTTCTTCCTGTTGCAACTGAAGTCTGGACATTACTTATTGAGACGGGCTGATCCTGGATACCTTCCACAACTTTCCCGTTTTTATTCTGCTGAAGACGGCCTGCCGGCCGGTGAGACCACCATGACAGTTGGTCGCCATTATGCCCCGGCTCGGTTGAGGCCAACCCAGACTACTATGCTTTATTAATTAAAGTAATGTAATTATCTCTGTGTAGTCTTGCATTTTTTTACCCCTCCAGTGATTGTTGTATCAGCTATGTAAGGATTTTATGATGCTATTGATGTAGCTTATAATGTGACCACACTGCCCTATTGGGTGTTTAAAGATTATTTTTTTCAGCTCTTTGTGTAACTTTCCTTGTGCTAAGTAAACTCCTTTAGAATCATGATTTCAGTACAGTTGTTGATATTCAAAAATCTTTTGGCTAATGAGTAATTGTATGATATTGTACATCTTTTAGGTAATCTTTACTGACAGAATATTGAAGCAGAAACTTATAATGGCTCTTATTGTCCAGTTTTGGTTAGTGGTTCGAGTCACATGGACAGCATTGAAGAATCGCTCACTTCACACTAAGCAGAGAGACAAAAGTCTTTGTAATGAGACTCAACTTCTGCCCCTGACACCACACTGACTGCTGGAGAACTGAAAACTGTCAGTTAATCACACTGAGGTCTGCTGTGCTCTGGAACTTGTCATCACACTGCAGTAAGAAGAGCAAACTGTTTGTCAATACATGTCCCATATTGAGCCTGTTCTAAGGTTGTGGGGATGTGTTCTTCTTTTCTCAGTATGTTGCTGCCTGCTTATGATTGGTCAGCATCATACATGGGGAAGAAGTGCACACCCCCAAAGAAATCTCTGTGGTAATGCCCTCTTGGATGTGAAGAAAAAATTAGCTGTTTAGGTGCTGGATAATTTGCTTGCAAATATCTTGGCAATGGAGAGGCAAACATTTTTTTTTATTCGTGTGTCAATATGAAAAATTTGGTGAAAGATTCTCTTTAAGGAGTTAGCAGCTGCATAGGTCTACTCTATTATCAAGCTGAATGGGACTAATCTGCATTTGTATGCTCTTGTGCAGATCAACATAGTTACCTATTAGACAAGGACTAATACCTCCTGGATTTCTTATGGAGTAAATAATCACCATTGCTTTGTACGCAAGCATTTTTAAATCTCTTTGTTAGAATATTTCAGAAGAAGGTGTAAGCACAATGTATGAAAAGTCCTGGGGTTCTCTTCAGGTTAGGTAATATCTCATTTTGGTGGTTGCATAAGTACAGTAAGTTGCCTTCACACAACCACAACCCTTGGAGACGCACATGTCCTTCCGTTGTTCGGCCTGTGGATACATTGCACAATGAATTTGCCACTCAGGATGGAATGTGGTTTTATGAGAATATAAACTTCTTGTACATTGACCACATTTGTAACCAAGTCCCACAAGTTCTCCGTAAAGAGTTTATCTTAAGTCTCAGTCTTCCGCATATAGTTGCTGTTTTCACAACTAACAGAGAAATGTATTTGGTGAAATAAAAAAGGTATATAAAAGTGAATACACATTTTATGTATATCTATGGTAGTGAATTCATCCATGTGGTTGTATATATTACCTGTGATGTCTTCACTTTGTTGTACTTTAATGTTGTATAGCATTGTAGCAGTTAGGGAAAAATATGTTTACTTCTCCAGACCCCTTTCGTCAAGTTACTCCCGCACAACCTTCCTTTCCATTATGGGCAGTTTGGTTCAATTCTGACTGTTGGTCAAATCAGTTCAGGGTCCCCTCCTCATTGCAGTCAGCCTCGTAGACAATCTTACCTAGGTCTTGGAGACTGTTAAAGATCACAGCCTGGGAGGTCACGCTATCCACCTCGCTGTTATCTTTATGTCAGGAACAGACCTCTGCTGCCCCCCATCATCAGGACAATTACACAATTGGCTGAAGATTAACGGATGATTCTGCAGCTATTATCACTAATAGGCCGGTTACTGGAGAACTAACAGTGAGTGTATGGTATATACCCTCCGATTCCAACGCATGGAATATATATATAACCAGGTATGGTCACTGCTAAACCTACGATAACCCAAGAACTACTCGCTGCCACCACTAGTCGTTTATACAGACTGACTGGATTTCTGATTTCTGGTAGCATATGGCTTTGGAATGCGATTTACAGAACAAAAGGAACAGAACTATTAAATACACAAAAGATTTTACAAAAGGGACAAAATAATACAGCGTATACAATTCCATAAAATAAAGAGGATTAACAAAAGAAACTTACTAGACCTAATGTCACAGCAATGGCTTCAGATTTATGGAGGAAGGTACTCCAGGAAAACAGACAGCACCGGAAAACGGACAGCACCTACAGTGAACTGTGCGTCCAAGTACTGACAACGCCCAAAATTTGGCATCTGCCTTTTATTAGCTCTAGAGATGAGCGTTGTTCTACTCGAACTGTTCGCCAATCTCAAATTCGAGCTGTTTTGGGCGGTGTTCGAGCCGTTCGGCGAACACGAACAATTTGAGAAAAATTCGGCTGTTCGAGGTTATGTTCGATAACTGTTCGTGCACCAAAATCATAACTGGATTTTTTCTCAGTAATGATGAAAATTAATGTTAATACGCAGTTTGAGTGTACAGCGGGGTGGGGGGAGGGGCAGGGCATGGATCTCTGCAGGAACAATGAAGATCTCCATTTTTTTTTCTCTTTCCCGCATTTGCAGTGGGGAGGTGCAATCTGTCAGCCTATCAGCAGCGCACACACGGAGCGAAGTGCTTTTTTTCACACAAGCAAGGGCATGTGTCATTGGCAGTGTATGTCACATGTCCTTGCCCTATAAGACCAAGCCATTTTCCCCGTCGCCACCATTTTCTCACTGCTGCAGCTGCGTGTTAGACGGCACCGCTGTTGCTGTGTGCGCTATACCTTGTTAATTTCAAGCCAATTTTCGCACAAATATACAGATAGCTTGGGAGTAGGGAATAGTTGTGATTGCAGTCCTTTTAAGGACTAGGTTACAGCATTTCCTACGACTTTTATCAGGCAGGTCTGTGCTCTTAAATAGATAGATTGTGGGAGTAAAGACTAATTGTAATTGGAGTCCTTTTCAGGACTAGGTTACGAGTTCCTATCAGTTTTTGCCAGGCAGGTCTGTGCCAGTGCTGTGCAAGTTTTTTTCACAGCATTTGGCTGAATCTAGCAAAGCTAATCCTTTTTGGCCTATTGCAGAGTGTGTTAGTCAGTGGAGTAGCCTATCTGTGTTGCAAGATATAACACCTGTGTATAGAATACCAATTTTTTTACTGCACCTAGTGAAGTAAAATCTTTTGGGCATAGCATCATTCTATTAGTCCATCTATACTGACCTCCATCAGGTTGCAAACTGAATATAATTTTTTTCTGCATCTAGCTCTGAAAAAATATTTGGGCTTCTAGCAGTGTGTGGGACTTGGTCTATTAGTCCATCTATACTGACCTCCATCAGGTTGCAAATTAAAAATAATTTTTTTCTTCATTTAGCTCTGAAAAAATATTTGGGCTTCTAGCAGTGTGTGGGACTTGTTCTATTAGTCCTTCTATACTGACCTCCAGCAGGTTGCAAATTGAATATAATTTTTTTCTGCATCTAGCTCTGAAAAAATAGTTGGGCTTCTAGCGGTGTGTGGGACTTGGTCTATTAGTCTATCTATACTGACCTCCATCAGGTTGCAAATTAAAAATAATTTTTTTCTGCATCTAGCTCTGAAAAAATATTTGGGCTTCTAGCAGTGTGTGGGACTTGGTCTATTAGTCCATCTATACTGACCTCCATCAGGTTGCAAATTAAAAATATTTTTTTTCTGCATCTAGCTCTGAAAAAATATTTGGGCTTCTAGCAGTGTGTGGGACTTGGTCTATTAGTCCATCTATACTGACCTCCATCAGGTTGCAAATTAAAAATAATTTTTTTCTTCATTTAGCTCTGAAAAAATATTTGGGCTTCTAGCAGTGTGTGGGACTTGTTCTATTAGTCCTTCTATACTGACCTCCAGCAGGTTGCAAATTGAATATAATTTTTTTCTGCATCTAGCTCTGAAAAAATAGTTGGGCTTCTAGCGGTGTGTGGGACTTGGTCTATTAGTCCATCTATACTGACCTCCATCAGGTTGCAAATTAAAAATAATTTTTTTTTGCATCTAGCTCTGAAAAAATATTTGGGCTTATAGCAGTGTGTGGGACTTGGTCTATTAGTCCATCTATACTGACCTCCATCAGGTTGCAAATTAAAAATATTTTTTTTCTGCATCTAGCTCTGAAAAAATATTTGGGCTTCTAGCGGTGTGTGGGACTTGGTCTATTAGTCCATCTATACTGACCTCCATCAGGTTGCAAATTAAAAATAATTTTGTTCTGCATCTAGCTCTGAAAAAATATTTGGGCTTCTAGCAGTGTGTGGGACTTGGTCTATTAGTCCATCTATACTGACCTCCATCAGGTTGCAAATTAAAAATAATTTTTTTCTGCATCTAGCTCTGAAAAAATATTTGGGCTTCTAGCGGTGTGTGGGACTTGGTCTATTAGTCCATCTATACTGACCTCCATCAGGTTGCAAATTAAAAATAATTTTTTTCTGCATCTAGCTCTGAAAAAATATTTGGGCTTCTAGCAGTGTGTGGGACTTGGTCTATTAGTCCATCTATACTGACCTCCATCAGGTTGCAAATTAAAAATAATTTTTTTCTTCATTTAGCTCTGAAAAAATATTTGGGCTTCTAGCAGTGTGTGGGACTTGTTCTGTTAGTCCTTCTATACTGACCTCCAGCAGGTTGCAAATTGAATATAATTTTTTTCTGCATCTAGCTCTGAAAAAATAGTTGGGCTTCTAGCGGTGTGTGGGACTTGGTCTATTAGTCCATCTATACTGACCTCCATCAGGTTGCAAATTAAAAATAATTTTTTTCTGCATCTAGCTCTGAAAAAATATTTGGGCTTCTAGCAGTGTGTGGGACTTGGTCTATTAGTCCATCTATACTGACCTCCATCAGGTTGCAAATTAAAAATAATTTTTATCTGCATCTACAGTACCTCTGAAAAAATATTTGGGCTTCTAGCAGTGTGTGGGACTATTTGTATTAGTCCATCTATACTGACCTCCATCAGGTTGCAAATTCAAAATAATTTTTTTCTGCATCTAACCCAGCCAATAGTTTTGGCCTAATACCACAGTTTGGCCACTCAGCTCTGCTCGGTTACCATCCATTGTTTTTTTGTGCAAACAACTCCAGAGTTGTGAATTAGTTAACCACCAAAATGAGTGGAAAAAGGCCTGCTGCTGGTGGAAAGGGGAATAGGCGTGTTGGGAAGGGGAAAAAAGGTTGTGTCCGTGGGGTAGGTGTTAAAGCAACAGTAACATCTGCAGAAGAAAGACCATCTTCCAGCCAAACTAAAATGTCTACTTCTTTTAGCGGACAATGTGATAAGATCCCTTTCTTACGGCCACGCCAATCGCTACAAATTCCAGATGAGGCACAAAAACAGCAGGTGCTTCAACGGATATCAAGTGCTCCTTTAAGTGGGCTCTCCTCCACATCAACTTCAACATCACAAATACTCCAGTCCTCAAAGGTGTCACCCAAATCGCACTTGCTTCCTCACAGCTCCCAAATCTCCAGCTGCCCGTCTGAGTATGAGGTAGAACAGATGGTTGAGTCTGCAGAGCTGTTTACTCATACTATAGCCTGGGAATCAGAGGTTGACTCCAGCGCTTCTGTGAATCCAGACGAGGAAATGATCTGCACTGATGCCCAGAATCTTTATGAGTCGGATCCAGGACCAGACGCAGAAGGTTCTGACCATAATGTAGACCCTCATTCCCAAACTGTAACTCCTGTTGGTGGAGACAATGAGGAAGACGATGATAAGACTCAAATACCTGATTGGAGCGACAACTTTAGTTTTTTGTCAGGGCAGGAACAGGTTGGCTCTGAGGACGACGGGTGTGATAACGCACAGGGTGATGATGATGAGGTCGGAGATCCCACTTACTGTCAACCCACAGTCAGCCAAGAGATGAGGTCAGCAGAGGAGGTGGAGGAAGATGCTAGTGACGACGAGGTCAGGTTGCGCCTTCCTGGACAGAGACGTAGTACTGGAAGCACGTCAACAACTGCATCCTCAAACACAACTCTGCCTCTCACCACAAGTCGTGGTGGCTCTTCAGGTCGCATGGGTGCTAAGCCTTGCATAGCCTGGGCATTTTTTCAGATCGATAAAGATGACCCAACTCGTGTTATCTGTAACATTTGTCAGCAAAAGCTAAGTAGAGGCCAAAAAATACATAGTTTGAGTACTTCATGCATGAACCGGCACATGGACATGAAGCATAAGTTGCAGTGGGAAGCTCAGTGTGCTACAATGCGGCCTAGCCGGCCGGGCCAATCACCGTCTGCCATATCTTGTGCATCCGCGGCCTCTTCATCCTCTGTGACTGGGGGGACAGCAGTCACACCTGTTTTGGGGCGCAGACCTGCCACCTCTTTACCCGCAACAGCCAGCGTGATTGGCAGGTCATCATTTTCTTTGGAGGTGGTAACACCAGCTGGTGTTGAGCGCTGTCCGACATCGATAGCACCACCTTTGGATCAAGGCAACCTAACATGTCCGCCTGCATCTTCCTCACAGACCGGCAGTTTGCCGGGGACACCCTTATCAACCCCGTCTAAGCACAATAGCCAGCCCTCGGTCCCTCAGATGTGGACAAGTAAAAGACCATTTCCTCCTAGCCATGAGAAAGCTAAGAGGTTGAATTTCACCATCTGCAAGCTCTTGGCTACAGAAATGCTGCCTTTCCGCCTGGTGGACACAGAGGATTTTCGAGACCTTATGTCCGTCGCAGTGCCCCAGTACCAGATGCCCAGTCGGCACTACTTCTCAAAGAAAGGTGTGCCTGCGCTCCACCAGCATGTCGCACACAACATCACCGCTTCTTTGAGAAACTCTGTGTGTGACAGGGTGCATTTCACCACAGACACTTGGACGAGTAGGCATGGACAGGGGCGTTACATGTCGCTGACTGGGCACTGGGTAACTATGGTGACAGCAGGACAAGGGGCTGCTGTCCAAGTCTTGCCGTCCCCACGAGTTGTGCGTCAATCCTCTTTATGTCAAAGTTCCTCCACTGCTTCTGCCTCCTCAACCTCCTCTCGGTCTTCCACCTGCACCCAAAGCCTGTCTGGTCATGCCACAAGCTTTCTAACTGCGCAGAAGGGATCCTGCACACCTCCTTACTATGCTGGCAGTAGGGCTCAACGTCATCAGGCGGTTTTTACATTGAAATGTCTGGGAAATGTGAGTCACACAGCTGAGGAGTTGTGGTCAGCTCTGGAGAACCAATTTCATGAATGGTTGTCTCCACTGGACCTGAAACCAGGGAAGGCCGTGTGCGACAATGCTGCAAACCTGGGTGCGGCCCTTCGCCGGGGTAATGTCACACACGTGCCTTGTATGGCTCACGTGTTGAACCTGGTTGTCCAGCAATTTTTAGCCCACTATCCCAGACTAGATGGCCTTCTGCAGAGGGCACGGTCGCTTTGTGCTCACTTCCGCCGTTCGCATCCCGCAGCTCAGCGACTTACATCTCTACAGAAGTCGTTGGGCCTGCCACTTCACCGGCTAAAATGCGATGTGCCTACCCGGTGGAATTCAACTCTGCACATGTTGCAGCGACTGTGGCAGCACCGACAAGCCCTGGTGCAATACGTTCTGACGTATAGCCTGGGCCAACGAGATTCAGAGGTGGGGCAAATCACGCTGGAGGAGTGGTCTCAGATCAGGGACCTATGCACCCTTCTGCACAGTTTTGAAATGGCGACGAAGATGTTTAGTGCTGACGATGCCATTATCAGCATGACTATTCCGGTGATTTACATGCTGGAGCACATGTTAAACAGAATTCGGAGTCAGGTGGTGGCACAAGAGGAGGTGGAGGAAGTAGAGGAGGAGGAGTTGTATGCGGAAGGGCTAACATCTGCAAGGTCCAGACGGTCGGCAGCACCAAGGCGGCAGGCATGTGAGGGTGGGGGAGATGGTTTTACCAGGGCGCATGGTAGCAGCCAAACTAGTGAGGAAGGTGCAGGAGCCCAGGAAGAAGTGGAGGACGAACTGATGGAAGACTCATCAGATGAGGGAGACCTTGATCACATTTCTGTTGTGCGAGGTTGGGGGGAGAGGACAGAGGAAGGAAGCATGATTGTTACCTCGCCACCAACACAACAGGGACTTGGTGCTCCTGGATGCGCAACACACATGAGTGCCTTCTTGCTGCACTACCTGCAACATGACCCTCGAATTGTGAGAATTAGAAATAATCCTGACTACTGGGTTGCCACACTGTTAGATCCCCGGTACAAAAGTAAATTTGCAGAAATTATTCCTGCCATAGAAAGGGATGCACGCATGCAGGAGTATCAGCAGAGACTGTTGCAGAATCTTACATGTGCTTTTCCACAAAATACCAGTGGTGCACGTAGTGAATCTCACAGTTCCAACTTGCCAACCGTGGGACCGTCAAGTGTTCAGCACTCAAACCGTAACAGAACCACAGTATCTGCTGGTAACATCAATTTTGCGGAATCATTTCACCACTTTTTTAGCCCATCCTTTGCAAGGCCACAGGAGACAAGAAGTCTGACACATAGTCAACGCCTAGAGACGATGGTACAGGAGTATCTCCAAGTAAACATTGAAGCCACGACTGTGTCACTGGACCCTTGCTCTTTTTGGGCTTCCAATCTGGATAAATGGCCGGAGCTAGCCACTTACGCCTTGGAGATCTTGTCATGCCCCGCAGCCAGCGTTCTGTCTGAACGTGTGTTCAGCGCTGCTGGTGGTGTGCTGACAGATAAGCGCACGCGGCTCTCCACTGATAATGTAGACAGACTCACGTTCATAAAGATGAACAAATCATGGATCCGAAACGACTTTTCTACCCCTGTGTCATCCTGGGGAGAGTAAAAGCTTGATGATTGGTTAAAATCACCCTACCAACCGTTTTAAGCTTTCAAATTACTAATCATGTTTATCTGTATCTTGACTGGAAAATAATTTGGGCTTTGTAGCAGTGTGCAGCACTGATCCTATTAGGCCATCTATACTAAAGCTTCACCAGATTTAAAATTAAAAATAATTTTTAGCTGCATCTAGCCCGGAAAATAATTTTGGGGCTCCGAGATGCGCAAGGCACATAAGTGCCTTCTTGCTGCACTACCTGCAGCATGACCCTCATATTGTCAGAATTCGAAGTAATCATGACTACTGGGTTGCCACACTCTTAGATCCCCCAAACTTTTCGATCAACCTTTTCATTTTAATAAAGACCAAAAAAATGGTCATTTTTGAAATTATAAGCATTAGCAGGTTGTTAGAAACTGAAATCAAACAGTTTTCAACTCAAAACTTTATTCTAGGTGATGTTACATTTTCACATAGGACCCCTTGTTCGAAAGGAGCTTCTGAACTCTCTCGTCCATTGAATTTGTCAGGTTTTGGATGGTTTCTGCTTCAATTGTTTTGCATGAGGACAGAATACCCTCCCAGAGCTGTTGCTTAGATGTGAACTGCCTCCCGCCATCATAGACACTCCTTTTAATGATGCTCCAAAGGTTCTGAATGGGGTAGAGGTCAGGGGAGCATGGGGGTCACACCATAAGTTTGTCCCCTTTTATGCCCATATCAGCCAGAGATGCAGATGTTTTATGTGCAGCATGAGATGGTGCATTATCATGCAGAAAAATGATCTTGCTGTGAAATACACGGTTCTTCTTCTTGAACCATGGCAGGAAGTGCTGTTTGAGAAAATCCACATACATTATGGAGTTCATCTTTAGCGCCTTCAGGGATCCTAAAGGGGCCGACAATCTCTCTCCCCATGATTCCAGCCCAAAACATTACTCCACCTCCTCCTTGTTGGCGCTGTAGCCGTGTTTGCGTGGGGTGTCCATCAACCAGCCATCCTCCACTCCATCCATCTGGACCATCGAGCGCTGCACGGCACTCATCCGTGAACAAAACAGTTTTGAAATCAGTCTTCATGTAATGTTTGGCCCACTGGAGCCGTTTCTGCTTGTGTGAAGTGGATAGAGGAGGTCGACAGGATGGCGCATGCACAGCTGCAAACCTCTGAAGGACCCTGCATCTTGTTGTTCGGGGGACGTTGGAGGCACAAGCAGCTTCAAAAACTTGTCTGCTGCTATGACAAGGCTTTTTTGCCGCTGCTCTTTCAACCTGACGTAATTGCCTGTAGGAAAGAGTCCTCAATTTGCCCTTATCAGCACGCACACGTGTGTACTGTGAATCAGCTACATACTTCTTGATTGCCAAGACACTTCATCCTGATCATCGCACAATGTTGATTGTAGTCATGCCTTGACCTAAACACTCCACAATTTGTTGCTTCTCAGCAGCCGACACATCCTTTTTCTTTCCCATTTTGGCAGAAAATGTAGGCTGCTTAATAATGTGAGAGAGCCTTCTTAAGTAGTCTTGCCTTTCATTGGACACACCTGCCAAACTAATTAGCACAGGTGTCTGCAATTGCTTACAGTGATATAAAGAGCCCTGACACACATCACCATCAATGAGTTTAACTGACAAACAAACAAATTCTTCCCTTATCACTCCTAAACACTTTTTGTATAATAATTTGGAACGCAGTGTACATGTGCTTTTCCACAAAACACCAGTGGTTCACGTAGTGAATCTTACAGTTCTAACTTGCCAACCGTGGTCTGTATTGAGTTGTTCAATAAAGGGCCCAAAATTAAGATAACATAGATGGGAGAGGTCTCTGTGAATAGGAATTCCTAAGTATTTGATACCCTGTGAGGGCCAGGCAAAGGGAAAGTTGGACTGGATGGAATCCTATATGGATTTGGGGAGGGAGACATCGAGGGCCTCAGACTTCGCTGCATTGATTTTAAAATTTGACCATGTAACAAAGTGATCTATTTCAGCCATAACAGCATGGATGGATATATGTGATTGAGTGATATATACTAGGACATCATCAGCAAATAGAGAGCACTTGTACTCGGTGCCTCCCACCTCAATCCACCTAATATTGGGGTTATGGCGAATTGATGAGAGCAGGTGCTCCGTCACTAGGATGTATAAGAGAGGGGACAGAGGACATCACTGCCTTGTCCCATTGGTGATTGTGAAAGGTGATGAAAATGTTCTGACGCACCTCCTGGGCCTTGGGACACCCGGAGCCGGACCCTTTTTGGTGGATGCTGGTGGTTGTAGTCTTCGTGGCGGCGACCCAGTTCCGTGGCTCAGGGCGGTCAAACCAGTGGCGGAACTATTTATGTGGTTTTCATGTTTAAATGTCCGACTACGCCACCCGTGGATTGCGGTCAGAGTGAACCGCCGCTACAGGGCAGACCACTGAGGCTGGTGTTGTGGGTGCAGCAGAGCGTAGCATAACTCCCCACGGGAGGAGTATAGCCTCAGGGCAGTGTATGCGGAGGATGGGGGTGATGGTGCAGGGCAGCAGCAGTAACGACACGGAGTCAGTGATGCAGTTCAGGGCCTTTACTCACAGTTCTTATTATCCAGACCACGTCTGCAGGTAACGGCTGCCCACGTCGTACTGTGCTCACCAGGTGAGGGGCTCAGACAACTCCCAGATAACTTTGGAGCACTTCACAGGACCCCCTTTGTGTGTCCTTTGTCTGGCCTTTCTTACCAACACTTCTGTCCGGCTGCCTCGGGCCTCCTCTTGGTAAACTTGGCGCCAGTTTCCCTGACCCTATGTGGTGCCTTCCTAGCGGGTGTAGCGAGGGGCTGCGCCACATAAAATGTCAGAGCCTCCGGTTTCTAGCTGAGGGTCGTTTCCTGCCTCCACTAGTTCGGGGACCGGTCTCCCCCTTTGGCCTGACCCCTCCACGCAGGTGAATTCGGGCGTGCGGTGGCGACTCGCCCGTCCGCACCCCTGGGATCCCTTCATTCCTCGTTCCTGGAGCCTTCTCCGCTCCTCTTCCTTCCTTCTCCCTCTTCCAGGCCTGGGCCTCTGTTACTAGGCCCGCCTCCGGAGCAGAGCTCATGCAGAGCCCCTGCTCCCTGCCACTCCTGCTCAGACTTCTCTGCACTGAACTAAGATGGTGCCCACCTTTTATACTCCCTTCTCAATGCACCCAGGAACTGCTTCCTCCCTGCTCCTGCACTACAGGGTTCCCCTTCCTCAGTGTTCCCTCCCCCCACTCCAGCCAGGGACAGGGACTGTCGTGCCCATCTCAGGGGCATATTGGTCGCCCTGCCCCACGGCAATGTGGTGTAATGCATGCAGGTGTCGGGTCCTGATCCACACTCCATCCTTACCTGAGAGTGAGATATCACACCTCTGGGTGAGGTGCAATACGTCTGTAGCAACCGAGCCCTCAGGGTGCTACAGTTCCATTTATCTTCAGCCTAGGTGACGTATTGCGATACAGGGCCGTGATTTTGGCTATAAAAGGGTCCCCTAGACCCCTACCCCAAGCTTTTTAAGAGAATCATATATGGCGTGCCAGGAGACTCTATGGAATGCTTTCTCAGCATCCAACGAGAGTATCTAATTACAAATTTTTAACTGCATCTAGCCCAGGAAATACTTTGTGCCTAGTAGCAGTGTCTGCTAGTGAGCGGATTATCCCGGCTGTTAAGCAAGCTGCACCACCTGTAGTTTAGACACTTAATTTTTTCAAAGGAAATGCTTCGGGACCATGGGATACTTAGTGAAGAGCATCAGGAGGCACCCCAAGGCATAGGGGCTGGGACTGGCAGTAGGATGCCTTGCGGTGGACAGCCGAGCTCGATCCTTATAAAAGCTTTTTAACTGCAGCAGCTTTAGTGGACGCTACTGGAGCTGGAATTACCGCGGCTGCTGGCATGAGACTTGCCCTCCAATAGATCCTTGTAAATGGATTTAAAGTGTATTCATTCAAATTAGAGAGACAATTTAAATTAAAAAGCTTAGAGCTGCCTCCACCACAGGGGGGCTCGCTCGACCCACCAGCGGACAGGCACCAGTATTGGGAGAGGGGGGCTGGCCGTCAGGGTTCACCGCGGCTCTGGCACAAACCCGGCGACACGGAGGTGGCACGGGCAGGAGCGGACTGGCCGTGTCGGCTTCTCACTTTTTGGATTTTAGAAGGGCATGACATGCCTATATCTGTGTCTCCCCCTCCTTTTACTCCTCCACCTCTTTTATTTTCGCATGACTATATGTACTTGTCACTTTTCCATGTGTTAGTTATGTCTTCTGAGCAGTTTGTCAGCTTTTGGACACCTTTGAAGGTGTTTTCTATGTGTTTCTATGTGTTTTTGTTTGCCTGCCATTGGTTTTAACGGTGTTCGAAGGTGTTCGACGAACAGTTCGACGAACAGTTCGGCGAACACACGGGTGTTCGACGAACCGAACCGAACTCGAACACTACGGGGGTGGCTCAACACTAATTAGCTCCTAAGTTACTCCCACACACCCCCCTTGATGACTCCATAAAAGGGTTGGACATGAAAGGTGGCTTCGGTTTCAGAAAATTATGAGATTGATGATATCTTTGCTCCTGAGAATTGCAGGTGCTCGATATCGATGTCATATTTTTTATCATGATTTTATCTTGACATAGAGATCAGATATGACAGGTATAGCCTTGTCTCTCAGGCCCTTATTCAATTGAAAGGATTCTGGTCATCACTCAGCAACCTGAAACCATGCTTTGCATTCACCACTTCATGCCATTTCCAAAAATATGATTTTCCTATCTATTGGATCAATGCAGTTCATGCAAACTTCCCTTCCTAATTTCTAGTAAGCAAAGAGATTCCAGATCTTTACGTTTTTTTCATATAGGGAAAATATATATTCTTGTACCTTATTAGCCAGTAGATAGAAAAATATTTAGATTTAAGAGTCCTCAGTACCTGTAAAAGGTATCAACCACTGAGGACTCTCAAATGTAAATATTTTTCTTACGTTTTTTTTCAAAGTCTTATCTCAGTCGTATACTGCTTCACATTCCTGATGCAGGGCTTCACATTGTGCAGCCATTAGAAGTTTGCTTAGTTACCTAATTCCAAAGGGAGGGGTCAGCTGCATAGAGTGAAGTTTGAAGACAGGCTGCATAGTGCAATATATTTTCTCTTATCTTTTATCATGGATTCTAATTTTCTCTATGACAGAGACTGTTTTTTTGTTGAGGAAATTTCAACCACTGCAGAAAAGCAATCTTGGTTCACAAGGCAAGTGCCCAGAAGCCCCGGTCTCAGAAGTTCAGTTAAAACCACAATTATTCAGTTAATTTTTTTCCTGTCTCATTACATGAAAAAGCTTATTGTTCCTGGGCACCTAGGACATAATTACCAACCTAGCCATAGAGCTCCATTTGACAGAGAGACAAAGACAACATAGACAGCTTCCTACTTAATTACTTAGCCCTTATTTATTTGTTGTACTTCTATAGTGTCCTACGTCAGCATGTACCACAGATATGCTGACCACAGATTCTCAATTGGATTAAGGTCTGGGCTTTGAGAAGGCCACTCCAAAACATTTACATGTTTCCCCTTAAACCACTTGAGTGTTGCTTTAGCAGTATGCTTTGGGTCATTGTCTTTTTGGAAGGTCCTAGTCCCATCCCAGTCTGAAATCACTGACAGACTGAAACAGGTTTTGCTCAAAAATATCCCTGTATTTTGCACCATCCATCTTCCCCTTGACTCTGAACCATTTTTCTATTCCTGCTGCTGAAAAACATCCCCAACAGCATGATGCTGCCACCATCATGTTTCACTATGGAGATGGTGATGAGCTGTGTTGGTTTGACGCCAGACATGGTGTTTATCTTGGTGACCAAAAAGTTCAATTTTGGTCTCATGTGACCAGAGCACCTTCCTCCACATATTTTTTTAATAACACAACCCCGACTTTTTCTCAACAACTTTGTCCCTGACTTGTTTGGAGATCTCCTTGGTCTTCATGGTGTTTGGTTAGCGGTGCCTCTTGCTTAATAGTGTTGTAGTCTCTGTGGCCTTTCAGAAAAGGTATGTACAGTACAGACCAAAAGTTTGGACACACCTTCTCATTTAAAGATTTTTCTGTATTTTCATGAATATGAAAATTGTACATTCACACTGAAGGCATCAAAACTATGAATTAACACATGTGGAATTATATACTTTACAAAAAAGTGTGAAACAACTGAAAATATGTCTTATATTCTAGGTTCTTCAAAGTAACCCCCTTTTGCTTTAATGACTGCTTTGCATACTCTTGGCATTCTCTTGATGAGCTTCAAGAGGTAGTCACCGGAAATGGTCTTCCAACAATCTTGAAGGAGTTCCCAGAGATGTTTAGCACTTGTTGGCCCTTTTGCCTTCACTCTGCGGTCCAGCTCACCCCAAACCATCTCGATTGGGTTCAGGTCTGGTGACTGTGGAGGCCAGGTCATCTGGCGTATCACCCCATCACTCTCCTGCTTGGTCAAATAGCCCTTACACAGCCTGAAGGTGTGTTTGGGGTCATTGTCCTGTTGAAAAAATAAATGATGGTCCAACTAAACGCAAATCGGATGGAATAGCATGCCGCTGCAAGATGCTGTGGTAGCCATGCTGGTTCGGTATGCCTTCGATTTTGAATAAATCCCCAACAGTGTCACCAGCTAAGCACCCCCACACCATCACACCTCCTCCTCCTCCATGCTCCACGGTGGGAACCAGGCATGTAGAGTCTATCCGTTCACCTTTTCTGCGTCTCACAAAGACACGGTGGTTGGAACCAAAGATCTCAAATTTGGACTCATCAGACCAAAGCACAGATTTCCACTGGTCTAATGTCCATTCCTTGTGTTCTTTAGCCCAAACAAGTCTCTTCTGCTTGTTGCCTGTCCTTAGCAGTGGTTTCCTAGAAGCTATTTTACCATGAAGGCCTGCTGCACAAAGTCTCCTCTTAACAGTTGTTGAAGAGATGTGTCTGCTTCTAGAACTCTGTGTGACATTGACCTGGTCTCTAATCTGAGCTGCTGTTAACCTGCGATTTCTGAGGCTGGTGACTTGGATAAACTTATCCTCAGAAGCAGAGGTGACTCTTGGTCTTCCTATCCTGGGGCGGTGCTTATGTGAGACAGGTTCTTTGTAGCGCTTGATGGTTTTTGCAACTGCACTTGGGGACACTTTCAAAGTTTTCCCAATTTTTCGAACTGACTGACCTTCATCTCTTAAAGTAATGATGGCCACTCGTTTTTCGTTACTTAGCTGCTTTTTTCTTGCCATAATACAAATTCTAACAGTCTATTCAGTGGGACTATCAGGTGTGTATCCATCAGACTTCTGCACAACACAACTGTTGGTCCCAACCCCATTTATAAGGCAAGAAATCCCACTTATTAAACCTGACAGGGCACACCTGTGAAGTGAAAACCATTTCCGGTGACTACCTCTTGAAGTTCATCAAGAGAATGCCAAGAGTGTGCAAAGCAGTCATCAAAGCAAAAGGTGGCTACTTTGAAGTACCTAGAATATAAGACATATTTTCAGTTGTTTCATACTTTTTTGTTAAGTATATAATTCCACATGTGTTAATTCATAGTTTTGATGCCTTCAGTGTGAATGTACAATTTTCAAAGTCATGAAAATACAGAAAAATCTTTAAAATGAGAAGGTGTGTCCAAACTTTTGGTCTGTACTGTATATGTAGCACCCTGAGGATTCGGCTGCTACAGGGGTATTACACCTCAAGCCAGAGGTGTGATATTCCACTCCCGGGTAAGGATGGAGTGTGGAACTGAGCTCAGTAGGCTGCATGCACTACATACATCCCATTTCCGGGGGACAGACCAATGGTACTCCCACTAGAGAAATGTGCAGGTACGACAGCGTCTGTCCCTGGCTGGAGTGGGAGGGGGGTGGAACATCCCAGTAGTGTAGGGGCAGATAGGGGGAGCAGTCTGGGTAATGCTAGGAGCTCATTGGGTGCTGGTCACCTGAGCTCACACATAGAGGGAGTATATAAGGTGGGAACCATCTTAGAACAGGGTCTTTTGTAGAGGTTTGGTCAGAGAAGCAGAGCAGCTCAGCCAGCTCCAAGGCCAAGAGAGAGAGAGAGAGGAGAAAGAAGGACCCAGAGGGGGAGAAGAGGGAACTCCAAGAACCCAAAATTAGACCAGAGGGTGAAGAGTTGGCACAAGGGTACCGGATCCCAAGCTGGTGGAGGGCCCTAATCCTTAGCCAGAGACCGGAGGTCGTGGGCAGGATCTGCCACGACCACCCACTAAATCCACCCGGAAGGCAAACCGTGAATAGGGTCAGGGAACCCAGAGACAAGGGTTTTACCAACAAGAGGCCCGAGGGAGCCGGACTTAGGTGGATCCCTGGTGGGGAAGGCCAGAGAGAAGGACAAGTCAGAAAGGGAGCTCAGGACCACGCTCCAGAATCACCTGGGGGTTGGCCGAGTCCAGGACCTGGTGGACGCAGCACGGCTCGGGCGGTCACTCAAGGCCGGAGTGACCAACACAAAAGCAGTAAGTAAAACCCTGAACTGCACAGCCCGACTCGGAGTCTTATTATCACTCTCACTGCACCACCACAACCACCACCCTCTACAACTGACCCCCTGAGGCTATACCCCTCCCGTTGGGGGTTATACTACCTGAGCTGCACACACACCATCAGCCTCAGCGGACCCTGCTGCAGCGGCGGCCGTAGTGACCGCAAATCAACGGGTGGCGTAGTCGACACTAAAGAACATCCAGTAACATCTGTAGGACTGCCACACACTGAGCTTGACACCCTGGGCACGGACCGGGTCACCGCCACTCGGAGACTACAACCCCCATCTGATCCGGCTCCGGGTATCCCCCAAACAACACTGGCCCAGGGGGTGCGTCATATATACTGACAGACCATGTGACACTTAGATTGCACACAGGGGGGGGCTTCATTTCTTGCACCTGGTATTTTAGGGGCTTCATAGCAAAACGGGATAATAAGTATGCACATGCCAATTTTTAATTATTTGATCCCAGAAATTTAATTTATGCCTATATTTTTTTCACTTCACCAACTTAGACTATTTAGTGCTGATACATCACACACAAATCTGATTACAAAAATATTTCAACACAAGTTGTAATGTAAAAAAATAGGTAAAAAGCCAAGGGGGTGAATATTTTCACAAGCCACTGTAGCTTGGTTCATGAGAAACTGATATTTTAAGGCAGGTGTTGAGATTGTCACCTGTTTGAATTGAAGCATGCCTGCACTCACCATTCCATATTGTTGAATGTATTCCACAGGACTTCTGGGGTCATAGTCTAAGTTTTTCATTGTATGTTCTCTCGGAGTGCCTGTAATGTTTGCGGCTTGTTACTGTACACCTGATCTTCCAAATGGCCCCAAAGGAAAAAATCCAGCAGTGTTAAATCAGGCAATCTTGCTGGCCATAGTCCCTTGGAGATTACTCTGTCATCATAGAAGACTACAAAACATGGTTTATGGTTGACCGTCTCTTTTAGAAGTTACAGCAATTTTTCCAGGAAAAGTAGCTAGAGAATCTCCCTGTATTAAAAGATAATGTGGACAACCCCTTTAAGGCCCATGTACACAGGCTGATAATCAGCCAAACAATTGTTTTTAAGAAAGCTTGTTAGCAATCACTGTCCAAAGTAAACATGGCAGCACGCAACTGCTCCAAAATATTAAATGTTGGCCGCACATCATATGGTGTATACCGTAATTGTAGAAAGGGATTTAAAAGAGTATGGATCTCCTTGATTTATAGTTCATTGGTGCTCATTGTGGACAGACATTTACCTGTCTAAAAGAACTGTTAGAATGATACAACTCATAGCAAAATACATGACAATGCATGCACTCCATGAATACATCTCCTGTGACAATTACCAAAGGGATTTTTTTAAATTTGCCACCTCTGATAGCCAGAACAATATTAGTACTTTTGAAATGTCCAAATACCATATATACTTAAGTATAAGCCAACCCAAATATAAGCAGAGGTACCGAATTTTACCACAAAAAACTGGGAGAACGTATTAACTCGAGTATAAGCCTAGATACTGGTAAATTTCCCTATCCTGGTAAGCATTGCCCCTTCATCCCCAATCCTGGTATGCATGGCCCTCTCATCCCCAATCCTGGTATGCATGGACACCTCATCCCCAATCCTGGTATGCATGGCCCCCTCATCTCAAATCCTGGTATGCATGGCCCCCTCATCCCCAATACTGATATGCATGGCCCCCTCATCCCCAATCCTGGTATGCATAGCCCCCTCATCAACAATCCTGATGTGCATGGCCCCCTCATCCCAATCTTGGTATGCATAGTCCCCTCATCACAAATTCTGGCATGCATGGCCCCCACATACCAATACTGGTATGCATGGTCCTCTCATCCCCAATCATGGCATTTATGGCCTCCTCATCGCAAATCCTGGTATGCATGGCTCCCCTTTCCTGGTATGCATTGACCCCTCATCCCCAAACCTGGTATGCATGGCACCCTCATCCTCAATCCTGGTATGCATGGCGCCCTCATTCCCAGTCCTGGTATGCATGGCCCCTCATCCCCAATCCTGGTATGCATGGCCCCCCCCATTCTCCAATCCTGGTATGCATGGCTCCCCATTCCCCAATACTGGTATGCATGGTTCCCTCATCCCCTATCCTGGTATGCATGGCCCCCTGATCCCCAATCCTGGTATACATGGCCCCCGCATCCCCAACCCTGCTATGCATGGCCCCCTCATCCCAATCCTGATATGCATGGCCTCCTCATCCCAATCCTGGTATGCAAGGCCTCCTCATCCCCAATCCTGGTATGCATAGCCCCCTCATCCCCAATCCTGGTATGTATAGCCCCCTCATCCCCAATCCTGGTATGCAAGGCCTCCTCATCCCCAATCCTGGTGTGCAAGACCTCCTCATCCCCAATCTTGGTATGCATGGCCCCCTTATCACCAATTCTGGTATGCATGGCCCCCTCATCTCAATCCTGGTACGCATGGCCCCCACATCTCAAATCCTGGTATGCATTATGCTCTCTTCTCAAAACCTGGTATACATGCCCCACATCCTGGTATGCATGGTCCCCTCATCCCCAATCCTGGTATGCATGGCCCCCTCATCAACAACCCTGGTATGCATGGCTCTCTCATCAACAATACTGATATGCATGGCCCCCTCATCTCAAATCCTGGTATGCATGGCCCCCTTCTCCTGGTATGCATGACCCCCTCATCGCCAATCCTGGTATGCATGGCTCCCTCATCCCCAATCCTGGTATGCATGGCTCCCTCATTCCCAATCCTGGTATGCATGGCCCCCTGATCCCCAATCCTGGTATACATGGCCCCCTCATCCCAATCCTGATATGCATGGCCTCCTCATCCCAATGGTGATATGCATTGCCCCCTCATCACCAATTTTGGTATGCATGGCCCCCTCATTCCCAATACTGGTATGCATGGCCCCCTCGTGCCCAATCCTGGTATGAATAGCCCCCTCATCCCCAATCTTGGTATGTAAGGCCTCCTCATCCCCAATCCTGCTATGCATGGCTACCTCATCCCCAATCCTGATATGCATGGCCCCTCATCCCCAATCCTGATATGCATGGCCCCCTCATCTCAATCCTGGTATGCATGGCCATCTCATCAACAATCCAGATATGCATGGTGCCCTCATCTCAAAGCTTGGTATACATGCCCCCCCGATATGCATGGCCCCCTCATCCCCAATCCTGGTATGCATGGCCCCCTCATCCCCAATCCTGGTATGCATGGCCCTCTCATCAACAATCTTGATATGCATAGCCCCCTCTGTTAGAACTCTCCTGTTAGGTTTTTTTTAGTTTGCTGGTCACATGACCATTTTTGCCTATTTAATCCGGCTCCGCCCTCCTGGTCTTGCTGGACTTCATTGTATTTACTACTCTTGAGCTAGCTTGGTGCTCTGTTGCCGTTCTCTGTTAGTTTTGCTAGGTCTTCTGACCTCTATGCTTTTTGTTGTGTGTTTGTCTTTGACTGCTACTATTTCTGCTAGGAGGTGTCCAACTTATCCCAGTCCCTAGTTCTTGTAGGGATCCCTCCCTCACATCTATAGGTCTTCGTTCAGACTAGCCGAGGACTTTAGCGGGTCTGATCGCAGGATCAGGTTCCCCGTTACATCGTAGGGATCTAGTTTAGTTCTATTGTAGGGACAGTTCTCCTGTCTTTCCTTAGTCCCTGTAGCAGATCATAACAGTAAGTCCAGCCCTAAAAGAAAAAAAAAAATTTCTCTAAGGAAAGACCTCCAGTTTTCCATCATGGTCTCGGTTCAAGATTTGGCTCAACGCTTGCAGGGACTCTCTCTGGAGGTGGCCAAGCTCCAACAACACGTGAGTAGCTGTTCTGGAGCACATTTTGTGGAACCAAAGGTACGTCTGCCTGATTTATTTTTTGGTGAACAACAAGATTTTTTTTCTTTTAAAAATACTTGTTTATTGTATTTTCGTTTGAGACCCGGATCCTCTGGTGATGAATCACAGCGCATAGGGTTCATAATGTCACTTTTGCGCAAAGATCCTCAGGGATGGGCCTTCTCTCTCTAACCTAGTGATCCGTGCTTTAGATCAGTGGATAGTTTTTTTTCTGCTTTGGGTTTGTTGTACGATGATCCTGATCGTGTCTCATCTGCTGAGTCTGAATTGAGACGTTTGAGGCAGGGATCAGGTAATGTGGAAAAATATTGTTCTCACTTCCGTCGGTGGTCTGCCCAGGTGGGGTGGAACGATTCAGCTTTGAAAAGCTTGTTTCTTGCAGGGCTAGGTGAAAGGGTTAAGGATTTACTGATTGCTTATCCCACACCTGGAAACTTGCAGGAGGCTATGCAATTAGCTATATGGGTGGACAGGAGACTGCGTGCAAGGGTTAATGAGAGCAAATCCTCTGCTATGTCAGCTCCGAGTCTTGAGAGGGTCTGTGCTGACAATGGAGAGCCGATGGAGATTGGGGCGATGCCACCCCGCTCTCAGGAAAAAGATCGCAGGCTCTCTGAAGGCTTGTGCTTCTATTGCGGAAATTCTGGTCATTTTATTAAGAACTGTGTGCTTCGTTTGAAGAAAGAAAAAAAAATGGTCAGTTATGCCCGTATTGCCTGTTTAAATTCTAAGGGAGTATTCCTATCTGCCACTACTGCTGCTCAGGATGAATTAATTGAATTTCGGGTATTTGTGGATTGTGGTTCTACTCTGAATGTGATTGTTGGGGGATTCTTGGAAAAACTTAGATTAGAACCTAAAACTTTGTCATCCCCTATTGCTGTGGTTTCTGTTGATGGCTCTCCCTTGAAGAGTGTTACTCATAAGGTCTGTGAATTTCCCCTCACTATTAATGGTATTCACCAAGAAAATTTGGATTTGGTGGTATTGGATAATTTGCCTTCTCCAGTAATATTGGGGTTACCCTGGTTAAAATTGCACAATCCTGTACTGGATTGGTCTACCAATGAAATTAAGTCCTGGAGCCCTAAGTGTTATGACAAGTGTTGTAACGGACGTATTGCTGCTGTGGATAAAGGGGAATTGCCTGTACCTAGTCAGGATTTTTGGAGAGTTTTTTCTGAGGAGGAGTCACAAATTTTGCCTCCCCATAGAGACTATGATTGTGCCATTGAATTTGTCCCTGGAGCGACTCTTCCTAAAAGTCGTTTATTTAATCTTACTATTCCTGAGAGAAAGGCTTTGGAGGAATACATACAGACAAGCTTGGCCGCCGGTCACATTAGGCCTTCCAAGTCTCCTGTGGCTGTTGGATTTTTTTTTGTAAAAAAAAAAGATGGCGGTTTACGTCCTTGTCTGGACTTTCGTGAGATTAATAAAATTACTGTACGCAATCCTTACCCACTGCCATTGATTCCTGATTTATTTAACCAGTTAGTGGGGGCCAAGTGGTTCTCTAAAATTGATCTCCGGAGGGCATACAATTTGTTGCGCATGAAGGAGGGTGATGAATGGAAGACTGCTTTTAACACTCCTGTGGGTCATTTTGAGAATCTGGTCATGCCTTTTGGTCTTACCAATGCTCCAGCATTTTTTCAGAATCTTATTAATGACATCCTTAGACCTTTAATCGGCAAAAATGTGGTTGTGTATTTGGATGACATTCTGATTTATTCGCCTGATCTGGAGTCTCATTGGCGGAGCGTACGTGAGGTATTACAGTTATTAATGGACAATTCGCTTTTTGCTAAGCTGGAGAAATGTGAGTTCGCTGTACAAAGAATTAGTTTTTTGGGCTACATTATCTCCAGTGAAGGTTTTGAGATGGACCCGGTTAAAGTTCAAGCTGTGCAGGAATGGCCTAGGCCTATTGGTTTGAAATCGATACAGAGGTTTTTGGGTTTCGCCAATTATTACAGAAAATTCATAAAAAAAATTTCTATTATTGTCAAACCGCTGACCGATCTCACCAGGAAAGGTGCTAATGCGGTTCAGTGGACTTCTGAGGCCATTGAAGCTTTTGTGTTTCTAAAGGAGAGGTTCACCTCTGCTCCCATCCTTATGCAGCCTGATGTGACTAAGCCGTTTTTGGTTGAGGTTGATGCTTCTTCGGTGGGGGTCGGTGCGGTGTTGTCTCAGGAAAACAAGGATGGAGTACGTCCCTGTGCCTTTTTTTCAAAAAAATTTTCTGAGACTGAACTTAATTACGATATTGGTAATCGGGAATTGCTGGCGATTAAACTCGCATTTGAACACTGGCGTCACCTCTTGGAAGGTGCTGAATTTCCCATTCAGGTTTTCACTGATCCTAAAAATCTGATCTATCTTGATGCTGCCAAGCGCTTGAATGCCCGTCAGGCTAGGTGGGCACTTTTTTTCTCGCGGTTTAATTTTTCCGTTACTTACATCCCGGGTACCAAGAATGTTAAAGCGGATGCTTTGTCTCGCAGCTTTTCTCCCATGGTTGGTGTTGAGGAGGAAGAGGAGAGCATTTTACAAGAAGGTGTTGTGATTGCTGCTTTGGACTCCGTTTTGGAGGATGAGATTCTTAAAGCTCAGGAGAATGCCCCATCTAACACTCCCCATGGGAGGTTGTTTGTGACTAGGACCTTTAGGAGAGATTTGTTTGTTGAGTGTCATGAGTCTCGGTTGGCAGGTCATCCAGGAATTTCTGAGACCAAGAGACTTGTGGGTCGCAGTTTTTGGTGGCCTGGATGGCAGAAGGAAGTCATTAAGTGGGTGCGCCAATGTACTGTGTGTGCTAGATCCAAGTCTTCGCATGCTCCTGCTGCGGGGTTGCTTTGCCCTCTGGAGGTTTGTAGTGCACCTTGGACACATCTGGCTATGGACTTTATTACTGACCTTCCCCCCTCTGAAGGTTTCACGGTCATCTGGGTGGTCGTGGACCGTTTTAGCAAGATGTGTCACTTGGTTCCCTTCATCAAACTGGCTTGCGCTAAGACACTCGCTAAGGCCTTTGTCAAGGAAATTGTCAGACTACATGGTGTTCCTACTGACATTGTTTCTGATAGGGGACCTCAGTTCGTGGCTCGTTTTTGGCGTGCCTTTTGTGACAGGTTGGGAGTTCATTTGTCGTTTTCATCTGGATATCATCCTGAGTCTAATGGCCAGACAGAAAGGAAGAACCAGGATGTTGAGCAGTTCTTGCGTTGTTTTGTGGCAGACAATCAAGAGGGGTGGTCTGAGTTTCTGCCACTTGCTGAATTTGCTCTTAACAACCATACATCCTCTTCTGCTGGGTGTTCGCCTTTTTTTTGTTGTTCTGGGAGACATCCGTCTTTTGGGTCATTGTCCAAATTGGTTTCGGCTGTGCCTGAGGAGGAGAGTTTTTCCGGTGATTTGGAGAGAGTTTGGACGGATGTGCGTGGTAATCTTCAGGAGGCTAACAAAAAATCTAAGAGGTACTTTGATAGGAAACGGCAAGAGGTTTTGTTTGCTGTTGGTGACATGGTTTGGTTGTCCTCTAAGAATCTGCGATTGAGGATTCCTTCTAAAAAATTGGGCCCCAAGTTCGTAGGGCCCTTTAAGGTGCTTCAGATAGTTAACCAATCTGCTGTTAGGTTGGAGGTTCCTACGTCCTGGAAGATTAACCCGGTGTTTCATGTTTCTCTGTTGAAAAAAGCTGATGTGTCTGATGGTGACGCCTCTGCCACTGTTCCTCCGGTGGTGGAGGACGGGGAATATGAAATTTCCCGCATCCTAAATTCTAGACGGTATAGAGGGAGTTTGCAGTATCTCGTCGCTTGGAAGGGTTTCGGACCTGAGGATAACTCATGGGTGAGGGCGGATGATGTTTCTGCTTCCAGACTTGTCAGAGCGTTTCACAGGAGGTTTCCTGGTAAGCCTGGGCCTAGGGGATCCGGAGGATCCTCTTAGAAGAGGGGGTACTGTTAGAACTCTCCTGTTAGGTTTTTTTTAGTTCGCTGGTCACATGACCATTTTGCCTATTTAATCCGGCTCTGCCCTCCTGGTCTTGCTGGACTTCATTGTATTTACTACTCTTGAGGTAGCTTGGTGCTCTGTTGCCATTCTCTGTTAGTTTTGCTAGGTCTTCTGACCTCTATGCTTTTTGTTGTGTGTTTGTCTTTGACTGCTACTATTTCTGCTAGGAGGTGTCCAACTTATCCCAGTCCCTAGTTCTTGTAGGGATCCCTCCCTCACATCTATAGGTCTTCGTTCAGACTAGCCGAGGACTTTAGCGGGTCTGATCGCAGGATCAGGTTCCCCGTTACATCGTAGGGATCTAGTTTAGTTCTATTGTAGGGACAGTTCTCCTGTCTTTCCTTAGTCCCTGTAGCAGATCATAACACCCTCATCTCAAATCCTAGTATGCATTGCACCCCTCTTCTGGTATGCATGACCCCCTCATCCCCAATCCTGGTATGCATGGCTCCCTCATCCCCAATCCTGGTATGCAAGGCCTCTTCATCTCCAATCCTGGTATGCATGGCCCCCTCATCCCCAATCCTGGTATGCATGGCCCCCTCATCCCCTATTCTGGTATGCATGGCCCATCATCACCAATCCTGGTATGCATGGCCCTCTCATCCCAATCCTGGTATGCATGGCCCCCTCATCAACAATCCTGATATGCATGACACCCTCATCCCAATCCTGGTATAGATGGCATGCTCATCACCAATACTGGTATGCATGGCCCCCTCATCCCAATAATGGTATTCATGGCCACCTCTTCCCCAATACTGGTATTCATGGCCACCTCATCCCCAATCGTGGTATGCATGGCCACCTCATCCCCAATCCTGGTATGCAAGGCCAGCTCATTCCCAATCCTGGTGTGCATGGCTCCCTCATCCTCAATGCTGATACGCATGGCCCCTCATCTCTAATCCTGGTATGCATGACTCTGCTCTCCTGGTATGCATGGCACCCTCATCCCCAATCCTAGTATGCATGGCACCCTCCTCCCCAATCCTGGTATGCATAGCCCCCTCCTCCCCAATCCTAGTATGCATGGCCCCCTCATTCCCAATCCTGGTGTGTATGGCCCGCTCATCCCCAATCCAGGTATGCATGGCCCCCTCATCCCCAATCCTGGTGTGCATGGCCCTCTCATCCCCAATCCTGGTATGCATGGCCCCCTCATCCCCAATCATGGTATGCATGGCCCCCTCATCAACAATCCTGATATGCATGGCACCCTCATCCCAATCCTGGTATGCATAACCCCCTCATCACCAATTCTGGTATGCATGTCCCCCTCATCCACAATCCTGGTATGCATGGCAACTCACCCCCAATCCTGGTATGCAAGGCCCCCTCATCCCCAATTAGGGTATGCTTGGCCCCCTCATCGCCAATCCTGGTATGCATGGCCCCCTCATCAACAATCCTGATATGCATGGCACCCTCATCCCAATCCTGGTATGCATAACCCCCTCATCACCAATTCTGGTATACATGTCCCCCTCATCCACAATCCTGGTATGCATGGCAACTCACCCCCAATCCTGGTATGCAAGGCCCCCTCATCCCCAATCCTGGAATGCTTGGCCCCCTCATCCCCAATCCTGGTATGCATGGCCCCCTCATCAACAATCCTGATATGCATGGCACCCTCATCCCAATCCTGGTATGCATAACCCCCTCATCGCCAATTCTGGTATGCATGTCCCCCTCATCCACAATCCTGGTATGCATGGCAACTCACCCCCAATCCTGGTATGCAAGGCCCCCTCATCCCCAATCCTGGAATGCTTGGCCCCCTCATACCCAATCCTGGTATGCAAAGCCTCCACATCCCAAATCCTGGTATGCATGGCCCCCTCATACCCAATCCTGATATTCATTGTCCCTCACCCCCAATCCTGATATGCAAGGCCTCCTCATCCCAAATCCTGGTATGCATGGCCCCCTCATCCCCAATCCTGATATGCCTGGCCCCTCATCCCAATCCTGGTATGGAAGGCCCCCTCAACCCCAATCCTGATATGCATGGTTCCCTCACCCCCAATTCTGGTATGCAAAGCCCCCTCATCCCCAATCCTGGTATGCATGGCCCCCTCATCCCCAATCCTGGTATGCATGGCCCCCTCATCCCCAATCCTGGTATGCATGGCCCGCTCCTCCACAATCCTGGTATGCATGGCCCAATCATCAACAATCCTGATATGCATGGCCCCTCATCTCAAATCCTGGCATGCATTGCCCCCTTCTTCTGGTATGCATGACCCCCTAATCCCCAATCCTGGTATGCATGGCTCCCTCATCCCCAATCCTGGTATGCAAGGCCTCCTCATCTCCAATCCTGGTATGCATGCCCCCCTCATCCCCAATCCTGGTATGCATGGCCCCCTCATCCCCAATCCTGGTATGCATGGCCCCATCATCCCCAATCCTGGTATGCATGGCCCTCTCATCCCAATCCTGGTATGCATGGCCCCCTCATCAATAATCCTGATATGCATGGCACCCTCATCCCAATCCTGGTATGCATGGCATGCTCATCACCAATACTGGTATTCATGGCCACCTCATCCCCAATCCTGGTATTCATGACCCCCTCATCCCCAATCCTGGTAAGCATGGCCCCCTCATTCCCAATCCTGGTATGCAAGGCCACCTCTTTCCCAATCCTAGTGTGCATGGCTCCCTCATCCTCAATCCTGATATGCATGGCCCCTCATCTCTAATCCTTGTATGCATGACTCCGCTCTCCTAGTATGCATGGCACCCACATCCCCAATCCTAGAATGCTTGGCACCCTCATCCCCAATCCTGCTATGCATAGCCCCCTCATCCCCAATCCTGGTATGCATGGCACCCACCCTCATCCCGAATCCTGGTATGCATGGCTCCCTCATCCCCAATCTTGGTATGCAAGGCCTCCTCATCCCCAATCCTGGAATGTATAGCAAGCTCATCACCAATCCAGGTATGAATGGCCACCTCATCCCCAATCCTGAAATGCATGGCCCCCTCATCAACAATCCTGATATGCATGGCACCCTCATCCCAATTTTGGTATTCATATCCCCCTCATCCACAATCCTGGTATGCATGGCCCCTTACCCCCAATCCTGGTATGCTTGGCCCCCTCATCCCCAATCCTGGAATGCATGGCCTCCACATCCCAAATACTGGTATGCATGGCCCCCTCATCCCCAATCCTGATAAGCCTGGCCCCTCATCCCAATCCTGGTATGCAAGGCCCCCTCTTCCGCAATCCTGGTATACATGGTCCCCTCACCCCCAATCCTGGTATGCAAAGCCCCCTCATCCCCAATCCTGGTATGCATGGCCCCCTCATCCCCAATCCTGGTATGCAAGGCTTCCTCATCCCCAATCCTGGTATGCATGGCTCCCTTATCCTCAATAATGGTATGCATAGCCCCTCATCCCCAATCCTGGTAGGCATGGCCCCCTCAAAAACAATCCTAATATGCATGGCCCCCTCATCTCAATTCCTTGTATGCATGGCACCACACTCCTGGTATGCATGGCCCCCTCATCCCCAAACCTGGTATGCAAGGCCACCTCATCCCCAATCCTGGTATGCATGGCCCCCTCATCCCCAATCCTGGTATGCATGGCCCCCTCATCCCCAGTCCTGGTATTCATGGCCCCTCATCCCAATACTGGTATTCATGGCCACCTCATCCCCAATCCTGGTATTCATGACCCCCTCATCCCCAATCCTGGTAAGCATGGCCCCCTCATTCCCAATCCTGGTATGCAAGGCCACCTCTTTCCCAATCCTAGTGTGCATGGCTCCCTCATCCTCAATCCTGATATGCATGGCCCCTCATCTCTAATCCTTGTATGCATGACTCCGCTCTCCTAGTATGCATGGCACCCACATCCCCAATCCTAGAATGCTTGGCACCCTCATCCCCAATCCTGCTATGCATAGCCCCCTCATCCCCAATACTGGTATGCATGGCACCCACCCTCATCCCGAATCCTGGTATGCATGGCTCCCTCATCCCCAATCTTGGTATGCAAGGCCTCCTCATCCCCAATCCTGGAATGTATAGCAAGCTCATCACCAATCCAGGTATGAATGGCCACCTCATCCCCAATCCTGAAATGCATGGCCCCCTCATCAACAATCCTGATATGCATGGCACCCTCATCCCAATTTTGGTA
The DNA here is from genome assembly GCF_046119375.1 of Phyllobates terribilis. Lineage (NCBI taxonomy): Eukaryota > Metazoa > Chordata > Amphibia > Anura > Dendrobatidae > Phyllobates > Phyllobates terribilis. The sequence continues at coordinate 152,242,433 of NW_027362762.1, forward strand.
TTCATATCCCCCTCATCCACAATCCTGGTATGCATGGCCCCTTACCCCCAATCCTGGTATGCTTGGCCCCCTCATCCCCAATCCTGGAATGCATGGCCTCCACATCCCAAATACTGGTATGCATGGCCCCCTCATCCCCAATCCTGATAAGCCTGGCCCCTCATCCCAATCCTGGTATGCAAGGCCCCCTCTTCCCCAATCCTGGTATGCATGGTCCCCTCACCCCCAATCCTGGTATGCAAAGCCCCCTCATCCCCAATCCTGGTATGCATGGCCCCCTCATCCCCAATCCTGGTATGCAAGGCTTCCTCATCCCCAATCCTGGTATGCATGGCTCCCTTATCCTCAATAATGGTATGCATAGCCCCTCATCCCCAATCCTTGTAGGCATGGCCCCCTCAAAAACAATCCTAATATGCATGGCCCCCTCATCTCAATTCCTTGTATGCATGGCACCACACTCCTGGTATGCATGGCCCCCTCATCCCCAAACCTGGTATGCAAGGCCACCTCATCCCCAATCCTGGTATGCATGGCCCCCTCATCCCCAATCCTGGTATGCATGGCCCCCTCATCCCCAGTCCTGGTATTCATGGCCTCCTCATCCCAATCCTTGTATGCATGGCCCCCTCATCAACAATCCTGATATGCATGGCCCCCTCATCCCCAATCCTGATATGCATGGCTACCTCATCCCCTATCCTGGTATGCATGGCCCCCTAATCCCCAAACCTGGTATGCAAGGCCTCCTCATCCCCAATGCTGGTATGCAAGGCCTCATCACCCCCTATCCTGCTATGCATGGCCCCTTCATACCCAATCCTGGTATGCATGGCCCCCTCATTCCCAATCCTGGTATGCATGGCCCCCTCATCCCCAATCCTGGTATGCATGGCCCCCTCATCCCAATCCTGGTATGCATAACCCCCTCATCAACAATCCTGGTATGCATGGACCTCTCATCCCAATCCTGGTATGCATGGCCCACTCATCTCCAATCCTGGTATGCAAGGCCTCCTCATCCCTAATCCTAGTATTTATAGCTCCCTCATCCCCAATCCTGGTATGCATGGCCACCTTATCCCGAATCCTGGTATGCTTGGCCCCCTAGCCCCAATCCTGTTATGCATAGCCCCTTCATCAACAATCCTGATATGCACAGCCACCTCATCTAAATTCCTGGTATGCATGGCCCCCACTCTCCTGGTATGCTTGACCCTTTCATCACCAATCCTGGTATACATAGCACCCTCATCCCCAATCCTGGTATGCTAGGGCCCCTTATACCCAATTCTGGTATGCATGCCCTCCTCATCACCCATTCTGATATGCATGGACCGCTCATCCCAATACTGGTATTCCTGGCCCACTCATCCTCAATCCTGGAATGCATGGCCTCCTCATCCCCAATCCTGGAAAGCAAGGCCGCCTCATCCCCAATCCTGGTATGCATGGCCCCCTCATCCCCAATCCTGGTATGCATGGCCCCTTCATCAACAATCCTGATATGCACGGCCACCTCATCTAAATTCCTGGTATGCATGGCCCCCACTCTCCTGGTATGCTTGACCCTCTCATCACCAATCCTGGTATACATAGCACCCTCATCCCCAATCCTGGTATGCTAGGGCCCCTTATACCCAATTCTGATATGCATGGCCCCCTCATCCCCAATCCTGATATGCATGGCTACCTCTTCCCTATCCTGGTATGCATGGCCCCCTAATCCCCAATCCTGGTATGCAAGGCCTCCTCATCCCCAATCCTGGTATGCATGGCCCTCTAATGCCCAATACTGGTATGCAAGGCCTCATCACCCCCTATCCTGGTATGCATGGCCCCTTCATCCCCAATCCTGGTATGCATGGCCCCCTCATTCCCAATCCTGGTATGCATGGCCCCCTCGTCCCTAATCCTGGTATGCATGCCCTCCTCATCCCAATCCTGGTATGCATAACCCCCTCATCAACAATCATGGTATGCATGGCCCCCTCATCCCAATCCTGGTATGCATGGCCCACTCATCTCCAATCCTGGTATGCAAGGCCTCCTCATCCCTAATCCTAGTATGTATAGTTCCCTCATCCCCAATCCTGGTATGCATGGCCACCTTTTCCCAATTCCTGGTATGCATGGCCCCCTCATCCCAATCCTGGTACGCATGGCCCCTTCATCAATAATCCTGATATGCACGGCCCCCTCATTTAAATTCCTGGTGTGCATGGCCCCCCCTCTCCTGGTATGCATGACCCCCTCATCACCAATCATGGTATACATGGCACCCTCATCCCCAAATCCTGGTATGCTAGGGCCCCTCATACCCAATTCTGGTATGCATGCCCTCCTCACCACCCATTCTGATATGCATGGACCGCTCATCCCAATACTGGTATTCCCTGCCCCCTCATCCTCAATCCTGGTATGCATGGCTCCCTCATCCCCAATCCTGGTATGTATGGCCCCCTCACCCCCAATCCTGATATGCCTTGCCCCCTCACCTCAAATCCTGGTATGCATGGCCCCCCGCTACTGGTATGCATGGACCCATCATACGCAATCCTGGTATTCTTGGTCCCATCATCCCCAATCCTTATATGCATGGCCTCCTCATCCCCAATCCTGGTATGCATGGCTCCCTCATCCCCAATCCTGGTATGCATGGCTTCCTCATCCCCAATCCTAGTATGCATGGCCCCCCATTCCCCAATATTGGTGTGCATGGCTCCCTCATCTCCAATCATGGTATGCATGGCCTCCTCATCCTCAATCCTGGTATCCATGGCCCCCTCATCCCCAATCCTGGTATGCATGGCCCCATCACTCCCAATCTTGGTATGAAAGGCCTCCTCATCCCAATCCTGGTATGCATCGCCCCCTCATCACCAATTCTGGTATGCATGGCCCCCTAATCCCAAATCCTGGTATGCATGATCCTCTTATCCCCAATCCTGGTGTGCATAGCCCCCTAGTCCCCAATCCTGGAATGCAAGGCCTACTCATCCCCTGTCCTGGCATGCATGGCCCCCTCATCCCAATCCTGATATGCATGGCCCCCTCAATCATCCCAATCTTGGTATGCATGGCCAATTCTGGTATGCATGGCCCCCTCTTCCCAATACTGGTTTGTATGGCCCCCTCATCCACAATTCTGGTATGCATGGCTGCCTTACCCCAATTCTGGTATGCATGGCCCCCTCATCCCCAATACTGGTATGCATAGCCCCCTCATCCCCAATCCTGGTATGCATGTCCCGCTCATCCCAATCCTGGTATGCATGGTATGTATGGCCCTCTCATCCCCAATCCTGGTATGCATGGCCCTCTCATCCCCAATATTGGTATTCATAGCCCCCTAATCCCCAATCCTGATATGCATGGCTCCTCATCCCCAATCCTGATATGTATGGCCCCCTCATCTCAATCCTGGTATGCATGGCCCTCTCATCCACAATCCTGATATGCATGGCGCCCTCATCTTAAATTCAAGTACGCATGGCCCCCCTCCTGGTATGCATGGCCCCCTCATCCCCAATCCTGGAATGCATGGCACCCTCATACCCAATCCTGGTATGCATGGCCCCCTCATCCCCAATCCTAGTATGCATTGCCCTCTCGACAACAATCCTAATATGCATATCCCCCTCATCTCAAATCCTGGTATGCATGGCCCCCTTCTCCTGGTATGCATGGCCGACTCATCCCCAATCCTGGTATGCATGGCTCCCTCATCACGAATCCTGGTATGGAAGGCCTCCTCATCTCCAATGCTGGTATGCATGGCTCCCTCATCCCCAATCCTGGTAAGCAAGGCCTCCTCATCCCAATTCCTGGTATGCATGGCTCCCTCATCCCCAATCCTGGCATGCATGGCCACCTCATCCCGAAACCTGGTATGCATGGCCCCCTCATCCCAATCCTGGTATCCATGACCCTCTCATCAACAATCATTATATGCATGGCCCCCTGATCTAAATTCCTAGTATGCATGCCCCCCCTCTACTGGTATGCATGGCCCCCTCATCACGAATCCTGGTATGCATGGTCCCCTGCTCCTCGTATGCATGCCCCCCTCATCCACAATACTGGTATGCTTGACCCCCTCATCCCCAATCCTAGTATGCATGGCCCCCTAATCCCCAATCCTGGTATGCATTGCCCTCTCATCAACAATCCTAATATTCATATCCCCCTCATCTCAAATCCTGGTATGCATGGCCCCCTTCTCCTGGTATGCATGGCCCCCTCATCCCCAATCCTGGTATGCATAACCCCCTCATCAACAATACTGATATGCATGGCCTCCTCATCCCAATCCTGATATGCATGGCCCCCTCATCCAAACCCTGGTATGCATGGCACCCTGATCCCAATCCTGGTATGCATTAACCCCCTCATAAATAATCCTGATATGCATTGCCACCTCATCCCAATCCAGATATGCATGGCCCCCTCATCCCAATCCTGGTATGCATGGCCCCCTCATCACCAATTCTGGTATGCATGGCCCCCTCATCATAATACTGGTATGTATGGCCCCCTCATCCCCAATCCTGGTATGCATGGCCGCCTTACCCCAATTCTGGTATGCATGACCCCCTCACCCCCAAACCTGGTATGAAAGGCCTCCTCATCCCCAATGCTGGTATGCATAGCCCCTTCATCCACAATCATGGTATGCATGGCCCTCTCATCCCCAATCCTAGTATACATGGCCCCCTCATCCCCAATCCTGGTATGCATGGCCCCTCATCCCCAATCCTGGCATGCATGGTATGCTTGGCCCCCTCATCCCCTATCCTGGTATGCATGGCCCTCTCATCCCAAATCCTGGTATGCATAGCCCCCTCATCCCCAATCCTGGTATGCAAGGCCTCCTCATCCACAATCCTGGTATGCATGGCCCTCTCATCCCCAATCCTAGTATACATGGCCCCCTCATCCCCAATCCTGGTATGCATGGCCCCCTCATCCCCAATCCTGGCATGCATGGTATGCTTGGCCCCCTCATCCCCTATCCTGGTATGCATGGCCCTCTCATCCCAAATCCTGGTATGCATAGCCCCCTCATCCCAAATCCTGGTATGCAAGGCCTCCTCATCCCCAATCCTGGTATGAATGGCTCCCTCATCCCCAATCCTGATATGCATGGCCCTCTCATCCCCAATCCTGTTATGCATCGCCCCCTCATCCCCAATCCTGGTATGCATTGCCCTTCCATCAACAATCCTGATATGCATGGCCCCGTCATCCCAAACCTGGTATGCATTGCCTACTCATCCCTAATCCTGGTGTGCATTGCCACCTCATCCCCAATACTGGTATGCATGGCCCCCTCATCCGCATCCCTGGTATGCATGGCTTCCTCATCCCCAATCCTGGTATGCATGGCCACCTCATCCCGAATCCTGGGATGCATGGCCTCCTCTTCCCAATCCTGGTAACCATGGCCCCCTCACCCCCAATCCTGGTATGAAAGGCCTCCTCATCCCAATCCTGGTATGCATGGCCCCCTCATCACCAATTCTGGTATGCATGATATACATGGCCCCCTCATCCCCAATCCTGGTATGCATGGTCCTCTCATCCCCAATCCTGGAATGCAAAGCCTCCTCATCCCCAGTCCGGGAATGCATGGCCCCCTCATCCCAATCCTGATATGCATGGCCCCCTCATCCCAATCGTGGTATGAATGGCCCCCTCATCACCAATTTTTGTATGCATGGCCCCCTCATCCCAATACTGGTATGCATAGCCCCTTCATCCCAATCCTGGTATCCATGACCCCCTCATCAACAATCATGATATGCACGGCCACCTGATCTAAATTCTTGGTATGCATGCCCCCCTCTACTGGTATGCATGGCCCCCTCATCACCAATCCAGGTATGCATGGCCCCCTGCTCCTGGTATGCATGCCCCTCTCATCCACAATCCTGGTATGCTTGACCCCCTCATCCCCAATCCTAGTATGCATGGCCCCCTAATCCCCAATCCTGGTATGCATTGCCCTCTCATCAACAATCCTCATATTCATATCCCCCTCATCTCAAATCCTGGTATGCATGGCCCCCTCATCCCCAATCCTGGTATGCATAACCCCCTCATCAACAATACTGATATGCATGGCCTCCTCATCCCAATCCTGATATGCATGGCCCCCTCATCCAAATCCTGGTATGCATGGCACCCTCATCCCAATCCTGGTATGCATTAACCCCCTCATCAACAATCCTGATATGCATTTCCACCTCATCCCAATCCTGATATGCATGGCCCCCTCATCCCAATCCTGGTATGCATGGCCCCCTCATCACCAATTCTAGTATGCATGGCCCCCTCTTCCCAATACTGGTATGTATGGCCCCCTCATCCCCAATCCTGGTATGAAAGGCCTCCTCATCCCCAATCCTGGTATGCATAGCCCCCTCATCCACAATCCTGGTATGCATGGCCCCCTCATTCCCAATCCTGGTATGCATGGTATGCATGGCCCTCTCATCCCCAATCCTAGTATACATGGCCCCCTCATCCCCAATCCTGGTATGCATGGCCCCCTCATCCCCAATCCTGTCATGCATGGTATGCTTGGCCCCCTCATCCCCTATCCTGGTATGCATGGCCCTCCCATCCCAAATCCTGGTATGCGTAGCCCCCTCATCCCCAATCCTGTTATGCAAGGCCTCCTCATCCCCAATCCTGGTATGAATGGCTCCCTCATCCCCAATCCTGATATGCATGGCCCTCTCATCCCCAATCCTGGTATGCATCACCCCCTCATCCCCAATCCTTGTATTCATTGCCCTTCCATCAACAATCCTGATATGCATGGCCCCCTCATTCCAATCCTGGTATGCATTGCCTACTCATGGCCAATCCTGGTGTGCATTGCCACCTCATCCCCAATACTGGTATGCATGGCCCCCTCATCCCCATCCCTGGTATGCATGGCTCCCTCATCCCCAATCCTGGTATGCATGGCCACCTCGTCCTGAATACTTGGATGCATGGCCTCCTCTTCCCAATCCTGGTAACCATGGCCCCCTCACCCTCAATCCTGGTATGAAAGGCCTCCTCATCCCAATCCTGGTATGCATGGCCCCCTCATCACCAATTCTGGTATGCATGATATGCATGGCCCCCTCATCCCCAATCCTGGTATGCATGGTCCTCTCATCCCCAATCCTGGTATGCAAGGCCTCCTCATCCCCAGTCCTGGAATGCAAGGCCTCCTCAACCCCATCCTGGTATGCATGGCCCTCTCATCTCCAATTCTCGTATGCATGGCTCCCTCATCCCAATACTGGTATGTATGGCCCCTTCAACCCCAATCCTGGTACGCATGGCCACCTTAACCCAATTCTGGTATGCATGGCCCCCTCACACCCAATCCTGGTATGAAAAGCCTCCTCATCCCAATCCTGGTATGCATGGCCCCCTCATCTCCAATTCTGGTATGCATGGTATGCATGGCCCCCTCATCCCCAATCCTGGTATGCATGGCCCTCTCATCCCCAATCCTGGTATGCAAGGCCTCCTCATCCCCAGTCCGGGAATGCATGGCCCCCTCATCCCAATCCTCATATGCATGGCCCCCTCATCCCAATCCTGGTATGAATGGCCCCCTCATCACCAATTCTGGTATGCATGGCCCCCTCATCACAATACTGGTATGCATAGCCCCCTCATCCACAATCCTGGTATACATGGCCCCCTCATTCCCAATCCTGGTATGCATGGTATGCATGGCCCTCTCATCCCTAATCCTAGTATGCATGGCCCCCTCATCCCCAGTCCTGGTATGCATAGCCCCCTCATCCCCAATCCTGGTATGCAAGGCCTCCTCATCCCCAATCCTGGTATGCATGGCTCCCTCATTCGCAATCCTGATAAGCATGGCCCCCTCATTCCCAATCCTGATATGCATAGCCTGCTCATCTCAATCCTGTTATGCATGGACCTCTCCTCAACAATCTTGATATGCATGGCGCCCTCATCTCAAATTCTAATATGCATGGCCCCCTCCTCCTGGTATGCATTGCCCCCTCATCCTCAATCCTGGTATGCATGGCACCCTCATACCCAATCCTGGTATGCATGGCCCCCTCATCCCCAATCCTTGTATGCATTGTCCTCTCATTAACAATCCTGAAATGCATGGCCCCCTTATCTCAAATCCTGGTATGCATGCCCCCCCTCTCCTGGTATGCATGGCCCCCTCATCCCCAATCTTGGAATGCATGGCTCCATCATCCCCAATCCTGGTATGCAAGGCCTCCTCATCTCCAATTCTGGTATGCATGGCCCTTTCATCCCCAATCCTGGTAAGCAAGGCCTCCTCATCTCCAATTCTGGTATGCATGGCCCTTTCATCCCCAATCCTGGTATGCAAGGCCTCCTCATCCCTAATCCTGGTATGCATGGCTCCCTCATCCCCAATCCTGGTATGCATGTCCACTTCATCCCGAAACCTTGTATGCATGGCCCCCTAATCCCAATCCTGGTATCCATGACCCCCTCATCAACAATCCTCACATGCACGGCCCCTTCATCTAAATTTCTGGTATGCATGGCTCCCATCTCCTGACATGCATGGCCCCCTCATCACCAATCCTGGTATGCATGGCCCCCACTCCTGGTATGCATGCCCCCCTCATCCCCAATCCTGGTATGCTTGGCCCCCTCATCCCCAATCCTGATATGCATGGCCACCTCATCCCCAATCTGTTTATGCATGGATCCCTCATCCCCAATCCTTCTATGCATGGCCCCCTAATCCCCAATCCTGGTATGCAAGGCATTCTCATTCCCAATCCTGGTATGAATGGCTCCCTCATTCGCAATCCTGATAAGCATGGTCCCCTCATTCCCAATCCTGATATGCATAGCCCGCTCATCTCAATCCTGTTATGCATGGACCTCTCCTCAACAATCTTAATATGCATCGCGCCCTCATCTCAAATTCTAATATGCATGGCCCCCTCCTCCTGGTATGCATTGCCCCCTCATCCTCAATCCTGGTATGCATGGCACCCTCATACCCAATCCTGGTATGCATGGCCCCCTCATCCCCAATCCTTGTATGCATTGTCCTCTCATTAACAATCCTGAAATGCATGGCCCCCTTATCTCAAATCCTGGTATGCATGCCCCCCCTCTCCTGGTATGCATGGCCACCTCATCCCCAATCTTGGAATGCATGGCTCCATCATCCCCAATCCTGGTATGCAAGGCCTCCTCATCTCCAATTCTGGTATGCATGGCCCTTTCATCCCCAATTCTGGTATGCAAGGCCTCCTCATCTCCAATTCTGGTATGCATGGCCCTTTCATCCCCAATCCTGGTATGCAAGGCCTCCTCATCCCTAATCCTGGTATGCATGGCTCCCTCATCCCCAATCCTGGTATGCATGTCCACTTCATCCCGAAACCTTGTATGCATGGCCCCCTAATCCCAATCCTGGTATCCATGACCCCCTCATCAACAATCCTGACATGCACGGCCCCTTCATCTAAATTTCTGGTATGCATGGCTCCCCTCTCCTGATATGCATGGCCCCCTCATCACCAATCCTGGTATGCATGGCCCCCACTCCTGGTATGCATGCCCTCCTCATCCCCAATCTGTTTATGCATGGATCCCTCATCATAAATCCTTGTATGCATGGCCCCCTCATCCCCAATCCTGGTATGCAAGGCATTCTCATTCCCAATAATGGTATGCATGGCCTGCTCATCCCCACTCGAGGTATGCGTGGCCCCCTCATCCTCAATCCTTGTATGCATGGCCCCCTCATCCCCAATCCTGGTATGCATGGCCCCCTCATCCCAATCCTGGTATGCAAGGCCTCCTCATCCCTAATCCTGGTATGCATGGCTCCCTCATCCCCAATCCTGGTATGCATGGCCCCCTCATCCCCAATCCTGGTATGCATGACCCCCTCATCCCAATCCTGGTATGCATAAGCCCCTCATCAACAATCCTAATATGCATGGCCCCGTCATCCCAATCCTGATATGCATGGCCCTCTCATCCCAATCCTGGTGTGCATTGCCCCCTCATCCCAATCCTGGTATGCACAACCCCCTCATCAACAATCCTGATATGCATGGCCCACTCATCCCAATACCGGTATGTATGGCCCCCTCATCCCAATCCTGGTGTGCATGGCCCCCTCATCCCAATCCTGGTATGCATAACCCCCTCATCCCAATCCTGATATGCATGGCCCACTCATCCCAATCCTGGTATGCATGGCCCCCTCATCACCAATTCTGGTATGCATGGCCCCCTCATCCCAATACTGGTATGTATGGCGCCCTCATCCCCAATACAGGTATGCATTGCCGCCTTACCCCAATTCTGGTATGCATGGCCCCCTCAACCCCAATCCTGGTATGAGAGGCCCCCTCATCCCCAACACTGGTTTGCATAGCCCCCTCATCCCCAATCCTGGTATGCATGGCCCCCTCATCTCCAATCCTGGTATGCATGGCCCTCTCTTCCCAAATTCTGGTTTGCATAGCCCCCTCATCCCCAATCCTGGCATGCATGGACCCCTCATCCCCAATCCTGGTATGCAAGGCCCCCTCATCCCCAATACTTGTATGCATGGCCCCCTCATCCCCAATCCTGGTATGCAAGGCCTTCTCATCCTTGATCCTGGTATGCATGGCTCCCTCTTCCCAAATCCTGGTATGCTTGGCTACCTCATCCCGAATTCTGGTATGCATGGCCCCCTCATCCCAATTCTGGTATCCATGGCCCCCTTATCAACAATCTTAATATGCACGGCCCCCTCATCTAAATTCCTGGTATGCATGGCCCACCTCTCCTGGTATGCATGGCCCCCTCATCACCAATCCTGGTATGCATGGCACCCTAATCCCCAATCCTGGTATGCTTGGCCCTCTCATACCCAATTCTGGTATGAATGCCCTCCTCATCACCAATTTTGATAGGCATCGCCCCCTCATCCCAATACTTGTATTCATGGCCCCCTCATCCTCAATCCTGGTATGCATGGCCCCCTCATCCCAAATCCTGGTATGCATGGCCCCTCATCCCCAATACTGGTACGCAAAGCCCCCTCATCCCCAATCCTAGTATGCATGGCCCCCTCATCCCAATCCTTGTATCCATGGCCCCCTCATCAACAATCCTGACATGCACGGCACCCTCATCTAAATTCCTGGAATGCATGGCCTCCCTCTCCGGGTATGCATGGCCCCCTCATCACCAATCCTGGTATACATGGCACCCACAGCAGCTATAAGAATCAGGAAGTAACCGGGCCGCCGCCCTAAGCAGACAGTCAAGGGACATGCACACAGCATGCACTGGAGCAGGAACAGCAGACTGGACAGACAGGTAAGATTGCGGTCTTGCATAGTGGGAGGTGGAGCACTATACAAGCACGCCGCCAGGGATGTTACAATGGCCCCCTCACCCCCAATCCTGGTATGAAAGGCCTCCTTATCCTCAATACTGGTATGCATGGCCCCCTCATCCCCAAACCTGGTATGCATTACCCCCTCATCCCCAATCCTGGTATACATGGCCCAATCATCTCAATCCTGGTATGCATGGCCCTATCATCAACAATCCTAATTTGCATGGCGCCCTCATCTCAAATCCTGGAATGCATGCCCCCTCCTGGTATGCATAGCCCCCTCATCCCCAATCCTGGTATGCATGGAACCCTCATCCCCAATCCTGGTATGCATGGCCCCCTCATCCCGAATCCTGGTATGCATGGTCCTCTCATCAACAATCCTGATATGCATGGCCCCCTCATCTCAAATCCTGGTATGCATGGCCCCCCTCTCTTGGTGTGGATGGCCTCCTCATCCCCATGTCTGGTAGCATGGCCCCGTCATCTCAATCCTGATATGCCTGGCCCCCTCATCTCAAATCCTGGTATGCATGGCCCCCCGCTCCTGGTATGCATGGCCCCCTCATTCCCAATTCTGTTATGTTTGGCCCCTTCCTCCCCAATCCTGGTATGCATGGCCCCCTCATCCCAATCTTGGTATGCATAACCCTCTCATCAACAATCCTGATATGCATGGCCCTCTCATCCCAATCCTGGTATGCTTGGCCCCTTCATTCCCAATCTTGGTATGCATGACGCCCTCATCCCAATTCTGGCATGCATGGCCCACTCATTCCCAATCTTAGTATGCAAGGCCCCCTCATCCCCAGTACTGGTATGCATGGCCCCCTCATCCCCAATCCTGTTATGCATAGCCCCCTCATCCCCAATCCTGGTATGCAAGGCCCCCTCATCCCCAATCCTGGTATGCATGGCCCCCCCATCCCCAATCCTGGTATGCAAGGCTTCCTCATCCCTAATCCTGGTATGCATGGCTCGCTCATCCCCAATCCTGGTATGCATGACCACTTCATCCCGAATCCTGGTATGCATGCCCTTCTCATCCAAATCCTGGTATACATGGCCCCCTCATCAACAATCCTGATATGCATGGCCCCCTCAACTAAATTCCTGATATGCATAGCCCCCCTCTCCTGGTATGCTTGGCCCCGTCATCACTAATCCTGGTATGCATGTCACCCTCATCCCCAATCATGGTATGTTTGGGCCCCTCATCCCCAATTCTGATATGCATGCCCTCCTCATCACCAATTCTGATATGCATGGCCCCCTCAATCCAATACTGGTATTCATGGCCTTCTCATCCTCAATCCTGGTATGCATGGACCCCTCATCCCCAATACTGGTATGCATGGCCACCTCACCCCCGATCCTGGTATGCAAGGCCCCCTCATCCCCAATCCTGGTATGCATGACCCCCTCATCCCAATCCTTGTATCCATGGCCCTCTCATCAACAATCCTGATATGCATGGCCCCCTAATCTAAATTCCTGGTATGCATGGTCCCGCTCTCCTGGTATGCATGGCCCTCTGATCACCAATCCTGGTATGCATGGCACCCTCATCCCCAATCCTGGTATGCTTGGGCCCCTCATCCCCAATTCTGGCATGCATGCCCTCCTCATCACCAATTCTGATATCCATGGCCCCATCATCCCAATATTTGTATTCATGGCCCCCTCATCCCCAATCCTGGTATGCATGGCCCCCACACCCCTAATCCTGGTATGCAAGACCCCCTCATTCCCAATTCTGGTATGTATGGCCCACTCATCCCCAATCCTGGAATGCATGGCCGCCTCATCCCAATCCTGATATGCCTTGCCCCCTTATCTCAAATCCTGGTATGCATGGCCCCCAGCTCCTGGTATGCATGGCCCCATCATCCCCAATCCTGGTTTTCTTGGCCCCCTCATCCCCAATCCTGGTATGCATAGCCACCTCATCCCCAATACTGGTATGCATGGCCCCCTCATCCCCAATACTGGTATGCATGCCCCCCCATTCCCGAATACTGGTGTGCATGGCTCCCTCATCCCCAATCATGGTATGCATGGCCCCCTGATCCCCAATTCTGGTATCCATGGCCCCCTCATACCCAATCCTGGTATGCATTGCCCCCTCATACCCAATCCTGGTATGCATGGCCCTCTCATCCCCAATGCTGGAATGAATGGCCCCCTGATGCCCAATCCTGGTATCCATGGCCCCCTCTCCTTCAATCCTGGCATGCATGGCCCCCTCACCCCCAATCCTGGTATGAAAGGCCTCTTTATCCTCAATACTGCTATGCATGGCCCCCTCATCCCCAATCCTGGTATGCATAGCCCCCTAATTCCCAATCCTGGTATGCACGGCCCCCTCATTCCCAATCCTGATATACATGGCCCCCTCATCTCAATCCTGGTATGCATGGCCCTTTCATCAACAATACTGATATGCTTGGCGCCCTCATCTCAAATCCTCGTATGCATGCCCCCCTCCTGGTATGCATAGCCCCCTCCTCCCCAATCCTGGTATGCATGGCCCCCTCATCCCCAATCCTGGTATGCATAGTTCTCTCATCAACATTCCTGTTATGCATGGCCCCCCTCATCTCAAATCCTGGTATGCATGGCCCCTCATCCCAATTCTGGTAAAGATGGTCCCCTCATCCAAATACTGGCATGCATAGCCCCCTCATCCCCAATCTTGGTATGTATGGCACCCTCATACCCAATCCTGGTATGAATGGCCCCCTCATCCCCAATCCTGATATGCATTGTCCTCTCATCAACAATCCTGATATGCATGGCTCCCTCATCTCAAATCCTGGTATGCAAGGCCCCCTTCTCCTGGTATGCATGGCCCCCTCATCCCCAATCCTGGTATGCATTGCTCCCTCATCCCCAATCCTGGTATGCAAGGCCTCCTCATCTCCAATCCTGATATGCATGGCCCTCTCATCCCCAATCCTGGTATGCATGGGCCCCTCATCCTCAATCCTGGTATGCATGACCCCATCATCCCCAATCCTGGTATGCATGGCCCTCTCATCCCAATCCTGGCATGCATTACTCCCTCATCAATAATCCTGATATGCATGGCCCCCTCATCCCAATACTGGTATGCATGGCACCTTCATCACTAATTCTAGTTTTCATGGCCCCCTCATCCCAATTCTGGTATTCATGTCCCCTCATCCCCACTCCTGGAATGCATGGCCCCCTCATCCCCAATTTTGGTATTCAAGGCCACCTCATTCCCATTCCTGGTGTGGATGGCCCCTCATCTCAAATCCTGGTATGCATGACCCCTCTCTCCTGGCATGCATGGCACCCTCATCCCCAATCCTGGTATGCATGCACCCTCATCCCTAATCCTGGTATGCATGGCCCCCTCATCCCCAATTTTGGTATGCATAGCTACCACATCCCCAATCTTGGTATGTATGGCCCCTCATCCCTAATCCTGGTATGCATGGCCCCCTCATCAATATTCCTGTTATGCATATCCCCCTCATCCTAATACTGATATTCATGGCCCCCTCATTACCAATTCTGGTATGCATCTCTCCCTCTCCCACAATCCTGATATTCATGGCCCCTCACCCCAAATCCTGGTATGCAAGGCACCCTCATCCCCAATTCTGGTATGCATGGCCCCCTCATCCCCAATCCTGGAATGCATGGCCCCCTCATCCCCAATACTGGCATGCATGGCACCCTCATCCCCAATCCTAGTATGCATGGCACCCTTATCCTCAATCCTGGTATGCATGGCACCCTCATCCCTAATCCTGGTATGCATGGCCCCCTCATCAATATTTCTGATATGCATGGCTCCCTCATCCTAATACTGGTATGCATGGCCCCCTCTTCACCAATTCTGGTATGCATGTCTCCCTCACCCACAATCCTGATATGCATGGCCCCTCACCCAAAATCCTGGTATGCAAGGCCCCCTCATGCCCAATCCTGGTATGCAAGGCCTCGTCATGCCCAATCCTGATGTGCATGGCCCCTCATCCCAAATCCTGATATGCATGGCCCCCTCATCCCCATTCCTGATATGCATGGCCCCCTCATCCCTAATCCTGGAATGCATGGCCCCCTCATGCCAAATCCTGGTATGCATGGCCCCCTCATGCCCAATCCTGATGTGCATGGCCCCTCATCCCAAATCCTGATATGCATGGCCCCCTCATCCCCATTCCTGATATGCATGGCCCCTCATCTCAAATCCTGGTATGCATGACCCCGCTCTCCTGGTATGCATGGCACCCTCATCCTCAATCCTAGTATGCATGGCCCCTCTCCCCTAATCCTGGAATGCAAGGCCCCCTCATCCCCAATCCTAGTATGCTTGGCACACTTATCCACAATCCTCGTATTCATGTCCCCCTCATCCTGAATCCTGGTATGCTTACCCCCTTATACCCTCTCCTGGTATGCATGGCCCCCTCACCCACAATCTTGGTATGCATGGCACCCTCATCCTCAATCCAGGTATGCTTGGCCCCCTTATCCCCAATCCAGGTATGCTTGGCCTCCTCATCAACAATCCTGATATGCATGGCCCCCTTACTCTAATCCTGGTATGCATGTGACGCGCCCCCTGGGCCGTGGGGTACACGGAGGCGGGCCTGTAGATGCTAGGGGTTTTAGTCACCGTGGCGGTGACCCGGTCCGTGACCCAGGTGGTCAATCCAAGGGTAGTAGATGTATATAGGTTATATAATGTCCGACTACGCCACCTGTGGAGTGCGGTTAGTAGAGACCGCCGCAGCGGAACAGTCCTCTGATGTCGGTGGTATAGCAGCAAAGGTGGTATAACTCCCCACAGGAAGAGTTAGCTTCAGGGCAGTGTGTGTGGATGATGGTGGTTGTGCAGGGTGTTGCGGTGCAGAAATAACCACAGAGTCCATATAGTGCAGTCCCAGTGTCTTTACTGGTAGCAATTAGACAGGCCTGGACTGGAGTACTGGCTAGAGACAAGAGTCTGGTCAGTCTGGGAGCAAGCATAGAGTCCTCCTGGGCAGGTGGAGTTGTAGGCCTGCCGTTCACTATACTCTTTTGGCTATTCTGCTTGTAGCGGTGTTGTAGCCCACGTCCCTGAGTGTAACGTGCTGTGCTCACCCGTATGGCTGGCAGCTCGGGAATTGTGGATGCCTCGCTCCTCCTAGAAGGTACTGGTCCCTCGGTGCTGCTGAGCCTCCGGGCGACTGATGGAGCCAGGAGACCTGCAATCTCCTGCCCTGTGGTATCTGCTGCTGGGCCTGAAGGATCCCACAGCCTCGGACTCCGGTGTCCGGTTCTCTGTGTAGCTCAGCTAGGACGAGCTTCCTCAGCTACAGTCCCTAGCTCCTCTCTCTTCAGTGTCCTAAACTCGAATCCTGCACTAAACTAAACTAACCCCGCCTCCAGATCCAGTTGCCAAGGGGAGGAGCTCCCCTTGCTGGCCTGGAGCCAGGAAAGTGTTGCATGTATAGTGTTCCTGATCAGAAAACCCCTGCTTGCTTCCAGACATGGCATTACCTCTTTTAAGGGAGGCAATACCACTGTGGCAACCAGACCCTCTGGGGTGCCACACATGGCCACCTCATCAACAATTCTGGTATGCATGTCCCCCTCATCCACAATCCTGGTATGCATGGCCCTCTCATCCCCAATCCTGGTATGCATGGCCCCCTCATTCCCAATATTGGAATGCATGGCCCCCTCATCCCCAATCCTGGAATGCATGGCCCCTTCATACCCAATCCTAATATGCAAGGCCTCCTCATAACAAATCCTGGTATGCATGGCCCCCTCATCCCCAATCCTAAAATGAATAGCCCCCTCATCCCAATCCTGATATGCATGGCCCCCTCATCCCAATCCTGGTATGCATGGCCCCCTCATCACCAATTCTCGTACGCATGGCCCCCTCATCCCAACACTGTTATGTATGACCCCCTCATCCCGAATCCAGGGATGCATGGACGCCTCACCCATAATTCTGGTATGCATGGCCCCCTCACCCCCAATCCTGGTATGCATGGACCCCTAATATCCAATCCTGTTATGCATGGTATGCATGGCCCTCTCATCCCCAATCCTGGCATGCATAGCCCCCTGAACCCCAATCCTGGTATGCAAGGCCTCCTCATCCCAAATCCTTGTATGAATGGCTCCCTCATCCCCAATCCAGATATCCATGACTCCCTCATCCCCAATCCTGGTATGCATGGCCCTCTCATCTCAATCCTGATATGCATGGCGCCCTCATCTCAAATTCTGGAATGCATGGCCCCCCCATCTTGAAATGCATGGCCCCCTCATCCCCAATCATGGTATACATGGCACCTTCATACCCAATCCTGGTATGCATGGCCCCCTCATCCCCAATCCTGGTATGCATGGCCATCTCATCAACAATCCTGATATGCATGGCCCCCCTTATCCCATTCCTGGTATGCATGGCCCCTTCATCACCAATCCTGGTATGCATGGCCCCCTCATCCCCAATCCCGGTGCGCATGGCCCCCTCATCCCCAAACCTGGTATGCATGGCTCCCTCATACCCAATCCTAGTATGCAAGGCCTCCTCATCTCCTATCCTTTAATGCGTGGCCCCCTCATCCCCAATCCTGGTATGCATGGCCCCCTCATCCCCAATCCTGGTATGCAAGGCCTCCTCATCCCAAATCCTTGTATGAATGGCTCCCTCATCCCCAATCCAGATATCCATGACTCCCTCATCCCCAATCCTGGTATGCATGGCCCCCTCATCTCAATCCTGATATGCATGGCGCCCTCATCTGAAATTCTGGAATGCATGCCCCCCCATCTTGAAATGCATGGCCCCCTCATCCCCAATCATGGTATACATGGCACCTTCATACCCAATCCTGGTATGCATGGCCCCCTCATCCCCAATCCTGGTATGCATGGCCATCTCATCAACAATCCTGATATGCATGGCCCCCTTTATCCCATTCCTGGTATGCATGGCCCCTTCATCACCAATCCTGGTATGCATGGACCCCTCATCCCCAATCCCGGTGCGCATGGCCCCCTCATCCCCAAACCTGGTATGCATGGCTCCCTCATACCCAATCCTAGTATGCAAGGCCTCCTCATCTCCTATCCTTTAATGCATGGCCCCCTCATCCCCAATCCTGGTATGCATGGCCCCCTCATCCCCAATCATGGTATGCAAGGCCCTCTCAACCCAATCCTGTTATTCATGGCCCCCTCATCAACAATCCTGATATGCATGGCCCCCTCATCCCAATCCTGGTATGCATGGCCCCCTCATCACCAATCCTGGAATCCATGGCCCCCTCATCTCCAATCCTGGTATGCATGGCCCCCTCATCCCCAATCCTGGTATGCATGGCTCCCTCATTCCCAATCCTGGTATGCATGTCCCCCTCTTCCCAAATCCTGGTATGCATGACCCCCCCCCATTCCAATCCTGGTATCCATGGCCCATTCATCAACAATCCTGATATACATGGCTCCCTCATCTCAATTTATGGTATGCATGGCCCCCCTCTCCTGGTATGCATGGCTCCCTCATCACCAATCCTGATATACTTGGCACCCTCATCCCCAATCCTGGTATGCTTCGGCCCCTCATCCTCAATTCTGGTATGCATGCCCTCCTCATCACCAATTCTGATATGCATGGCCCCCTCATCCCAATTGGTATTCATGGCCCCTCATCCTCAATCCTTGTATGCTTTGCCCCCTCATCCCCAGTCTTGGGATGTATGGCCCCCTCATCCCCAATGCTGGTATGGAAGGCACCCTCATCCCCAATCCTGGTATGCATGGTACCCTCAACCCCAACAGTGGTATGCATGGCCCCCTCATCCCAATCCTGATATGCCTGGCCCCCTCATATCAAATCCTGGTATGCATGGCCCCCCACTCCTATTATGCATGGCCCCTCATCCCCAAACCTGGTATGCATGGCCACCAAATCCACAATCTTTTTATGCATGGCTCCCTCATCCACAATCCTGGTATGCATGGCCCTCTAATCCCCAATTCTGATATGCAAGGCCTCGTCATTCGCAATCCTGGTATGCATGGCCCCCTCATCCGCAGGCCTGGTATGCATGGCCCCTTCATCCCAAATCCTGCTATGCATAACCCCTTCATCCCCAATCCTGGTATGCATGGCCCCCTCATCAAAAATCCTGATATGCATTGCCTACTCATCCCAATCCTGGTAAGCTCGACCCCTCATCCCCAATCCTGGTATGCATGGCCCCTCATCCCAATTCTGGTAAAGATGGTCCCCTCATCCAAATCCTGGCATGCATAGCCCCCTCATCCCCAATCCTGGTATGCATGGCACCCTCACCCCAAATCCTGGTATGCATTGCCCCTTCACCCCCAATCCTGGTATGCATAGCCCCCCTCTCTTGGTATGCATGGATCCCTCATCCCCAATCCTGCTATGCATGGCCCCCTCATCCTAATCTTGGCATGCATGGCCCACTCATCCCCAATCCTTGTTTGCATTGCCCCCTCACCCCCAATCCTGGTATGCAAGGCCCCCTCATCCCCAGTCCTGGTATACATGGCACTGTCATCCCCAATCTTCGCATGCATGGCTCCCTCATCTCAAATCCTGGTATGCATGGCCCTCCTCTCTTGGTATGCATGGCCCCCTCATCCCCAATCCTGGAATGCATGGCCCCCTCATCCCCAATCCTGGTATGCATGGCCCCATCAACCCCAATCCTGGTATGCAAGGCCCACTCATTCCCAATCCTGTTATGAATGGCCCCTTCATCCCCAATCCTGGTATGCATGGCCCCCTCATCCAAATCCTGATAAGCATGGCCCCCTCATCTCAAATCCTGGTATGCATGGCACCCCTCTCCTGGTATGCACAGCCCCCTCATCTCAATTTTGGCATGCATGGCTCCCTCATCCCCATTCCTAGTATGCATGGACCCCTTATCCCAATCCTGACATGCCTGGCCCCCTCACCCTCAATCCTGGCATGCAAGGCCCCTCATCCCCAACCTGGTATGCATGGCCCCCTCATCCCCAATCCTGGAATGCCAGGCCTCATCATTCCCAATCCTGATATGCATGACCCCCTCATCCCAAATCCTGCTATGCCTGGCCCCCTCATTCCTTATCCTGGTATGCATGGCCCCCTCATCCCAATCCTGATAAGCATGGCCCCCTCATCTCAAATCCTGGTATGCATGGCACCCCTCTCCTGGTATGCACAGCCCCCTCATCTCAATTTTGGCATGCATGGCTCCCTCATCCCCATTCCTAGTATGCATGGACCCCTTATCCCAATCCTGTCATGCCTGGCCGCCTCACCCTCAATCCTGGCATGCAAGGCCCCTCATCCCCAATCCTGGTATGCATGGCCCCCTCATCCCCAATCCTGGAATGCCAGGCCTCATCATCCCCAATCCTGATATGCATGACCCCTCATCCCAAATCCTGCTATGCCTGGCCCCCTCATCCCTTATCCTGGTATGCATGGCCCCCTCATCCCAATCCTGATAAGCATGGCCCCCTCATCTCAAATCCTGGTATGCATGGCCCCCCTCTCTTGGTATGCATGGCCCCTTCATCCCTAATCCTGGTATGCAAGGCCCACTCATTCCCAATCCTGTTATGCATGGCCCCCTCATCCACATTCCTAGTATGCATGGACCCCTTATCCCAATCCTGGCATGCCTGGCCCCCTCACCCTCAATCCTGGCATGCAAGGCCCCTCATCCCCAATCCTGTTATGCATGACCCCCATATCCCCAATCCTGCTATGCATGGCCCCCTCATCCCCAATCCTGGTATGCATGGCCCCTTCATCAAAAATCCTGATATGCATTGCCTACTCATCCCAATCCTGGTAAGCTCGACCCCTCATCCCCAATCCTGGTATGCATGGTCCCCTCATCCCAATTCTGGTATACAAGGTCCCCTCATCCAAATCCTGGCATGCATAGCCCCCTCATCCCCAATCCTGGTAAGCATGGCACCCTCACCCCCAATCCTGGTATGCATGGCCCCGTCACCCCCAATCCTGGTATGCATAGCCCCCCTCTCTTGGTATGCATGGACCCCTCATCCAAATCCTGGCATGCATGGCCCCCTCACCCCCAATCCTGGTATGTAAGGCCCCCTCATCCCCAGTCCTGGTATACATAGCACCGTCATCCCCAATCTTCATATGCATGGCTCCCTCATCTCAAATCCTGGTATGCATGGCCCTCCTCTCTTGGTATGCATGGCCCTGCTCATCCCTAATCCTGGTATGCAAGGCCCACTCATTCCCAATCCTGTTATGCATGGCCCCTTCATCCCCAATCCTGGTATGCATGGCCCCCTCATCCCCAATCCTGGTATGCATGGCCCCCTCATCAAAAATCCTGATATGCATTGCCTACTCATCCCAATCCTGGTAAGCTCGACCCCTCATCCCCAATCCTGGTATGCATGGTCCCCTCATCCCAATTCTGGTATACAAGGTCCCCTCATCCAAATCCTGGCATGCATAGCCCCCTCATCCCCAATCCTGGTAAGCATGGCACCCTCACCCCCAATCCTGGTATGCATGGCCCCATCACCCCCAATCCTGGTATGCATAGCCCCGCTTTCTTGGTATGCATGGACCCCTTATCCAAATCCTGGCATGCATGGCCCCCTCACCCCCAATCCTGGTATGTAAGGCCCCCTCATCCCCAGTCCTGGTATACATAGCACCGTCATCCCCAATCTTCATATGCATGGCTCCCTCATCTCAAATCCTGGTATGCATGGCCCTCCTCTCTTGGTATGCATGGCCCTGCTCATCCCTAATCCTGGTATGCAAGGCCCACTCATTCCCAATCCTGTTATGCATGGCCCCCTCATCCCCAATCCTGGTATGCATGGCCCCCTCATCCCCAATCCTGATAAGCATGGCCCCCTCATCTCAAATCCTGGTATGCATGGCACCCCTTTCCTTGTATGCACAGCCCCCTCATCCCAATTTTGGCATGCATGGCTCCCTCATCCCCATTCCTAGTATACATGGACCCCTCATCCTCCATCCTGGTATGCATGGCCCCCTCATCCCCAATCCTGGAATGCCAGGCCTCATCATCCCCAATCCTGTTATGCATGACCTTCTCATCCCCAATCCTGCTATGCATGGCCCCCTCATCCCCAATCCTGGTATGCATGGCCCCCTCATCAAAAATCCTGAAATGCATTGCCTACTCATCCCAATCCTGGTAAGCTCGACCCCTCATCCCCAATCCTGGTATGCATGGCCCCCTCATCCCAATTCTGGTATACATGGTCCCCTCATCCAAATCCTGGCATGCATAGCCCCCTCATCCCCAATCCTGGTATGCATGGCACCCTCACCCCCAATCCTGGTGTGCATGGCCCCGACACCCCAATCCTGGTATGCATAGCCCCCCTCTCTTGGTACAGTGGTGGCCAAAAGTATTGGCACCCCTGCAATTCTGTCAGATAATACTCAGTTTCTTCCTGAAAATGATTGCAATCACAAATTCTTTGGTATTATTATCTTCATTTAATTTGCTTGCAAGGAAAAAACACAAAAGTGAATGAAGCAAAAATCAAATCATTGATCATTTCACACAAAACTCCAAAAATGGGCCAGACAAAAGTATTGGCATCCTCAGCCTAATACTTGGTTGCACAACCTTTAGCCAAAATAACTGCGAACAACCGCTTCCGGTAACCATCAATGAGTTTCTTACAATGCTCTGCTGGAACTGTAGACCATTCTTCTTTGGCAAACTGCTCCAGGTCCCTGATATTTGAAGGGTGCCTACTCCAAACTGCCATTTTGAGATCTCTCCACAGGTGTTCTATGGGATTCAGGTCTGGACTCATTGCAGGCCACCTTAGAAGTCTCCAGTGCTTTCTCTCAAACCATTTTTTAGTGCTTTTGGAAGTGTGTTTTGGGTCATTGTCCTGCTGGAAGACCCATGACCTCTGAGGGAGACCCAGCTTTCTCACACTGGGCCCTACATTATGCTGCAAAATTTGTTGGTAGTCTTCAGACTTCATAATGCCATGCACACGGTCAAGCAGTCCAGTGCCAGAGGCAGCAATGCAACCCCAAAACATCAGGGAACCTCCGCCATGTTTGACTGTAGGGACCGTGTTCTTTTCTTTAAATGCCTCTTTTTTTTTCCTGTACACTCTATGTTGATGCTTTTTCCCAAAAAGCTCTACTTTTGTCTCATCTGACCAGAGAACATTCTTCCAAAACGTTTTAGGCTTTCTCAGGTAAGTTTTGGCAAACTCCAGCCTGGCTTTTTTATATCTCGGGGTAAGAAGTGGGGTCTTCCTGGGTATCCTACCATAAAGTCCCTTTTCATTCAGACTCTGACGGATAGTACCGGTTGATACTGTTGCACCCTTGGACTGCAGGGCAGCTTGAACTTGTTTGGATGTTAGTCGAGGTTCTTTATCCACCATCCGCACAATCTTGCGCTGAAATCTCTCATCAATTTTTCTTTTCCGTCCACATCTAGGGAGGTTAGCCACAGTGCCATGGGCTTTAAACTTCTTGATGACACTGCGCACGGAAGACACAGGAACATTCAGGTCTTTGGAGATGGACTTGTAGCCTTGAGATTGCTCATGCTTCCTCACAATTTGTTTTCTCAATTCCTCAGACAGTTCTCTGGTCTTCTTTCTTTTCTCCATGCTCAATGTGGTACACACAAGGACACAGGACAGAGGTTGAGTCAACTTTAATCCATGTTAACTGGCTGCAAGTGTGATTTAGTTATTGCCAACACCTGTTAGGTGCCACAGGTAAGTTACAGGTGCTGTTAATTACACGAATTAGAGAAGCATCACATGATTTTTCAAACAGTGCCAATACTTTTGTCCACCCCCTTTTTTAGGTTTGGTGTGGAATTATATCCAATTTGGCTTTAGGACAATTCTTTTTGTGTTTTTTCATTGAAGACAAATTAAATGAAGATAATAATAGCAAAGAATTTGTGATTGCAATCACTTTCGGAAGAAACTCAGTATTATCTGACAGAATTGAAGGGGTGCCAATACTTTTGGCCACCACTGTATGCATGGACCCCTCATCCCCAATCGTGGTATGCATGGCCCCCTCATCCTAATCCTGGCATGCATGGCCCCCTCATCCCCAATCCAGGTATGCATTGCCCCCTCACCCCCAATACTGGCATGCAAGGCCCCCTCATCCCCAGTCCTGGTGTACATGGCACCGTCATCCCCAATCTTCGTATGCATGGCTCCCTCATCTCAAATCCTGGTATGCATGGCCCCCCTCTCTTGGTATGCATGGCCCCCTCATCCCCAATCCTGGTATGCATGGCCCCCTCATCCCCAATCCTGGTATGCATGGCCCCATCAACCCCAATCCTGGTATGCAAGGCCCACTCATTCCCAATCCTGTTATGAATGGCCCCTTCACCCCAATCCTGGTATGCATGGCCCCCTCATCCAAATCCTGATAAGCAGGGCCCCCTCATCTCAAATCCTGGTATGCATGGCACCCCTCTCCTGGTATGCACAGCCCCCTGATCCCAATTTTGGCATGCATGGCTCCCTCATCCCCATTCCTAGTATGCATGGACCACTTATCCCAATCCTGGCATGCCTGGCCCCCTCACCCTCAATCCTGGCATGCAAGGCCCCTCATCCCCAATCCTGGTATGCATGGCCCCATCATCCCCAATCCTGGAATGCCAGGCCTCATCATCCCCAATCCTGATATGCATGACCCCCTCATCCCAAATCCTGCTATGCCTGGCCCCCTCATCCCCAATCCTGGTAGGCATGGCCCCGTCATCAAAAATCCTGATATGCATTGCCTACTCATCCCAATCCTGGTAAACTCGACCCCTCATCCCCAATCCTGGTATGCATGGCCCCCTCATCCCAATTCTGGTATACATGGTCCCCTCATCCAAATCCTGGCATGCATAGCCCCCTCATCCCCAATCCTGGTATGCATGGCCCCCTCATCCTAATCCCGGCATGCATGGCCCCCTCATCCCCAATCATGGTATGCATTGCCTCCTCACCCCCAATCCTGGTATGTAAGGCCCCCTCATCCCCAGTCCTGGTATACATGGCACCGTCATCCCCAATCTTCGTATGCATGGCTCCCTCATCTCAAATACTGGTATGCATGGCCCCCCTCTCTTGGTATGCATGGCCCCCTCATCCCTAATCCTGGTATGCAAGGCCCACTCATTCCCAATCCTGTTATTCATGGCCCCCTCATCCCCAATCCTGGTATGCATGGCCCCCTCATCCCAATCCTGATAAGCATGGCCCCCTCATCTCAAATCCTGGTATGCATGGCACCTGTCTCCTGGTATGCACAGCCCCCTCATCCCAATTTTGGCATGCATGGCCCCCTCATCCCCAATCATGGTATGCATTGCCCCCTCACCCCCAATCCTGGTATGTAAGGCCCCCTCATCCCCAGTCCTGGTATACATGGCACTGTCATCCCCAATTTTCGTATGCATGGCTCCCTCATCCCAAATCCTGGTATGCATGGCCTCCCTCTCTTGGTATGCATGGCCCCCTGATCCCTAATCCTGGTATGCAAGGCCCACTCATTCCCAATCCTGTTATGCATGGCCCCCTCATCCCCAATCCTGGTATGCATGGCCCCCTCATTCCAATCCTGATAAGCATGGCCCCCTCATCTCAAATCCTGGTATGCATGGCCCCCCTCTCTTGGTATGCATGGCCCCTTCATCCCTAATCCTGGAATGCAAGGCCCACTCATTCCCAATCCTGTTATGCATGGCCACCTCATCCACATACCTAGTATGCATGGACCCCTTATCCCAATCCTGGCATGCCTGGCCCCCTCACCCTCAATCCTGGCATGCAAGGCCCCTCATCCTCAATCCTGTTATGCATGACCCCCTCATCCCCAATTCTGCTATGCATGGCCCCCTCATCCCCTATCCTGGTATGCATGGCCCCCTCATCAAAAATCCTGATATGCATTGCCTACTCATTCCAATCCTGGTAAGCTCGACCCCTCATCCCCAATCCTGGTATGCATGGTCCCCTCATCCAAATCCTGGCATGCATAGCCCCCTCATTCCCAATTCTGGTATGCATGGCACCCTCACCCCCAATCCTGGTATGCATGGCACCGTCACCTCCAATCCTGGTATGCATAGCCCCCCTCTATTGGTATGCATGGACCCCTCATCCTAATCCTGGCATGCATGGCCCCCTCATCCCCAATCATGGTATGCATTGCCCCCTCACCCCTAATCCTGGTATGTAAGGCCCCCTCATCCCCAGTCCTGGTATGCATGGCACCGTCATCCCCAATCTTCGTATGCATGGCTCCCTCATCTCAAATCCTGGTATGCATGGCCCCCCTCTCTTGGTATGCATGGCCCCCTCATCCCTAATCCTGGTATGCAAGGCCCACTCATTCCCAATCCTGTTATGCATGGCCCCCTCATCCCCAATCCTAGTATGCTTGGCCCCCTCATCCCCAATCCTGATAAGCATGGCCCCCTCATCTCAAATCCTCGTATGCATGGCACCCCTCATCCCAATTTTGGCATGCATGGCTCCCTCATCCCCATTCCTAGTATGCATGGACCCCTTATCCCAATCCTGGCATGCCTGGCCCCCTCACCCTCAATCCTGGCATGCAAGGCCCCTCATCCTAAATCCTGGTATTCATGGCCCCCTCATCCCCAATCCTGGAATGCCAGGCCTCATCATCCCCAATCCTGTTATGCATGACCCCCTCATCCCCAATCCTGCTATACATGGCCCCTTCATCCCCAGTCCTGGTATGCATGGCCCCCTCATCAAAAATCCTGATATGCATTGCCTACTCATCCCAATCCTGGTAAGCTCGACCCCTCATCCCCAATCCTGGTATGCATGGCCCCCTCATCCTAATTCTGGTATACATGGTCCCCTCATCCAAATCCTGGCATGCATATCCCCCTCATCCCCAATCCTGGTATGCATGGTACCCTCACCCCCAATCCTGGTGTGCATGGCCCCGACACCCCCAATCCTGGTATGCATAGCCCCCCTCTCTTGGTACAGTGGTGGCCAAAAGTATTGGCACCCCTGCAATTCTGTCAGATAATACTCAGTTTCTTCCTGAAAATGATTGCAATCACAAATTCTTTGGTATTATTATCTTCATTTAATTTGCTTGAAAGGAAAAAACACAAAAGAGAATGAAGCAAAAATTAAGTCATTGATCATTTCACACAAAACTCCAAAAATGGGCTAGACAAATGTATTGGCATCCTGAGCCTAATACTTGGTTGCACAACCTTTAGCCAAAATAACTGCTAACAATCGCTTCCGGTAACCATCAATGAGTTTCTTACAATGCTCTGCTGGAATTGTAGACCATTCTTCTTTGGCAAACTGCTCCAGGTCCCTGATATTTGAAGGGTGCCTTCTCCAAACTGCCATTTTGAGATCTCTCCACAGGTGTCCTATGGGATTCAGGTCTGGACTCATTGCTGGCCACCTTAGAAGTCTCCAGTGCTTACTCTCAAACCATTTTATAGTGCTTTTGGAAGTGTGTTTTGGGTCATTGTCCTGCTGGAAGACCCATGACCTCTGAGGGAGACCCAGATTTCTCACACTGGGCCCTACATTATGCTGCAAAATTTGTTGGTAGTCTTCAGACTTCATAATGCCATGCACACGGTCAAGCAGTCCAGTGCCAGAGGCAGCAAAGCAACCCCAAAACATCAGGGAACCTCCGCCATGTTTGACTGTAGGGACCGTGTTCTTTTCTTTGAATGCCTCTTTTTTTTCCTGTACACTCTATGTTGATGCTTTTTCCCAAAAAGCTCTACTTTTGTCTCATCTGACCAGAGAACATTCTTCCAAAATGTTTTAGGCTTTCTCAGGTAAGTTTTGGCAAACTCCAGCCTGGCTTTTTTATGTCTCGGGGTAAGAAGTGGGGTCTTCCTGGGTATCCTACCATAAAGTCCCTTTTCATTCAGACGCCGACGGATAGTACCGGTTGACACTGTTGTACCCTCGGACTGCAGGGCAGCTTGAACTTGTTTGGATGTTAGTCGAGGTTCTTTATCCACCATCCGCACAATCTTGCGTTGAAATCTCTCGTCAATTTTTCTTTTCCGTCCACATCTAGGGAGGTTAGCCACAGTGCCATGGGCTTTAAACTTCTTGATGACACTGCGCACGGAAGACACAGGAACATTTAGGTCTTTGGAGATGGACTTGTAGCCTTGAGATGGCTCATGCTTCCTCACAATTTGTTTTCTCAATTCCTCAGACAGTTCTTTGGTCTTCTTTCTTTTCTCCATGCTCAATGTGGTACACAAAAGGACACAGGACAGAGGTTGAGTCAACTTTAATCCATGTTAACTGGCTGCAAGTGTGATTTAGTTATTGCCAACACCTGTTAGGTGCCACAGGTAAGTTACAGGTGCTGTTAATTACACGAATTAGAGAAGCATCACATGATTTTTCAAACAGTGCCAATACTTTTGTCCACCCCCTTTTTAGGTTGGTGTGGAATTATATCCAATTTGGCTTTAGGACAATTATTTTTGTGTTTTTTCATTGAAGACAAACTAAATGAAAATAATAATACCAAAGAATTTGTGATTGCAATCATTTTCGGAAGAAACTGAGTATTATCTGAAAGAATTGCTGGGGTGCCAATACTTTTGGCCACCATTGTATGCATGGACCCCTCATCCCAAATCCTGGTATGCATGGCCCCCTCATACTAATCCTGGTATGCATGGCTCCCTCATCCCCAATCCAGGTATGCATTGCCCCTCACCCCCAATACTGGTATGCAAGGCCCCCTCATCCCCAGTCTTGGTATACATGGCACCGTCATCCCCAATCTTCGCATGCATGGCTCCCTCATCTCAAATCCTGGTATGCATGGCCCCCCTCTCTTGGTATGCATGGCCCCCTCATCCCCAATCCTGGTATGCATGGCCCCCTCATCCCCAATCCTGGTATGCATGGCCCCCTCATCCCCAATCCTGGTATGCATGGCCCCATCAACCCCAATCCTGGTATGCAAGGCCCACTCATTCCCAATACTGTTATGAGTGGCCCCTTCATCCCCAATCCTGGTATGCATGGCCCCCTCATCCAAATCCTGATAAGCATGGCCCCTTCATCTCAAATCCTGGTATGCATGGCACTCCTCTCCTGGTAGGCACAGCCCCCTTATCCCAATTTTGGCATGCATGGTTCCCTCATCCCCATTCCTAGTATGCATGGACCCCTTATCCCAATCCTGGCATGCCTGGCCCCCTCACCCTCAATCCTGGAATGCAAGGCCCCTCATCCCCAATCCTGGTATGCATGGCCCTCTCATCCCCAATCCTGGAATGCCAGGCCTCATCATTCCCAATCCTGATATGCATGAGCCCCTCATCCCAAATCCTGCTATGCCTGGCCCCCTCATCCCCAATCCTGGTAGGCATTTCCCCCTCATCAAAAATCCTGATATGCATTGCCTACTCATCCCAATCCTGGTAAGCTCGACCCCTTATCCCCAATCCTGGCATGCATAGCCCCTTCATCCCCAATCCTGGTATGCATGGCACCCTCACCCCCAATCCTGGTATGCATGGCCCCGTCACCCCCAATCCTGGTATGCATAGCCCCCCTCTCTTGGTATGCATGGACCCCTCATCAACAATCCTGGTATGCATGGCCCCCTCATCCTAATCCTGTCATGCATGGCCTCCTCATCCCCAATCATGGTATGCATTGCCCTCTCACCCCCAATCCTGGTATGTAAGGCCCCCTCATCCCCAGTCCTGGTATACATGGCACCGTCATCCCCAATCTTCGTATGCATGGCTCCCTCATCTCAAATCCTGGTATGCATGGCCCCCCTTTCTTGGTATGCATGGCCCTCTCATCCCTAATCCTGGTATGCAAGGCACACTCATTCCCAATCCTGTTATGCATGGCCCCCTCATCCCCAATCCTGGTATGCCTGGCCCCCTCATCCCAATCCTGATAAGCATGGCCACCTCATCTCAAATCCTGGTATGCATGGCACCCCTCTCCTGGTATGCACAGCCCCCTCATCCCAATTTTGGCATGCATGGCCCCCTCATCCCCAATCATGGTATGCATTGCCCCCTCACCCCCAATCCTGGTATGTAAGGCCCCCTCATCCCCAGTCCTGGTATACATGGCACCGTCATCCCCAATTTTCGCATGCATGGCTCCCTCATCTCAAATCCTGGTATGCATGGCCTCCCTCTCTTGGTATGCATGGCCCCCTGATCCCTAATCCTGGTATGCAAGGCCCACTCATTCCCAATCCTGTTATGCATGGCCCCCTCAATCCCTAATCCTGGTATGCATGGCCCCCTCATCCCAATCCTGATAAGCATGGCCCCCTCATCTCAAATCCTGGTATGCATGGCCTCCTCATCCCCAATCATGGTATGCATTGCCCTCTCACCCCCAATTCTGGTATGTAAGGCCCCCTCATCCCCAGTCCTGGTATACATGGCACCGTCATCCCCAATCTTCGTATGCATGGCTCCCTCATCTCAAATCCTGGTATGCATGGCCCCCCTCTCTTGGTATGCATGGCCCCCTCATCCCTAATCCTGGTATGCAAGGCCCACTCATTCCCAATCCTGTTATGCATGGCCCCCTCATCCCCAATCCTGGTATGCCTGGCCCCCTCATCCCAATCCTGATAAACATGGCCTCCTCATCCCAAATCCTGGTATGCATGGCACCCCTCTCCTGGTATGCACAGCCCCCTCATCCCAATTTTGGCATGCATGGCCCCCTCATCCCCAATCATGGTATGCATTGCCCCCTCACCCCCAATCCTGGTATGTAAGGCCCCCTCATCCCCAGTCCTGGTATACATGGCACCGTCATCCCCAATTTTCGTATGCATGGCTCCCTCAGCTCAAATCCTGGTATGCATGGCCTGCCTCTCTTGGTATGCATGGCCCCCTGATCTCTAATCCTGGTATGCAAGGCCCACTCATTCCCAATCCTGTTATGCATGGCCCCCTCAATCCCCAATCCTGGTATGCATGGCCCCCTCATCCCAATCCTGATAAGCATGGCCCCCTCATCTCAAATCCTGGTAATCATGGCCCCCCTCTCTTGGTATGCATGGACCCTTCATCCCTAATCCTGGTATGCAAGGTCCACTCATTCCCAATCCTGTTATGCATGGCCCCATCATCCCCATTCCTAGTATGCATGGACCCCTTATCCCAATCCTGGCATGCCTGGCCCCCTCACCCTCAATCCTGGCATGCAAGGCCCCTCATCCCCAATCCTGTTATGCATGACCCCCTCATCCCCAATCCTGCTATGCATGGCCCCCTCATCCCCAATCCTGGTATGCATGGCCCCCTCATCAAGAATCCTGATATGCATTGCCTACTCATCCCAATCCTGGTAAGCTCGACCCCTCATCCCCAATCCTAGTATGCATGGCCCCCTCATCCCAAATCCTGTTATGCATGGCCCTCTCATCCCCAATCCTGCTATGTATGGCCTCCTCATCCCAATCCTGGTATGCTTGCCTCCTCATCCCCAATCTTGGTATGCATGGCCCACTCATCCCCAATCCTGGTATGTAATGCCCCCTCATCCCCAATCCTGGTATGCAAGGCCTCCTCATCCCCAATCCTGGTATGCAAGGTTCCCTCTTCCCCAATCCTGGTATGCATGGCCCCCTTATCCCCAATCTTGGTATGCATTGCACCCTCATCCCCAATCCTGGTATGCATGGCCCCCTCATCCAAAATCCTGGTATGCATGGCCATCTCATCCCCAATCCTAGTATTCATGGCCTCCTCATCCCAATCCTGGTATGCTTGGCTCCCTCATCCCCAATCCTGGTATGCATGGCCCCCTCATCCCAATCCTGGTATGCATGGCTCCTTCATCCCAATCCTGACATGCATGGCCCCGTTATTCCAAAACTGCCATGCATGGCACCCTCACCCCCAATACTGGTATGCTAGGCACCATCATCCCCTATCCTGGTATGTATTGCACCCTCATACCCAATCCTGGTATGCAAGGCTTCCTCATCCCCAATCCTGGTATGCATGGCCCCCTCATCCCCAATCCTGGTATGCGTGGCCCCGTCATCCCCAATCCTGGTATGCATGGCACCCTCATCCCCAATCCTGGTATGCGTGGCCCACTCATCAACAATCCTGATATGCATGGCCCCTTCATGCCAATCCTGTTATGAATGTACCCCTCATCACCAATTATGATATGCATGGCCCCCTAATCCCAATACTGGTATTTATTACCCCCTCATCCCCAATCTTGGTATTCATGACCCCCTCATCCCAAATTCTGGTATGCATAGCCCCCTCATCTCCAATTCTGATATGCATGGCCCCCTAATCCTAATACTGGTATTCATTGCCCCCTAATCCCAATACTGGTATTCTTGGCCCCCTCATCGCCAATCCTGGTAAGCATGGATCTCTATCCCCAATCTTGGAATGCAATGCCTCTTCTTCCCCAATCCTTGTATACATGGCCCCCTCTTCCCCAATCCTGGTATGTATGGCCCCCTAATCCCAATACTGGTACGCATGGCCCCCACATCTCAATCCTGGCATGGCCCTATCATCTTGAATCCTGGTATGCATGGCCCCCTCATCCCCAATCCTGGTATGCATGGCCCCCTAATCCCAATACTGGTACGCATGGCCCCCACATCTCAATACTGGCATGGCCCCTTCATCTTGAATCCTGATATGCATGGCTCTCTCACCCTCAATCCTGGAATGCATGGGGCCCTCATCCCCAATCCTGGTATGCATGGCGCCCTCTTCCCCAATCCTGGTATGTATGCCCCCCATTCCCCAATACTCATATGCATGGCTCCCTCAACCCTAATCCTGGTATGCATGGCCCCCTGATCCCCAATCCTGGTATGCATGGCCCTGTAATCCCCAATCCTGGTATGCATGGCCTCCTCATCCCCAATCCTGGTATGCATGGCCTCCTCATCCCCAATCCTGGTATGCATGGCCCCATCAACCCCAATCCTGGTATGCAAGGCCCACTCATTCCCAATCCTGTTATGAATGGCCCCTTCATCCCCAATCCTGGTATGCATGGCCCCCTCATCCAAATCCTGATAAGCATGGCCCCCTCATCTCAAATCCTGGTATGCATGGCACCCCTCTCCTGGTATGCTCAGCCCCCTCATCCCAATTTTGGCATGCATGGCTCCCTCATCACCATTCCTAGTATGCATGGACCCCTTATCCCAAACCTGGCATGCTTGGCCCCCTCACCCTCAATCCTGGCATGCAAGGCCCCTCATCCCCAATCCTGGTATGCATGGCCCCCTCAACCCCAATCCTGGAATGCCAGGCCTTATCATCCCCAATCCTGATATGAATGACCCCCTCATCCCAAATCCTGCTATGCCTTGCCCCCTCATCTCCAATCCTGGTAGGCATTTCCCCCTCTTGAAAAATCCTGATATGCATTGCCTACTCATCCCAATCCTGGTAAGCTCGACCCCCTCATCCCCAATCCTGGTATGCATGGCCCCCTCATCCCAATTCTGGTATACATGATCCCCTCATCCAAATCCTGGCGTGTATAGCCCCCTCATCCCCAATCCTGGTATGCATGGCACCCTCACCCCCAATCCTGGTATGCATGGCCCCGTCACCCCCAATCCTGGTATGCATTGCCCCCCTCTCTAGGTATGCATGGACCCCTCATCACCAATCCTGGAATGCATGACCCGCTCATCCTAATCCTGGCATGCATGGCCCCCTCATCCCCAATCATGGTATGCATTGCCCCCTCACCCCCAATCCTGGTATGTAAGGCCCCCTCATCCCCAGTCCTGGTATACATGGCACCGTCATCCCCAATCTTCGTGTGCATGGCTCCCTCATCTCAAATCCTGGTGTGCATGGCCCCCCTCTCTTGGTATGCATGGCCCCCTCATCCCTAATCCTGGTATGCAAGGCACACTCATTCCCAATCCTGTTATGCTTGGCCCCCTCATCCCCAATCCTGGTATGCATGGCCCCCTCATCCCAATCCTGAAAAGCATGGCCCCCTCATCTCACATCCTGGTATGCATGGCACCCCTCTCCTGGTATGCACAGCCCCCTCATCCCAATTTTGCCATGCATGGCCCCCTCATCCCCAATCATGGTATGCATTGCCCCCTTACCCCCAATCCTGGTATGTAAGGCCCCCTCATCCCCAGTCCTGGTATACATGGCACCGTCATCCCCAATTTTCGTATGCATGGCTCCCTCTTCTCAAATCCTGGTATGCATGGCCTCGCTCTCTTGGTATGCATGGCCCCCTTTTCCCTAATCCTGGTATGCAAGGCCCACTCATTCCCAATCCTGTTATGCATGGCCCCCTCATCCCCAATCCTGGTATGCATGGCCCCCTCATCCCAATCCTGATAAGCATGGCCCCTTCATCTCAAATCCTGGTATGCATGGCCCCCCTCTCTTGGTATGCATGTCCCCTTCATCCCTAATCCTGGTATGCAAGGCCCACTCATTCACAATCCTGTTATGCATGGCCCCCTCATCCCCATTCCTAGTATGCATGGACCCCTTGTCCCAATCCTGGCATGCCTGGCCCCCTCACCCTCAATCCTGGCATGCAAGGCCCCTCATCCCCAATCCTGTTATGCATGACCCCCTCATCACTAATCCTGCTATGCATGGCCCCCTCATCCCCAATCCTGGTATGCATGGCCCCCTCATCAAAAATCCTGATATGCATTGCCTACTCATCCCAATCCTGGTAAGCTCGACCCCTCCTCCCCAATCCTGTTATGCAAGGCCCTCTCATCCCCGTTTCTGCTATGCATGGCCTCCTCATCCCAATCCTGGTATGCTTGGCCCCCTCATCCCCAATCTTGGTATGCATGGCCCACTCATCCCCAATCCTGGTATGTATTGCCCCCTCATCCCCAATCCTGGTATGCAAGGCCTCCTCATCCCCAATCCTGGTATGCAAGGTTCCCTCATCCCCAATCCTGGTATGCATGGCCCCCTCATACCCAAACTTGGTATGCATTGCACCCTCATCCCCAATCCTGGTATGCATGGCCCCCTCATCCCCAATCCTGGTATGCATGGCCACCTCATACCCAATCCTAGTATTCATGGCCTTCTCATCCCAATCCTGGTATGCTTGGCTCCCTCATCCCCAATTCTGGAATGCATGGCCCCCTCATCCCAATCCTGGTATGCATGGCTCCTTCATCCCAATCCTGGCATGCATGGCCCCGTCATTCCAAAACTGCCATGCATGGCACCCTCACCCCCAATACTGGAATGCTAGGCACCATCATCCCCAATCCTGGTATGCATTTCCCTCTCATACCCAATACTGGTATGCAAGGCTTCCTCATCCCCAATCCTGGTATGCATGGCCCCCTCATCCCCAATCCTGGTATGCGTGGCCCCCTCATCCCCAATCCTGGTATGCATGGTAGCCTCATAAACAATCCTGATATGCATGGCCCCTTCTTGCCAATCCTTTCATGCATGTACCCCTCATCACCAATTATGATATGCATGGCCCCCTAATCCCAATACTGGTATTTATTACCCCTTCATCCCCAATCCTGGTATTCATGACCCCCTCAACCCAAATTCTGGTATACATGGCCCCCTAATCCCAATCCTGGTATGCATGACCCCCTCATCAAAAATGCTAATATGCATGGCCGCTTCAATCCAATCCTGGTATGCATGCCCCCTAATCACCAATTCTGATATGCATGGCCCCCTAATCCTAATACTGGTATTCATTGCCCCCTAATCCCAATACTGGTATTCTTGGCCCCCTCATCGCCAATCCTGGTAAGCATGGACCTCTCTCCCCAATCTTGGAATGCAATGCCTCCTCTTCCCCAATCCTTGTATACATGGCCCACTCTTCCCCAATCCTGGTATGTATGGCCCCCTCATCCCCAATCTTGGTATGCATGGCCCCCTCATCCCCAATCCTGGTATGCATGGCCCCCTAATCCCAATCCTGGTACGCATGGCCCCCTCATCTCAATCCTGGCATGGCCCCTTCATCTTGAATCCTGATATGCATGGCTCTCTCACCCTCAATCCTGGAATGCATGGGGCCCTCATCCCCAATCCTGGTATGCATGCTTCCCTCATCACCAATCCTGGTATGCATGGCCCCCTCATCCCAATCCTGGTATGCATGGCCCCCTCATCCCAATCCTGGCATGGCCCCCTTATCTCAAATCCTGGTATGCATGGCTCCCTCACCCTCAATCCTGGTATGCATGGGGCCCTCATCCCCAATCCTGGTATGCATGGCCCCATCATCCCAATCCTGGAATGCAATGCCTCCTCTT
This sequence comes from Phyllobates terribilis, assembly GCF_046119375.1. Classification (NCBI taxonomy): domain Eukaryota; kingdom Metazoa; phylum Chordata; class Amphibia; order Anura; family Dendrobatidae; genus Phyllobates; species Phyllobates terribilis. The sequence continues at coordinate 152,279,206 of NW_027362762.1, forward strand.
CCCCAATCCTGGTATGCATGGTCCCCTCATCCCCAATCCTGGCATGCATGGCGCCCTCTTCCCCAATCCAGGTATGTATGCCCCCCATTCCACAATACTCATATGCATGACTCCCTCAACCCTAATCCTGGTATGCATGGCCCCCTGATCCCCAATCCTGGTATGCATGGCCCTGTAATCCCCAATCCTGGTATGCAAGGCCTCCTCATTCCCAATAATAGTATGCATGACCCCCTCATCCCCAATCCTGGTATGCATGGGCCATCATCCCCAATCCTGATATGCATGGCCCCCTCATCCCAAATCCTGTTATGCATGGCCCCCTCATCCCCAATCCTGCTTTGCATGGCCTCCTCATCCCAATCCTGGTATGCTTGCCCCCCTCATCCCCAATCCTGGTATGCATGGCCCCCTCATCCCAATCCTGGATTGCATGGCCCCTTCATCGCAATCCTGGCACGCATGGCCTCCTCGTCCCCAATCCTAGTATGCATGGTTCCCTCATCCTCAATCCTGCTATGCATGTCCCCTTCATCAACAATCCTGGTATGCATGGCCCCCCATTCCCCTTACTGGTATGCATGGCCCCCCATTCCCCAATACTGGTATGCATGGATCCCTCAACCCCAATCCTGGTTTGCATGGCCCTCTGATCCCCAGTCCTAGTATGAATGGCCCCCTAATCCCCAATCCTGGTATGCAAGGCCTCCTCATTCCTAATAATAGTATGCATGACCCCCTCATCCCTAATCCTGGTATTCATGGCCCCCTCATCCCCAATCCTGGTATGCATGTCCCCCTCATCCCCAATCCTGGTATGCATGCCCACCTCATTCACAGTCCTAGTATGCATGGCCTCCTCATCCCAATCCTGGTATGCTTGGCTCCCTCATCCCCCATCCTGGTATGCATGGCCCCGTCATCCCTAATCCTGGTATTCATGGCCCCCTCATCCCCAATCCTGGTATGCATGTCCCCCTCCTCCCCAATCCTGGTATGCATGCCCACCTCATCCACAGTCCTAGTATGCATGGCCTCCTCACCCCCAATCCTGGTATGAATGGCACCCTCATCCCCAATCCTGGTATGTACCGCCCACTCATCAACAATCCTGATATGCATGGCTCCTTCATGCCAATCCTGTTATGCATGCCCCCCTCATCGCCAATTATGATATGCATGGCCCCCTAATCCCAATACTGGTATTTATTACCCCCCTCATCCCCAATCCTGGTATGCATGACCCACTCATCCCAAATCCTGGTATGCATGGCCCCCTCATCCCAATCCTGGCATGCATGACCCCCTCATCAACAATCCTGATATGCATGGCCCCCTCATCTCAATTCCTGGTATGCATGGCAATTTCTCCTAGTATGCATGGCACCCTCATCCCCAATCCTGGTATGCATGGCCCCCTCATCAACAATCCTGATATGCATGGCTGCTTCAATCCAATCCTGGTATGCATGCCCCCTCATCACCAATTCTGATATGCATGGCCCCTTAATCCTAAAACTGGTATTCATGGCCCCCTAATCCCAATACTGATATTCTTGGCCCCCTAATCGCCAATCCTCGTAAGCATGGGCCCCTATCCGAAATCCTGGAATGCAATACCTCCTCTTCCCCAATCCTTGTATACATGGCCCCCTCTTCGCCAATCCTGGTATGTATGGTCCCCTCATCCCCAATCCTGTTATGCATGGCCCCCTCATCCCCAATCCTGGTATGCATGGCCCCCTTATCATAATCCTGGTATGCATGCCCCCCTCATCCCAATCCTGGCATGGCCCCTTCATCTTGAATTCTGATATGCATGGCTCCCTCAACCTCAATCCTGGTATGCATGGGGACCTCATCCCCAATCCTGGTATGCAAGACCCCACCTCCTATTCCTGGTATACATGCTCCCCTCGTCACCAATCCTGGTATGCATGGCCCCCTTATCCCAATCCTGGTATGCATGGCCCCCTCATCCCAATCCTGGCATGACCCCCTCATCTTAAATCCTGGTATGCATGGCTCCCTCACCCTCAATCCTGGTATGTATGGGGCCCTCATCCCCAATTCTGGTATGCATTGCCCCATCATCCCAATCCTGGAATGCAATGCCTCCTCTTCCCCAATCCCGGTATGCATGACCCCCTCATCCCCAATCCTGGTATGCATGGCGCCTTGTTCCCCAATCCTGGTATGCATGCCCACCATTCCCCAATACTCATATGCATGGCTCCCTCATCCCTAATCCAGGTATGCATGGCCCCCTGATCCTCAATCCTGGTATCCATGGCCCTGTAATCCCCAATCCTGGTATGCAAGGCCTCCTCATTCCCAATAATAGTATGCATGACCCCCTCATCCCCAATCCTGGTATGCATGGCCCCCTCATACCAAATCCTGTTATGCATGGCCCCCTCATCCTTAATCCTACTATGCATGGCCTCCTCATCCCAATCCTGGTATGCTTGGCCCCCTCATCCCCAATCCTGGTATGCATGGCCCCCACATCCCAAACCTGGAATGCATGGCCCCTTCATTGCAATCCTGTCATGCATGGACTCCTCATCCCCAATCCTGGTATGCATGGCCCCCTCATTCCAAAACTGGCATGCAGGGCCCCCTCACCCCCAATCCTGATATGCATGGCCCCGTCATCCCCAATCTTGGTATGCATGGCCCTCTCACCCCCAATAATGGTATGCAAGGCCCTTTCATTACCAATCCTGATATGCAAGACCCCCTCATCCCCAATCCTGGTATGCATGACCCCCTCATCCCCAATCCTGGTATGCATGGCCCCCTCATCCCCAATCCTGGTATGCATGGCCTCCTCATCAACAATCCTGACATGCATGGCCCCCTCATCTCAATTCCTGGTATGAATGGCCCCCCTCTCCTGGTTTACATGGCCCTCTCAGCCCCAATCCTGGTATGCTTGGCCCCCTTATCCACAATCCTGGTATGCACGGCCCCCTCATCCCCAATCATGGTATGCATGGCTTCCTCACCCCCAATCTTTGTATGTACGGACCACTAAACCCCAATCCTGGTATGCAATGCCTCCTCATCCCCAATCCTGGTGTGCATGGCGCCCTCTTCCCCAATCTTGGTATGCATGGCCCACTCATCCCCAATCATGGTATGCATGGCCCCCTCATCAACAACCCTGATTTTCATGGCCCACTCATCCCCTATCCTGGCATGCATGGCCCTCTCTTCCCCAATCTTGGTATGCATGGCTCCCTCATCCCAATCCTGGCATGCATGGCCCCCTCACCCCCAATGCTGTTATGCATGGCCCCCTCACCACCAATCCTGGTATGCAAGGCCCCCTCATACCCAATACTGGTATGCATGGCCCTCTCACCCCCAATCCTGATATGCAAGGCCCCCTCATTCCCAATCCTGTTATGCAAGGCTCCCTCATCCCCAATCCTGGTATGCATGGCCCCCTCATCCCCAATCCTTGTATGCCTGGCACCCTCATCCCCATTCTTGGTATGCATGGCCCCCTCATCAACAATCCTGATATGCATGGCCCCTTCATCCCAATCCTGGTATGCATGACCCCCTCATCACGAAATCTGATATGCATGGCCCCCTAATCCAAATACTGGTATTCATGGCCCCCTTATCCCCAATCCTGGTATGAATGGCCCCCGCATCCCCAATCCTGTTATGCATGGCCCCTCATTCCAATCCTGGTATGCATGGAACCCTCATCAACAATCCTGATATGCATGGCCCTCTCATCTCAATTCCTGGTATGCATGGCCCCCTCTCCTTGAATGCATGGCACCCTCATCCCCAATCTTGGTATGCATGGCCCCCTCATCAACAATCTTGATATGCATGGCCCCTTCATCCTAATCCTGGCATGCATGGCCCCTTAATCCCAATACTGATATTCATGGTCCCCTCATCCCTATCCTGGTATGCATGGCCCCATCACCCCCAATCCTGGTATGAAAGGCCCACCCATCCCCAATCCTGGTATGCAGTGCCCCCTCTTCCCCAATCCCAGTATGTATGGCCCCCTCATCCCAATACTGTTATGCATGGCCTCTTCATCTCAAATCCTGGCATACATGGCCCCCTCATCCCCAGTCCTGGTATGCATGGCCCCCTCCACCCCAATCCTGGTTTGCAAGGCTCACTTGTGACGGATCAATCCCGTACTCCAAGATTTTGCCACATGGGGGTTGTCGTAGCTCCTATGCAGCTAATGGGACATAATGTTATAAAGTGGGGTGAATATTGTGGATCGCATATTGTTGGACATTCTGTGATGTGACCGAAACACTCTTGGCCCCCACCTTCCTGTGCTCACTTAGCAGTGGCAAACAGACAATGTGCTGATTAATGGGTTGTTACCCCCTCATCCCCAATCCTGGTATGCATGACCCCCTCATCCCCAATCCTGGTATGCATGGCCCCCTCATCCCCAATCCTGGTATGCATGGCCTCCTCATCAACAATCCTGACATGCATGGCCCCCTCATCTCAATTCCTGGTATGAATGGCCCCCCTCTCCTGGTTTACATGGCCCTCTCAGCCCCAATCCTGGTATGCTTGGCCCCCTTATCCACAATCCTGGTATGCACGGCCCCCTCATCCCCAATCATGGTATGCATGGCTTCCTCACCCCCAATCTTTGTATGAACGGACCACTAAACCCCAATCCTGGTATGCAATGCCTCCTCATCCCCAATCCTGGTGTGCATGGCGCCCTCTTCCCCAATCTTGGTATGCATGGCCCACTCATCCCCAATCATGGTATGCATGGCCCCCTCATCAACAACCCTGATTTTCATGGCCCACTCATCCCCTATCCTGGCATGCATGGCCCTCTCTTCCCCAATCCTGGTATGCATGGCTCCCTCATCCCAATCCTGGCATGCATGGCCCCCTCACCCCCAATGCTGTTATGCATGGCCCCCTCACCACCAATCCTGGTATGCAAGGCCCCCTCATACCCAATACTGGTATGCATGGCCCTCTCACCCCCAATCCTGATATGCAAGGCCCCCTCATTCCCAATCCTGTTATGCAAGGCTCCCTCATCCCCAATCCTGGTATGCATGGCCCCCTCATCCCCAATCCTTGTATGCCTGGCACCCTCATCCCCATTCTTGGTATGCATGGCCCCCTCATCAACAATCCTGATATGCATGGCCCCTTCATCCCAATCCTGGTATGCATGACCCCCTCATCACGAAATCTGATATGCATGGCCCCCTAATCCAAATACTGGTATTCATGGCCCCCTTATCCAAAATCCTGGTATGAATGGCCCCCGCATCCCCAATCCTGGTATGCATGGCCCCTCATTCCAATCCTGGTATGCATGGAACCCTCATCAACAATCCTGATATGCATGGCCCTCTCATCTCAATTCCTGGTATGCATGGCCCCCTCTCCTTGAATGCATGGCACCCTCATCCCCAATCTTGGTATGCATGGCCCCCTCATCAACAATCTTGATATGCATGGCCCCTTCATCCTAATCCTGGCATGCATGGCCCCTTAATCCCAATACTGATATTCATGGTCCCCTCATCCCTATCCTGGTATGCATGGCCCCATCACCCCCAATCCTGGTATGAAAGGCCCACTCATCCCCAATCCTGGTATGCAGTGCCCCCTCTTCCCCAATCCCAGTATGTATGGCCCCCTCATCCCAATACTGTTATGCATGGCCTCTTCATCTCAAATCCTGGCATACATGGCCCCCTCATCCCCAGTCCTGGTATGCATGGCCCCCTCCACCCCAATCCTGGTTTGCAAGGCTCACTTGTGACGGATCAATCCCGTACTCCAAGATTTTGCCACATGGGGGTTGTCGTAGCTCCTATGCAGCTAATGGGACATAATGTTATAAAGTGGGGTGAATATTGTGGATCGCATATTGTTGGACATTCTGTGATGTGACCGAAACATTCTTGGCCCCCACCTTCCTGTGCTCACTTAGCAGTGGCAAACAGACAATGTGCTGATTAATGGGTTGTTGCATAACTGCTGTCTGGGAGCCTACTGTGGGTATTATTTGGTGAGAACAATGGGTGCTAAAATTAGCCTGTGTGATTCTCTATAAAACCTGCTTGTGAGAATAAAAGTTAAGTTAATCTTGGAGACACTGTGCGATAGTCATATTTTATATATCCCAATGTAAGAAAAGCCTTTCCATGTCAGGGGCCTGCAGAAGAAGATTGGACATCTGCGGATGGGGTAACTAGCTCCCGTCACAATGCTCCCCCTTCCCGGACAGGATCGGCCTACCCAGTCTGCTCCCCGACGGATCAGCTGGAGGATGTCCATGATTTATGAGGTTGGTAGCAGGTCAGTTTGTCGGCTTAGTCCATCGGCGTTACCATTTTGCTTGCCGGGTCTATAGTGGATGGTGAAGTCTAATGGTTGTAGCGCCAAACTCCACCGGAGTAGTCTGGCATTGTCCCCGGAGACCCGATTAAGCCATACCAGGGGGTTATGGTCCGTTATGAGGGAAAACTGTCTTCCATACAAATATGGTTGGAGCTTCTTGGCAGCCCATACTACTGCCAGGCATTCTTTTTCGACGGCCACATAGCTGACTTCTCGAGGCAGTAATTTCCGACTCAGATAAGCTATTGGGTGTTCTTGGCCGTCCGGCCCGACTTGGCTCAGTACTGCCCCCAACCCAAACATAGATGCGTCTGTGTGAACAAGGAAACGTTTAGTTGGATCGGGTGCGGCCAATATCGGGGTATTTGTGAGAGCGTCCTTTAGCTGGCGGATGGCTTCCTCACACTCGGGGGTCCAGGTTACCTGGCGGGGGAGGTTCTTATGTGTCAGATCAGTGAGGGGCTTGTCAATGCTGCTGTAATTAGGAACAAATTTCCTATAATACCCCGCTGTCCCTAGAAAGGCCATGACTTGGGTTTAGTACGTGGGGTGGGCCTCTTGGCTACGGCCTCAATCTTGGCGGGTTCCGGTCGTTGTTTTCCACCCCCCACCCAATGTCCTAAATACTGCACCTCTGCTTTGCCTACGTGACACTTGTTGGGGTTCAGGGTGACTCCGGCTTTGTGGATCCTATCCAATACTGTCTCTAGGTGATTTAGATGCTCATCCCATGTCGCGCTGTAGACGGCGATGTCATCCAGGTAGGCACAAGCTTAGTCCTGGAGACCATCCAGAAGCCGGTCAGCTAGCCTCTGGAAGGTCGCGGGGGCATTCTTCATCCCAAATGGCATAACCCGAAACTGGAATAAGCCAAATGGGGTGACAAATGCAGACTTGGGAATAGCATCAGGACTTAGGGGGATCTGCCAATAGCCTTTGCATAGATCAATGGTGGTCAAATACTTTGCCCCAGCCAGCCGGTCTAACAACTCGTCCACACGCGGCATGGGATACGCATCCGTCACAGTTTTCTCATTTAGCTTGCGATAGTCTACACAAAACCGGGTAGTCCCATCTTTCTTAGGCACTAACACTACAGGGGACGCCCAGGGACTATCTGACTCCTCAATGACCCCTAAACGCAACATCTCCTGTATTTCTTGTCGCATCCCTTCTCGTACAGACTCCGGGATGCGGAAGGGAGGTTGTCTCAGGGGGGTCTGATCTTGTGTCTCAACCTTGTATTGTGCAAGTCGGGTGAACCCCGGTCTCTGCCGCTGCCTCAGCAATGTCTCGGCCTGCTCTCTCTCCCGGGCCCCTAGGTTTTCTCCTAAGTGTACCTGGTCCCAGGTTTTCGACTGAGTCTTCTCACCTAAGACATCAGGCAAGGGGAGTTCGGCTAAATCCTCTGCTTCGGGTGCACAGATGGCAGCTACCTCATCAGGGTGCTCCCGGTAGGGCTTCAGCATATTCACGTGGAGCATGCGGATAACCCTGGGGTCGTCACAATCGGCGACATTGTAGGTGGTGTCAGCTATTTTCCCCACTACCCGGTTAGGCCCCTGCCATGCGGCCTGGAATTTGTTCTGCCTAACCGGTTCTAGTACCAGGACCTTCTGTCCTATCTTGAAGGTCCGTTCTCTAGCCCTCTGATCGTACCATACACGCTGGCACCGTTGGGCCGCCTGCATGTTCACACGCACAGCCTGAATCAACTCCTGCAGGCGGTCCCGGAGTTCCAGCACGAAGGGCACGATAGGGGTTCCTGCTATGGTTTCCTCCCCTTCCCAGAGTTTTCGCACTAAGTCTAGGGGCCCCATCACCCGCCTCCCATATAACAGTTCAAATGGGGAGAACCCCGTAGATTCTTAGGGCACCTCCCGATAGGCGAACAGGAGGTGCGGCAAGAATTTCTCCCAGTCCCTGTAGGTCCGGGTGAACGTCCCAATGACTTGTTTTAACATTCCGTTAAAGCGCTCACACAACCCATTGGTTTGCGGGTGGTATGGAGCGCTTCTAATGGACTTTACACCACACAGTCTCCACAGTTGGCTGGTCACCTCTGCCGTAAATTGGGTGCCCTGATCCGAGATAATCCCCCGGGGAAATCCAACCCGTGAGAAAACCTGGAGCAGGGCAGCCGCCATCGTCTCTGCCAGTATGTTAGGTAAGGCAACCGCCTCTGGATACCGCGTGGCGTAATCCCCTCATCCCCAATCCTGGTATGCATGGTACCATCAACCCCAATCCTGGTATGCTTGGCACCCTTATCCTAACACTGGTGTTCATGGCTCCCTCATCCCAAATTCTGGTATGCATGGCCACCTCATCCCCAGTCCTGGTTTGCTTGGCACACTCATCCCCAATTCTGGTATGCATGGCCCCCTCACCCCCAATCCTGGCTTGCATGGCCCCCTCGTCCCCATTCCTGATGTGCATGGCCCGCTCATCCCCAATCCTGGTATGCATGGCTCCCTCATCCCTCATCCCCAATCCAGGTATGCTTGGCCCCCTTAGCCTCAATCCTGGTATGCATGGGCCCTTCATCAACAATCCTAATATGCATGGCCCCCTAATCCCAATCCTGGTATGCATGCCCTCCTCATCACCAATTCTGATATGCATGGCCCCCTCATCCTAATACTGGTGTTCATAGCTCCCTCATCCCTAATTCTGGTATGCATGGCCACCTCATCCCCAATCCTGGTATGCATGGCTCCCTCATCCCCAATCCTGGTATGCATGGCCCCCTCATCCCCAATCCTGGTATGCATAGCCCCCTCATCCCCAATCCAGCTATGCATAGCCCCCTCATCCCAAATCCTGGTATGCATGGCCCCATCACCCCCAATCCCGGTATGGATGGCCCCATCATCCCCAATCTGGGTATGCATGGCCCCATCATCTCAAATCCTGGTATGCATGGCCTCGCTCAACTGGTATGCATGGCCCCCTCATCCCCAGTCCTGGTATGCATGGTACCCTCATCCCCAATTCTGGTATGCATGGCCCCCTCACCCCCATTCCAGGTATGCATGGCCCCTCATCCCGATTCCTGGTATGCATGGCCCGCTCATCCAAAATCCTGGTATGCATGGCTCCCTCATCGCCAATCCTGGTATGCTTGGCTCCCTTATCCCCAATTCTGGTATGCATGGGCCCTTCATCAACAATCCTGATATGCCTGGCCCCCTCATCCCAATCCTGGTATGCATGCCCTCCTCATCACGAGTTCTGATATGCATGGCCCCCTCATCCTAACACTGGTGTTCATGGCTCCCTCATCCCCAATTCTGGTATGCATGGCCACCTCATCCCCAATCCTGGTATGAAAGGCTCCCTCATCCCCAATCCTGGTATGCATGGCCCCCTCATCCCCAATCCTGGTTTCCATGGCCCCCTCATCCCCAATCCTGTTATGCAAGGCCTCCTCATCTCCAATCCTGGTATGCAAGGCTCCCTCATCCCCAATCCTGGTATGCATGTCCACCTCATCCCCAATCCTGGTATGCATATGCAATGCCTCCTCATCCCCAATCCTGGTATGCATGGCGCCCTTTTCCCAAATCCTGGTATGCATGCCCCCCTCATTCCCAATCCTGGTATGCATGGCCTCCTCATCCCCAATCCTGGGATGCATGGCCCCCTCATCCAATTCCTGGTATGCATGGCCCCCTCACCAACAATCCTGATATTCATGGCCCCTTCATCCCAATCCTGGTATGCATGACCCCTTCATCACCAATACTGATATGCATGGCCACCTCCTCCCAATACTGGTATTCATGGCCCCCTTATCCCAATCCTGGTATGAATGGCCCCCTCATCCCAAATCCTGGTATGCAAGGCCCCCTCATCCCAATCTTGGCATGCATGGCCCCCTCATCAACAATCCTGATATGCATGGCCCTCTCATCTCAATTCCTGGTATGCATGGCACCCTTTCCTTGAATGCATGGCACCCTCATCCCCAATCCTGGTATGCATGGCCCCCTCATCAACAATCCTGACATGCATGGCCCCCTCATCCCCAATCCGGGTATGCATGGCCCCCTCACCTCAAATCCTGGTATGCATGGCCCCGTTCTACTGGTATGCATGACCCCCTCATCCCCAGTCCTGGTATGCATGGCACCCTCATCCCCAATTCTGGTATGCCTGGCCCCCTCACCCCCAAACCTGGTATGCATGGCCCCCTCTTTCCCATTCCTGCTGTGCATGGCTCGCTCATCCCCAATCCTGGTATGCATGGCTCCCTCATCCCCAATCCTGGTATGCATGACCCCCTCATCCCAATCCGGGTATGCATGGCTCCCTCATCTCAAATCCTGGTATGCATGGCCCCCCACTCCTGGTATGCATGGCCCCCTCATCCCCAATTCTGGTATCTATAGCCCCCCAATCCTGGTATGAATGGCTCCCTCATCCCCAATCCTGATATGCATGGCCCCATAATCCCCAATCCTAACAAGCAATGCCTCCTCATCCCCAATCCTGGTATGCATGACCCCCTCATCCCAAATCCTGGTATGCATGGCCCCCACATCCCAATCTTGGTATATATGGCCCCATCATCAACATTCCTGATATGTATTCCCCCCTCATCTCAATCCTGGTATGCATGCACTCCCCTTTACCAATTCAGATATGCATGGCCCCCTCATCCCAATACTGGTATTCATGGCCCCCTCATCCACAATCCTGGTATGCATGGCCCTCTCATCGCCAATTCTGATATGCATGGCCCCGTCATAGCAATACTCTTACTCATGGCCCCCTCATCCCCAATCCTGGTATGCATGGTCCTATCATCTACAATTCTGATATGCATTGCCCCCTCATCCCAATACTGGTATTCATGGCCCCTTCATCACCAATCCTGGTATGCATGGCCCCCTCATCCCCAATCCTGGTATGCATGGACCCTCATCCCCAATCCAGGTATGCATGGCCCCCTCATCCCCAATCCTGGTATGCATGGCCCCCTCATCCCAATCCTGGTATTCATGCCCCCCTCATTACCAATTCTGATATGCATGGCCCCCTCATCTTAATCCTGGTATTTATGGCCCCATCACCCCCAATCCCGGTATGGATGGCCCCATCATCCCCAATCTGGGTATGCATGGCCCCATCATCTCAAATCCTGGTATGCATGGCCTCGCTCAACTGGTATGCATGGTCCCCTCATCCCCAGTCCTGGTATGCATGGTACCCTCATCCCCAATTCTGGTATGCATGGCCCCCTCACCCCCATTCCAGGTATGCATGGCCCCTCATCCCCATTCCTGGTATGCATGGCCCGCTCATCCAAAATCCTGGTATGCATGGCTCCCTCATCGCCAATCCTGGTATGCTTGGCTCCCTTATCCCCAATTCTGGTATGCATGGGCCCTTCATCAACAATCCTGATATGCCTGGCCCCCTCATCCCAATCCTGGTATGCATGCCCTCCTCATCACGAGTTCTGATATGCATGGCCCCCTCATCCTAACACTGGTGTTCATGGCTCCCTCATCCCCAATTCTGGTATGCATGGCCACCTCATCCCCAATCCTGGTATGAAAGGCTCCCTCATCCCCAATCCTGGTATGCATGGCCCCCTCATCCCCAATCCTGGTTTCCATGGCCCCCTCATCCCCAATCCTGTTATGCAAGGCCTCCTCATCTCCAATCCTGGTATGCAAGGCTCCCTCATCCCTAATCCTGGTATGCATGTCCACCTCATCCCCAATCCTGGTATGCATATGCAATGCCTCCTCATCCCCAATCCTGGTATGCATGGCGCCCTTTTCCCAAATCCTGGTATGCATGCCCCCCTCATTCCCAATCCTGGTATGCATGGCCTCCTCATCCCCAATCCTGGGATGCATGGCCCCCTCATCAACAATCCTGACATGCATGGCCCCCTCATCCCCAATCCGGGTATGCATGGCCCCCTCACCTCAAATCCTGGTATGCATGGCCCCGTTCTACTGGTATGCATGACCCCCTCATCCCCAGTCCTGGTATGCATGGCACCCTCATCCCCAATTCTGGTATGCCTGGCCCCCTCACCCCCAAACCTGGTATGCATGGCCCCCTCTTTCCCATTCCTGCTGTGCATGGCTCGCTCATCCCCAATCCTGGTATGCATGGCTCCCTCATCCCCAATCCTGGTATGCATGACCCCCTCATCCCAATCCGGGTATGCATGGCTCCCTCATCTCAAATCCTGGTATGCATGGCCCCCCACTCCTGGTATGCATGGCCCCCTCATCCCCAATTCTGGTATCTATAGCCCCCCAATCCTGGTATGAATGGCTCCCTCATCCCCAATCCTGATATGCATGGCCCCATAATCCCCAATCCTAACAAGCAATGCCTCCTCATCCCCAATCCTGGTATGCATGACCCCCTCATCCCAAATCCTGGTATGCATGGCCCCTACATCCCAATCTTGGTATATATGGCCCCATCATCAACATTCCTGATATGTATTCCCCCCTCATCTCAATCCTGGTATGCATGCACTCCCCTTTACCAATTCAGATATGCATGGCCCCCTCATCCCAATACTGGTATTCATGGCCCCCTCATCCACAATCCTGGTATGCATGGCCCTCTCATCGCCAATTCTGATATGCATGGCCCCGTCATCCCAATACTCTTACTCATGGCCCCCTCATCCCCAATCCTGGTATGCATGGTCCTATCATCTACAATTCTGATATGCATTGCCCCCTCATCCCAATACTGGTATTCATGGCCCCTTCATCACCAATCCTGGTATGCATGGCCCCCTCATCCCCAATCCTGGTATGCATGGACCCTCATCCCCAATCCAGGTATGCATGGCCCCCTCATCCCCAATCCTGGTATGCATGGCCCCCTCATCCCAATCCTGGTATTCATGCCCCCCTCATTACCAATTCTGATATGCATGGCCCCCTCATCTTAATCCTGGTATTTATGGCCCCATCACCCCCAATCCCGGTATGGATGGCCCCATCATCCCCAATCTGGGTATGCATGGCCCCATCATCTCAAATCCTGGTATGCATGGCCTCGCTCAACTGGTATGCATGGTCCCCTCATCCCCAGTCCTGGTATGCATGGTACCCTCATCCCCAATTCTGGTATGCATGGCCCCCTCACCCCCATTCCAGGTATGCATGGCCCCTCATCCCCATTCCTGGTATGCATGGCCCGCTCATCCAAAATCCTGGTATGCATGGCTCCCTCATCGCCAATCCTGGTATGCTTGGCTCCCTTATCCCCAATTCTGGTATGCATGGGCCCTTCATCAACAATCCTGATATGCCTGGCCCCCTCATCCCAATCCTGGTATGCATGCCCTCCTCATCACGAGTTCTGATATGCATGGCCCCCTCATCCTAACACTGGTGTTCATGGCTCCCTCATCCCCAATTCTGGTATGCATGGCCACCTCATCCCCAATCCTGGTATGAAAGGCTCCCTCATCCCCAATCCTGGTATGCATGGCCCCCTCATCCCCAATCCTGGTTTCCATGGCCCCCTCATCCCCAATCCTGTTATGCAAGGCCTCCTCATCTCCAATCCTGGTATGCAAGGCTCCCTCATCCCTAATCCTGGTATGCATGTCCACCTCATCCCCAATCCTGGTATGCATATGCAATGCCTCCTCATCCCCAATCCTGGTATGCATGGCGCCCTTTTCCCAAATCCTGGTATGCATGCCCCCCTCATTCCCAATCCTGGTATGCATGGCCTCCTCATCCCCAATCCTGGGATGCATGGCCCCCTCATCCAATTCCTGGTATGCATGGCCCCCTCACCAACAATCCTGATATTCATGGCCCCTTCATCCCAATCCTGGTATGCATGACCCCTTCATCACCAATACTGATATGCATGGCCACCTCCTCCCAATACTGGTATTCATGGCCCCTTTATCCCAATCCTGGTATGAATGGCCCCCTCATCCCAAATCCTGGTATGCAAGGCCCCCTCATCCCAATCTTGGCATGCATGGCCCCCTCATCAACAATCCTGATATGCATGGCCCTCTCATCTCAATTCCTGGTATGCATGGCCCCCTTTCCTTGAATGCATGGCACCCTCATCCCCAATCCTGGTATGCATGGCCCCCTCATCAACAATCCTGACATGCATGGCCCCCTCATCCCCAATCCGGGTATGCATGGCCCCCTCACCTCAAATCCTGGTATGCATGGCCCCGTTCTACTGGTATGCATGACCCCCTCATCCCCAGTCCTGGTATGCATGGCACCCTCATCCCCAATTCTGGTATGCCTGGCCCCCTCACCCCCAAACCTGGTATGCATGGCCCCCTCTTTCCCATTCCTGCTGTGCATGGCTCGCTCATCCCCAATCCTGGTATGCATGACCCCCTCATCCCAATCCGGGTATGCATGGCTCCCTCATCTCAAATCCTGGAATGCATGGCCCCCCACTCCTGGTATGCATGGCCCCCTCATCCCCAATTCTGGTATCTATAGCCCCCCAATCCTGGTATGAATGGCTCCCTCATCCCCAATCCTGATATGCATGGCCCCATAATCCCCAATCCTAACAAGCAATGCCTCCTCATCCCCAATCCTGGTATGCATGACCCCCTCATCCCAAATCCTGGTATGCATGGCCCCCACATCCCAATCTTGGTATATATGGCCCCATCATCAACATTCCTTATATGTATTCCCCCCTCATCTCAATCCTGGTATGCATGCACTCCCCTTTACCAATTCAGATATGCATGGCCCCCTCATCCCAATACTGGTATTCATGGCCCCCTCATCCACAATCCTGGTATGCATGGCCCTCTCATCGCCAATTCTGATATGCATGGCCCCGTCATCCCAATACTGTTACTCATGGCCCCCTCATCCCCAATCCTGGTATGCATGGTCCTATCATCTACAATTCTGATATGCATTGCCCCCTCATCCCAATACTGGTATTCATGGCCCCTTCATCACCAATCCTGGTATGCATGGCCCCCTCATCCCCAATCCTGGTATGCATGGACCCTCATCCCCAATCCAGGTATGCATGGCCCCCTCATCCCCAATCCTGGTATGCATGGCCCCCTCATCCCAATCCTGGTACTCATGCCCCCCTCATTACCAATTCTGATATGCATGGCCCCCTCATCTTAATCCTGGTATTTATGGCCCCCTAATCCCCAATCCTGGTATGCTTGGCCCCCTCATCCCCAATCCTGGTATGCATGGCCCCATCACCCCCAATCCTGGTATGCATGGCCCCATCACACCCAATCCTGGTATGCAAGGCCCACTCATCCCCAATCTTAATATGTATGGCCCCCTCATCCCAATTCGGGGTATGCATGGCCCCCTCATTCCGAATCCTGGTATGCATGGCCCCCTCATCCCAATCCTGATATGCCTGGCCCCCTCATGACAAATCCTGGTATGCATGGCCCCCCTCTCCTGGTATGCATGGCTCCATCATCCCCAGTCCTGGTATGCATGGCACCCACATCCCTAATCCTGGTATGCTTGGACCCCTTATCCCCAATCCTGGTATGCATGGCCCCTTCATCCCCAATCTTGGTATGCATGGCTCCCTCATCCCCAATCCTGGTATGCATGGACCACTGATCCCTAGTCCTGGTATGCATGGCCCCCTCATCCCCAATCCTGGTATGCATGGCTCCCTCATCCCCAATCCTGGTGTGCATGGACCCCTCATCCCCAGTCCTGGTATGCATGGCTTCCTCATCCCCAGTCCTGGTATGCATGGCCCCCTCATCCCCGATCCTGGTATGCATGACCCCTCACCCCCCAATAATGGTATGGAAGGCACTCTCATTCCCAATCCTGGTATGCATGACCCCCTCATCCCCAATACTGGTATTCATGGCCCCCTCATCCCCAATCCTGGTATGCATGGTCCTATCATCTACAATTCAGATATGCATGGCTCTCTCATCCCCAATCCTGGTATGCTAGGCCTCCTCATCTCCAATCCTGGTATGCATGCCTTCCTCATTCCCAATCCTGGTATGCATGGCCCCCTCATCCCCAATCCTGGTATCCATGGCTCCCTCATCCCCAATCCTGGTATTCATGGCCCCCTCATCCCCTGTCCTGGTATGCATGGCCCCTTCATCACCAATCCTGGTATGCATGGCCCCCTCATCCCCAATCCTGGTATGCATGGCCCCCTCATCCCCAATCCAGGTATGCATGGCCCACTCATCCCCAATCCTGGTATGCATGGCCCCCTCATCCCAATTCTGGTATTCATGCCCCCTCATCACCAATTCTGATATGCATGGCCCCCTCATCTTATTCCTGGAATTTATTGCCCCGTAATCCCCAATCCTGGTATGCTTGGCCCCCTCATCCCCAATCCTGGTATGCATGGCCCCATCACCCCCAATCCTGGTATTCATTGCCCCATCACCCCCATCCTGATATGCATGGCCCCATCACCCCCAATCCTGGTATGCAAGGCCCCCTCATCCCCATTCTTAATATGCATGGCCCCCTCATCCCCAATCCGGGTATGCATGGCCCCCTCATACCGAATTCTGGTATGCATGGCCCCCTCATCCCAATACTGATATGCCTGGCCCCCTCATGTCAATTCCTGGTATGCATGGTCCTCTCATCCCCAATTCTGATATTCATGGCCCCCTCATCCCAATACTGATATTCATGGACCCCTCATTTCTAATCCTGGTATGCATGGCCCCCTCATCCCCAATCCTGGTATGCATGGCCCCCTCATCCCCAATCCAGGTATGCATGGCCACCTCATCCCCAATACTGGTATGCATGGCCCCCTCATCCCAATCCTGGTATTCATGCCCCCCTTATCACCAATTCTGATGTGCATGGCCCCCTCATCTTAATCCTGGTATTTATGGCCCCCTAATCCCCAATCCTGGTATGCTTGGCCCCCTCATCCCCAATCCTGATAGGCATGGTCCCATCACCCAAAATCCTGGTATGCAAGGCACCCTCATCCCCAATTTTAATATGCATGGCCCCCTCATCCCCAATCCTGGTATGCATGGCCCCCTCATCCCGAATCCTGGTATGCATGGCCCCCTCATCCCAATCCTGATATGCCTGGCACCCTCATCTCAAATCCTGATATGCATGGCCCCCCTCTCATGGTATGCATGGCCCCATCATCCCCAGTCCTGGTATGCATGGCACCCCTCATACCCAATCCTGGTATGCATGGCCCCTTCATCCCCAATCTTGGTATGCATGGCTCACTCATCGCCAATCTTAGTATGCAAGGCCCAATAATCCCCAATCCTGGTATTCAAGGCCTCCTCATCCCCAATCCTGTTATGCATGCCTTCCTCATCCCAATCCTCGTATGCATGGCCCCCTCATCCCCAATCTTGGTATGCACGGCACCCTCTTCACCAATCCTGGTATGCATGGCTCCCTCATCCCCAATTCTGGTGTGCATGGCCCCCTCATCCCCAGTCCTGGTATGCATGTCAACCTCATCCCAAATCCTGGTATGCTTGGCTCCCTCATCCCCAATCCTGGTATGCATGGCCCCCTCATCCCCAATCCTGGTATGCATGGCCCTCTCACCCCCAATAATGGTATGCAAGGCCCCCTCATTCCCAATCCTGGTATGCATGACCCCCTCATCCCCAATCCTGGTATGCATGGCCCCCTCATCCCCAATCCTGGTATGCATGGCCCCCTCATCCCCAATCCTAGTATGCATGACCCCCTCTTCCCCAATCCTTGTATGCATGGCCCCCTCATCCCCAATCCTGGTATGCATGGCCTCCTCATCAACAATCCTGACATGCATGGCCCCCTCATCTCAATTCCTGGTATGAATGGCCCCCCTCTCCTGGTATACGTGGCCCTCTCAGCCCCAATCCTGATATGCATGGCACCCTCATCCCCAATCCTGGTATGCTTGGCCCCCTTATCCCCAATCCTGGTATGCACGGCCCCCTCATCCCCAATCCTGGTATGCATGGCTTCCTCACCCCCAATCCTTGTATGTACGGACCCCTAAACCCCAATCCTGGTATGCAATGCCTCCTCATCCCCAATCCTGGTGTGCATGGCGCCCTCTTCCCCAATCTTGGTATGCATGGCCCACTCATCCCCAATCATGGTATGCATGGCCCCCTCATCAACAACCCTGATTTTCATGGCTCCCTCATCCCCAATCCTGGTATGCATGGCTTCCTCACCCCCAATCCTTGTATGTACGGACCCCTAAACCCCAATCCTGGTATGCAATGCCTCCTCATCCCCAATCCTGATGTGCATGGCGCCCTCTTCCCCAATCTTGGTATGCATGGCCCACTCATCCCCAATCATGGTATGCATGGCCCCCTCATCAACAACCCTGATTTTCATGGCTCCCTCATCCCAATCCTGGCATGCATGGCCCTCTCACCCCCAATGCTGTTATGCATGGCCCCCTCACCACCAATCCTGGTATGCAAGGCCCCCTCATCCCCAATCCAGGTATGCATGGCCACCTCATCCCCAATACTGGTATGCATGGCCCCCTCATCCCAATCCTGGTATTCATGCCCCCCTCATCACCAATTCTGATGTGCATGGCCCCCTCATCTTAATCCTGGTATTTATGGCCCCCTAATCCCCAATCCTAGTATGCTTGGTCCCCTCATCCCCAATCCTGATACGCATGGCCCCATCACCCCCAATCCTGGTATGCAAGGCACCCTCATCCCCAATCTTAATATGCATGGCCCCCTCATCCCCAATCCAGGTATGCATGGCCCCCTCATCCCGAATCCTGGTATGCATGGCCCCCTCATCCCAATCCTGATATGCCTGGCACCCTCATCTCAAATCCTGATATGCATGGCCCCCCTCTCCTGGTATGCATGGCCCCATCATCCCCAGTCCTGGTATGCATGGCACCCCTCATACCCAATCCTGGTATGCATGGCCCCTTCATCCCCAATCTTGGTATGCATGGCTCACTCATCCCCAATCTTAGTATTCAAGGCCCCCTAATCCCCAATCCTGGTATTCAAGGCCTCCTCATCCCCAATCCTGTTATGCATGCCTTCCTCATCCCAATCCTCGTATGCATGGCCCCCTCATCCCCAACCTTGGTATGCACGGCACCCTCTTCCCCAATCCTGGTATGCATGGCTCCCTCATCCCCAATTCTGGTATGCATGGCCCCCTCATCCCCAGTCCTGGTATGCATGTCAACCTCATCCCAAATCCTGGTATGCTTGGCTCCCTCATCCCCAATCCTGGTATGCATGGCCCCCTCATCCCCAATCCTGGTATGCATGGCCCTCTCACCCCCAATAATGGTATGCAAGGCCCCCTCATTCCCAATCATGGTATGCATGACCCCCTCATCCCCAATCCTGGTATGCATGGCCCCTCATCCCCAATCCTGGTATGCATGGCCCCCTCATCCCCAATCCTAGTATGCATGACCCCCTCTTCCCAAATCCTGGTATGCATGGCCCCCTCATCCCCAATCCTGGTATGCATGGCCTCCTCATCAACAATCCTGACATGCATGGCCCCTCATCTCAATTCCTGGTATGAATGGCCCCCCTCTCCTGGTATACGTGGCCCTCTCAGCCCCAATCCTGATATGCATGGCACCCTCATCCCCAATCCTGGTATGCTTGGCCCCCTTATCCCCAATCCTGGTATGCACGGCCCCCTCGTCCCCAATCCTGGTATGCATGGCTTCCTCACCCCCAATCCTTGTATGTACGGACCCCTAAACCCCAATCCTGGTATGCAATGCCTCCTCATCCCCAATCCTGGTGTGCATGGCGCCCTCTTCCCCAATCTTGGTATGCATGGCCCACTCATCCCCAATCATGGTATGCATGGCCCCCTCATCAACAACCCTGATTTTCATGGCTCCCTCATCCCAATCCTGGCATGCATGGCCCCCTCACCCCCAATGCTGTTATGCATGGCCCCCTCACCACCAATCCTGGTATGCAAGGCCCCCTCATTCCCAATACTGGTATGCATGGCCCTCTCACCCCCAATCCTGATATGCAAGGCCCCTCTCATTCCCAATCCTGTTATGCAAGGCTCCCTCATCCCCAATCCTGGTATGCATGGCCCCCTCATCCCCAATCCTTGTATGCATGGCACCCTCATCCCCATTCTTGGTATGCATGGCCCCCTCATCAACAATCCTGATATGCATGGCCCCTTCATCCCAATCCTGGTATGCATGACCCCCTCATCACGAAATCTGATATGCATGGCCCCCTAATCCAAATACTGGTATTCATGGCCCCCTTATCCACAATCCTGGTATGAATGGCCCCCGCTTCCCCAATCCTGGTATGCATGGCCCCTCATCCCAATCCTGGTATGCATGGAACCCTCATCAACAATCCTGATATGCATGGCCCTCTCATCTCAATTCCTGGTATGCATGGCCCCCTCTCCTTGAATGCATGGCACCCTCATCCCCAATCTTGGTATGCATGGCCCCCTCATCTACAATCTTGATATGCATGGCCCCTTCATCCTAATCCTGGTATGCATGGCCCCTTAATCCCAATACTGATATTCATGGCCTCCTCGTCCCTATCCTGGTATGCATGGCCCCATCACCCCCAATCCTGGTATGCAGTGCCCCCTCTTCCCCAATCCCAGTATGTATGGCCCCCTCATCCCAATACTGTTATGCATGGCCTCTTCATCTCAAATCCTGGTATACATGGCCCCCTCATCCCCAGTCCTGGTATGCATGGCCCCCTCCACCCCAATCCTGGTTTGCAAGGCTCACTTGTGACGGATCAATCCCGTACTCCAAGATTTTGCCACATGGGGGTTGTCGTAGCTCCTATGCAGCTAATGGGACATAATGTTATAAAGTGGGGTGAATATTGTGGATCGCATATTGTTGGACATTCTGTGATGTGGCCGAAACACTCTTGGCCCCCACCTTCCTGTGCTCACTTAGCAGTGGCAAACAGACAATGTGCTGATTAATGGGTTGTTGCATAACTGCTGTCTGGGAGCCTACTGTGGGTATTATTTGGTGAGAACAATGGGTGCTAACATTAGCCTGTGTGATTCTCTATAAAACCTGCTTGTGAGAATAAAAGTTAAGTTCATCTTGGAGACACTGTGCGATAGTCATATTTTATATATCCCAGTGTAAGAAAAGCCTTTCCATGTCAGGGGCCTGCAGAAGAAGATTGGACATCTGCGGATGGGGTAACTAGCTCCCGTCACAATGCTCCCCCTTCCCGGACAGGATCGGCCTACCCAGTCTGCTCCCCGATGGATCAGCTGGAGGATGTCCACGATTTATGAGGTTGGTAGCAGGTCAGTTTGTCGGCTTAGTCCATCGGTGTTACCATTTTGCTTGCCGGGTCTATAGTGGATGGTGAAGTCTAACGTTTGTAGCGCCAAACTCCACCGTAGTAGTCTGGCATTGTCCCCGGAGACCCGATTAAGCCATACCAGGGGTTTATGGTCCGTTATGAGGGAAAACTGTCTTCCATACAAATATGGTTGGAGCTTCTTGGCAGCCCATACTACGGCCAGGCATTCTTTTTCGACGGCCGCATAGCTGACTTCTCGAGGCAGTAATTTCCGACTCAGATAAGCTATTGGGTGTTCTTGGCCGTCCGGCCCGACTTGGCTCAGTACTGCCCCCAACCCAAACATAGATGCGTCTGTGTGAACAAGGAAACGTTTAGTTGGATCGGGTGCGGCCAATATTGGGGTATTTGTGAGAGCGTCCTTTAGCTGGAGGAAGGCTTCCTCACACTCGGGGGTCCAGGTTACCTGGCGGGGGAGGTTCTTACGTGTCAGATCAGTGAGGGGCTTGGCAATGCTGCTGTAATTAGGGACAAATTTCCTATAATTCCCCACTGTCCCTAGAAAGGCCATGACTTGGGTTTTAGTACGTGGGGTGGGCCTCTTGGCTACGGCCTCAATCTTGGCGGGTTCCGGTCGTTGTTTTCCACCCCCCACCCAATGTCCTAAATACTGCACCTCTGCTTTGCCTACGTGACACTTGTTGGGGTTCAGGGTGACTCCGGCTTTGTGGATCCTATCCAATACTGTCTCTAGGTGATTTTGATGCTCATCCCATGTCGCGCTGTAGACGGCGATGTCATCCAGATAGGCACAAGCTTAGTCCTGGAGACCATCCAGAAGCCGGTCAGCCAGCCTCTGGAAGGTCGCAGGGGCATTCTTGATCCCAAATGGCATAACCCGAAACTGGAATAAGCCAAATGGGGTGACAAATGCAGACTTGGGAATAGCATCAGGACTTAGGGGGATCTGCCAATAGCCTTTGCATAGATCAATGGTGGTCAAATACTTTGCCCCAGCCTGCCGGTCTAACAACTCGTCCACACGCGGCATGGGATACGCATCCGTCACAGTTTTCTCATTTATCTTGCGATAGTCTACACAAAACCGGGTAGTCCCATCTTTCTTAGGCACTAACACTACAGGGGACGCCCAGGGACTATCTGACTCCTCAATGACCCCTAAACGCAACATCTCCTGTATCTCTTGTCGCATCCCTTCTCGTACAGACTCCGGGATGCGGAAGGGGGGTTGTCTCAGGGGGTTCTGATCTTGTGTCTCAACCTTGTGTTGTGCAAGTCAGGTGAACCCCGGTCTCTGCCGCTGCCTCAGCAATGTCTCGGCCTGCTCTCTCTCCCGGGCCCCTAGGTTTTCTCCTAAGTGTACCTGGTCCCAGGTTTTCGACTGAGTCTTCTCACCTAAGACATCAGACAAGGGGAGTTCGGCTAAATCCTCTGCTTCGGGTGCACAGATGGCAGCTACCTCTGCAGGGCGCTCCCGGTAGGGCTTCAGCATATTCACGTGGAGCATGCGGATAACCCTGGGGTCGTCACAATCGGCGACATTGTAGGTGGTGTCGGCTATTTTCCCCACTACCCGGTAAGGCCCCTGCCATGCGGCCTGGAATTTGTTCTGCCTAACCGGTTCTAGTACCAGGACCTTCTGTCCTATCTTGAAGGTGCGTTCTCTAGCCCTCTGATCGTACCATACGCGCTGGCATCGTTGGGCCGCCTGCATGTTCACACGCACAGCCTGAGTCAACTCCTGCAGGCGGTCCCGGAGTTCCAGCACGAAGAGCACGATAGGGGTTCCTGCTATGGTTTCCTCCCCTTCCCAGAGTTCTCGCACTAAGTCTAGGGGCCCCATCACCCGCCTCCCATATAACAGTTCAAATGGGGAGAACCCCGTAGATTCTTAGGGCACCTCCCGATAGGCGAACAGGAGGTGCGGCAAGAATTTCTCCCAGTCCCTGTAGGTCCGGGTGAACGTCCCAATGAGTTGTTTAAACATTCCGTTAAAGCGCTCACACAACCCATTGGTTTGCGGGTGGTATGGAGCGCTTCTAATGGACTTTACACCACACAGTCTCCACAGTTGGCTGGTCACCTCTGCCGTAAATTGGGTGCCCTGATCCGAGATAATCTCCCTGGGAAATCCAACCCGTGAGAAAACCTGGAGCAGGGCAGCCGCCATCGTCTCTGCCAGTATGTTAGGTAAGGCAACCGCCTTTGGATACCGCGTGGCGTAATCTATCACTGTCAATATATACCTTTTCCCTGACGGACTGGGTTTGGCTAACGGGCCTATCAGATCGACCGCTACTCGGCTAAATGGCTCCTCCACAATGGGAAGGGGGTGTAATTTGGCCTTGCAGCGATCTCCCCTCTTGCCAATGCGCTGGCAACTGTCACAGGTCTGGCAGTACTGACGAACATCATGGGATAACCCTGGCCAAAAGAAGTTTTGTGTCAGACGATGCCTGGTGCTGCTGACTCCGAGGTGCCCCGCCAAGGGTATGTCATGAGAGATTCGCAGCAACTCCTTCCTATACTTTTTGGGTACTACCAGCTGTCGTTTTACAGTGGGGCTCGTCCCTGAGTGAGTTAGCTCTGTAACCCTGTAGAGGAGTCCCTGATGCCATATAAACTGTTCACCTTCCAGTACCCCTCTCCCCTCCTGTGCCTTCCCGCGATACCCCTGCAATGAGGGATCCTCTAGTACCTCCCTCCTAAATTCTGCTGGGGTGTCCCATGAAATGTGTCTGGCTATGGGAATACGTGAAGGGCTGTAGTGTCTTACCGGGGCCTCCTCCGAGTGTGATTCCGCCTCCGCAGCTCGAGCTTGTCTCCCGGTAGTCACAGGATATGTCTCAGCCAGGGGGGCGACCGAGAAGGAAGACAACATGGGCCCCAAGTCATTTCCCAGCAGGACATCTGCAGGCAAATCCTTCATCATGCCCACCTCGACAAGGCCATCCCCGACCCCCTAGTTCAGGTGAATCTTGGCCGTGGGCAGTCGATGTATGGCTCCCCCTGCTACACGGACTGCCACTATCCGACCCGTCTTTTGGTCTTAGGCGAGATGCGACTTTACAAGGGTCAGAGTAGCTCCGGAATCTCTTAATCCCTGCAGCCGTTTCCCATTAATCCACACCGACTGTCGATGTTGTTGTCGATTATCCACCTGGGCTGCCTGCACAGGGTCCACTTCATGCAGCACTCCCTCTATCTCTTCCATCCCATAATTAGCCATAGACACCGATGCCGGGTCGGCTTCGCCTTGGTAGCAGTGTACAGCGGCCCGGTTGAAGGTAGCCGTTTCCGGTTTTGGCCACTGGGTGCGCTGGGTCCAGTTGGGACAGTGTCTCTGCAGGTGACCCAGCTGATGGCAGGTGTGGCATCGCGCCCCAGGAGGACTCTGGTAGGCCGGGGTATTGGTGGGTCCCCCGCCAAGCTTCTGTGGTTTAGGGGCCTCCAGACCCATGGGAGGGCCCCTTGAGACAGTTTTGGACCCTGACAATTGGGCCCTCCTGGCATCATAATGTTCATCGGTCAGCCGTGCGGCCTCCTCAAGAGTCTTCGGTCCCGAAGCCATTCTTGCGTCTCGGGAGTTAACCCAGTAAAGAATCGTTCTAACGTGATGAGCTGTAGGACGTCCTCCTTCGTGTCTGCTTTGTTACCTTTTACCCACTTTAGCAGTGACCGCCATAGTTTACAGGCCCATTCAGCGTGGGTATCCGTTTCCCGTTTTGTGCTTTTGATCCGTTTTGACTCGCTTATAGTCCGTACAGTCCTTATCCGATACAGTGTGATAGGCATCCGCTGCCCGGCCTGTCAGCTTGCTGGCCAGAATCTGGACCCAATCCTCCGGCTCCACTTTATGAAGGGTACACTGCCGCTCAAAGTCCTGCAGAAAGTAGTCGGAAGGCATTGTATTGGATCTTTTTGTGGCTTACCCCTGCTGGTATCGGGGAGGAAGCCAGGGCTCCCCCTGCTCGCTGTATCTCCTCTCTCCGCTCCGCCATCTCCATCTTGGCTAGCTCTATCTTGGTCCGCTCTGCCATCTCCATCCTGGCTAGCTCCATCCGCTCTGCCCTCTCCATCTCCATCTTTTTATCCAGATCAGTACGCACATCAGCCATCACCTTATCTATGATCTGTACTGCCGGGTTGGGAGCATAAAGTGCCAGTCTGCACTTTACCTCCCTCTAGAATTCAGTCTCTTCCACCTTCCCGTTGGAGGTTGTTGCGTTGTCGAGCTCCATAATGGCTGCTATCAAATCCGCTTTTGTTTTGCTGCTGGCGGTTAACCCTCGAGCTTCCACAAGGTCCTTCAACGTATTCCTCTTTAGCTTCTGGTAGCTGTCTTCCATTCAGTCCTTGGTTCCTGAAGAAGATGGACCGCATCCCACCGCTGCCACCAGTGTGACGGGAGCTAGTTACCCCATCCGCAGATGTCCAATCTTCTTCTGCAGGCCCCTGACATGGAAAGGCTTTTCTTACACTGGGATATATAAAATATGACTATCGCACAGTGTCTCCAAGATGAACTTAACTTTTATTCTCACAAGCAGGTTTTATAGAGAATCACACAGGCTATTTTTAGCACCCATTGTTCTCACCAAATAATACCCACAGTAGGCTCCCAGACAGCAGTTATGCAACAACCCATTAATCAGCACATTGTCTGTTTGCCACTGCTAAGTGAGCACAAGAAGGTGGGGGCCAAGAGTGCTTCCGTCACATCACAGAATGTCCAACAATATGCGATCCACAATATTCACCCCACTTTATAACATTATGTCCCATTAGCTGCATAGGTGCTACGACAACCCCCATGTGGCAAAATCTTGGAGTACGGGGTTCATCCGTCACATCACTCATCCCCAATCTTGGTATGCATTGCTCCCTCATCCCCAATCCTGGTATGCATGGCTCCCTCATCCCCAATCGTGGTATGCATGGCCCTCTCATCCCCAATTCTAATATGCATGCCCCCCTCATCCCAATACTGGTATTCATGGCCCCCTCATCCCCAATCCTGGTATGCATGGCCCTCTCATCCCCAATTCTAATATGCATGCCCCCCTCATCCCAATACTGGTATTCATGGCCCCCTCATCCCCAATCCTGGTATGCATGGCCCTCTCATCCCCAATCCTGGAATGCATGGCCCCCTCATCCCCAATCCTGGTATGCATGGCTCCCTCATCCCCAATCCTGGTATCCATGGCCCCCTTATCCCCAATTCTGGTATGTATGGTCCCCTCATCCCCAATCCTGGTATTCATGGCCCCACATCACTGCACACATGAAAAACATAAAAACTTTTACTCACCTTCCTTCCCTCTGCTCCAGCGCTGTGTCTAGTTCTGCCAGCAGCTGATCTGAACAACTGGGCAGCGTATGATGTCACTGCTTTACGCCCTCAGACGCTGAGGTGAGCTGTGGGGATATGCACTCCTCTCCACACCGGGATTATGGGCGTGGAGAGTAGTGAATATTCATTTTCTGTAATAGCGCACACTGTGAGTCACAGCTGCCGGCTTCCTGATGCGGCTCAGCTATCCCGTGTACCCGCTACTAAAGAGAATGAATATTCACTCTTCTCCATGCCCATGGGAGTGGAGAAGCTTGAATAGTTATACACTCTAATAGCGGGCACAAAGGATCGCTGAGCTGCAGCAGGAAGCCGGCGTCTGCGACTGCCAGTGTGCGTTATTAAAGAAAATAAATATTCTCTCCTTTCCACTCCTATGAGCGTGGAGAAGAGTGAATATTCATTTTCTTTAGCAGCAGGCACATGTGATAGCTGCAGCAGCCGGCTACTACCTGTGACCCACTCCTCCGCCGCAACCCTCCACCACATTCCACAGCCAGAATGTAAGTATATTCTCGAGTATAAGCCGAGAGAGCTTTTTCAGCCTAAAAAATGTGCTGAAAAAGTCAGCTTATACACGAATATATATGGTAATATCTATATTACAAAATAAAACAAATTGATATTAATGCCTTGGCCTGATTGGCCAATTTTTTTGTTTTTGTTTCTTGTCTTTTCAGCAGCCATGAATTTTTCTATTTTTATCATTGATATGGTGGAATAAAGCTTTGTTTAATGCAGCACAAATTGTATTATTTTTTAGCACTGTCTTGAAGTAAACTGTATATTATGTATATATAGTTTTTTTTTACTAAACAAATATAGAACAATAGAATTTTTGTTCTAGTTTTTTTTGTTTACAGTTCACGTTTCACACCAAATAACCTGTTGAGTAAATTCTTCAGATTATTATGGTCGTATGGATACTTATATTTGTAGTTTTGTTTCTTATATGTATTTAATAAAATGTATTTTAAATTAAAAAAAACAACTGATTTTGTATTCTCATGGGGACTTTTTGTTACTTTTTCTATTTTTTGAAGAAGTTTTAAACAGTTTTTTTTCCACATAATTTGTCTCCCAAGAGATAATAAAAGAAGCCTGTGGAACACTATTTTTATTGAATTGTTAATTTTTTCCAACTGTAACTGAGGCATCCATAGGAACCCCAGTTACAGAGGAAAACAGCCCTCTACTGTGCCTGTAGTTAAAGGCCAGGACCAACCTTGGTCTTTATCTAGTTAAAACTCCATAACTGCATATTTTAGGAAAGTAGATACCTATCACATTGCCAAAATGTCATCAGCACTTTATACACTCAGGCACTTTCATGCAATATTGCGTCAAAGTGATTTTTTTTTTTATAAAAATTGATATTAGTGGCGAAAAGTGTGACCCAATTAGAAAACTAGATAAACTACACTTTCTTAAAATAGAAGTTTGACAAGTCCAATACATACCATCTAGGTCTAGTCTACATTTGAAATATCTTTACATCAGAACTGGAGAGACCATTTTTTTTACATTTTCAAGAAACTTTTAGAAACCTATTTTTTAGGGCTCAATTCAGTTCTCAAGAGTCTTGGAGGGGCCAATATATTAGAAGCAACACACAAATTACCCATTCTAAAAGTGGAAAGGCAAAATAAAAAAATCAACTTTTTTTCATTAAAATGCAGTATGAGCCCTACATTTTTATTTTCACGAGGAATAATTGGAGAAAAAACACCCCACCATACCATTTACCTAGTTTCTGACACATACAGCAATACCCTATAGATAATCCTACTCTACTCTTTTGGAGCACAGCCCAGAGGAGAAGGGATACCAATTGGCTTTTTTGAAGTGCAAATTTTGCTGGATTGATTTTCATTTGCCATATTGCATTTCCAAAGCCCCTGAAGTATTACTACAGAGGAAGTCCTCTAGAGATGACCCCATTTTGAAAATTACACCCCTCAAGGGATTCACTAGGGGTATAGTGACATTGTTTACCCCATGTTGGCCTGTGAAAATGAAAAACTTTGTTGGTTAGAATATGATCTAGCTTTAGCTCTCCATTTTTCATTTTTGCAAGAGATAAAAAAATATCTCATAATTTATTATCAAAATGATTTTACTTACTTATATAGCGCCATTAATTCCACAGCGCTGTACAGACAACATCGGCACTATCCCCATTGGGGCTCTCAATCTAGATTCACTATCTGTATGTCTTTGGAATGTGGAAGGAAACCAGTGCACTCGGAGGAAACTCACACAAATACAGGGAGAACACAAAATCACAAAATAAAGAACAAAAAAAATTATAACAATAAATACACATTTGTGTAATAAAATGAAATAGACAAAAAAAAAGTACATATATTTGGTATTTCCTTGTCTGGAATGCCCGACCTAAAAAACTGTCACACTACTTAACCCCTTTAGCGAACATAGTAAAAAAATTTAATAAATAACATGGCAAAGAACTATGCTTTTTCATCATAGAGCGGAACAAAGAGTGGAATAAAACACGATCAAAAAGTCAAATGGAAATATAAATGGAATCGCTGAAAATGTCATCTTGTCCCACAGCCACCATACAGCTCCATTAACAGAGAAAGAAAAAAATTATAGCTCTCAGAATACAGCGATGCAAAAACAATTATGTTTTCTGTAAAATAGTTTTTATTGTGTAAAAATGCCAAAACATAAAAAATGAAATAAATGTGGTATTGCTGTAAACATACTGACCCATAAAAAAATGCAAAAAACAATTCCTGAATTGCTGGTGTCTGTTTATTCTGCCTCCCAAAAATCAGAATATAAAGCGAGCAAAAAATGTCATGTGCCCGAAAATGGTACCAATAAAAACATCAACTCGTCTTTCAAAAAACAAGCCGTCATATGACTCCGTCAGCCGAAATATGAAAAAACGATAGCTATCAAAATATGGCGATAAAAAGCGTCTTTTAGTATGTGACAGCAGCCAAACATAAAAACACGATATAACTCTGGTATCGCTGTAATGTCACTGACATGATGAATAAAGACGCCTAACCACTTATACTGCATGAGAATGGCAAAAAATAAAAATAAAACCAATTCTTCACCTGCTGTTGATTTGTTTATTCTGCCTCCTAAAGATTGCAGTAAGGCTCGACTGTCTGGAATGGTAGCTCCATACAAGAGTGGGTCCCTCACGCTTCTGGAATGACTTTGGCTCTCCGGTGGGTCACCCGTCGCCTTTCACTGGCCATGGGGGGTGGGATGTCATCACTGAGGGGCGGAACTAGCGGTGGTGCTCTCTCAGTTCGGGTATCGCATTCTAGGAGATACACTCCTAGCATCACTGGCAGGGGGGATGCCGCTGCTCCCAGTGAATATGCTGTGCGGGGACCCTGGGACCTCTGGTATTAGTTGCTGCCAGCGGGTGTGGGAAGCCATAACTGCTGGGGCAGTCAGATGGTGGGAGGTTCCCTCCAGTCGTTTCTTTCCTTTGGTGTCTCTGTGGTCTGGGGGTGGAGATTGGGCATTGTGGTTAAGGTCAGTGTTTCTGTCCTTCTGAGGTGGTTCATGCTTTGGGGCCTGTGCTTGGTTCATCATCGTTCACCTTAGTTTATGCAATTGCCCTGCGGTTTTTGGTTCTGGTGTGTTTGCCCTGTCTGCTGTTTGTGTGTCCTACTCCCCACCTGGGAAGGGCTCTGCTAAATTCCCCCTTGTCAGGATCAGGAGGCAAGTGAAGAGTATACTCAGCCCTCAAGAGTGAGCGACAGTGCGACGGTTAGCGCCAAGTGTGATCGACACACTGGCTAGCAGTGGGTCACTTCACCTTCACCCAGCATAACATTTATCCTGTGCTCTGCGTGGAGCGCTTAAACCGGTGGTTTCCATCTAAATCTCTGAAATACGTGATTTAGACGGAACTCCAGGCGCAAGATTCCCTATAATGAGGCAGATGGAGGCACTGAGGACGTTGCCTGGTCTGTCATCTGGTGGTGTCCGTCTGTTTAGGCGTGCATAAAAGTGTGGTCTGCCACAGTTTTGTGCACTTCTGAAAGAAGGACACTGCTGAACAGAGACCAGACGGAGACCAGAGTAACTCAGCTGCCTCATTATAGTGAATGGATCCCTTGCGGTTTCATCTGAATCACTTCACTCAGAGATTTAGATGGAAACCTCGATATAAGGGCTGAGCACCGGACAAATGGGATCCCAAATGTCATGTAAAATGTTCCTAACAAAAGCTTCAAATCAATCCACAAAAAAGCCCCCCCTCAGGTCCGTCTTTTGTTAACGGAAATATAGGGGGATTCCACATTACTGGTAGCACAAAGGCTCTGTAAAAGCGCTATAGCTCCTCGCACCCCTCAAAAGAAATTCAGCAAATTCTGTGCTCCCAAATCCAAATACCCCTCTCCCTTCTAAGCCCTAGTGTGCCTAAAACACAATTAGCGTCCACATGTTTGCCATTTCTGTAGCGATGAGAGCCCACCTAATTTACAGGTGCATGTCTCCAGAAGCATGAGCTAGGCCATAGAACATACAGGTCACTACAATGTATTGGCACTACAATGGCAGTTGGCAATTTTCCCTCAGCAACATCCACTGCTGCTTGTTTCTGGAAAACACCCATGGAATCAAAATCGTCACTACACCTGTAGATAAATTCACAGGTGCAGTGAATGTAGGGTATAATTTCGAAAATGAGGTCACTTGAGCGAGGATTCTGCTCTTCTAGCACTTAGGGGCTCTGTATATGGAGTCTGCAAACTATTCTAGCAAAATCTGCGCTCCAGGAGGCAAATAGTGCTCTGTCTCTCCTGAGTCTCGCCATATGGTTAAGCAGTACTGTACAGACACATATGTGGTATTTCTACATTAATCAGAAATTGTGTGACAAATTTTAGTGACATTTTTACCCATTTCCCAATGTGAAAATGTAAAATTTGGGGCTAAAATAAAATTTTGGAGGTAAAAATGTAATTATTTTTTCTTTACTGCCCAATGGCATAAAATTCTGTGCCACACCTCTGGTGTCAATATGATCACTACACTTGTAGATGAATTCATTGAGAGGTGTAGTTTGTAAAATGGGGTCACTTATGGGGGGGGGGTTCTGCTGTTCTGGCACCTCAGGGGTTCTATACCAATATGACATGGCACCCTCAACCAGTCCAGGAAAATCTGAACTCCAATATGGCGCTTCTTCCCTTCTGAGCTTTGCACTGTGCCTCAAAAGTAGTTTTTCACCACAAATGGGGTATTGGTGTACTCAGGAGAAATTGCACAACAAATTTTGGGGTCCATTTTCCCCTGTTACTGTGAGGCCCTCCCTGAGAAATGGGGTTACTCGGAGCCGGTGTCTCGGGGTTGCAGTCGTGGCCCGGACCCGGTCCGTGCCCAGGGCGGTCACATAAAAGATGTTTAATGGGCTTTCAGGGTTGAGTGGTATTTTTCCGACTACACCACCTACGGTTCCCGGTGATGGACACCAGTGCTGTTTCAGTCCACTGAGGCCGGTGTTAAGGACAGCTAAGATGGGACGGCTCCCCGCAGGCGGAGCAGGCCTCAGGGCAGTGTGAGGAAGGATGGTGGATGCAGTGCCGCGCAGTAAATAACAGGCTGAAGCGGGGTGTGAAGTCATCCAGGTTTTTTTACTCACATTCAGATGAACTCTAGCCGCAAAGCTTCCCTCTGCTCCTCGCGGCGTGCTGCGGCCACCAGGAAGGGGGTCCAGAACTTTCCAGATAGATCAGGAGCACCTGTCGAGACCCCTCTGGTGTGTGTTCCTCTCCTAGGTGAGTTCTCCCACTAAGTCTCCACTTGACTGTTTGTGTGGTTAGAACTAGGTGTAAGGCCGGGTCCCACTGGATGAACGCAGGTAGAGAGATACAGGTGGCGTATGCCGCTCCGTCTGTATCCCTCCTGGGATCCACTAAGCTTCCGGGCTTTTCTGACTGAGACGTGAAGTAACAAAGTCAGATATCGGGGGCCAGTCACCACTCTTGCAGCAGGAGTCCCTCTGACTAGGCCAGGATGAAGAAATACAGGTGGCGTATGCCGCTCCGTCCATATCCCCCTGGGATCCTTTTGCTGTGGAGCTTGTCTCCTCTACTCCCCTCCAGGCCTTCTTAGGTAGGGACCTTGACCAGGTAGAGGCAGTGGTTAACTCCGACCCGCTCCTCGTCTCAAGGCCAGAGAACGAGGACCGTGTATCTTCAATAGGCTGCAGGTTCTAACAGAAGGCCACAATCAGCGATGAAGATCACAATCAAAAGACCTTGAACCTAAGATGGCTGTAGATTAAATATGAATGGGTAAGTGTACCCTAAAAGTGTGTCCTCCACCCTCACCCACTACATGGTTCCCCCTATCCTTTGGTTCCCCCCATGTCCTCTATCCTGGGCCAGGGCAGCACCCTGGTGCATTTAGGCCCCCTACAGGACAGGAGTGGTGTAGTGTTGAATGGTGAAGTGGTGTCCCGAGAGATGCTCCATCCTTACCTGGAAGAGGAGATACCACACCTCTACTGAGGTGCAGTACCCCTGTGGCGACTGAACCCTCAGGGGCGCCACATTACCATTGTAAAAATAAAAAAATTGGGACTAAAAGAACATTTTTGTGGGAAAAAATTTGATTTTTTTATTTTCATGACTCAACATTCTAAACTTCTGTGAAGCAACTGGGGGTTCAAGGTGCTCACCACACTTCTAGATTAATTCCTTGAGGGGACTAGTTTCCAAAATGGGGTCACTTGTGGGGGGTTTCCACTCTTTAGGAACATCAGGGGCTCTCCAAACGTGACATGACACCTGCAGAACATTCCATCAAAATCTGCGTTCCAAAACGTCACTCCATCCTTTCTGAGCCCTGCCATGTGCCCAAACAGTAAATTTTCCCCACATATGGGGTATCTGCGTACTCAAGAGAAACTGCACAACAAATTTAGGGTTCCATTTTCTGCTGCTACTTGTGAAAATAAAAAATTGGGGCTAAAAAACATTTTTGTGGGGAAAATTTGATTTTTTTTATTTTTCCTGCTCAACCTTATAAACTTCTATGAAGCACATGGGGGACCAAGGTGCTCACCACACATCTAGATAAGTTCCTTGAGGCGTCTAGTTTCCAAAATGTGGCCACTTGTGGGGGTTTCCTCTCTTTAAGTACATCAGGGGCTCTCCAAACTCGACATGGCGTCTGCTAATGATTCCAGCAAATTTTAAATTCAAAAAGTCAAATGGTGCTCCTTCCATTCTGAGTCCTGCTGTACGCCCAAACAGTAGGTTTCCTCCACATATTAAATAATGACGTACTCAGGAGAAATTGCACAATAAATTGTATGGTGCAATTTCTCCTGTTACCCTTGTGAAAATAAAAAAATTGGGGCTAAAAGAACATTTTCCCAGGACATCCCTCATGACACAGGATAACAGGAGGTAGTCCTACTCATCCTGTAGGGACAGGAAACACACAAGAGCTTAAAAGCCTCCCATCCTCCA
Organism: Phyllobates terribilis; assembly: GCF_046119375.1. Lineage (NCBI taxonomy): Eukaryota > Metazoa > Chordata > Amphibia > Anura > Dendrobatidae > Phyllobates > Phyllobates terribilis. Next base: position 152,313,761 of record NW_027362762.1, read on the forward strand.
CCTCACCCTCAGTGTTTTTCCTGTCCCTAGCAGGACAGGACGCAGTAGAGAGGCACTGCAGCGCAAAGATTACCTGGGAGCTCAGGGGGATCGGAGGGGATCAATCTCTTCCCTTCCCTCTGTGAAGAGGCTCCAAGCTGATACCTTGCTGGGTAGAGGTCCCTTTGTCGAAGCATGGAATGCATTTCCGGTCCAGGCACCTTTTGATGACTCGCATGTGTTCCAGAGTGGAATGCATATCCGGTTTAGAGGGGAACCGGTGCAGCGTGCGATCCATCGTGGAACGCAAGGAGATGTCGATGTGGGATGTCTGTAGAGCACCTGGACAAGGTAAGACCCTATAAAAGGGTGCTTCATGGGGATTGAATGTGCACAGTCTCAACAATGGATACTAATCCTTCTCGCTAAGAGGCACGAGCCGAATAGTCCCTTGGTAGTGTAAGTGTTCCCCATTACACAGCTAACCTCTGTCCCCTTCTGGGAAGCTTGAGCCGGGGATTACGTACAAATCTCCTACAGTGGGTATGGAAAGTCTTCAGACCCCTTTAAATTTTTCAATTTATGTTTCATTGCAGCCATTTGGTAAATTCTAAAAAGTTCATTTTTTTTCTCATTAAAGTACACTTTGCGCCCCATCTTGACTGAGAAAAAAACAGAAATGTAGAAATTTTTGCAAATTTATTAAAAAAGAAAAACTGAAATATCACATGGTCATAAGTATTCAGACCCTTTGCTCAGTATTGAGTAGAAGCACCCTTTTGAGCTAGTATAGCCATAAGTCTTCTTGGGAATGATACAACAAGTTTTTCACATCTGGATTTGGGGATCCTCTGCCATTGTTCTTTGCGGATCCTCTGAAGTTCCGTCAGGTTGGAGGTGAACGTTGGTGGCGGCCATTTTAAGGTCTCTCCAGAGATGCTCAATTGGTTTTAGGTCAGGGCTCTGACTGGGCCAGTCAAGAATGGTCACAGAGTTGTTCTGAAGGCACTCCTTTGTTATTTTAGCTGTGTGCTTACGGTCATTGTTTTGTTGGAAGGTGAACCTTTGGCCAAGTCTGAGGTCCAGAGCACTCTGGAGGAGGTTTTCATCCAGGATATCTCTGTACTTGGCCACATTCATGTTTCCTTCAATTGCAACCAGTTGTCCTGTCCCTGCAGCTGAAAAAAAACCCATAGCATGATGCTGCCACCACCTTGTTTCACTGTTGGGATTATATTGGGCAGGTGATGAGCAGTGCCTGGTTTTCTCCACACCGCTTAGAATTATCACCAAAAAGTTCTATCTTCATCTCATCAGAACAGAGAATCTTATTTCTCATAGTCTGGGAGTCCTTCACGTGTTTTTGAGCAAACTCTATGTGAGCTTTCATATGTCTTGCACTGAGGAGAGGATTCCGTCGGGCCAGGCTGCCATAAAGGCCCTACAGGTGGAGGGCTGCAGTGATAGTTGACTTTGTGGAACTTTCTCCCATCTCCCTACTGCATCTCTGGAACTCAGCCACAATGATCTTGGGGTTCTTCTTTACCTCTCTCACCAAGGCTCTTCTCCCACGATTTCTCAATTTGGCTGAACGGCCAGGTCTTGGAAGACTTCTGGTGGTCCCAAACTTCTTCCATTTAAGGATTATGGAGGCCATTGTGCTCTTAGGAACCTTGAGTAATGCAGAAATTCTTTTGTAACCTTGGCTAGATCTGTGCCTTGCCACAATTCTGTCTGTAAGCTCCTTGGGCAGTTCCTTTGAGCTCATGATTCTCATTTGGTCTGACATGTGCTGTGAGCTGTGAGGTCTTAGATAGACAGGTGTGTGCCTTTCCAAATCAAGTCCTATCAGTTTAATTAAACACAGCTGGACTCCAATGAAGGAGTAGAACCATCTCAAGGAGGATCACAAGGAAATGGACAGCATATGACTTATATATGAGTGTCTGAGCAAAGGGTCTGAATACTTATGACCATGTGATATTTCAGTTTTTCTTTTTTAATAGATTTTCAAAAATGTCTACATTTCTGTTTTTTTTTTCAGTCAAGATGGGGTGCAGAGTGTACTTTAATGAGAAAAAAAATGAACTTTTTAGAATTTACCAATTGGCTGCAATGAAACAAAGAGTGAAAAATTTAAAGGGGTCTGAATACTTTCCGTACCCACTGTATGTCTTTAAAATAGGACAGAGGAGCCCCCTTAGGATCCGGATCCTAAAAAAAACATGAAAAAAAAAAGGAAAAGGAGATGTGCGGCATGTAATGCTAAACTGCTGGAGGCACATAAAAAGCATTTATGTGTAGAATACATAGCAAAAATTCTTAAAGACCTTAGCAGACATGCGGTCCATGATCAGGGAGGGTGTCCAGAGCACGATCTCTAGTCTTATTCCACCTCAGGCATCTCAGAGTACTTCCCATCATAAGAGAGCCAGATGGGAGATGGAAGAGTCATCAGAAGAGGGGCCATATGCATATTCATATTACTCTGATCAGGACCTTGAGGGAGAGAAAGAAAATATTCCCCAAATACCGTCAGAAGAGAGAAAAAAGTATTTTTTCTCTCGTCCGAAAATACAGACGAATTATTGAGAGCAGTATGGAGTACAATGAAGATTAAGGATACTCAGGTGGCACACTCCGTACAGGACGAGATGTTCGGGGGCTGAGAACACAGAAGAGTAGAGTGTACCCAGTTAACGAACATATAATAGCAATGATCCTGGAAGAATGGGAAGATACAGAAAGAAGACATACCCAGAGATTTTAGGGCTCATCTCCCCTTTGATCCGGAAGAAGTCAAGGTTTAGGAAGAGATCCCAAAAAATGACATTCCCATCCCCAAAGTGGCGAAGAAAACCTCAATACCCTGCCTTTGTGATGCCATGGATAAGAAGGTGGAGAGGTTGCTAAAAGAAGCTGGGAGTCATCAGCTGCCATTATTAGAGCGAATATAGCCGCCGCCTTCGTAGGCAGGTCCATGTGCCTTTGGATTGATGAGATGACAGCCCAATTAAAATCCAACACCCCTAGAGAGGTTATGTTAGATACCCTCCTTATGTTAAAAACAGCTACACAATTTATGGCAGATGTCTCAGCAGAATCTGAGAGGGAAAGGTAAGATGGGAAGGTGGTGTTACCCTAAGGGAGGTAAGGGTAGATCCACCCAGTTTTTTTCCAGCCCATCAGGGAAACCCTGACGCCAGACAAGTGGGGGGGGGGGCTTCATTTTTTCCTGGAAGGGTAGCAGGCCATTACAAACATCCAGTGGATTCTGAGAACCATAGGCGAAGGTTACAGAATAGACTTTTCCTATCTCCCCCCACAACAGTATCGACTCACCAAACCCCAATCCCTTTCCGCCTCAAAAAGGCTCTGGGCAAATATCAGGGACCTTCTCAAATCAAGGGCAGTCAGTCCAGTACCCCTCTCAGAGTTAGGACAGGGTTATTATTCCTCTCTTTTCTCCATAAAAAAGCCTTCTGGCAATTACCGTACCATTATAAATCTAAAACCCCTAAATCAGTGGGTCAGGTACAAGAAATTCAAAATGGAGACAGTAAAATCAAGCATTCCGTTGAGAGGGAGGAATTCAGTAATGTGCACATTAGATTTGAGAGATGCATATTACCATGTGCCCATCCACCCCAATCACCAACAATTTCTGAGGCTTGCACTGGAACATCAGAGAATAAATCACCACTTACGGTGCCTACCATTCGGCCTGTCCTCTGCGCCTCATATCTTTACGAAAATAATGACAGAGGTGGCAGCCTTCTTGACGAAGAAGGGAATTATTGTAATCACATATCTGGATGATCTCCTTCTAGTGGTAGATTCAACCGTCCTCCTCAATCAACAGCTGGCCCAAACTATCTGCACACTAGCAAATCTAGGGTGGCACATCAATTGGGAGAAGTCTGACTTACAGCCAGACACTCAAAAAGTGTTTTTAGGAGTCTTCCTTGACTCACATCACAGAATGTCTACCCTACCCCTTATAAAAAGGAGGATATCAAGAACAGAATTTGGGCCTTCCAGAGGAAGAATGCAGTCTCAATCAGGTATGCTATGAGGATCCTAGGTCTGATGACTTCTTGTATCCCAAACATGTGGTGAAGTCAGGCCCACAGAAGACAATTGGAAAGAGCAATCCTGTTGGTCTGGAACAAGCATTTATCTGGTCTGGACAGAAAAATTAACTTATTGGCAGACTTAAAAACATCCCTATCATGGTGGACATCCCCAATGAAACCCCAGAAATGAGTACCATGGATCCTATCCCCCTTCATTCGTATTACCACCGACACCAGCCAGATAGGCTGGGGAGCGGAAGTAGAGGGTTGATACCTTCAGGGTACATGGTCCCCCAAAAGAACGAAAGAAATCATCCAATTACAGAGAGTTAACAGCGGTATGGGAATCACTCCAACAATGCCAGAATATTGTCAGAGGATATCATGTGAAGGTTTTCTCAGACAGCGTCAAGATTCTTTCCTTTCTAAGTCGGAAAGGAGTTCCGAGGGGCAATAAAAACTGTTCTTTCCATTTCGGCGGTTCACCTGAAGGGCTCCGAAAACAAAGTGGCTGATTTTATCAGCAGAGGAAACATCTGGTTCTCCGAATGGGAGCTAAATCTGGTAGTGTTTCATCAGCTAACCCAGAGATGAGGTATTCCGCACGTAGATTTATTTGCAGCTCAAAGGAATATGAAGCTAACAAGATTCTTCTCCATAGACCCAAGAGACAAACAAGAGGGAGTAAACAGAGTTGGGAAACAGATCTTCTATGCGCATTTCCTCCATTTCCTCTTATCCCAAGGATCCTAAGGAAAATCCAGGAAGATCGAGACACGGTGATATTGGTGGCCCCCTTCGGGCCCAAAAGAAGTTTGTTCCAGTTGTTATGCCACGTGGCTCAAGAGTATCCATTTCCCCTTCCTGAGAGATACGACCTGCTGTTTCAGGATATACACTTCCTATGCCTGACAGCCTGGATCTTTAAAGGCAGATCCTAAGTTCTAAAGAACTGTCAGACAGAGTGATAACAACCATGCAGGCAAGCAGAAAACCAGTAACTTTGGCCATCTATTCCAAAGTATGGAAGAAATTCTGCTCACACGTAGCAGAATCCATTGCATAGTCTCCCCGCCTGGATATTCCCAAACTTCTAGAGTTCCTCCAATTAGGGTTCGAAAAGGGATTAAGGCCTAGCATATTAAGGGTACAAATCTCTGCTCTTAGCACTTTAGGCTTCCCACTAGCAGATCTTCCTTGGATTGCAAGATTTAATTTACTAGAGCAGTCACCTATTTGAGACCCACAATTAGGCAATCCGTTCCGCCGTGGGACCTAAATCTAGTGCTAGGTGCCTTCTACAAATCTCCCTTTGAGCCTTAGGAAGAGTCTAACATCAGACTGCTCTCCATGAAGAGGACATTTAGTGGCAGTCACCTCAGCAAAACGGGTAGCGGAGATCCAGGAGTTGACAGTAAGGGATCCATATCTGTGAATTCTAGAGGACTGAATAATATTCAGACTCGACCCCTCTTTTCTTCCAAAAGTAGCATCTAATACAAATTTGAACCAAGAGATAGTTCTACCTTCTTTTTGTCAGCTCCCAAAGAATGAGTAGGAAACAATATAACATACTCTGGACGTAAGATGATCAGTGGTATGTTACGTAGAAATCTACGGAATCCTGGAGACAGGACTCAAATCTGTTTGTACAGCATTCAGGAAGGAATAAGGGCAAAAAAAAAAGCCTCAATAGCGACTCTAGCCAGATGAATCACCTCAACCATATCTCTGGCATACGAGTCGGAAAGGAAAGAACCCCCACTTAACATTAAAGCTCACTCCACAACAGCAATTTCCATGTCCTGGGCGGGGAGACCGAGAGCTTCCGTAGATCAGATCTGCAGGGCCGCAACTTGGTCTAACCTAACCGCCTCCTGTAGGCACTACAAACTAGACGTAATATCAGTTCAACAGCTAACCTATGGACGGAATGTCCTTCAGGCAGTTTTCCCACCCTGAGATGCCAATGATTTGGCATTTCTCCTGTTGTGCTGTCATCAGGGACATCTTGGGAAAATAGGAATTACCGTATTTTTCGGACTATAAGACGCACCAGACCATAAGATGCACCTAGGTTTTAAAGGAGGAAAATAGTAAAAAAATTTAAGCAAAAAATGTGGTCATGATGCCCTGTTATGGGGGTGGGGGTCTGCTGCTGACACTGGTATTGGAGTAATGTCCCCTAATTCTGTTAATATCCTCCATCCTGGTATGTATGGCCCCTCCTTCCTGGTATAAGTGGCCCCCATCCCATCCTAGTATGCATGGCACCCCTTTATCTCCCATCCTGGTATGCATGGCACCCCTTGAGCCCCAATCCTGGTATGTATGGCACCCCTTGAGCCCCCATCCTGGTATGTATGGCACCTTCTGAGCCCCCATCCTGGTACGCATGGCACCCTTTGAGTCCCCATCCTGGTATGTATGGCATCTTCTGAGCCCCCATCATGGTATGTATGGCACCTTCTGAGCCCCCATCCTGGTATGTATGGCACCCCTCTGAGCCCCCATCCTGGTATGTATGGCACCCTCTGAGCCCCCATCACGCTGCCCACAAAAAAAAATAAATAAACACTCATACATACTCACCTCTCCTCCAGCGCTGTCCCGCTCTGCTGCCGACACTCTCACTGTGTGAGCCGCGCATGGCAGCGTGTGAGACGCTGTGCTGGAATAGTCACTGCTCCCCACGCCAGGACTCTGTGCGTGGGGAGTAGTGGCCATTCAGTCTGTTCAATAGCCGGCACACTGTACCGCAGCGTGGCTCCTGCTGCCGCTCTGTGGTCAGTGTGCTTGCTATTAAAGACCACGGATATTCACTACAACCCATGGGAGTGGGTTGTAGGGAATATTCATGAGCTTTAATAGCAGGCACACTGACCGCAGAGCGGCAGCAGAAGCCATGCTGCGGCTCCAGTGTGCCGGCTATTAAGAGAAATGAATATTCATTGCTCTCCACGCCCATGGGAGAGCAATGAATAGTAGTAGTAGTAGTCCTACCGGTAATTGTATTTTCAGGAGTCCATCATGACAGCACCATTAAATTCCCTCCCCTGAATTCCGAATACTTACAGTACAGACCAAAATTTTGGACACACCTTCTCATTTAAAGATTTTTCTGTATTTTGTGAAACAACTGAAAATATGTCTTATATTCTAGGTTCTTCAAAGTAGCCACCTTTTCCTTTGATGACTGCTTTGCACACTCTTGATGAGCTTCAAGAGGTAGTCACCAGAAATGGTTTTCACTTCACAGGTGTGCCCTGTCAGGTTTAATAAGTGGGATTTCTTGCCTTATAAATGGGGTTGGTACCATCAGTTGTGTTGTGCAGAAGTCAGGTGGATACACAGCTGATAGTCCTACTGAATAGACTGAATAGAATTTGTATTATGGCAATAAAAAAGCAGCTAAGTAAAGAAAAACGAGTGGCCATCATTACTTTAAGAAATGAAGGTCAGTCAGTGCGAAAAATTTGGCAAACTTTGAAAGTGTCCCCAAGTGCAGTTGCAAAAACCATGAAGCGCTACAAAGAAACTGGCTCACATGAGGACCGCCCCAAGAAAGGAAGACCAAGTCACCTCTGCTTCTGAGGATAAGTTTATCCGAGTCACCAGCCTCAGAAATCGCAGGTTAACAGCAGCTCAGATTAGAGACCAGGTCAATGCCACACCGAGCTCTAGCAGCAGACACATCTCTTCAACAACTATTAAGAGGAGACTTTGTGCAGCAGGCCTTCATGGTAAAATAGCTGCTAGGAAACCACTGCTAAGGACAGGCAACAAGCAGAAGAGATTGTTTGGGCTAAAGAACACAAGGAATGGACATTAGACCAGTGGAAATCTGTGCTTTGGTCTGATGAGTCCAAATTTGAGATCTTTGGTTCCAACCACCGTGTCTTTGTGCGACGCAGAAAAGGTGAACGGATGGACTCTACATGCCTGGTTCCCACCGTGAAGCATGGAGGAGGAGGTGTGATGGTGTGGGGTGCTTTGCTGGTGACACTGCTGGGGATTTATTCAAAATTGAAGGCATACTGAACCAGCATGGCTACCACAGCATCTTGCAGCGGCATGCTATTCCATCCGGTTTGCGTTTAGTTAGACCATCATTTATTTTTCAACAGGACAATGACCCCAAACACACCTCCAGGCTGTGTAAGGGCAATTTGACCAAGAAGGAGAGTGATGGGGTGCTACACCAGATGACCTGGCCTCCATAGTCACCAGACCTGAACCCAATCGAGATGGTTTGGGGTGAGCTGGACCGCAGAGTGAAGGCAAAGGGGCCAACAAGTGCTAAGCATCTCTGGGAACTCCTTCAAGATTGTTGGAAGACCATTTCCGGTGACTACTTCTTGAAGCTCATCAAGAGAATGCCAAGAGTGTGCAAAGAAGTCATCAAAGCAAAAGGTGGCTACTTTGAAGAACCTAGAATATAAGACATATTTTCAGTCGTTTCACACTTTTTTGTTAAGTATATAACTCCACATATGTTAATTCATAGTTTTGATGCCTTCAGTGTGAATGTACAATTTTCATAGTCATGAAAATACAGAAAAATCTTTAAATAAGAAGGTGTGTTCAAACTTTTTTTCTGTACTGTATGTGAAGTAACATTTGTGTGTGGGAATTCAATAAAATAGAATTGCATAGATCCTGGTGTGGTGATTGATAAAACAGAGTGAGGTGGAGGTGGGGGGGGCTTTAAACCTCTCATGTGTTTCCTGTCCCTAGATGATGAGTAGGACCACCTCCTGTCGTGCTGTCATGACTCCTGGAAGTACAATTATCGGTAGGACTACTTCCTATTTTTGCGAGACTAATGTGTTTTTTTATTTTCACTGCTCTATATTATAAACTTCTGTGAAGCACCTGGGGGGTTCAATGTGCTCACCACACATCTAAATAAGTTCCTTGAGGTGTCTAGTTTCCAAAATGGTGTCACTTGTGGGGAGTTTCCACTCTTTAGGTACATCAGAGGCTCTCCAAACTTGAAATGGCATCCGCTAAGGATTCTAGCTAGTTTTGCGTTCAATAAGTCAAACTGTAGAATCATAGAATCATAGAATGGTAGAGTTGGAAGGACCTCCTGGGTCATCTGGTCCAACCCCCTGCTCAAAGCAGGATTCACTAAATCATCTCAGAGAGATGTCTGTCCAGCCTCTGTTCGAAGACGTCCATTGAAGGAGAACTCACCACCTCTTGTGGCAGCCTGTTCCACTCATTGATCACCCTAACTGTCAAAAAGTTTTTTCTAATATCTAATCTGTGTCTCCTCCCATTCAGTTTCATCCCATTGCTTCTAGTCTTTCCTTGTGCAAATGAGAATGAAGATGATCCTTCTACAATGTGACAGCCCTTGAGATATTTGTAGGCAGCTATTAAGTCTCCTCTCAGTCTTATTTTTTGCAAGCTAAACATTCCCAAATCCTGTAACCGTTTCTCATAGGACATGGTTTGCAGACCGGTCACCATTCTGGTCACTCTTCTCTGAACTTGCTCCAGTTTGTCAATGTCTTTTTTAAAATGTGGTGCCCAAAACTGGACACAGTATTCCACATGAGGTCTGACCAAAGAGGAGTAAAGTGCGATAATGACTTCACGTGATCTAGACCATATGCTTCTGTTAATACATCCCAGAGTTGTATTTGCCTTTTTTGCTGCTGCATCACACTGTTGACTCATGTTCAGTCTATGATCTATTAGTATACCTAAGTCTTTTTCACATGTGCTGTTGCTTAGCTCTATTCCTCCTATTCTGTATATGCTTTTTTCATTTTTATTGCCCAGATGTAGTACTTTGCACTTTTCCCTGTTAAAACCCATCTGTTAGTTACTGCCCACTGCTCCAGTTTATTTAGGTCTTTTTGAAGCCTCTCTCTCTTCTCTAGTGTTAGCTATCCCTCCTAGCTTTGTGTCATCTGCAAATTTAATCAGTTTACCCTCAATTCCTTCATCTAAATCATTGATAAAGATGTTGAACAATACAGGTCCCAGGCAGAGCCCTGTGGTACCCCACTTGAGACATTCATCCAACTGGATGTGAAGCCATTTACGACCATTCTTTGAGTCCGATCACTAAGCCAGTTATGAATCCACCTAACAGTTGCCTTGTCCATTCCATACTTGGTCATTTTTTCAATAGGGATGGTGTGAGATACTTTGTCAAATGCTTTGCTGAAGTCACTATATACTATATCTACAGCATTTCCCTAATCCACCCAGTCAGTGATTCTGTCATAGAAGGAAATTAAGTTAGTCTGACATGACTTGTTAGTTACAAACCCATGCTGACTCTGGTTAATCACTTCATTTTTATCCAGGTACTTACATACATGTTGTTTAATAATTTAATAATCAAAGATCTTTCCTGGTATAAAAGTCAGACTCACCGGCCTATAGTTCCCTGGGTCCACCTTCTTCCCCTTTTTGAAGATAGTAACAACATTTGCTCTTCTCCAGTCTTCTGGGATTTCTCCTGTTCTCCAAGAATTTTCAAAGATTATGGAGAGTGGTTCTAAAATTTCTTCTACGATCTACTTCAGTACTCTGGGGTGTAATTCAACTGGACCTGGAGACTTGAACTAATTTATGTTAGTTAAATATTCCCTCACAGTCTTTCTGTTTACAGATAACCTGGATTCTTCTATTCCTTCAATAGGACAGTGAAGATCAGTTGATGTTACATTTTCTTTCTGAGAGAAAACTGATGCAAAATAGGAATTAAAAAGTTCGGCCTTCTCAACATCCTTTCTTACCATTTCACCATTTTTAGTAGTTTTCCCTCACATATGGGATATCGGCGTGCTCAGGAAAAATTGCACTACAAATTTTGAGGTCCGTTTTTGTCTTGTTACGCTTGTGAAAATAAAAAATATTGGCTTTAAAGTTAAATTTTTGTGAAACAAAGTTAAATGTTCATTTTTTCCTTCCATATTCCATTAATTCCTGTGAAGCACTTGTGTAGCACCCTGAGGATTCGGCTGCTACAGGGGTATTGCACCTCAACCCAGAGGTGTGATATTCCACTCCCGGGTAAGGATGGAGTGTGGAACTGAGCTCAGATAGACTGCATGCACTACATACATCCCATTTCAGAGGAGCAGGCCGACGGTACTCCCACTTAGAAATGTGCAGGTACAACCGAGCCTGTTCCTGGCTGGAGTGGGAGGGGGGTGGTACATCCCATGTAGTGTAGGGGCAGATAGGGGGAGCAGTCTGGGTAGTGATAGGAGCTCATTGGGTGCTGGTCACCTGAGCTCACACATAGAGGGATATATAAGGAGGGCACCAACTTAGATCAGGGTCAGACGCTGAGAACAAGTCAGTTGGAGAGCAGAGAGCAGGAAACAGCAGCCCTGGAGAGAGAGAGAGTGGAGCAGAGAAAGACCCAGAGGGGGAAGACTGAAGGGACCCAAGAACCCAAATTAGAACACCGGGTGAGGAGTCAGCAAGAGGGTACCGGAACCCAAGCTGGTGGGGGCAAAGACATTCCCCAGCCAGAGACCGGAGACCGTGGGCAGTGTCTGTCACGGTCACCCACCACATTCACCCCGAAGGCACACCACATGAAGGGTCAGGGAACCCAGGGCCAAGGGTGTCCCAAAAGAAGGCCCGAGGGAGCTGGACCTAGGTGAATCACTGGTGGGGACGGCTGAAGAAAGGACAGAGGGAGAGCTCAGGGCCACGCTCTGGACTTGTTTGGGGGTTGGCTGGATCCAGGACCTGGTGGACGCAGCACGGCTCGGGTGGTCACTAGCAGCTGGAGTGACCGGAACATCAGCAGTAAGTAAACACCCTTAACTGCACAACCCGAGTCTGTCTTCATTGCCGGCTGCACCACACCACCACAACCCCCATCCTCTGCGCCTGTCCCCTCTGAGGCTATATCCCTCCCGTTGGGGGTTATCCCACCAAGCTGCACATCCACCATCAGCCTCAGCGGACCCTGCTGCAGCGGCGGCCACAGTGACCGCATCACAACGGGTGGCGTAGTCGACACAAAAGAACTTTAATAACATCTGTAGGACTGCCACATAACACTGAGCTTGACGCCCTGGGCACGGGACCGGGTCACAGCCGCTCGGAGACTACAACCCCCCCATCTGATCCGGTGCCGGGTATTCCCCTCAAAAAGGAATATGTCCCAGGGGGCGCGTCAACTTTGGCGTAGTCGGCAGGATTACGTGCCCGCAACACCCGGGTACTGCGTGCCTGAAGAAAAGTGCAAGTTTACCTCAGAAAGAAGTCTCCCGCCGGTTCCGGAGGGTCCACGCCATCGGACTCCATCACCAGTCGTTTCCCGCCGATTGTCCGCCATTTCCAGCTTGTTCCCGCCATCTGCAGAGTTTCCCGCCACTGGGCGACGCTTCCCGCCAAAACCGCAGATTTCCCGCCTTGGAAGAGCAGCGGACGCCATTATGGGCGTGCCAAAGGAGGGCAAGAGGCCACCTCCCATCGTGGGCCAGGACAGAAAATGGCGCCAAAAGTGGAAACCGCCCCCACCAACAGAGACTGTGATGCTGGAGGTGTCTGTCAGCGTGAAAGAACTCCCCCTGGAGCTGACAGTCACCGAGTTGCCCCGGGACCGCCCTCTAAGTGGGAGGAGACGAAAGAGAAGAGAAAAGATGGGTGTCGCTTGGAGCGGTCTGGAGCGAGCGCACCCGGAGGCAGGAAGCCTGGAAAGGAGCAGCAGAGAAGCTCACCCGGAGATGGAGAGAAAGCAGAACAGCACCGGCCCACTGGCCAGGAGTCTGCTAGAGACCGAGGAAGGAGGGCAGAGCAGCACCGGCCCGCTGGCCAGGAGCCTGCCGGAAACAGAGCAGAGCAGCACCGACCCGATGGTCAGGAGCCTGCTAGAGTCCACAACCCCGCTAGGTCTAGCGGAGATCCTAGCGCAGCTCCCCCGAGACCGGGAGTGTGCACAAACTGCCCTGGAGGGCCTCGCAAGGAGGATGGCCCGGGTACAGCGCGAGATACTGGCGGAGTGGAGCCGGGAGATGACCCAGCAAGCTGAGACCAGTCAGCGGAGCACGCTACCCTGGAAGAGGAAGCAGACCGCCTCTGAGGATGGCGCGGGAGGACCCAAGGCCGGAGACGGCGCCGAGGAGGGAGCCGAACGCATGGAGGCAGGTAAAGGGGACGCCTATACCCCAAGCCGTGACACCGCTTACCTGCCCCAGCTCCCCGTCGCAGAGCCCGAAAGTCCCCCTGCTGTGCCCGTAGCCGCCAGGTCACCGCCATGGACTAGGCCCCGACCGGAAGCCGCCGCAGCGACCCCTGTGACGTCACGCGCCCCGACCCGGAGCGTGACAAAGCAGGAAGTACCACCAGCCTGGTCGCAAGGCCTAGTACCTCCGGGCGCCGCATCGCCAACAGCGCCCCCTACCTCCGCGGAGCCTCCGGCCTGGCCGCAAGGCCAGGTAGCCCAGGGCGCCGCCGTCCTAACGGTGCCCTTCACCTTCCAGGTGCCCCAGGCCTGGCCGCAAGGCCTGGGCAACCCGGGCGCCACCACCACCGCGCCCGCGCCCGCAATACCTAGGGTGCCACACCTGGGGGAGGACCTCTTCGGCCAGCTCACATGGCCGGACGGGCGGCCCTTCATCTGGCCGGAAGGGTACCCTGAGCTGGAGCGGCAGCAAAGACTAGGGCCCTTGTGTGAGCCCCTAATCCCGGCTCCGAAGCCCGTGGCTCGGGTCTCGCCTCCTCTAGCAGAAGCCCAATTCGTGTGGGACCCCACGGGAGAAGATTTGATGGGGTTCACCGGAGAAACTCGGGCAGCCGCAGCTGAACGTACAGAGTGTTGCCGTCAACAGCTGGCAGAGTTTAAGAGAAAACGGGAGGAGAGGCGGGTCAGAGAACAACAGGCCCAAATCCAGAGCGCGGAGCAGAAGAGCCGGACTAGGAGGAACCCCCGTGCAGCGCATTGTCCCCGCACCATCGGGACAGTGATAAAGTTCAACCCGCAGCATGGGTGGGGCTTTATTCGGGACCGTAACAACCGCGGTGACGTTTTTGTGACCCGCAGAGACGTCGAGTCCCACCTGCCGGAAGGTCACAAAGGCCGTGACCTCTACGTCGGAGACGAGGTCACTTTCACCCGGCACAAGTGTGCCAAAGGACCTTACGCCCTCCACGTACACCGCTTGACGGAGGAGGAGTTGCGGTACGGGGAGGAGGAGCCAGAGGACCCGGACGGGTCTGAAGAAACATCATATCAAGAAAGAGCAGGAGGAAGACGCCGTTGAGTGCGGCAGAGCAGGAGTTGTAAATAGTTACCCAATCGGGGTATATAGAAACTGAAACTGTTGCTGCTAAAATAGTCCCCGTTGGGACCAGTGAACTGTTTTACCCGTTAACCCCTTCATCCTACAGGCTGAGGACTGTGAGCAGCCATTCCCTTCCCTCTACCTGGCCGAGGACTGAGAGCGGCCAACTTTCAACTTTCCCTGTATATAGTTGCGCGTCCTAAAGCGCCCCCTACCGGTTTTATAGAAAACCAGATTTTTTCTAAGAGACTGTCGCACTTTTCCCGGACACACGTTGCACAGTGTCCGGAGGAGGAACCAGAGACAAGAGAAGTCTACGAGAATGTTTATATAAAAAAGTTTTATATATATAATGTTTTATATGTTTATATGAAAAATTTTGTATGTTTTGGTGTTTTATGTCTTTACAGCCCGAGGACGTGCTGTGATTTACCAGGGGGGAATGTAGCACCCTGAGGATTCGGCTGCTACAGGGGTATTGCACCTCAACCCAGAGGTGTGATATTCCACTCCCGGGTAAGGATGGAGTGTGGAACTGAGCTCAGATAGACTGCATGCACTACATACATCCCATTTCAGAGGAGCAGGCCGACGGTACTCTCACTTAGAAATGTGCAGGTACAACCGAGCCTGTTCCTGGCTGGAGTGGGAGGGGGGTGGTACATCCCATGTAGTGTAGGGGCAGATAGGGGGAGCAGTCTGGGTAGTGATAGGAGCTCATTGGGTGCTGGTCACCTGAGCTCACACATAGAGGGATATATAAGGAGGGCACCAACTTAGATCAGGGTCAGACGCTGAGAACAAGTCAGTTGGAGAGCAGAGAGCAGGAAACAGCAGCCCTGGAGAGAGAGAGAGTGGAGCAGAGAAAGACCCAGAGGGGGAAGACTGAAGGGACCCAAGAACCCAAATTAGAACACCGGGTGAGGAGTCAGCAAGAGGGTACCGGAACCCAAGCTGGTGGGGGCAAAGACATTCCCCAGCCAGAGACCGGAGACCGTGGGCAGTGTCTGTCACGGTCACCCACCACATTCACCCCGAAGGCACACCACATGAAGGGTCAGGGAACCCAGGGCCAAGGGTGTCCCAAAAGAAGGCCCGAGGGAGCTGGACCTAGGTGAATCACTGGTGGGGACGGCTGAAGAAAGGACAGAGGGAGAGCTCAGGGCCACGCTCTGGACTTGTTTGGGGGTTGGCTGGATCCAGGACCTGGTGGACGCAGCACGGCTCGGGTGGTCACTAGCAGCTGGAGTGACCGGAACATCAGCAGTAAGTAAACACCCTTAACTGCACAACCCGAGTCTGTCTTCATTGCCGGCTGCACCACACCACCACAACCCCCATCCTCTGCGCCTGTCCCCTCTGAGGCTATACCCCTCCCGTTGGGGGTTATCCCACCAAGCTGCACATCCACCATCAGCCTCAGCGGACCCTGCTGCAGCGGCGGCCACAGTGACCGCATCACAACGGGTGGCGTAGTCGACACAAAAGAACTTTAATAACATCTGTAGGACTGCCACATAACACTGAGCTTGACGCCCTGGGCACGGGACCGGGTCACAGCCGCTCGGAGACTACAACCCCCCCATCTGATCCGGTGCCGGGTATTCCCCTCAAAAAGGAATATGTCCCAGGGGGCGCGTCACTTGAAGGGTTAATAAACTTCTTGAATGTGGTTTTGAGCACCTTGATGGGTCAGGTTTTTAGATTGGTGTCATGTTTGGGAATTTTCTGTCATATAGGCCCCTCAAAGACACTTCAAATGTGATGTGGTCCCTAAAAAATGGTTTTGTAAATTTTGTTGTAAAAATGAGAAATCGCTGGTCAACTTTTGACCCTTATAACTTCCTAACAAAAAAAATTGTGTTTTAAAAATTGTGCTGATGTAAAGTAGACATGTAGGAAATGTTATTTATTAACTATTTTGTGTGACATAACTCTCTGATTTAAGGTAATAAAAAGTAAAAGTTTGAAAACTGCGAAATCACAAAGTACAATATGTCAAAAGAAAACAATATCTGAATAGGTGGGATCCGTTGAAGCGTTCCAGAGTTATCTTATAAACTCATTCCATTTTATGGAAGCGCTATATCAATTACATCTTTTGCATATGGGGGGCTCCCCTGAATCTCTTAACTTTTTTTTGAGACATTGAATTATACCAGGGATGGCCTAAAATTCACTATGTCTTTTGACAAAAATTCCATTCATTTCCTGGACACAATGGTCCTTAAGGATGAGATGGCAATCACACTACTGATCTATACGTCAAATCTACATATCACAATGGCCTGTTACACGACAACAGCCTTCATCCATCTTCTATGATCCAGCCAATCCCTAAATCTCAGTTCCAATGGGTTAAACGAATTGTGAGTAATCCCGTTACATGAAGCCAAAGGCTACTAGAAATGAGTAACAAATTTTCAAAGAGAGACTATCCCCTGACTTTCTCCAAAAATCTTCGGAAGTCACTCCATCCACTCATTCATCGACCAACAATCGCATCCCATTCGTACATACCTTCCATCCCTTCGCCTACATATAGAGATCCGTCAACATTGGAGCATTCTTCAAACAGCTTATCCCTCTGTAGCAGAATTTCAACAACTTTTTTTTACCTTGCTTCAAACGAGCATCCAATATCAAAGATCACTTAGTACATGTCGATTTTGGCACGGCTCGGATTCCATCCAAAGGTTCCTCTATACACCTAAAACTTGGACCTTTACATGTCTTCAATGCCACCAGTGTAACAATGTTCTTCGAGGTAACCTGATACACCACCCAAATTCAGGTAAAAATACACTATCAAAGATTATAACACCTGTGATATGACATTTGTTGTTTATCTCATTAAATGTCCATGCGGCCTTATTTACATTGATGAAACTACCCAACCGATTAAGGACCGAATTTCAAAACACAAGTCCACAATTCGATGTAAAAATCCTTCTACTACCTCTACCCTATTATTTCATAAGAGCAGGCCATAGTGTCTCTCAGCTTACGTTCCAGGTGATTGTGCATGTTCCTCTCCCACGCCGTGGGGGTGGCCGTACATGGACACTTAAATGCAGGGAGGCCTTCTGAATCCACGAGCTACATTCGTTGGCCCCTAAAGGCCTCAATAGGGAGTACGACCTTCTATCATTTATTTGAACTCTAGCAATAAGTACTTTTTTGTATTGATTTGGATGCTGATTAATTTTTTGCAGTTTACAAAAATGACAGTTTTTTTCTTTATATAAGTACAGATTTATAGTGGGTTTTATTGCTTGATACAATGCACATTTATGTATTTTTTTTGCGGGGCTTTCACACTCCCCATATTATCTTACTGCATTATATGCTTCTCACTTTTTTCTCCTTCTTTCCAAAGCCAGATATAAAATAAAGTTCTCCTTCTCTGGTTTCCGACCTACTGGTGTTCTCCTACCCAGTTCCCAAATCTGCCATATCTTGCTTGGTATTATACTCTTTCCAGCTCTCTATTCCATATGATCCACTGTGGAATGCACAGTTCCTGCTGATGACACACAGTGGAACACAAATGCACGCTGCTCACATGACTGCGTGTGTTCTATACAACCTACAGGACCTTTCCCCGTCACCCGTGATGTCGCTTCCGGCCTTCAATGAACTTCTCGCTTTACATGCTGCGTCACATCCGATAACACCAGCCTCTCCGGATATGCCAATTGCTCTTTACTGAGCTCGCCGTTTTGTGATAAATATCCTGGCTGCTACTTCACTATGGCGCACCATAGAACCAGTGGTGGATGCCGCATTTGCATCGCCGATGTCACAATTACTGGACTATACATTTGGTATGTTTCCCCTGTGCACATACATCTCACCCTGCTTAGTTTACCTTGTACCTTATTCTTATGTGTCACTTCTCTTTGGCGTTCACAGATGTTTCTATTTGCTGGACATGGCAGTCTTCTCTCTTGCCCCTAATTTGCTTTGAGCAACACGGTATGATTTTTGTTATTTGTCTCACTTTCGTTAACAATTAGGGTTGGAAATGCAAAAAGAAGAAAGGAAAAGTGACACTCACCATTGGCTGCAGAAAAACATTCTTTATTCAGACAAAGGACTGGACGAATGCCATTTCGCACTGGGAATGAGCTTCTACGGGTCCATGTGGGCAAGGGTGTGCTGCTCCTGGATAAAATCAAGGTGAGCGACATCCACCTCTTCACCTGTTACCGTGCTAGTGATTACACACGTGAAAACTCACAACAAACAGTTAAAATCACATGACCTATATGAGACTACAAAAATACAAATAGCAATCATAACTGCAAGGTTACAGAAATAAAGACATATCTAGTTTGTCATTAAGTCCTTACGGACCTTGGGCATTACTATTAAGAATTAATCTATAGAGTTAAGCCACCCCCGTAGTGTTCGAGTTCGGTTCGGTTCGTCGAACACCCGTATGTTCGTCGAACTGTTCGTCGAACACCGTCGAACACCGTTAAAACCAATGGCAGGCAAACAAAAACACATAGAAACACATAGAAAACACCTTCAAAGGTGTCCAAAAGCTGACAAACTGCTCAGAAGACACAACTAACACATGGAAAAGTGACAAGTACATATAGTCATGCGAAAAGAAAAGAGGTGGAGGAGTAAAAGGAGGGGGAGACACAGATATAGGCATGTCATGCCCTTCTAAAACCAAAAAAGTGCGAAGCTGACACGGCCAGTCCGTTCCTGCCCGTGCGACCTCCGTGTCGCCGGGTTTGTGCCAGAGCTGCGGTGGACCCTGACGGCCAGCCCCCCTCTCCCAATACTGGTGCCTGTCCGCTGGTGGGTCGAGCGAGCCCCCCTGCGGTGGAGGCAGGTCTAAGCTTTTTAATTTAAATTGTCTCTCTAATTTGAATGAGTACACTTTAAATCCTTTTACAAGGATCTATTGGAGGGCAAGTCTGATGCCAGCAGCCGCGTAATTCCAGCTCCAGTAGCGTCCACTAAAGCTGCTGCAGTTAAAAAGCTTTTATAAGGATCGAGCTTGGCGGTCCACCGCAAGGCGTCCTACCGCCAGTCCCAGCCCCTGTGCCTTGGGGTGCCTCCCCGATGCTCTTCACTGAGTGTCCCGGGGGCCCAAAGCATTTCCTTTGAAAAAATTAAGTGTCCAAACTACAGGTGGTGTAGCTTGCTTAACAGGTGGGATAATCCGCTGACTAGCAGACACTGCTACTAGATCCAAAGTATTTCCTGGGCTAGATGCAGTTAAAAATTTGTAATTAGATACTCTCGTTGGATGCTGTGAAAGCATTCCATAGAGTCTCCTGGCACGCCATATATTATTCTCTTAAAAAGCTTGGGGTAGGGGTCTAGGGGACCCTTTTATAGCCAAAATCATGGCCCTGTATCGCAATCCGTCAGCTAAGCTGAAGATGAATGGAACATTTTCATCACCTTTCATAATCACCAATGGGACAAGGCAGGGATTTCCTCTGTCCCCTCTCTTATACATCCTAGTGATGGAGCACCTGCTCCCATCAATTCGCGATAACCCCAATATTAGGTGGATTGAGGTGGGAGGCACCGAGTACAAGTGCTCTGCATTTGCTGATGATGTCCTAGTATATATCACTCAATCACATATATCCATCCCTGCTGTTATGGCTGAAATAGATCACTTTGTTACATGGTCAAATTTTAAAATCAATGCAGCGAAGTCTTAGGCCCTCGATGTCTCCCTCCCCAAATCCATACAGGATTCCATCCAGTCCAACTTTCCCTTTGCCTGGCCCTCACAGAGTATCAAATACTTAGGAATTCGTATTCATAGAGACCTCTCCCGTCTATTTTATCTTAATTTTGGGCCCTTTATTGAACAACTCCATAAAGATCTTACTTCTTGGACGGTGAAGGATTTTTCCTGGTTCGGCAGAATAAGTATACTAAAAATGAACGTCCTACCTAAACTCTTATACCTCTTCCAAACCATTCCCGTGGTAATTCCCTCAAATTTTTGGAAAAGACTACGCAGTAGCTTTTAGTCTCCCCAGGATGACGCAGGTAGGGCAGATGGTGGTTGTCCCGGCCCGCTAGGCCGCATTGTAGCACAGTGAGCTTCCCACTGCAACTTATGCTTCATATCCATGTGACGGTTCATGCATGAAGTACTCAAACTATGGATTTTTTGGCCTCTACTTAGCTTTTGGTGACAAATGTTACAGATAACACGAGTCGGGTCATCCTTATCGATCTGAAAAAATGCCTAGGCTATGCAAGGCTTAGCACCCATGCGACCTGAAGAGCCACCACGACTTGTGGTCAGAGGCAGAGTTGTGTTTGAGGATGCAGTTGTTGACGTGCTTCCAGTACTACGTCTCTGTCCAGGAAGGCGCAACCTGACCTCGTCGTCACTAGCATCCTCCTCCACCTCCTCTGCTGACCTCATCGACTGGCTGACTGTGGATTGACAGTAAGTGGGATCTGCAACCTCGTCATCATCACCCTGTGTGTTCTCACACCCGTCGTCCTCAGAGCCAACCTCTTCCTGCCCTGACAAAAAACTCAAGTTGTTGCTCCAATCAGGTATTTGAGTCTCATCATCGTCTTCCTCATTGTCTCCACCAACAGGAGTTACAGTTTGGGAACGAGGGTCTACATTATGCTCAGAACCTTCTGGGTCTGGTCCTGGATCCGACTCATAAAGATTCTGGGCATCAGTGCAGATCATTTCCTCGTCTGGATTCACAGAAGCTCTGGAGCCGACCTCTGATTCCCAGGCTATAGTATGAGTAAACAGCTCTGCAGGCTCAACCATCTGTTCTACCCCATACTCAGACGGGCAGCTGGAGACTTGGGAGCTGTGAGGAGCAAGTGCGATTGGGGTGACACCTCTGAGGACTGGAGTATTTGTGATGTTGAAGTTGAGGTGGAGGAGAGCCCACTTAAAGGAGCACTTGATATCCGTTGAAGCACCTGCTGTTTTTGTGCCTCATCTGGAATTTGTAGCGATGGGCGTGTCCGTAAGAAAGGGATGGTATCACATTGTCCGCTAAAAGAAGCAGACATCTTAGTTTGGCTGGAAGATGGTCTTTCTTCTGCAGATGTTACTGTTGCTTTAACACCTACCCCACGGACACAACCTTTTTTTCCCTTCCCAACACGCCTATTCCCCTTTCCACCAGCAGCAGGCCTTTTTCCACTCATTTTGGTGGTTAACTAATTGACAACTCTGGAGTTGTTTGCACAAAAAACGATGGATGGGAACCGAGCAGAGCTGAGTGGCCAAACTGTGGTATTAGCCCAAAAGGATTGGCTGGGTTAGATGCAGTAAAACAATTTTATTACATACACAGGTGGTGGAGCTTAGTATAGATGGACTAATAGAATGAGTCCCACACACTGCTACAAGCCCAAAATTATTTTCCGAGCTAGATGCAGATAAAAATTATTTGTAATTTTCAAGCTGGAGGAGCTTAGTATAGATGGACTAAGAATAAGTCTCACACACTGCTACAAGCCCAAAATTATTTTCCGAGCTAGATGCAGATAAAAATTATTTGTAATTTGCAAGCTGGAGGAGCTTAGTATAGATGGACTAAGAATAAGTCCCACACACTGCTACAAGCCCAAAATTATTTTCCGAGCTAGATGCAGATAAAAATTATTTGTAATTTGCAAGCTGGAGGAGCTTAGTATAGATGGACTAAGAATAAGTCCCACACACTGCTACAAGCCCAAAATTATTTTCCGAGCTAGATGCAGATAAAAATTATTTGTAATTTGCAAGCTGGAGGAGCTTAGTATAGATGGACTAAGAATAAGTCCCACACACTGATACAAGCCCAAAATTATTTTCCGAGCTAGATGCAGATAAAAATTATTTGTAATTTGCAAGCTGGAGAAGCTTAGTATAGATGGACTAAGAATAAGTCCCACACACTGCTACAAGCCCAAAATTATTTTCCGAGCTAGATGCAGATAAAAATTATTACTAATTTGCAAGCTGGTGGAGCTTAGTATAGATGGCCTAATAGAATGATGCAATGCCCAAAAGGTTTTACTTGGCTAGGTGCAGTAAAAAAAATTATATTCTATACACAGGTGGTGTAGCTTGCAACACAGATACGCTACTCCACTGACTAACACACACTGCAAGAGGCCAAAAAGGATTTGCTTAGCTAGATTTAGCCAAATGCTGTGAAAAACACTTGCACAGCAGTGGCACAGACCTGCCTGGCAAAAAGTCCTAGGAAACGCTGTAAAATAGTCCTCAAAAGGACTGCAATTACAATTAGTCCCTACTCCCAACCTATCTATTTAAGAGCACAGACCTGCCTGCTAAAAGTCGTAGGAAATGCAGTAACCTAGTCCTCAAAAGGACTGCAATCACAACTATTCCCTACTCCCAAGCTATCTGTATATTTCAGAGAAAATTGACTTGAAATTAACACTGAAAGTATAGCGCACACAGCAACAGCGGTGCCGTCTAACATGCAGCTGCAGCAGTGAGAAAATGGTGGCGACGGGGAAAATGGTTGGGTCTTATAGGGCAAGGACATGTGACATATACAGCCAATGACACATGCCCTTGCTTGTGTGAAAAAAAGCACTTCGCTCCGTGTGTGCGCTGCTGATAGGCTGACAGACTGCACCTCCCCACTGTATATGCGGGAAAGAGAAAAAAAAATGGAGATCTTCATTATTTCTGCAGAGATCCATCCCATGCCCCTCCCCCCGCCCCGCTGTACACTCAAACTGCATATTAACATTGATTATCAGCATTACTGTGAAAAAATCCAGTTATGATTTTGGTGCACGAACAGTTATCGAACATAACCTCGAACAGCCGGATTTTTTTCAAATCGTTCGGGTTCGTCGAACGGCTCGAACACCGCCCAAAACAGCTCGAATTTAAGATTGGCGAACAGTTCGAGTCGAACACCGCTCATCTCTATTAATCTACCTTCCTTTCTTAACAGAATTTAGTTATGGTTACCCCCTCTATGAGGACAATCTACTTTTAACAAACCAGAAAACCGAAGTAGATTGGAGTCTGCATGATGCACATCCCTCATATGTTTAATTAGTCTAGGAGCTCCTTTTCCAGATAAAATGGATCTACAATGCTCTCTAAATCTCACGAATAATGGTCTTATTATCTTTCCTATGTAAAAAAATCCACATGGGCACAGCTATACATATACTACGTGTTTGGTCTTGCATGCTATAAAATCTTTAATGCACCATGTAATTGGTCCTAACTAAAAAAAAGTGTCTAACGCACTGTCCACACTGAAAGTTGCCAATAGGGATATTATTGCTCAACAATTACTGTTCGCTGTCTCTAACTCGTTTTTCACTAATAAATTCCTTAAATTTCTACTTCTATTATAGGAGAATAAGGGCTTCTCCACCAGTCTATCCTGCAGATCTTTATCTTTCTCAAGAAGATGTTTCTCCTTATTGCCGTATGGATGACGTCATCCATTTTTGTATGCTGAAAGGTAAATGTGAACCTATCGCTTTTTTCTTTATTACTCCGTTTATTACAAACTAATAATTCTCTTTGTGTTTTTTCCTTTACTAACTAATAAATAAGGAGGATATCCTCTTTTTACGAAATTATTCGTTAATTCTGAGGCCTGGGCGTTAAATTCATCATTATTGTCAATTCTTCTTACTCTCAGCAACTGACTATATGGAAGACTTTTTTTTAGTGTGGAAAGGATGAGCACAATTAAAATGCAAAACCAAGTTCATGGCTGTAGGTTTTTAATGAATTTTGGTATGTACTTCCCAATTAATGATATTGATCTTAACGTCTAAAAATTCTAGCGTATCGCCTCCCCAATTGGCTGTGAACCTCATATTCTCGACATTAGTATTATTGAGATAATCAACAAAGGACCTAAATTCATCTTTTGCGCACGCACACACAATAAACACAACGTCCACATAATGTAGGTATGTACAGAGTGTCTAATGTAGGGGTTGGAGACGGACGAAATGTACCGTACATGTTGATGGAACCATTTCTGTTGAAAATTAAACGCATTATCTGACAACATGGATTTTAAAGCATTAGTCACAAAATAAACGCTTCATCCTTCTTTTGTGCTTGTAGAATTCTCCTTATTGCCTCAATCCCAATGTCCTGTCTGTAGGATCCGTATATAAAGGCTTTCCACATTGATTGAAATTAATATGAAGTCTTCATGCCATTGTATATTGTAGAGGGCTTTTAAGAAATCACTAGTGTCCTTTAAGTAAGAGGGAACCCCCTTTAATAATGGACGCAATAGTGAGTCCACAAACTTCGATAATGGTTCTGTGACTGAATAAACCCCCGATACTATCGGGTGACTGGGGGGTGCTGACAGAGATTTGTGAAGTTTCGGTATGTAGTACCAATAAGGTTTCCGTGGGTACTCAAGTATTAATATAGCTGCTGTCCTTTTAGTGATCATACCTGCTTCCACTTGCTGTCTGAGGAAGGAACGTAGTTGATTTTTATATTTACTGGTAGGGTCCCACATTAAGGGCGCATAGGTAAATATATTCGTAAGTTGCCTGAGAGCTTCTGCCAAATAGTCAATTTTTTTAACAAAATCAAATTACCACCTTTGTCTGCCTTTCTTATTACTACATCAGACCAGGTTTTTATCTCTTTCAATGCAGTCCATTCTTTTGATGTTAAGTTTGCTGTAGATTTGGGTAGCAACTAGTGATGATCGAGTATGTTCTGTTAACCTTTTTGGCGAGCATGCTCGGGTGCTTGCCGAGTATCTTCAGCGTGCTCAGGTGTTATGTTTGAGTCACTCCGTGCTCATGATTTGCGACTGTTTGAAAGCTTTAATACATGTGAGGAATGCCTAAGAAATAGACATTCCTCACATGTATTAAAGCTGTCAAACAGTCGCAAATCATGCACCCAGAGTGGCTCAAACATAACACCCGAGCACGCTGAAGATAATCGGAAAACACCCGAGCATACTCGTAAATCTCGAGTAATGAGCATGCTCGCTCATCACTAGTAGCAACCCATTGAATTTACTAATTATACACAAATTTATTATATTGTTTAATTCTGCTGACAGTTTGAGATTTTTTATGTAATTTTGTTAATTTTGCTAGTTAATATTTTATCTCTATTGGCTTTTAGTACACTGATGAAGGTCTTACTAGACCGAAACGTCTTTCTCATTGTACAACTGTATCTCCATTAAGTGTTCAAGATTTGCAAAACTTTCCTGAGTGCCAAGTTTTTCTACATATTTATAAGGCTTTGGACCCTACTTGAGAACCTCCAAATACCAGGTGGTTTTCTACTTCATTATCTCATAAAGTGACGCTGGTCAGAATGGAAAAAATTGGCCTGGTCATGAAGGTGAAAACAGGCTTCGGGGAGAAGGGGTTAAAGAAACATTTACACTTCAACTTCTGGAGTAAAGCTGATTTCCAAAGAATATGTAGCTGGAACCAGATGTGACCAACGTGTTGTTTTGAATTCAAGGTAATTGTGAAATGAATCCTGATTTAGCTCTGAGAACGTTTGTAGTAATTTTGCAATTTACAATAGTCGTCTAACTTCTCCATGGTAGACCGCAGCTCAGTTCTCAGTCGTTGTAACCAGAGTGTATTACATCCTCTTTCCATTCCAAAACTTTATTTTAATGCCAAAAAACAGTTTGCGCTTAAGAAACAAAATGCTGCATGGATGTGGTGCTGCTTTCAGATCTGTCGTCACAAGGGTATGACATTCACAATGGCCATGAGTGTTGCAGAGGTTCGAGATTCATTACATTTTTACTAGTTAGAACTCATTCAAACGTCTGCGAAACTCGGTCCGAGCACAGACCGAAATCCACAGACTAGCCGCTGAGTTCGGATCACGCGACCTGTCTGTGGATTGTGGTCCATGTTCGGACTGAGTTTCACATACATCTAAATGAGCCCTTACTTGAGTTCTTCCATTATAAATTGAATGAAAAAATCATATCAGGAGCATCTAACTATAGGCTAATAGACATAATTTGAGTTAATTGGAGTTGTACATGTGGCTTGACTTTTTTCTTGACATCGTGAGAAAATCAAAACATATCAGCCACGTCTTAAAAAAAAGAATTGTAGACTTTCACAAATCTGATTCATCCTTCGGAGCAATTTCCAAATGCCTGATGCTCATGCGTTCATATGTTTAAATGATAATCGGCAAATCTAGCCACCATGGGAGCACACAATCATCAAAATGTTCAGGAAGGAGACATGTTCTGTCGACTACAGATTTACATAGTTTGGTGTGAAAAATATAAATCAATCTGAAAACAACAGCAAATGACTTTGTGAGCATGCTGGAAGAAACAGGTACAAAGGTAACGTGTCCTTTATCAATGTGAACTTAAAGTCCGCTCAGCAAGGAAGAAGCCGCTGTTCCAAAATCAGCATTAAAAAGTCAGCTTACAGTTTACAACTGCACATGGGATTCAAAATCTTATTTTTTTTAATGTCTTCTAATCTGATGGAACAAAAATTAAACTGTTTGAATGTAAAGACCATCATTGAGTATGGATTAAAAAGGGGGAAATTTGCAAATCAAAGAACATCATCTCAACTGTTAAGGAAGCACAGGATTAGCAACATTGTTATGGATGTGATACTCCTGTGCAAGAAGGACTAATGACTAGTGTTGAGCGAACATGCTCGACACTGCTCGGTACTTGCCCAAGCATCACGCTACTCGGGATGTTCGGCGAGCACCGAGCATTTCCGGGTTACTCGGGCGGGAGCTCGGGTCTCCGCCCTGCATGTTTGGCGCTCTTTACAGAGCCAATGAACATGCAGGGATTGCCAGCCAGTCACTGTAATGCTGCAGCCATGCTGGTTGTGGGCATTACAGTGATTGGCTGGCCGCACAGCGTCACCTCGAGTATTTAAAACGGGGCGCCGCCATCTTGGACACAGTTGCTCCGGATTAGACAGTGTAGGGACAGCGCTGCTGATTTAGGGAGAGATATAAACTGCGAAATAGTTAGTGTAGGGTCTGTAAAGGCTGCCAGAACAAACAAACAGTCCTTTTCAGGACTAATATCCATCCCAGATACCAGGCAGGCAGGCTGTATAGGAGACACAGTGGTTATACCAGCAAACGCTGCATTACAGTCCTGTGTGCTCCTGTTGCTGAAATTGCTGGACTTAGCACCAGGTGTCGGGGGCCAGGAAAAATCCTTTTTTTTCATCTAAATCCTCCTTTTTTTTTCCTCCTTCACAATGTACAAATATCCGTCTTATTAACCTTTTGGTGTGTCCCCACCCCCTCCCCCCCAAAAAAAGCGTGTCTCTGATTTTTCAGACACAAATATAACTGTTGAAAATAGTCTGGTGTAGGCTAGAGAAACAGAAGTGTTGTTTTGCACTTCCACGGTTCAAGCCTCTGTATTATCCATTTTGGGCCATTTGTATCTAAAAAAAAAAAACAGTTTGAGTGTGTCGCTCACTGTTCAGCTGCAAATATCTCTATTTAAAAAAGTGTGGTATACCCCAGTAAACAATAACTGTGGTTTTGCCATCCCACGGTAAAAAATCTCTATTATTCAGCTTTTGGTAGTTTTTTCCGTAAAGAAAAACAGTAGTGTCTCCTGACTGTTGTGACACAAAAATATATCTGTTGAAAATAGTCTTGTGTAGGCCCGACATCCCAGTGTGGTTTCGCAGTTCCACGGGTCAAATCGCTGTACTATCCAGTTTTGGGCCTTTGGTATCTAAAAAAAAAGCAGTTTGAGTGTGTCGCTCACTGTTCAGCCGCAAATATCTCTATTTAAAAAAGTGTGGTATACCCCAGTAAACAATAACTGTGATTTTCCTCTTCCACGGTTCTAATCTACTCTTTATTACCCTTTTTCCATTGATAGTGCAAGTGTAAGCTATTTTACTTCATTTACAATGGGCAAGGCGAGTGGCAAGGGACGTGGAAGTGGACGTTCTGGTGATGGTTCGTGCAGAGGACGGGGCCGTGGCCAAGGTGAAAATGTGCCACAACCAACAGCCACATCTTCTCGCTCCCACTTCTTGACCGAATTACTAGGGAAGCACAGAACAACACCAGTATTGAGAACTGATCAGTGTGAACAGGTTATTAATTGGATAGCAGATAATACTTCCAGTTACCTGGGCACCACCACCTCCGGTCTGTCTTCCACACGGTCAACTCTTAGTAGCCGTGAGTCTCGACCGCATACTCCTCCTCATCCTGATGCTCCTTCCTCCCACCATGCCGAGTGTCGTCAGACAGCAAGTGATCCCACACTTGGACACTCTGAAGAGCTGTTCACTGGTCCATTTCCATATTTGGGCCCCTCGCCTGATACGCTTGAAGTGGTGGAAGAGGAGATCCCATGTTGCGATGCCCAAATATTTGAACAGCCACGGCCACAGGAAGTCGACGTTGGCAATCTGTCACAAGAGGTGGACGATGACGAGACACAATTGCCAGGAAGTGAGGAGGAGGATCGTGGTGCGCAAGTGGAAGAGGAGGAGGTGGTGGATGATCTAGTAACTGACCCAACGTGGAAGGAGGACATGCAGAGTGAGGCCAGCAGCACACAGGGGGAGGGAGGCAGAGTACCCCAACAGGCTGGAAGAAGCAGTGTGGTGGCCGCAGACAGAAGGCAGGCAACCGTTCCCCGTAACACCAACACGAGGGACGTTGCCAGTACAAGCGGTAGGTCTTCCAGAGTCTGGAATTTTTTTAAAGACTCTGCTTATAACCCCAAAAAGGCCATATGTTCCACCTGCCATGCCAGCATCAGCAGGGGTGACAAAACTACCAGCCTGACCACCACCAGCATGATCAGGCACATGGCAGCAAAGCACCCGACTTTGTGGGGCGAAACCCAGGGTCCACGACCAGTGTCAGCGGGTGTCACCACTGCTTCTTCCACTGTTGTGCGTGCAATAGAACCCCCTGTTGTGTGTGCAAGGCAATCCCCTGTCCATACTGCATGTAAAGATGCCCCCTCCTCTCAGTCTTCACTTGTTATGGCCGTTTCTCAAGAAACAGCATCAACGTCCACGTCCACGTCCCACCGCAGCGTTCAATTGTCCATATCCCAGACCTTTGAACGAAAGCGGAAATTCGCAGCTAACGCCCCACAGGCCACAGTCCTAAATTCGCACATTTCACGACTGCTTGCATTGGAAATGCTGCCTTTTAGGCTGGCGGAGACGGAATCCTTCCCCAATCTTATGGCGGTGGCCGTCCCTCGGTACTCGGTCCCCAGCCGACACTATTTTGCCCGGTGTGCCATCCCCGCACTACACAAGCACGTGTCCCAAAGCATCTGCCGTGCCCTCAACAACGCAGTTACTGGGAGAGTCCACCTGACAATGGACACGTGGACAAGTGCTTGTGGCCAGGGACGGTACATCTCTCTGACGGCACACTGGGTAAACATAGTGGAAGCCGGGACCCAGTCGGACCTTGGGACGGAACACATCCTCCCCACACCGAGGATTGCGGGCCCTATGTCAGTCAGAGTTGCCCCCACAGTGTACAGCTCCTGCGCATCCTCCTCCTCCTCCTCATGTTCAGCCTCCATCTCAGATATCACCACATCAGTTACAAGCTGGAAGCATTGCAGTACTGCCTCCGCCAAGCGGCAACAGGCTGTGCTGAAGCTCATAAGCTTAGGTGATAAACCTCACACTGCTTGTGAGTTGTGGACAGCTGTGAAAGAGCAGACAGATCTGTGGCTGAGACCGCTGAACCTACATCCCGGCATGGTCGTGTGTGACAATGGCCGTAACCTGGTGGCGGCTCTGAGGCGAGGTGAGATCACACACGTACCATGCCTGGCTCATGTGCTTAACCTCGTGGTTCACCGGTTTCTTAAATCGTACCCCGAGTTGCCAGATCTGCTTGTGAAAGTACGCCGCCTGTCAGCTCATTTTCGCAAGTCGGCTACAGCTTCCGCCGCCCTTGCTGTGTTGCAGCAGCGTTTGCAGCTTCCAGCACACCGACTGGTGTGTGATCTCCCCACACGTTGGAACTCTACCCTCCACATGTTGCAAAGGATTTGTGAGCAGAAGAGAGCAGTTGTGGAGTACCAGCTGCAACAAGGCCGTCGATATTCAGGTCAGACTCCACACATAAGACCTCAGGAGTGGACCTGGATGTCTGACATATGTACCATCCTGACAAACTTTGAGGAGGCCACCAAGATGGTGAGTGGCGATGAAGCCATCATTAGTGTCAGCATCCCACTTGTCTGTCTTTTGCAACGCTCTCTGCAGAGAATTAAAGAGGAGGCATTGCAGCCAGAGTATGATGAGATGGATCAAGAAGCCGTAGCGGGCGATTACACACAGCCCAGCCTCATCTCATCCCAACGTGCATTGGGGGACAATGAGGGAGAGGAGGAGGAGGAGGAGGAGGAGGAAGAACAGGAGCTGCTATCATGCGTTGTAGACGGTAGTACCTGTACAAGTGTCATACCGTCGGTTCAGCATGGGTGGCCTGAGGACAGGGGGGAGGAGGAAGAGGAGGAGGAGGAGAGCATGGTCAGTCGTCATCTTGGTGAGGACACGGAAATCTTGCCCGTTACCAGTCTGGCACGCATGGCTGACTTTATGTTACGCTGCCTTAACCGTGACCCTCGCGTTGTCAAAATGTTGGGTGACAGTCATTACTGGTTGGTGACACTTGTAGACCCCCGCTACAAGGAGAACTTTCACTCTCTTATTCCTGAGGTGGAGAGGTCTACAAAAATGGGGCAATACCAGAAGGCCCTTGCTGCAGAACTCTTAAAAAAATTCCCATCTGAACACGCTAGCGGCAGAGGTCACAGTTCGTTGCCCAACCAAGGCGTACAGGCGAGAGAGATGCAACTCCAATCCAGCAGAGGCAGGGGAACACTGTCATTTTTCTGGGACAGTTTTCTGACACCCGCCCAGCTTACAGGCCCTGAGGCGCGGGGTACTCTCACAAGGAGTGGAAAGTTTCAAAAGATCGTACCAGCGTCCTCCGTGATTCCTCTGTGCCTTTTAATTATTGGGTATCCAAGCTGGACACTTGGAATGAACTCGCTCTGTACGCCTTGGAGGTCCTGGCCTGCCCAGCCGCTAGCATGTTATCGGAGCGTGTTTTTAGTGCCGCTGGGGGAATTATAACTGATAAGCGCACTCGCCTGTCAACTGACAATGCTGACAAGCTGACCCTTATCAAAATGAACAAGGGCTGGATTGGGCCAGACTTCTCATCACCACCAAATGACAGCAGAGTAACATAAAGTCAAATCCACTGTGTTATTTCGGGAGGTGTATTCACATGCACCGCTTCACACCCACACATGGGTATACGCTTCCTCGTTTCGGCTGTTTAATCTTCTTCTTCTTCTTGTAGGCCTCCCCGTCTGTCTGCACTCTTCCTGGCTACCTTGCTGTAAGCGGGTAGAAGTAGCCCACGTCCCTGAGTGTACCGTGTAGTGCTCACCCGTATGGCTGGTGACTTGGGGCCTTCTGTTAGCCTCCGCTCCACGACGGCGGTGCTGGTCCCTTGCTTGTGACTGAGCCTCCGGGCTTCTATGGCCAGAGGACCTGAAATCCCCTGCCGGCTGGTTTCTGCTGCTGGATATATAAGTCCTCACAGCTTCGGACTCCTGTGTCCGGTTCCTATTGTCTTCTGCCAGGGCGAGCTCTGCTCAGCTTCCAGCCCCTGGTCTTTAGCTCCTAGCTCCTACAGAGCTCCTTGCTGTTACTTTCCCTTGCTCTCACTCTGACTCTGACTGTTCTCTGACTCACTCAACCCCGCCCCAGATCCAGTTTATAAGGGCAGAATTCTCCCCTCCCAGGATTGGGGCAGGAGGATGTTGCATGTTTAAGGGTTCCTGACCAGGAAACCTCCCACTTGCTCTCCGACGTAATATCTCTATTACTGTGGTGACCAGACCCCTGGGGTGCCACACATGGCTCTTGTAAGGGGCATTGCAGTTCCTCATAATTTTTGGAAAGCCTTCCATTCACTGCTTAGGCCAACAGTGCACGGGAGACCCAGTTGCTATAAATGGAAAAAAAGGTTTAGTTAATGCCCTCTGACCTCATTGTCATTTCCAAGGGGCATTGGAGTGGCTCGAAATTTTTGGTAGGCATTGCGCTCACTGTATGCCCTATAACTGTGTAGCTGAACCGCTCCTTTTGTTACAGAAACATATCCTACAAGACATATCTGGTTGACTGGCCTGATATTGATGTGAATGGTCCCTGTTCCTCCTCCTCTTTCTCCTTTGCCACTACCTCATCCATCATTTATCACCTGAAGCTTTGTTTTAACGGGAGTCATAGAACTGGGAAAGTAGCAGGAAAACATCTAGCAATCCTCGGAGGAGGTAGGATATGCGCCAAAACGCTGACCACCTCAGGCCTAGCCGCTACTACATACATGCGCTTGCATTACAACAAAACAAAGCAGATGCTAACTTCTATCATCCTCATCATGCTCCTCACCTTGGCACTCTCAACTCCCCTGATGGAGAAGCCAGGGCCCACCGGAGGAGTCTGATAGTCCGGTGGGCTCGGCCAATGCTGCCCTAAAGCAAGCCAGGCTAAGAAAAGTGTGGGAAAGGTTACCGGGACAAATAGGGGTGGCTGGGGACCGAGTATGGACACCCGGCCACCCCCTGGAGGCTGGGGAGCAAGCGGGGACACCCCGCCACCAGGCGGCTGGGGACTGAGTATGGATACTAGGCCGCTGACACAGCCATGGCGTGGTGGCCAGATTCCGCCTCCACATGCCTAAAAGGCCCAATTTAAAGTGCAAGCAAGCAAGCAGTATGGTATTGCAGCATGGGGGTGGGTGGGTGGCAGGCTGCATACTTGCGCTTGCATTGCAAGGAATGGGAGAGGTACAATTGAACACTGCCCTGGGACAAGGACTTGAATGGGGATAGTTGCAAGTCTGCAACGACAGGTACAAGGTGGGAGGCATCTTCGCATGTACTATGAACAGGGGTTTGGCATGCACACACTACAGCGGAATAGGCTCTCCTTCCCACTAAATGCACTGGGGAGGGCACAGGTAATGTTTTGGTATACGCGCTTAATCTCATGTATAAGGCACACCAGAACAAATATGGGCGGCTGGGGACTGAGTATGGATACCTCGCTGCCGAAGCAGCCATGAGGTAGTGGCCAGCTTCGGCCTCCTCCAAACTAAAAGGCCCCATTTCAAGTGCAAGCTAGCAGTATGGAATTGCAGTCTGGGGGTGGGTGGGTGGCAGGCTGCACACTTACACTTGCATTAAAAGAAAACATAGCGGATGCTAACTTCTGTTATCATCATCATGCTCCTCACCTTGGCACTCTCAACTCCACCGATGGAGAAGTCACGGCCCACCGGAGGAGTCTGGTTCTCTGGTGGGCTCGTCCAATGCTGCCTAAAGCAGGCCGGGCTAAGAAAAGTGTGTGGGGGGATGTTCCAAGGAGAAATAGGGGCGGCTGGGGACCGTTTATGGACACCCGGCTGCCCCCAGGCGGCTGGGGACCGTGTGTGGACACCTGGCCGCGGGGCGGCTGGGGACCGAGTATGGACACCTGGCCGACGGGCGGCTGGGGACTGAGTATGGATTCCAGGCCGCCAACACAGCCATGATGTGGTGGCCAGATTCCGCCTCCACATGCCTAAAAGGCCCAATTTCAAGTTCAAGCAAGCAAGCAGTATGGTATTGCAGCCTGGGGGTGGGTGGGTGGCAGGCTGCATACTTGAACTTCTGTCATCATCATCATGCTCCTCACCTTGGCACTCTCAACTCCACCGATGGAGAAGTCAGGGCCCACCGGAGGAGTCTGTCTCTCTGGTGGGCTCGTCCAATGCTGCCTAAAGCAGGCCGGGCTAAGAAAAGTGTGTGGGGGATGTTCCAAGGAGAAATAGGGGCGGCTGGGGACCGTTTATGGACACCCGGCTGCCCCCAGGCGGCTGGGGACCGTGTGTGGACACCCAGCCGCGGGGCGGCTGGGGACCGAGTATGGACACCCGGCCGCCGGGCGGCTGGGGACTGAGTATGGATTCCAGGCCGCCAACACAGCCATGACGTGGTGACCAGATTCCGCCTCCACATGCCTAAAAGGCCCAATTTCAAGTTCAAGCAAGCAAGCAGTATGGTATTGCAGCCTGGGGGTGGGTGGGTGGCAGGCTGCATACTTGAGCTTGCATTGCAAGGAATGGGAGAGGTACAATTGAACACTGCCCTGGGACTAGAACTTGCATGGGGATAGTTGCAAGTCTGCATCTTCTGATGTGGTAAGGATCACTTATGATGGGCACACTTTTAGACAGTGACCAGGGTGTCAGAGATGCTTTCAGGGGTCTTCCCCATGCTGTTCCCTTGTCTTTTCAGCACTTTATGCATGTGTCACACAGCACATGGCCAGATAAGGTTGTAAAATGTTAAAATGACATTTCACGGTGAATGCATTTGTCATAGTTGAAAGCAATACAAAAGTGCAAAAACGCATAAAAAATGCTACTTGTTAACATAGCCGAAGGTGTGGAGGAGTATTTTTGTTTTTGGTCATTTATTTTAACTTATACACAAGTCTTTACCCTGGAAAGGATGTTCCTTAACATATTTCACAGGAAAAAAGTTTCACTTTCGTTTTTGAACGTTTTATTGTGAGCCTGTAAAAGTGGCTTAATACCTCTGACCACGTTGTTGACAGCAGTGACCTGGGGGTCAGAAATGCTTCCTGGGGCGATCCCCATGCTGTCCCCATGTCATTTGAGCACTGTCACTATCGTTTTGGGCACTTGTTAGGCTTTTAAAAGACTGCCGGGGGTGCCACCGCAAAAATGCTCGAGTCTCCCATAGACTAACATTGGGCTCGTTGCTCGGGTCGAGCACACGAGTATCACGGCGAGCTCGGCCCGTGCTTCGAGCACCTGAGCATTTTAGTGCTCGCTCAACACTACTAATGACACAAAATTCTGTAGAATAATGATAGCTTCACTGTTTTCAGCTTAGAAAAAAAAAGCTTTTGTGGGTGATCTCATTTACATCTCGCTTGATGTTCTTATGTCCCTTGAGTATTGGATGGAAGTAGCCATAGTGGTGTCCACTGCTGTATGAAGAAGAAAATCAAAATAAATGACTTAATTTGGAGGCATCACCAGAATATGCAGTTACCTGTACTGTATATACTGATACCTAACACCATATAGTCATTGTATAGGGGTAATAATATTTTCCCTATTTTGTGTGTCACTACTGTGTGCAATATATGATTATTAATATTTGTTCAATAATATTATGGGGATAATATTTGTTATTCAGTAAGTACATGACTATATTACTTAGAAAATTATCTTATCTTATTGTCGTGTTTTTCTGATTTATAAATTGTATTTGTATTACGAATGTTCACGTATCTGAGCAACATGCTAGTGTAGGTGGAGAGGCACCAGGTCCAATATTTTTATTCTAGTTACATCACTAATCACATGGTCTAGCACAGTCAATCAGGGGGGCTATCATAGCCAGCCAGTATAAAAGATTGGGGCCATCTCTAATAAGTGCCTATTTATTCTTGTACAGTGTAGGGATAGAAGGTCAGATCACACAGCTCACTCCACATAAAGATAGAAAAAGGCCTAATATGATAGTGGTGTACTACTTTAGTGCTGAAGTAGATTGAAAATTTGAGTGGTAGTCTAAGTCTGTGAATACTAATGCAAACATTCAAGATTCAAGTAATATATAAGGAAGTGCTGGAGCTGTATAGTCACTCAATGTGACTGTGAATCGATTAAACTGATATATACTGCAGTAACAGCACCTTAGTTTTTTTTATTCTTCACACACTGCCAACAAGGAGGGCAGTATTAATCTCCTCAGTGATAACTTTTCAGCTAAAACAAAATACTGAATCCAAGGCTTGTGTGTTACAGAAAGTGTGTTTCCTGCATTGTAAGACGAGCAAACCATATTTTTTAAACACCCAAAAGGGAGATCTTGGACTTTCTTTGATAGTTCAGAAATTTAAACCCAACTGTCTACCTTACAAAGTGTGCGTGTTGTAAAACACTACCTGCCTGTAAGTTCTTAGACCAATAAGATAAAAATAAAATAGTCCCCGATAACTCTTTAAGAATATTATGGCCCCAATTCATCAAAGCAATTTCACCAAAATTCTGGTGTAAACTACTTTCAAAGATCAAATTTTTTTTGCGCCACTTTCTCCCATCTCGGCCAAAATGGCAGATAGCTGGGTGAGGAGGAGATCTGCATCTAGCTCCTCCTCCTCCCATCTACATAGAATTGTATCCGTAGCAACTGCCATCTCTTATTTCAGTAATAGGAAAGTCTGTCTTCACTAAATACTCTTTTTTTCCTCAGAATTGAGAATTGTGATAATGACTGATCAGTCCTGGCAGAGAAGAAGCAGATTTCTCTGATAAAGATATATTACAAAGTTTCTTATTTTCAAGTTTAATTTAAACAAAGGTTACTCTTTAGGTACACCCCATGAATTAATAG
This sequence comes from Phyllobates terribilis, assembly GCF_046119375.1. Taxonomy (NCBI): domain Eukaryota; kingdom Metazoa; phylum Chordata; class Amphibia; order Anura; family Dendrobatidae; genus Phyllobates; species Phyllobates terribilis. The sequence goes on from NW_027362762.1 coordinate 152,350,583, forward strand.
GTTGTAAAACAACCTTTATAAGAAATAACTTGAAATAATCATTTTGTCTATGACTTTATCGGTCTCTTATATCATTCTGGTAAAATTTTGTCTCACTCTTCTTTACAAAATTGCTTAAATGTATTGAGGTTTGTGGACACTCATGTATACTCAGCTCTCTTTAAGTCCCAATACAGCATTCTAATTAGTTGAATTCTGGATAGATATGAGTGAAATTCAAATTCACCGGCTACGACAAATTTGAAAAAAAAAAATTCTTGGCAAATCATATGTACTGCAAAGCCTTTAATTACCCTGAAAAGATGTGCATAACATTCTGAGGTTTCCTATGACTGTATTGAACCACTTTCAAGCTCCTTAATGCAAACACAGCCTTAGAAATTTCAGTGATCTCAAAATACTTTATAAGGCTATAGATAAATAGATGGTAACAAAAGCCTCTAAAACTGCACCTACAGACTTTTTATGCTTTTTAAAATGTAAAAGTAATCCAACAATTATGACTATTTTGGAGCAGATGACTGCCGTGCTAGTGTTTATACACAGGTGGTATACGCTGAAGAAGCCATGGCTTTTTGACATTAGATGGTCCAAAAATGATCCCTTTTTGGAGAGTAGCAACACACTTGTTTGGAAAATAAAGAAGCAATAGCTTTTTAACAAGCCTTTCAAAAGTTATCCCTTTCTTTGGGAGCAGCAACGTGTTTGCTGTTTAGAAAATGAAGGAGCAACGGCTTTTAAAAAGCTGTGCAAAATCTTTTTGGGAGTAGTTTCAGATTTATTTACTCTATGCAGGATAGGTTTCCCAGACAGAGCAGAGTAGCTATAGAATACAATAGATAGGCAGGAGATGTGTGGCTGTCTATCGGCAGTGGTTGCAATTGCACAGTATAAAATATTATGGGTCAGGCAAGGATTTGTCGACTTGTGTAGGGCATGCAAAGGCATCCCCGGGAGCTGCAGTGGTCCTGTATAAAGGGAACATAAATATCAAACAGCTCACAAAAGAGGGGTATTTTTATTTTAAAGGCTTGTCGACAACAAACCATTGCTTCTTCTTTTTTAAAATGCATAGTTTATTCCTGCCCCTCACCCCCTATAAAGAATACATTTTTCTACAATTTAAGTAGCCTATCAAGTCTGATACTGCAGAGTGTTGTTAAATAATCCGTTACCATCCGTTTTTACCTAGCCTGATAGGTTAAGGTCACTTGCATATTAATAAGGCTGTGTTTGCATTAAAGAGCTTAAAATAGGTTCAATACAGTCGTAGGAGACATCTGGCAATTATACACCTATTTTAAAGGCAATAAGAGGCTTTGAAGTATTGCAATTTGCGCAAAATTTATTCTCCGCAAATCTAATTTTTGGGTAAATTTAACCAACCCGGTGAATTTGAATTTCAAATAGTTCGATCATTTTTAACTAATACTTGAATCTAATGATAACTACTCTGTACAGCATTTGCCATTGTAGATCACTATCTCCTCACTATGCTCCACTGTATCGGCCTCAAGACCCTTTTTCTTAGGTCTTCTCCTGTATCTCTGACTACAAAGTATTTGATTTACTGGCTCATCTTCTCCTTGCTGTTGGGAATTCTTAGGGTTCAGTCCTAGCTCCCCTCCTGTTTATTAGTACTTTCTCTACTCTGAAGATCACCCAACTATATACTTCTCATGACATCATCCCTACGCTACTACAAAATAACAGTGATTGTCCGCTGTCTGTATCATGACCTCTATCTATATCAGGGGTCTCAAACACACGGCCCGCAGGCCGCATGCGGCCCCTCCGGCTGCTTCTTGCGGCCCGCAGGCACAGACCCCGTAACTATCGCGGCTCTCTCCAGCAGCCGCCGACATGAGCGCTGTAATGCAGTGTATTGCCGCGCAGAGACCGGCTCTCTGCACAGCAATACCAGTGTCAGCCGCCGGCCTATCAGAGGCCAGCAGCTGACCTCTGCGTCCCAGCGCAGCAGCGTATGACTTCACTGCCATGTGCAGATGGCAGCTGCTGGCCTCTGATAGGCCGGCGGCTGACACTGGTATTGCTGTGCAGAGAGCCGGTCTCTGCGCGGCAATACACTGCATTACAACGCTGATGTCGGCGGCTGCTGGAGAGAGCCGCGATCGTTATGGGGTCTGTGCCTGGAGGCCACAGGTGCAGAAAGGACTCCGAGGGAACGGAGGACAGGTGAGCACTTTTTTTTTTCTCTGTCATGTGAAATACAACACAGGGGACCTGTGCTCAGTATAGGGGGGGCACTGTGCGCAGTATGGGGGACGGGGACCCTGAGCGCAGTATGCGGCGGGGGGCGGCCCTGTGCGCAGTATGGGGGGGGACCTTGATGGGGGACATGTCTGCAACATTGGGACCTGGATGGGGGACATGTCTGCAACATGGGGACCTGGATGGGGGACCATGTCTGCAATATGGGGGACCTGGATGGGGGACCATGTCTGCAATATGGGGGACCATGTCTGCAATATGGGGGACCTGGAGGGGGGGACCATGTCTGCAATATGGGGGACCTGGATGGGGAACCATGTCTGCAATATGGGGGACCATGTCTGCAATATGGGGGACCTGGAGGGAGGACCATATCTGCAATATGGGGGTCCTGGATGGGGGACCATGTCTGCAATATGGGGGACCATGTCTGCAATATGGGGGACCTGGAGGGGGGACCATGTCTGCAATATGGGGACCATGTCTGCAATATGAGGGACCTGGATGGGAGACCATGTCTGCTGGATGGGGGACCATGTCTGCAATATGGGGGACCTGGATGGGGGACCATGTCTGCAATATGGGGGACCTGAATGGAGGACCATGTCTGCAATATGGGGGACCATGTCTGCAATATGGGGGACCATGATGGGAGACCATGTCTGCCGGATGGGGGACCATGTCTGCAATATGGGGGACCTGGATGGGAGACCATGTCTGCAATATGGGGGACCTGGAGGGGAGACCATGTCTGCAATATGGGGGACCTGGAGGGGAAACCATGTCTGCAATATGGGGGACCTGGAGTGGAGACCATGTCTGCAATATGGGGGACCTGGAGGGGAGACCATGTCTGCAATATGGGGGACCTGGAGGGGAGACTATGTCTGCAATATGGGGGACCTGGAAGGGAGACCATGTCTGCAAGATGAGGACCAGTTCAAAAGGTGTATAGAAAATAAAATGGTATCACTAAAAATGACACTTTGTCATGCAAATAATGCGGCCCCCCAAATTAAATGTTTTTCCGTGTGCGGCCCATATGCCCAGCTGAGTTTGAGACCCCTGATCTATATGAATCTTTCTATAACTAACGCTCTATCTTTCCTTCTAAAACTAAGCTTCTTGTGTTTCTTCTTCACTAATCATATTCATTAATAAACCTTTGAACTGTGTCCTCCTTTTACATTTTTTTCAGAACCCAATCCCTTCTTTTGACAGCATCCTAGCATAGAGATACTAGATACTGCGTGGTGACAAGCTCATTTGCTATATGTCACACGAACACTGCCCACATGACATTGATGTGACTGTAAAGGTAGACTCTGCTTCTCAGACTTACTTGTCCACTCATCTATCACAATAGGCTCACAATCAGCAATGCGCATTCCACAGCCAATTCACACATTCACACTACACTTCTTGCTGCCACCACTTGCTGTTTTGAGCGAGATGTGTGTGTGGCGGCCCTGTCTGTAGAGCCACAAAATGCCTGCATATGTGATGAACTTTTATAAGTTTTGCCAGCTATGGTGAGGGCTGGTTTCTCTGCTGTTATAATTGCATCCACACATTGTACTCGATCCCTTACTGGAGGATTGTGCACATTTGTCTGAACCAGGAAGTGTGCACGATTCCGAGGGGGGGGAGGAGGGGCTTCTAAAGTGTAGTGTGCTTCAGTAGAGCAGTGAAGATGTGAGGAGATGTAGCAACATGGAGGTCCAGATGAAGAAGAGCAGCGTGATCTCTGCAAAGAACAGGCTGCATGAGGCAGGGTATCAATCCCTAGGGCCACAGAGACTTCCAGGGTCCGTGGTGAAACTGAGAGACTGCTTGTTCTTCATATACCGAGCAGTGAAGTGTTATGCCCAGGAGCTCAGCAGCGCATAGAGTCAAGGACACTGCTGCAAGAGAAAGTGTTTCCACACAGGATTCGAGCTGCCTGCTTGCTGGAAGGGATCACGAATCCAGTACCTGGCTATCTTGGATCTCTAGGGTCCATGGAGTCTTTAACCAGAGATAAAATTAGCAGCAGGAAGGCTACACTGCATTACAGCAGAGAAACTGGACCCTCACAGTGCAGGTCCGTACAAAACCCTGTATGTGAGCTGTATGGAAGCTTCTGGAACTGTTTGCAGAACTTCAGTAAAAGGTACAAACTGGTTATTACCCCATCTAACACCGATTATTCTCTGCTGTGCCATTCCTGCTACAAATTCCATGGGAGCCAACCCTGGTTGGGAAGAGTTAATCATCTGGCACTGTTTATCATCACCTAACTCCCAGGGACCTTCATCAGTGCCCGGCCATACCAGCCCGAACACACCAACTGGCGTCATGAACCTTTTTATTATTAACCCCACAATTGACAAAGACTGTCGCGCGCCCCCGCCGAGCCTGACCAGCACTCGGACCGAAGTGCACCAGTGCTGTGACCGCAGCAGCCGGCCGGTGCGGCACATGTGCCCTGAGGGACACGCTAGTATAAATGCACACCCAACTTTCCCAAGCACCAGACACAGTTAGGTCCAGAAATATTTGGACAGTGACAGAGTCTTCGTGATTTTAGCTCTGCATGCTGCTATTTTTTATTTAAAATGAAACAACTGAGATGGAATTGAAGTGAAGACTTTCAGGTTTAATTAAAGAGGTTGAACAAAAATATCCTGTGAAACATTGAGGAGTTGCAACCATTTTTCTACAAAGCCTCCACATTTCAGGGACTCAAAAGTAAAAACTTTAATAACACAATAACTTTACCATAAATATAATGTATACATTTTTAATACTTTGTAGAGAATCCTTTGCAGGCAATGACTGACTGGAGTCTGGAGGCCATGGATATCACCAAACAATGGGTTTCCTCCTTTGTGATGCATTGCCAGGCCTTTACTGCAGCTGATTTCAGTTGTAGAGTGTTTGTGAATCTTTCTGCCTTGAATTTTGCCAATAAGCAGTAGGTCAAGAACAATTACCACCAAAACCAACTGGTAATAGCTAAATGTGGTTAACTAAAAAATAACTTTTAATAAATGTGTTAAAAATGTCAAAAAATAAAGGTAGTGTCACCTGGTACTGTATTGCCCTGAGGTAGCAATCCAACAAAATAAGTACAAAATAAGTACAACCCAATCCTGTTTAGAGGGTAGAGATAAGAGGTCAGTATAAACAAACTGGCTACCAATTGGAACGCTCTCACCCAATGTAAGGTTCCTGGATTCAGCAATCCCAGCCATACCGTGCAGGGGGTTTGTAAGGTGTGCTTCTCCCAACGCATTTCCTGTCCTAATGCTGATTCTTCAAGGGAGTCTCACTATTATGGTGGCAACTCAACCCACCATTGTTGCACCTATTTGCCGCAGGTCAGTACATCAGGACCCTCAGGTGGCGTTGAGGGTCCTGATGTACTGACCTGCGGCAAATAGGTGCAACGATGGTGGGTTGAGTTGCCACCATAATTGTGAGACTCCCATGAAGAATCGTCCTGTACAGTATGGCCACAAGTTTTCAATTTTCAAAAGGGATAATAGAAGAAAATGGACCACACAAAATGTTACGAAATTTTTCTTGAGTACGCCAATACCTCATATGTGGTTGAAAACTATTTTTGAGGCACAGTGCAAAGCTCAGGTGGGAAGGAACGCCATATTCTAGTCCACATCAGAAGGGAGGGGGCATTTGGATTTGAAAGAGCAGAATTCGATGGATTTCTTTAGGGGGGCGAGGAGCCATGGCGCTTCTCCAGAACCTTTGTGCTAACAGTAATGTGGAAGCCCCCTATATTTCCAATGACAGAAGATGGACCTAAGTGGGGACTTGCTTTTTTTGTGGATTGAGTTGAAGCTTTTATATAACATTTTGGATCACATTTATCCTGCGTTCTTGTCACGTCAGGTGTAAGTGCAACACAGAGGGAAAAGAGTGAGGAAGCCCAGACACTAGGGAAAGGGGGAAATGGAGACCTCCTAGTCTGGTTTAGCGTCACCCTGTCTCAACTAAAGTCCCTGTATAGCCTCCTCACCTATCACCGATCACGTGCCTCACCCTACTTTCTCTGGCGTAAGGCTACGGCTAGGGATGGAAGGAGATGAGCACTAGTCAGCCTCCACTAAAACTATAAAGACAATAAGGGTAGACAAAACAGGGGAAATGGCTTAGCTTTAGATGAACTCCAAATGTGCACACGACATCAAGCTCTAGAGAGGATGAGGTACAGCTCCTGCTAAGTTTCACAAGTAGAAATGAATATAACCGGCGACGCCCTCTCAGACACACAAGGTATATATACACCCAGGCCAGAGAGCAAATTAGCAAGAGAGAGGTAGTCGCTCGGTCCTAAAGACAGCCTCCTATCTAAGCAGCTGTCTGCAATACCAAACGTGGAGACCTACTGCAACAAACTGCAGGGCCACTTTCTGTCACCTCTGACACACCCGTGACAGTACCCCCCCTTCCTCTACGAGTGGCCTCCGGACACTCAAGACCGGGTTTCTCAGGAAAAGAGGTGTGTAATGAGTGAACCAATCTGGGAGCGTTCACCTCTGACACTGAAACCCACATCCTCTCCTCTGGACCATAGCCTTTCCAGTGCACCAGTATTGTAGAAATCGACGTTGGAGACCAGAATCTACAATCCTCGAAATCTGGAACTCCAGATTACCATCAGCCATTACTGGGGGCGGTGGTAGAGGTGAGGGCTCAAGAGGTTTCACATACCTTTTGAGTAAGAACCTGTGGAACACATTGTGGACCTTAAGGGCCTGAGGAAGTTCAAGCTGAAACGCTGCTGGGTTAATGACGGCGGTTATTTTATAGGAACCAATAAACCTAGGTCTCAGCTTCCAAGAAGGAACTTTCAATCTTATATTCCTGGTAGACAACCGGACCTGACAAGCGTTTTCTGTCAGCCATACGTTTATACCTGTGTCCCATGATCTTTAAATTACTCAGAACACCCTGCCATACCGAGGAGAGCGAAGAAGCAAACCATTCCTCCTCAGGAACTCCCGAAGCTCCTCCCCCACTGAAGGTACCAAACTGTGGATGATAACCGTATGCACTGAAGAAAGGTGACCTGCCAGTGGATTCTTGACGATGATTATTGATGGCAAATTCTTCCAGCGGTAAGTAGGATGCCCAATCCTCCTGATTTTCGGAGTCAAAACACCTGAGGTATGTCTCAAAGTTCTGATTGACCTGCTCGGTCTGACCATTCGACTGAGGGTGGAAGGCAAAGGAAATGGACAGCTGCACCCCCAGTTGAGAACAGAATGCCTTCTAGAACTTGGAAACAAATTGGGTCCCCCAATCAGACACCACATCGGAGGGAACCCCGTGAAGCTTCACAATCTCATTTATGAACACCTGAGGAAGTGTCCTGGCATTGGGAAGTGCAGGTAATGCGACGAAGTAAACCATTTTACTGAACCTATCTACTACCACCAAAACCACCGTTTTGCCTGCAGAAACCGGTATGTCCGTAATAAAATCCATGGACAAGTGTGTCCATGGCCTACTAGGGATAGGTAGCGGAAGAAGAGTACCAGACAGATGGTTATGTGAAGCCTTAGAACGCACACAAATACTACAAGCAGCTACATGTTCAATTACATCCCGATGCAACCCCGGCCACCAAAAACGATGAGAGAGGAGGTCGGCGGTTGCTTTACCACCTGGATGCCCAGCAAGCACAGAGTTATGATGTTCCTTGATTACTTTGCGGCGCAGATCAGATGGTACAAATAACTTTCCTGAAGGGCAGGAGGCAGGGGTGTCCCCCTGAGCCTCCAACTCCTCACCCTCCAGTTCAGGATAAAGAGACAAAATGACTACCCCTTTCTGTAAGATCGGGGCAGGGTTCTCATGGTCACCACTACCAGGGAAGCTCCGGGACAAAGCATCAGCCTTGACATTTTTGACCCCTGTACGAAAAGTGACAACAAAATTGAACCTAGTAAAAAACAGGGACCATCTAGCTTGCCTAGAGTTGAGACGCTTAGTTGGCTGGAGATATGACAGGTTCTTATGGTCAGTAATAACAGTAATAGGATGGACATTCCCCTCCAACCAGTGTCGCCATTCCTCGAACGCCAATTTGATCGCCAAAAGTTCCATATTAACCAAGTCATAATTTTTCTTAGCCGAAGACAATTTTTTAGAAAAGAAGGCGCATGGACACCATTTACCGGAGGATGAACCCTGAGACAATACAGCCCCAACCCCAACATCCGAAGCATTGACCTCCACAATAAAGGGTTGAGAAACATCGGGTTGACTGAGTATAGGTGCATTGGCAAAATTATTCTTTAAGGAAGAAAAAGGCTGGAGGGAAGCATCCGACCATTTGGAAAAATCAGACCCCTTCTTAGTCATGTCAGTAAGGGGTTTCACAATAACAGAGTAATTTTGGATAAATTTCCTGTAAACATTAATAAAGCCCAGAAAACGTTGTAGGGCCTTCATGTTATCGGGACGTTCCAAGTCAAGGACTGCACTGATCTTTTCCGGATCCATCCGAAAACATGAAGATGATAACAAGTACCCCAAAAACTGCACTTCCTGAACAGCGAAAACACATTTTTCCAGTTTGGCATAAAGTTTGTTATCCCTTAAAATCTGGAGTACCTGCATAACATGCCCCCGATGAGTCTCAAAATCAGGTGAAAAAACCAAAATATCGTCCAGATAGACCACCACAAACCTCCCCACCAAATGATATAAAATATAATTTATGAAATGCAGGAATATCGCAGGGCATAACCAGACTCTCGAAATGTCCTTACGGGGTATTGAACACTGTCTTCCATTCGTCCCCTTTTCTGATTCTAACCAGATTGTAGGCTCCCCTTAAATCCAACTTGGAGAATGCCTTAGCTCCCACAACCTGGCTGAACAAATCAGGAATCAGAGTTAGAGGGTATGGATCACGGATGGTAATTTGATTTAATTCCCGGAAATCTAAACAGGGACGTAGACCGCCATCTTTTTTCTTCAGAAAGAAGAATCCTGCCGCCACAGGCGAAGATGAGGGTCTAATATGTCCCTTCTCCTGACTTTCAGCAATGAAATCCTTCATGGCTTGTCTCTCAGGGCCAGAAAGATTATACAGTCTGGACTTCGGTAGTTTAGCTCCGGGGTTCAAGTTAACAGGACAATCATAAACACGATGAGGAGGCAAATCCTGACACCCCTTCTCAGAAAAAACATCCTCAAAACCAGACAGAAAAGCAGGTAATATTTCCGTAGAGACAGCAGCAATGGAAACATCCAGACAATTCTCATGGCAGTAATCTCCCCATTCAATAATCTCCCCGGTTTGCCAATCCACCAATGGATTATGTTTAACAAGCCAAGGGATACTTAAAACAATCGGAGTAGAAAGATTGTCCAGAACATAGCAAGGAATGATTTCACAATGAACTGACCCCACCCTCAGTTTTACATTATGTACAATCTGAGTAAATGTATTCTGTTAAAGTTGCGCCGAGTCAATGGCAAAGATGGGAATAGGCTCAGCTAAAGCACAGCAAGCAAGACCATGAGTTTTCACAAACTCAGCATCAACCATGCTGACCCCGGCTCCACTGTCAACAAACACAGAATTTTTTCAGTTTTGCTCTCTAGCACCACCTCTGCTGTCAGGACAAAGCAGGAACTGCAGTTTGGCCACAAATGCACCCCTTGTTTATCCAACTCCAGACTACCGAGAGTTATTCGAGTCTCCTTTTGTTTAAGAATTGAAGTACAGGTCCCAACAAAGTGTCCCTTTTTCCCACAAAAAAATACGCCTTTTTGTCTTGCATATGATGTAGAGACACCCCCTAACTGCATGGGTTCCTCCACCTCCCCCACTGCTGGTTCACCCCCAGACCGCTCCCCTGGCAAAGGTACACAACCCCGACCAGAAGGCCCCGGAGAAGGTGGTCGCACCCGTCTATCCCGAAGGCACCTATCCAGATGTATGGCCAAAGACATGGCAGCCTCCAAGGACTGAGGGGTATCATATACAGCCAAGGCATCTTTCAACCTTTCAGTAAGCCCCTGATAAAATTGACTTTATAGGGCTGAGTCATTCCATTTGGAATCCGTTGCCCATCTACAGAATTCCGAACTGTACGTTTCCACTACTGAAGGCGACGTAGCCACGTAGCCTAGACAGAGCCAAAGCGACTCGGTCAGGGTCATCATAGATGAGGGCCAGAGCTAAAAAAAAACCTCTCCACAGACTGGAGACAAACCAAGTCCTGCGGTAATGAAAACGCCCATGACTGAGGATCGCCCTGCAATAGAGAGATCACAATACCAACCCGTTACTCCTCATTACCAGAGGAGAAGTGACGAAGTTTGAAATACAATTTGCATGCCTCCTTAAATACAAAAAAACTGTCCCTAACTCCTGAAAACTTGTCCGGGAGGGCAACCTTGGGTTCAGGCTGGACAGGCCTACCTGAAGAGACCCCTACATTGGCGGCCTGTAACCGCTGATGCTGAACCTTACAGCGGAGGTCATTCACCTCCAGAGACAGACAGTGGAATTGCTCTGCGAGCTCTGCAATTGATCCCATACCAAGGGAGAAAAGAAAAAAAGGTGCATGCCCAAAAACACACAAAGAAAAAAAACAACAAAATGTCAGTATTTTTTTTTTTCTTCCTAAACGTGCTTGGCCGGTTATAATGTCACGCCAGGTGTAGTGCAACACAGAAGGAAAAGGGAGAGGGAGCCCAGACACTAGGGAAAGGGGGAAGTGGAGACCTCCTAGTCTGGTCTAGCGTCACCCTGTCTCAACTAACGTGGCTATATAGCCTCCTCAGCTATCGCCGATCGCGTGCCTCGCCCTACTTTCCCTGGCGTAAGGCTACGGCTAGGGATGGAAGGAGATGAGCACTAGTCAGCCTCCACTAAAACTCTAAAGACAATAAGGGTAGACAAAACAGGGGAAATGGCTTAGCTTTAGATGAACTCTAAATGTGCACACGACCTCAAGCTCTAGAGAGGATGAGGTACAGCTCCTGCTAAGTTTCACAAGTAGAAATGAATATAACCGGCGACGCCCTCTCAGACACACAAGGTATATATACACCCAGGCCAGAGAGCAAATTAGCAAGAGAGGGGTAGTCGCTCGGTCCTAAAGACAGCCTCCTATCTAAGCAGCTGTCTGCAATGCCAAACGTGCAGATCTCCTGCAACCCACTGCAGGGCGACTGTCTGTCACCTCTGACACACCCGTGACAGCTCTACGCTGAAGTTACATAGGGGTCTTCATCAAAATCTCCGAATTACATGATTCAGATGAAACCCAGAGGGATCCAATCACTATAATGAGGCAGCAGAGTTTCTCTGGACTCCGTCTGGCCTCTGTTCAGCGGTGTTCTTCTTTATGCACGCATAAAAAGACGAAAACCGTTGGATCATAGGCCAGATGGCATCCACAGTGCCTCCATTTGCCTCATTACAGGGAATCTTCCACTAGGGTTTCCGTCTGAATCACATATTTGAGAGATTTACATGGAAACTCCGGTGTAAACACTTAGCATAGAGTACAAGCTAAATATGAGACAAGACTTACTGTGATCTTTGGGTTGCAGAATGAACAAATCAATAGCAGGTGAAGAATTGATTTTATTTTTTACGCTGTTCCTAGTGCGGTGTAAGTGATTAGATGACTTTATTCTTCGGGTCGCTGCGATTACAAAGATACTAGATTTATTTAGTTTTTTAGTGTTTAGCTGCTGTCAACCACTAAAAAATCACTTTTTTTTTTGCAAAAACAAGTTTTTGCATCGCCATATTTTGTGAGCTATAATTTTTCCATATTTCTGCTGATATAGTCATGTTAGGGCTTGTTTTTTGCAGGACAAGTTGACGTTTTTATTGGTACCATTTTCGGGCACGTGACATTTTTTGATCGCTTTCTATTCTGATTTTTGGGAGGCAGAATAAACAAAAAACAGCAATTCAGGAATTGTTTTTTGTATTTTTTTACGCCGTTCCGCGTGTGTTAAAATTGATAAGGCAGCTTTATCATTCGAGTCAGTACGTTTACAGCGATACCACAATCATATAATTTTTTTATGTTTTGCCACTTTTACGCAATAAAAACTATTTTATAGAAAAAAAGAATTGTTTTTGCATCGCTGTATTCTGAGAGCTATAGCTTTTTTATTTTATTTCCGCTGATGGAGCTGTATGGCGGCTTGTGTTTTGCGGGACAAGATGATGTTTTCAGCGATACCATATATATTTACATTTGACTTTTTAATCAGCGGTATGATGAAAAAGTATAGTTGTTAGCCACTTTTTTTTTAACATGTTCACTGGAGAGGTTAACTAGTAGGGCAATTTAATAGATCAGGTCGTTCCGGACGCGGCAATATCAAATGTGTACTTTTTTTTATTTTTACACAGTAGAGTGATGAATGTTGTTGTATTTTTATTTTAACATTTTTTGTATGAAATAATGATACATTATTATATAAACATATGTGCTGTTCCGGTCAATATGACCCGAGTGTTTTATACAGATCTCCTGCTATATTTTCAGTCACATAAACGATTTATGATATCATTGTGGATTATTTATTGAATCTACTATGGTTTATCGATTCCTCTAGTTCCTGCCGCTTCGTGCTCTCGATACATTTGCAGGTTACTGCAGATGTATGGGATTTGAGTACAGGTCTGTTTTGCTGTAGTATATAAGCTCTTATTGTTGCTAAACTGGTTAGTGTTTGCTGCAATTTTATTATTATTGCTATTTATTTTGTACTATTTTATTCCAAAACGCTGATTTTACCCCTTGAAAGTTGTGAGTTTCCATTATTTCGAAAGTTGGATAAAAATGTGGCGAAGACGTCCATTGAGTGAAGATGAATTAGAAAATCTTGCCAATGCCTCAGATTCTGAAGAAGATATCCAACTGGAGAAAGTATCCGAAGAGGAGGACCATATAAGTGGCGGGGAAAGTGATTATAAAAATTCCGATTCTGAGGATGAATCTGATGAGGCACACGATACCCAGACAACAAATCCATGTGACAACTTTTTTACATCGCACCAACTGGGGCAGCTGATGCTAAAACGAAAACTAAGCCTATGTGCTAAATATGCAGAAATGCTCCGGATTTTTTCCTGAGCATTTCTGCTCTCCCTGGCAGAAAAAACGCATGCGGATTGTACATGCGTTTTTCCTGCCAGGGACATGCGGATGTGAAGCGTTCTTCACATGCATTTCCGCATGCGGGTTGACAATCGCTTTCCAAGCGATTTTAGCATCACTTGGAAAGTGCTTGACAACTTTGTCACACTTTATAAATCCATGCAAACGGCATGGATTTATATAGTGTGACCGTAAAGAATGGTAAAAAATAAAAAAATAAATCTATACTTACCTTCTGATGGCCCCCGGAGTCTTGATTCGATGCGTCTCGGCTTGCCGGCAGCTCGCGGTACACTGAATGACCTGCCGTCACATGACTAAATGACGTCAGCGCAGGTCCTTCAGTCCACCGCGATCTGCCGGCAAGCGAAGACAAGGAGAGCGGGGGCCATCAGGAGGTAAATATAATATTTATTTTTTATTTTATTCTTTTTTTTACAAGTTCTATGGTACCTGGGTCTGGAGGAGAGTCTCCTGTCCTCCAGACCCGCGTACCATCCGCACATTGAAACGCATGGAATGTGCATGTACAGATCCAGTGATGCGGAATCCATGCGTTCCAATGCAAGTCAATGGCGGCAAAAACGCAGCACTTCCGCAAAATAATTGGTAGTGCTGCGTTTTTTTCCGCAATGATAACCCGCAGTGGAAATTTCCGCAGCATGTGCACAGCACATGCGGATTATCATTGGGGAACATGGCAGGCCTTCTACCATGTGTTTTTTAAGCGTTTCTGCAGCGGAATTGCCGCTGCGGAAACGCTTAAAAAACGCATCGTGGGCACACAGCCTTACAATGCTGGGCACTAAGTAAAAGCAGGCCTGAACTGCCACAATGTATCCCTGGTAAAAGAGATGTTCATAGTTCAACGTTTTACTTTACTGGAGATACCACCGTGGTTTCTTACATTCCCAAAAAAACCAAACAGGTCATTCTGATGAGCACGATGCACCATAAGGCTATGTGCCCACGATGCAGAAATGAAGCAGAAAATTTCTGCAGCGTTTCTGCATCTCCCTTGCCAGAAAAAACGCATGCAAATTGTGCATGCGTTTTTCCTGCAGAATACACGCGTATTCACATGCGTATTCACATGCGTTTATGCATGCGGACTACAAGCACTTTCCAGGCGATAGCATCACTTGGAAAGTGCTTGACAACTAGGTCACACTATATAAATCCATGCAAACAGCATGGATTTATATAGTGTGACCGTAAAAAATAAAGCTATACTTACCGATCCCCCGCCGCGTGTGCTGCCGCGTGTGTTGTTGCGCTCCTTCCGGGTTGCCGGCATATCGCGAGACAGCCTGCGGTCACATGACCGCGACGTCATCTCAGGTCCTGAAAGGTAAGCGCTGCAGGGGCCGCCGGACAGGTGAATATAAACTTTATTTATTATTTTATTCTTTTTTTCACAGGTACAATGGTACCCAGGTCTGGATGAGAGTCTTCTCTCCTCCAGACTTGGGTACCATACGCACATTGAGACGCATATAATCCGCGTGTACAAATGTACAGACACGGATATTATGCGTCTCAATGCAAGTCAATGGCGGCGCTTCCGCAAAATTAATGGACATGCTGCGGATTTATGAGCGCTGCAGAAACGCTGCGGAAAAACCCGCAGCATGTGCATTGACATTGCGGAATGCCATTGGGGACCATGGGGTGCGGATTACCAAGCGTTTTTGATGCGTTTCCGCTGCGGAAATTCCGCAGCAGAAACGCATGAAAAACGCATCGCGGGCACGCAGCCTGACAATGCGGTAACTAGTCGGGATGACAAAAAGCCGCAGATTATATTAGATTATAATTCCACCAAAGAAGCAGTTGATACACTAGATCAACTAATAGCTATGTACACAAGCAGACGCAAAACCAATCGCTGGCCAATGATTTTATCTTATAACATTGTTGATGTATCTACCTACAATGCAATTGTTTTATGCCATGAAATAAACCCCGATCAGAACGTCAATAAACTGCAGAAGAAAAACTCTTTCTGGAAGAATTAGAAAAGTCACTTATGCCATCTATTTTAGGAAGAAACGTAAAACTCTGAAGTGAAGGAGCAGCAGCCATAGTAAACCGTATCCAGCAGCTCAACATAGCGAAGCCACGGCCTCCAGCAGCACTGGAAAAAGACTAAAAATGAAGAGATGCAGCATTTGTCCATCTTCGTGTGAAAAAACAAATGTTACACGTTATAGTTGTAGTAAATATTTATGTAAAGCACGCGAGTTATTTCTGTGCAGAATGTAAGAATGCCTGAATATAGCAATAAGTCAACCTGTACAACCTTTTTTTCTAAAGAAAATAAAGCAAACAGAAGTTTTGTTCACATACAGTTAAGTAATGCAACTGGTATTCAAATAATAAGTTTAGAGTAGGTAAATGTCAAAATTAACAGACTTTAACCCCTTAGTGACCAATAGACGTCTTTTTACTGACCTGCAATATAAGAGACTAGCATCCCCCAACGAGTGACAATCCTGTAACTGTCACCTGTACACTATAGCTGACAACTTGCTGCATCAGCCATGATCAGTGTTGGCACCGACCATGGACGTTTAACCCCTTAGATTCTGTTGTCAATAGTGACTAAAGAATCTAAATAGTTAACAGAGTGTGGGGGGCCCCCTCTTTAACCTCATTGGCACCCTGAGATCTTGATTGTGTGGTCCTGATGTTTAGGTTTAGGATAGAATCAGTAATCTGTGACCGTGTAGTATCAGTAATCTGTGACCTTGTAGAATCAGTAATCTGTGACCTTGCAGAATCAGTAATCTGTGACCGGGTAGTATCAGTAATCTGTGGCCGTGTAGTATCAGTAATCTGTGACCGTGTAGTATCAGTAATCTGTGACCGGGTAGTATCAGTAATCTGTGACCGTGTAGTATCAGTATTCTGTGACCGGGTAGTATCAGTAATCTGTGACCGTGTAGTATCAGTAATCTGTGACCGGGTAGTATCAGCAATCTGTGACCGGGTAGTATCAGTAATCTGCGACCGTGTAGTGCCCAGTAATCTATGCCCGTGTAGTATCAGTAATCTGTGACCGGGTAGTATCAGTAATCTGTGACCGTGTAGTATCAGTAATCTGTGACCGTGTAGTATCAGTAATCTGTGACCGGGTAGTATCGGTAATCTGTGACCTGGTAGTATCAGTAATCTGTGACCGGGTAGTATCAGTAATCTGTGACCGTGTAGTATCAGTAATCTGTGACCAGGTAGTATCAGTAATCTGTGACCGGGTAGTATCAGTAATCTGTGGCCGTGTAGTATCAGTAATCTGTGACCGGGTAGTATCAGTAATCTGTGACCGGGTAGTATCAGTAATCTGTGACCGGGTAGTATCAGTAATCTGTGACCGGGTAGTATCAGTAATCTGCGACCGTGTAGTGCCCAGTAATCTATGCAAGGGTAGTATCAGTAATCTGTGACCGGGTAGTATCAGTAATCTGCGACCGTGTAGTGCCCAGTAATCTATGCCCGTGTAGTATCAGCAATCTGTGACCGGGTAGTATCAGTAATCTGTGACCGTGTAGTATCAGTAATCTGTGACCGGGTAGTATCAGTAATCGGTGACCGTGTAGTATCAGTAATCTGTGACCGTGTAGTATCAGTAATCTGTGACCGGGTAGTATCAGTAATCGGTGACCGTGTAGTATCAGTAATCTGTGACCGTGTAGTGTAAGTAATCTGTGACCGGGTAGTATCAGTAATCTGTGACCGTGTAGTATCAGTAATCTGTGACCGTGTAGTATCAGTAATCTGTGACCGTGTAGTATCAGTAATCTGTGACCGTGTAGTATCAGTAATCTGTGACCGGGTAGTATCAGTAATCGGTGACCGTGTAGTATCAGTAATCTGTGACCGTGTAGTATCAGTAATCTGTGACCGGGTAGTATCAGTAATCTGTGACCTGTAGTATCAGTAATCTGTGGCCGTGTAGTATCAGTAATCTGTGACCGGGTAGTATCAGTAATCTGTGACCTGTAGTATCAGTAATCTGTGACCTGTAGTATCAGTAATCTGTGGCCGTGTAGTATCAGTAATCTGTGACCGTGTAGTATCAGTAATCTGTGACCGTGTAGTATCAGTAATCTGTGACCGTGTAGTATCAGTAATCTGTGACCGGGTAGTATCAGTAATCTGTGACCGTGTAGTATCAGTAATCTGTGACCGTGTAGTATCAGTAATCTGTGACCGTGTAGTATCAGTAATCTGTGACCGTGTAGTATCAGTAATCTGTGACCGGGTAGTATCAGTAATCGGTGACCGTGTAGTATCAGTAATCTGTGACCGTGTAGTATCAGTAATCTGTGACCGGGTAGTATCAGTAATCTGTGACCTGTAGTATCAGTAATCTGTGGCCGTGTAGTATCAGTAATCTGTGACCGGGTAGTATCAGTAATCTGTGACCGGGTAGTATCAGTAATCTGTGACCGGGTAGTATCAGTAATCTGTGACCGGGTAGTATCAGTAATCTGTGACCTGTAGTATAACTGCAGGGGTAGAACCTTCCCCATTAGTCTCTAAAAAAGGAAAGCAAAACACTCGCCGGTAAACGGAACCTAACTGCGTAAACCACGTCCTCAGCCAGTTACCATAGCAACTGGAGGACAATTTCCATTGGTCCTCCAGATTGATTCTACACCAATCAGAACATAGAACACTTTTTTCTTATTAGAAACTGAACCAATTCCTGGGAAGCCGGAAAAGAACGTGACTGCAGGAGGTGGGCGGAGTTTAATCGAAACGTTAACCAATTAGCTTAGGCCTTGCCACCCACCAATCACCGCAACTTCCGCCTTTGATTTAGAAGCGACGTGCATTTCTGTCAGAGTAAGGAGACGTAGACCAATAGGAGAGCTCAGCGCGCACACTTCCGGTCTGTTACTAACAGTATCCAATGGGCAGTCAGGTAAGGGCGGGGGTTAGATTGGAGCGTGACAGCTGTAGGAACCAATCTGTGGTTTGCTCCACGTCGGCAAGACTGAGGAAGAAGATGGACGCGGTGCTGCTGGTGAGTGAGGGCGCTGGTGTGAGTGGGAAGGCGGCCTCTGTGTAAGGTCAGCGAGTGTGTGACGTTGAAGACTGGCGGTGCCCGCATCCTCAGCAGCCGGCCTGTCTCCGTACAGGTGAACGTCAGGCTGTGACGTGACCGGTAGAGACTGATGCTGTGACCCGTCCTGCCTGGGCCTGCCCCCCCCCCCCCCTCTTGCTGCCTGAGCCTGCCCCCCCCCCTGCTGTCTGAGCCTGCCCCCCCCCCCTTGCTGTCTGAGCCTGCCCCCCCCTCTTGCTGCCTGGGCCTGCCCCCCCCCTCTTGCTGCCTGGGCCTGCCCCCCTCCTCTTGCTGCCTGGGCCTGCCCCCCCCCCCTCTTGCTGCCTGGGCCTGCCCCCCCCCTCCTTGCTGCCTGGGCCTGCCCCCCCCCCCTCCTTGCTGCCTGGGCCTGCCCCCCCCCCCTCCTTGCTGCCTGGGCCTGCCCCCCCCCCCCCCCTCCTTGCTGCCTGGGCCTGCCCCCCCCCCCCTCCTTGCTGCCTGGGCCTGCCCCCCCCCCCCTCCTTGCTGCCTGGGCCTGCCCCCCCCCCCCTCCTTGCTGCCTGGGCCTGCCCCCCCCCCCCCTCCTTGCTGCCTGGGCCTGCCCCCCCCCCCCCTCCTTGCTGCCTGGGCCTGCCCCCCCCCCCCCTCCTTGCTGCCTGGGCCTGCCCCCCCCCTCCTTGCTGCCTGGGCCTGCCCCCCCCCCTCCTTGCTGCCCCCCCCCCTCCTTGCTGCCTGGGCCTGCCCCCCCCCTCCTTGCTGCCTGGGCCTGCCCCCCCCCCTCCTTGCTGCCTGGGCCTGCCCCCCCCCCCTCCTTGCTGCCTGGGCCTGCCCCCCCCCCCTCCTTGCTGCCTGGGCCTGCCCCCCCCCCTCCTTGCTGCCTGGGCCTGCCCCCCCCCTCCTTGCTGCCTGGGCCTGCCCCCCCCCCCTCCTTGCTGCCTGGGCCTGCCCCCCCCCCCCTCCTTGCTGCCTGGGCCTGCCCCCCCCCTCCTTGCTGCCTGGGCCTGCCCCCCCCCCTCCTTGCTGCCTGGGCCTGCCCCCCCCCCTCCTTGCTGCCTGGGCCTGCCCCCCCCCCTCCTTGCTGCCTGGGCCTGCCCCCCCCCCCTCCTTGCTGCCTGGGCCTGCCCCCCCCCCTCCTTGCTGCCTGGGCCTGCCCCCCCCCCCCTCCTTGCTGCCTGGGCCTGCCCCCCCCCCCCTCCTTGCTGCCTGGGCCTGCCCCCCCCCCCTCCTTGCTGCCTGGGCCTGCCCCCCCCTCCTTGCTGCCTGGGCCTGCCCCCCCCCCCTCCTTGCTGCCTGGGCCTGCCCCCCCCCCCCTCCTTGCTGCCTGGGCCTGCCCCCCCCCCCCTCCTTGCTGCCTGGGCCTGCCCCCCCCCCCCTCCTTGCTGCCTGGGCCTGCCCCCCCCCCTCCTTGCTGCCTGGGCCTGCCCCCCCCCCCTCCTTGCTGCCCCCCCCCCTCCTTGCTGCCTGGGCCTGCCCCCCCCCCTCCTTGCTGCCCCCCCCCTCCTTGCTGCCTGGGCCTGCCCCCCCCCCTCCTTGCTGCCTGGGCCTGCCCCCCCCCCCCCTTGCTGCCTGGGCCTGCCCCCCCCCTCCTTGCTGCCTGGGCCTGCCCCCCCCCCCTCCTTGCTGCCTGGGCCTGCCCCCCCCCCCTCCTTGCTGCCTGGGCCTGCCCCCCCCCCCTCCTTGCTGCCTGGGCCTGCCCCCCCCCCTCCTTGCTGCCCCCCCCCCTCCTTGCTGCCTGGGCCTGCCCCCCCCCCTCCTTGCTGCCCCCCCCCTCCTTGCTGCCTGGGCCTGCCCCCCCCCCTCCTTGCTGCCTGGGCCTGCCCCCCCCCCTCCTTGCTGCCTGGGCCTGCCCCCCCCCTCCTTGCTGCCTGGGCCTGCCCCCCCCCCCTCCTTGCTGCCTGGGCCTGCCCCCCCCCCTCCTTGCTGCCTGGGCCTGCCCCCCCCCTCCTTGCTGCCTGGGCCTGCCCCCCCCCCCTCCTTGCTGCCTGGGCCTGCCCCCCCCCCCCTCCTTGCTGCCTGGGCCTGCCCCCCCCCTCCTTGCTGCCTGGGCCTGCCCCCCCCCTCCTTGCTGCCTGGGCCTGCCCCCCCCCCCTCCTTGCTGCCTGGGCCTGCCCCCCCCCCCTCCTTGCTGCCTGGGCCTGCCCCCCCCCCCTCCTTGCTGCCTGGGCCTGCCCCCCCCCCCTCCTTGCTGCCTGGGCCTGCCCCCCCCCCCCTCCTTGCTGCCTGGGCCTGCCCCCCCCCCCCCTCCTTGCTGCCTGGGCCTGCCCCCCCCCCCCTCCTTGCTGCCTGGGCCTGCCCCCCCCCCCCCTCCTTGCTGCCTGGGCCTGCCCCCCCCCCCTCCTTGCTGCCTGGGCCTGCCCCCCCCCCCTCCTTGCTGCCTGGGCCTGCCCCCCCCCCCCTCCTTGCTGCCTGGGCCTGCCCCCCCCCCCCCTCCTTGCTGCCTGGGCCTGCCCCCCCCCCCCCTCCTTGCTGCCTGGGCCTGCCCCCCCCCCCCTCCTTGCTGCCTGGGCCTGCCCCCCCCCCCCTCCTTGCTGCCTGGGCCTGCCCCCCCCCCCTCCTTGCTGCCTGGGCCTGCCCCCCCCCCCCTCCTTGCTGCCTGGGCCTGCCCCCCCCCCCCCTCCTTGCTGCCTGGGCCTGCCCCCCCCCCCCCTCCTTGCTGCCTGGGCCTGCCCCCCCCCCCCTCCTTGCTGCCTGGGCCTGCCCCCCCCCCCTCCTTGCTGCCTGGGCCTGCCCCCCCCCCCCTCCTTGCTGCCTGGGCCTGCCCCCCCCCCCCCTCCTTGCTGCCTGGGCCTGCCCCCCCCCCCCCTCCTTGCTGCCTGGGCCTGCCCCCCCCCCCCCTCCTTGCTGCCTGGGCCTGCCCCCCCCCCTCCTTGCTGCCTGGGCCTGCCCCCCCCCCTCCTTGCTGCCTGGGCCTGCCCCCCCCCCCTCCTTGCTGCCCCCCCCCTCCTTGCTGCCTGGGCCTGCCCCCCCCCCTCCTTGCTGCCCCCCCCCTCCTTGCTGCCTGGGCCTGCCCCCCCCCCTCCTTGCTGCCTGGGCCTGCCCCCCCCCCCTCCTTGCTGCCTGGGCCTGCCCCCCCCCCTCCTTGCTGCCTGGGCCTGCCCCCCCCCCTCCTTGCTGCCTGGGCCTGCCCCCCCCCCCTCCTTGCTGCCTGGGCCTGCCCCCCCCCCCCTCCTTGCTGCCTGGGCCTGCCCCCCCCCCTCCTTGCTGCCTGGGCCTGCCCCCCCCCCTCCTTGCTGCCTGGGCCTGCCCCCCCCCCTCCTTGCTGCCTGGGCCTGCCCCCCCCCCTCCTTGCTGCCTGGGCCTGCCCCCCCCCTCCTTGCTGCCTGGGCCTGCCCCCCCCCCCCCTCCCTCCTTGCTGCCTGGGCCTGCCCCCCCCCCCCCTCCTTGCTGCCTGGGCCTGCCCCCCCCCCCCTCCTTGCTGCCTGGGCCTGCCCCCCCCCCTCCTTGCTGCCTGGGCCTGCCCCCCCCCCCCTCCTTGCTGCCTGGGCCTGCCCCCCCCCCCCCTCCTTGCTGCCTGGGTGCGCCCCCCCCCCTCCCGTGCTGCCTGGACCCCCCCCCCCCTGTGCTGCCCCCCCCAACCCCCTGTGCTGCCTGCTGCCTGAGCGCCCCCCCCCCCTTTTAACACCCCGGGAACCATGGCCATGGGGCGGCAGAGGATTGTGAAGACTATTGCTGCTTTATTTATACTATTGATACCAATATGTGGTTGGTATAATAATATTAGTATTAGCAAATACCTCCAATTAGAAATGTAGTATAGTTCTTCTAAAAAGCTAAGTAGCTTACCCCATGTGCAGGCATTGCAGTAGCTTAGGTATCCCTGGTTATGACCACTGATATAGCGACGGTTATTAGTGGGCGTAACATGGATACCTAAGCTACTGCAATGCCCTGCACATGGAGTAAGTGACGTAGTGAATCAGAAGAACTATCCTACATTTCTAATTGGAGATATTTGCTAATATTATTTTTATACCTACTACATATTGGGATAGGATCTTGGGGATGTTAATACTCCTTTAACAATGTATATATTCACAGTTTAGGGGTTATAACTTGCTGGAGGCTTGATAGCTGAGATCCCCAGCGATCCCAAGTGAGGGCCTCTGAAATCCTGAGAACAGGGCTTTGCAGTGCATCTTGGATGGCACAGTGGTACGCATAATCGGCCTCTGCTCTGTTCACTTTTTGAGGCTGTTGGAAATACGAGAGCTGTGTACACGTATTTGTATCTCGCCTTTGGTGACTTTATACAAATTAAAGTGAGTAAGTTTAAGTTTTACATTTGTTACAGACAATTATATAGTTTTCTGATCAATTTGCCTTAGTAGCATCTGAAAATATTAATATTAATTATTAACCACTGTCTTTTGCTACTTTTGGAAATTTAATGCTTATGTGAAAGGTTCTGGAAGGGCTTTAGTGAAGCTGTATTGTCTGCAGACTTTGGAGGATATTTTCACCAGTATTGGCAATATATCATTGGCACGTGTCTTGCTGTTTTCTTGTTACGCTCCTTGGCAGTCTTCTAAACCATCCTTTGTGCTTGATATGTTGATCCATAGTATATAAATTATGCTGTAATGTATTAAAAAAAAACACCTTTTTTTTTTTTTTTTTTAAAGTGGTTGATTTCATGAAAGACATTTATTGCACAGTCACATAAGAGATGCTTTAAACTTCTATGCAGCTGCCATCTTTGGTGCCAGAGTGGCAGTGACTGGAGAGGTGACCTCGCATGCAAGTGCTTTTGTACATCCTCTGACATCCCATAACCGTGAATCAAGAAAGCTGCACATGCGCTGCCAGATATGTTACTGCAGTGGGGCACCAGTCGTAATGGGGAATCGACGGACCCCTGTTTTGGGGATAGGTGTACGAGACTCCCATCTATTACACAGTGATTTAAAGAACACAGGAGGATATCTGTGCCATACATTGCCTCTGAGAAGCTTGTATTATGTATATACGTGTATCTGTTTTCCTAAAGAGTTGCTTTACTTAGTTCACTTGTGTTTACTGCTGGGCTGGTGAATGTTTCACATCCGTCATTAGGTCTAGTAGGACGTTTCTGTTCCCACAGGAACCGACAATGAATGAGTTGAGTCACCTTCATACACCAGAATAGTGTCAACCTTATTCTTTTTTTTTTTATCTACCTGCTCAACTGTCTCACCAATAATACCTGACTTTCAATAGGGCAGTTGTGTTTTTGAATCATATCTCATTAAAGGGGTTGTCCTTTCCTGCACCAGCGCTATTCCTGGGATGTTGGCGCCAGGTCTCCGGCGCTCGCATGTTATACCAAATGAGGACTGCAGCCTTTACTATTTCTTCAGAACTAAAGCACACTCCGATTTATATTTATGAGCATCAGATGATCAGTGACTACTGATTGTCATGCCACGTGACCGCAGCAGCCAATGTCATGCTACCCACCGGTAACATCCGCGCCGGCATTGCTGGAACGGCACCGCTGTGGGAGCTGAGTATATGCTGTTTTTATTTCAAATTGGGGTTGTCCAGTAGTGGACTACCCATTTTAATGAAGGGTCGCATTACATATGTCCATGAGGTCTTTAGGGTATTAGTTCTCCTTATGCCGCCTGGTAAGCCTGCATCATTAGACTTTTGCAGATTGGAAGATAGCCTTCTCTATAGCACAACACATTAGAAGTTGCTACCGTATAAACTAACGTCTGACTCTAACGTGCCTTTCTATATGAATAGGGATACTCATCTAAATCAGAATCTCTTCTAGAAAAAAAAATACATCAATCATGAACAGCAGTTTCAGGGCTATTACCCCTCATCAGTGCAGAATAAGTTACTGGTTGACTGAGTGAGAGATCTTTGACCAATATTTAGGATCTACAGTTTCTCTTGTGAAGGACACTAAGCTATTGTAAGGAGTCCTATGGACTTTGCCGTGCTTTCTCGTATATCGATTAGCTCACCTCCAGAAGTAAGAAAATGCTCATTAACACCAGTCACTTATAGTATTCTTCTGTGAAACTAATATTTTAGTTAAGATACTTGAAAATCTTTAACTCCTTTGCAAGATAAATTATATTGTATGGCTATCAATGCATCGTGTCTATAAATAAAGATGTGTGTTACCTGTATTCATGGTGCATAGACTGGAGGGGTATAAAGTGGCCTCAACGTGCGTTTCACTGCCTAAAACGGGGCTTCGTCAGGAGTTTATATTGTATGGCTATCATGGATGCATAGGTTGTAGAAACTATTGTAGTTATTATGTCCCGTTCCTGCACATCTATATCTTATTAGCAGAATATGGCCAACATGTTCATACAATATACATACTAATCAATATCTTTATACTTTTTTGTGTGAACTGTTAAATACTGAGTGTATTCCATGAATATGCACTTTATGTGATCACTTTGATGCCATGCTAATATAATATTGGGGTATATAACTCTTTCTTGCTTGCGTTTTTTGTCCACTAAAATTTGCACAATATACGTGGTTGCCTTATGAGGTAAACCATTGTGTGTAGCAGTAATTATCTGTTAATACATTTTGATACTGTTTTTATACATTTGGATCCCATATCTCTTTTTTTGGACTAGAAAGGTTTGTTCAGCTGTGACATCACCTAAGGGCTCGCTCACACCAGCATATACACAGGACGAGTGCTATCCGTTTTGTTTTTTTTATCGGATAGCACTCAGACCAATGTTATTCAGTAGGGCAGGGCTGATGCACAATTTTTTTTTGATAGAATCTGTCAGTGGAAAAAATCACAGCGTTCTGCGATATCACTTAGGAATCAGAAGACACTCACCCATTCAAGTCTGTGGCTGCGGGGAAACATCGGACTGTCCTCCGATGACATCGAAGTTCAGTTTGATTCCCGTGGACTCAGAATGTGGACGATAGAGAAATTGTGTTCTCTGTCTGCTCCACAGTGTGTTACTGTTCTCTCATCAGAGTTTGATCAGTGCCATTTTCATAATCTGCCCTTTCCTCTCGGATGAAGCTACGACCATCTGACCGTAGCTTAGTAGTGTGAATCCAATCCCGCATTTTCAACTGTGTACAGAGATGTTACCTGTCATTGTAATCCTGCCTGTGATGAGAACAGGAGGAATGAGTCTAAAATACTCCCAGTGGCCAATATGAAAATTGCAAGATTTTTTTTTTTCGTGATCTAAAACATTGCAAGATAAATAATACAAGTAGCACAAAAAAATCGGTGATGTGGGTGTGATGACTGCTGAACAGCATTGGCAATTTCTACAGTTAGGAACTGGGAGGCCTCAGGCGGCGGCAGAAGCATGTGGGGCACCTGGAGGTTGAAGGCAGGGAAGAGGCTTCAAGGACCTTATCAGCATCTATTGCTTCCGCCAATTCCCAGAATGCAAAAGATAGGGTCAGACTCTGTTCATTGTTGTTAATGTACTTGTGGATTTCCTGAAACAGGAGATTTAAGAATCGCCTCAGTGAGAAAATTGCACGATTTTTTCTTTTATTATTTTTAATACAGGTTGTGATAATTAAAATAATTTTATAAAATACATTTAACACAAAAACCTAATTTAAACAAGTCATTTTCTGATGATGGGTTCCCTTTAAATTCAATGGACACTTGTGGAGTCTAGTATACCTCTCCTTTTTGTTTGGTGGATTATTTAGGTATACTAGTCAATTAGAAGTTTTCCCAGCATACACACCAACCCAAGGACCATGGGCTGATAAGAGAAAAGTACCAAATTTGTTTGAAAACTGAACCAAACCTGCACTGTGTGAACCAGCCTCGCTGGAGAATTGATCTCTGTTCCCTGATCTGTGTATATATAAATCTTCCTGCAATCAAACGTTGTGTCCTGGGAACGATCAGCAGCTAGTAGAGATTGCACTACTTGCATAGTTTACCTGGATGATGTGGGTTGAGGGATCGCCAAGTCCTGATTACAGGTGTGTGATTTGAAGTCCCAGGCACAATTGGCGCTATGTCATACAGCAGTGTCGCAGCCTGTCCAGCTTTTAATGGCCAGGTCAGTATTTATTTCCAGTAATTGCAGCACTAATAAATAATGCTCACATAAGAATTAATTACTTTCCACCATCACATCCAAATCACTCATCTTCCATCTCGGAAGTGAGATTAATCATGTGCTTCAGCGCTTCGTAGCTGCTCTGCTCCACTAGCAATAGATCTGTGTAATAATTAAAAGGACTCTGTAAATGCCTGTGCTTTATTAATAATGGGATATTTTCTGATTCATTAACACAAAGCCTCCTGCTAATATATGAGGTTTATAAGGGGCTTTAGCTTGGCCTGGTAAATGCTTAGCAGGCGGTTTTGTATACAAGTGAAAAGACAGCATCTCCAGCTAAAATCAAAGTTGAATTAGTCAGAGGCGCTCTGTCCTAAAGCTCGTGTCTCATAAACCACTTCTATGTCTGTATGGTAACACTGATAAAAGTATGATTGCCTGCTGAGACCCCCAGTGATCTGACATTTATTACCTGTGCTTTGGCTAGGTGGAATATCTTATAGGACAGCCCCTTTAAGTGCTTTCTAAATTATATATTTTTGAGATATCCGCATTACCAAATTTTTTTAACCCTCCCTAGGTCCAAGTGTAAATGGCAAATTTCCTGATACTCTATAACTACATTACTTGGCGGCTATATATCATTCAGCAATCTATAGATGTTTGGTGCCTATCCTATCCCTTTCGAGAGCTGTATTTGCAGACATAATGTTTATCACCCTGCATTTCTAGAAAGGGAAACACCCGTGAAGCGCTCTCAACCTTAAAAAATTGATAACTTTTAATACTAAATACTTCTGAATTACCGGTAATTTAATTGTCTGTTAATTTTCTGAATTAATTTAATAAAAATTCTTTTAAATTATTTCCCGGTATTTTTTGAGTCTTTAACAGCTCATAAATGAGCAGAATGCCAAATTGCTGCCACTAGTGCCCTTTTGCACATAGAGATGGGTACATGTTTTGGAAAGTTACCATAATTTGGGGGCCTTGGGCTGTATTTTTTTATGATCAGAATGACCTGTACATTTTTGGACACTATCAGAAAATCGGAGTACTTTGGGGCTTGCATCTTTATGGGGAACTGGAAGACCATGTACAGATTTCTCTATTCAGATAATGGGTGATATAGAGAGAACGAAGCAGCAGTGCCTGGCTGTTTCCATAACTGCCATAGAAGTATGGTAAATGGGGGCAGCTGCCCATACGCATAGCCACCTCTGCATTCATTCTCCACCTGGATATGGCGGTTGCCTCACTAGGTAGGACTGGGATATTCGCTCTGTAGTAGATTATCTCCCATTGTAACTGATAAAGTTTTGGATTAAAGAGGCTTTATTAAAAAAATTACTTATAGTTTGAAACAACAGGTTCTTTTGGTAAATGTTTTTTTTCCCCAATATTTTTTAGATTTTTATTTTTCATATCAGTCTAAATTAAAATAAAAATATCCTGCAATTTGCACACTAGCCAGTAGGCCTAAATTTAGACTTTTAGTTCCAATTGGGCACTAGAACATTAACTGTAATAGGGTTTGACAGTCTATCTTTGATATAGAACCCTTTTGAACATCTGATTTGAGCTCTCATCAGTGCAAAGGTCATTGTGAAAAGATGGGGAGGAGGTGAGCTGTGACATCACCTATTGGGAATAGTGGATCCAGGGTTATCTACCATGTATACCATTGTTACTTTTGGTTGTGATCCTGTCTGCGATGATGATGAGACAGCTGAAAAGTCGTTAGTACAGAACAGGAAGTGTGACTTTAGTATAAGGTCCAGTGGCTAGTGTAGAAAAAAAATCCATTTAATATAAAAACCTAATTAAATAATAGGTCATTTTCTGATGACACATTCCCTTTAACTTCTAGTAGTTGCTCATAATGCAGAGCAGAAAGTTGAGTCGTTCATTGACATTACACTGGTATCTACACTTTGCTTCTGTCACATATTGTTTATTGACTCATTTTATTCAGTTCAGTGCCCAGAACGGCTCTCCGACACCTGCTCTATATTCATAGCTGTCTGCACCACACTTATGATTATTACACTGCGAAGAAGTATGGATCCGCACATATTACATATGTAGGAGGGAAGGGCAGTGTTCAGGAGTCTTTTTTTATTTATTTTTTCCTTTGAACTTGCATTTTTCTCATGGCACATTTTATGTAAGTGAAGTAAAGGTTGTACAATAAAAGTTACGCCTCATATCCAGACTTTAGGAGTTTATGGAGCTGTGATATGACATCCATAAAGGTGTACAGGTCCATACAGAATCCTTTTAATAATTAAAAAAACAAAACAATCATGTGGTTGGAATGTGTAATTAAACCTTTAGACCTTTTATATAATGTAACCCCTTCAACTCCCTGTAGATCAAGTGGTTTGGGTCCTGAGACCTCCAGAAATCACATAGCAGGAGGCGCGAGCAGAGGTGTGTGGACCCACAGACCGGCTATTCAGCCCCTACACTGCTGTGTGCATGTGCTCATGGAGAAGATGAACGCCTCTGCTCTGTTCCTTGAGCAATCAGTGGGATCTTAAAGGGGTATTCCCATCTCCAAAATCGTAACCAAATATGTAGTAGATATAATAATAATATAATATTATTATTAGCAGATACCTCTAATTAGAAATGTAGTATGGTTTTTCTGATTTGCTACACCTTTCCTCATGTGTAGGCATTGCAGGACCTTAGTTATCCATGGTTATGACCACTGGCAACTAACTAACTGTCACTATAGTAGTGGTCGTGACCATGGATACCTAAGGTCCTGCAATGCCTGCACATGAGGAAAGACACAGCGAATCAGAAAAACTGTACTACATTTCTAATTGGAGGCATTTGCTAATATTATTATTATCATTATACCTACTACATATTGGCATAGGATCTTGGAGATGGGAATACCCCTTTAAGACCCAGATTCTCACCAATCTATGGAGAGTTTAAATATCAAAAAAATTTACTTGGTTTTAGTTAGACTCTATGGAAATAATATTTCCATAGCACAGCACATGAAATGCCGTTGGCTACTTTGGCCAGTTTCAGACGAGCATGTGATGGCTACGTTTGTGTACCTGTTTTACAGACACAAGTCCTGGATTGATTGCTGGGTTAGAACCCAAACTGACAGCTTTAGGGCTTGTGCAGACGGCTGTATTATCGGTCCAAGTGCGATCCGACAAAACATCAGGACCAATATTAGTTTATGGGGCCGTGCTTATGTCTGATTTTTTTTTTTCTGGAAAACTCGCTGCATGTCCGAGTTTGGTCCGATATTCGCATTGCATTCGACCATGCAAGTCAATGAGTGTGGGGAAACCACCGGACTGCACTGGGAAGACATCTGAGTGCAGTCTGATTTCCGCACACTGACACAATGTAGAAGATGGAGAAATTAGGTTCTCCATCTTCTCCTCAGTGTGCTTCGATTGTCCTATCTGAGAGAATCGGATCACACTATGCTGACGCTCAGATCAAACTCTGATCATAGTTTGATCAGTGTGTCATTAGCATAATTGCCCCAATTCTATTGGAAGAGAAAATCTACGGCCATCACCAGCCCTTATAGGGATCTATGAAGCAGTCAGTACAGATTCGTAGACCCTCGTTGGGCTGTGACTTGTGCCTGCAAGACTCAGGACTGAAACCGGCCATAGTATGTAGTAGTGTTAGGGATTCGTGCTGCTGTACAGGATCTTTGTGCTGCGTGTATGAAGACTCCTCATTCTAAATAAATGAACCCTTGATGGTAAAAGTGTAAGTATCTGAGATGATAATCGGCATTTGAGGTGAAGTTCTGTTATACACTCAGGCTGTGAGTATGTGGAAGTCAGTGCATCACAGAACTTTGTCTCGAGGGCTCTGGGGCATCTACAGGACGGACAACCATGAGAAGGCAGAAGCTGAAAGGCATGGCAAGGTGTGAAGGGGTGACTGCCATAGAAAGTATTTCCTGTGCAGATCCTCTTCTGTAAATCTTTTATTACATTCATCATGTGTTGACATTTCATACAGAGTATGAAGTAGGTAGAAAGTACATCGGGGGGAAAAAAAATCTAAAATCATAGTGGTTCCAATTCTGTGTCCATATTAAAGATAATAAGCCCTCATCATCATCATCATCATAAGGGCCTTCCCTATATGAGGATTGTGTGGGAGGGAAGAGGGGTGCGGATGGCGAATGATAGTGATTTCTATGTATTTTTTTTCCGGCAGGACCCCTCACTGTACACAGTGAAGGCTGTTCTCATATTAGACAATGATGGAGAGAGGCTGTTCGCTAAGGTAAATATTCAGTCATTTATAGGCTGTGTTCAACTGTGAGGAAACTAACTCTTGGTTACAGATGCAACTAATAAAGTAAGGAATAGTGTAGTGCACGAGTAGGACTTTTATTAGTCTGTGATGTTAAAGGCTCTATGTGAAATATAAACAACTCCACACCGCCCAAACCTCTATATGTAAAAAGTATAAGAAAAGTTTTATTTAAGTCAGAGCACAAGATATTGATGACTTTTCTTTAGAATAAGTTTCATCTGATATTGATGAGCTATCAGATGATAGCTGGCCACTGCTTTACACTGCACTAGAGCTTATATTAAAGATAATAGGATCTGATCTGCAGTACCCTGCAATGGCCACTACACATTGAGTGAAGCTCTGCAGTGTAGCGCTCTTCCATGTGATTACATCCAGCCGCTGGAGCTTATAACTGCTGACAGTGGGGCTGCCAGACCTGCATAGGTCATCAATATCCGATCTATCTCAAGGTTGGGTTATCAATCTCATAGGCTCACATGACATGCTAACTTGATGGTGCCAGTGTTGCAAATACGGTGCCAAAAGGGGTAAGATGTGTTTACACCAAAGCTGACAGCAGGCGTTCCATAGTTAGTATTAAAACTATTGTTTAGTCAACCACATATGGCTCAGGATGATAAGGGGCTGCCGGCCATCATGGCACTGCTTATAATTTATATCCATAGGATTGGACAGTAAAATTCTGTCCTATCCAATTATTGTTTTACAAACCACAGAGGTAGGATATTAGGGGGTCTTCCAGCCTGTATCTCATCCCTCTTCTACAAAAAGTTTACCATTTTGTCCTTGAAACCTCAAGCCTTTTGAGACTTTGGCTGTGGGTAAATATTGGCCATATTATAGAATACACGCATTGTATACCATAGAGACATTAGATTGGATCACATGCTTTCCTGTTAACTCCACAGTACTATGATGAGACGTATCCCTCGGTGAAGGAGCAGAAGGCTTTTGAAAAGAACATCTTCAATAAAACACATCGGACGGACAGTAAGTGTGGGGTTGTATGGACCACTTGTACCATTACTGAATATGTAACACCTAGACTGAATGCTCAGCTTCTTTTCCTAACTATTATTCAGATGGGATATGAAATTAAGAACGGTGTATGTCTGATCACTAGGGCTCCAAGCTTTGCAGAGAAGGAGGACTGTTGATGAATGTACTCATTTGGAGTACATATGATGGCAGTGACGGGGTCATGTCAGCACCCCTGTCTCACTGACTGGAAATAAACTGCTGCAGGAGTTTGCTCTGATAAGCACAAGGTTCAGGAGGAGGCAGTTGCTGATTCGTCACTACCATCATCTGTACTCCAAATGAGTACGTTCTGATTTCAGTGCAGGTAAATAGATTGAGAGAAAGCAGATGTTTGGAGGCCACTTACATGCAATTTCTTTACAGGAATAAAGAAAAATCCCCTAGTAAAGTGGTTTACAAAAGCTTTGTAATTTTCCATGCTGGATAAACTTATTAAAAAAAATATGAAAGCTTAACTCTAACGGCTGGATCGCTGCTTGAAATTGTCCCGCACCACAGACTTGGGTGTTTAAGAAATGGCTTAATGCTCATATTCAGTGAATGTATGTCCCTCTGTACTCGATCTACCCGTCCATCACTTATTGTTTCTACCTGTGCAGGTGAAATTGCTCTCCTGGAGGGCCTGACCGTGGTCTATAAGAGCAGCATTGACTTGTACTTCTATGTCATTGGAAGCTCCCATGAAAATGAGGTATGTTTCACAGCTTGTTCTGCTAATAAGTTTTAGAAGCTGCAGTCATTTGGTTAGATAACATCACCCCTGCCTGTGCTCAGAGCCGTTATATGACTGTGTACATTAGCTAATATTAATGAACTGCATTCGACAGCATGTTAATAGGGTGATATAAGCTAATGGTGATGATTAAGTCTGCCTACCTAACAGAAGTGAGCGAGCAAAGACATTCATCCCATAAACTTGTGAAGTGTCGGCGTGTTGTATCATACTGACGTGAAGATAGATGGTGGTATAGGTACGGTCTCTTACTTTATCTCAGTAGTCTTGGCTTTTAAAACCTCTCTCTTTGACTTCAGCAGCTGTCCATATTCCATAGTCTTTCAGGGATTCTCCTGATCTAAAGTCATATTATACGTGCACATGATGGGGCTGTAGTTTAGTTAACGTCCTGCAGTAATTTCTGCTCTACTGTAGATCTACAAGATCAAGGCTGTTTGGGTACACAAGTAATATAGTTTATAGTTGTGTGTACCCATGTACTATTTGGTATGTCTGTTCCTTGACTGTCCCAAGCTGCTGCTTTCCATATACTGATCCACGGTTTGGCATCTATTGAGGCAGGACTAGTCCTGCAGGCAGTCCCTTCCCCATGACTAGTCCTGCCTCAGATTCTATAATCCCACCCCTTTAGGCATGATTGGCAGCTTCTAAACCAGCTCTACTATGGTAGGGCGGATGTGTGCAAGGTTTTCAGCAATCCTATTAAGACATGCAGAACAAAAGGATGGGACGCAGGCTGGATCCTTCTCTCTACCTATTTCCTCTGTAGGGGAAGATTCAGGAGGCTTCCACGCACATTAGATGGTTGGCAATCCCGATGATTTTTATCTGATGTGTATAGCGGTCTTAGCTGTACTTCCAGTGCTGCATAAAACCATTAAGGATCAGATTATCAATGAAAATAAGAAGTACACATATATTTTTTCGTAATGTGTGCTATTTTGCTTCCATTTCAAAAGAAAAATATTATTCTATTCTGTAATATTTCTGTATTTCCTTTTCACCCACATATAGCTCATGTTGATGGCTGTCCTGAATTGCCTCTTTGACTCATTAAGTCAGATGCTGAGGTAGGTGGGGTGTCTGCTGTCACCTTCATTATCTGTATGTCCCCTAAAGAGGCCTTTTTATTTTTTTTTTAAACAAGGCTGTATACAAAGAATTGAACAAGTGGGTGTTTAGTCTTTCTATTGCTAGAACCAGAGTATTAGGGAGCTGTATACTGTTCTTGGCATCCTGCTGAAGAGGACTTTGGGATAAGCTTTGCTATATCTGTGAACTGCTCTCAGCCAATCAGCGTCCCTGAGAGCTTTCCTGTTGCTGCGGCTCTCAATGCTCCTCCCACATGTACTTTACAGCTGGTTGCCAAGAAGCCTGCAGCAGATGTAGGCTGTGAGAGCTCTCAGCGTCCACCAGTGTAATAACCCTGTATGAGAAGCTTCTGCAGCTTGATCACACAAATTGTTCTCTTTTACCACTATTCAAAGTAAAGAAATAATAAAACTTTATAAAACACACATATATGCATTGCAAAGGTCCGATCTATCAAAATATAAAATTAACGCTGTAAAGAGAATAAATCAAAACACCAAAATTGTCTTATCTACCCCAAAATAATATGAATAAAAGTCAGAATAAGCCCTCCTACAACTGTATTGATGGAAAAATGAAAACGTTACAGGTCTTGGAAAATGGGGATGTAAACAAATTTTTTATTTTTTTTTTTACAAATTTTTGCATATTTTTTCACCACTTAAATAAGTTAAAACACTCCAAAAAAACATAATTTAGTGTCGCCGTGACCTGGAGAATCATGTTGCCAGGTAATTTTTACATCACATGGTCTAATACTTCAATAGAAATAGTTATTGCTGATTTGTTTTTCACTCAAGCTTTGCTGTCAGTGGAGAAATTTGACTAACTATAAAAAATGTCTAATTCTGCAGAAAAAACGTAGAGAAGAGAACGCTGCTGGAGAATATGGACGGCTTGTTCCTGGCGGTTGATGAGATTATCGATGGCGGGTAAGAGGTTCATTGGATTTCTGGTGTAGCCTTTTCTCTGTGACTGATGACCACCAACATCTGTTCCTGCATGTGATGGGAGTGTGCCATCCATCTATTCCTTCATTTCACCTCTATCCATTTCTCAGGTTATAAAGCCGGTGCAGCATTAAATACTTCAGTGCTCATCTCCATCTTGTAAAGCATGTTGCTGCTGAAGTAAATGACTGGCATCGCGGTGGTTAAACGTTCAGCCTGAACATTAAGGCAATTCACATTCACAAATGCAGACAGTAAAACCCTCCTGTGATTGTAAATAAAGTGTTAATCTGGAAGCCGTACATTTCCCGTCTGTGCTTGTTTTTGTGTGAATTGTGATAGCGCAGCAGTTACCGCCATAGAGGCTGTGTGCGGAGCGCGGCTCCTAACAGTATCATTACCGTGTAAGAGCTGCTATGTCTCCGTGTAATGCCATCATTAGGAAGGCTTCCATCATAGGCTTCTGCAGATTGAGCAGCCGTGCTCCGGCTATAAAGACGGAAAACAATTGCCTGTTGTTTAACTCTGTAATGACTGAAGCTGCCGTGCCCGTGGTGTACAGTAAACTGCGTGTGGCTGATGCAATCTTGTTGACTTATGTTCTTCTTTACAGAGTCATTTTGGAAAGCGACCCACAGCAAGTGGTCCATCGGGTTGCCTTAAGGGTATGTTGTCATTGTCAATGCTTTCCATTAGGCATTTATAGATTGCTGTCCCTGACTGCCGGTTATCATAGAGAAACAAGCCGTGCTCTACTCTCCTTCCCCGGGTCCACCGGTGAGTCTCCGCCGCTTCTTTTGGTGTCTATAACGTTGGCCCCAGCGTTGACGTGACATAAACAGCGCATGAGCCAATTAGTGAGTCAGCGGCTTTACAGGTGTAGACAGATCGCCCCCTTCAGAGCCACTGAGCCCACTGATTGGCTCAGGCTAAGCCAGGCTGGCTGCCTTGCTGTCAGTGTCACAGCCAATGTCAGACAGTGGGAGCTGCGGCAGAGTCTCACTGGTGGACCCAGAGAAAGTGATCACAGCACAGTTTTCCTTTAGTAACCTACAGCCGAGGACCTTCTTTTACTGAAAGGGAAGAACCCCTTTAAGTGTATCCATAAGCCCTTTCACATGACAGATGCCAAAAAAGTGTCAGTTTTATTTTTATTGCTCTTGTATGAAACCTACACTTTGTGTATAGGAGCCAATGCAACATAAGTGGGAACCTATGGCTGACTTGAGCCACCTGTACAGTGGCATATGTCTGAGCCGTTCATTAGTATAACTTATAAGTATATACACCCCCTGAAGGCACAAACACTGTATAAAGCGCCAAGTCTAAGGCTATGTGCCCACAATGCAGAAATGAAGCAGAAATTTTCCTGCCCATTTCTGCATCTCCTTGGCAGAAAAACGCATGCGTTTTTGACGCGTATTTGCCATGCGTTTTTCCAATGCATTGTATAGGCAAATACGCATGCAGAAACGCACAAGAATTGGTCATGTCCGTATTTTTTCTGCGAGTAAAATCTGCGCAGAAAAAATACGGACCATGTGCACAAGACTTGCAGAATGTCATAGGTAGTCATCGTGGGCACACAGCCTAACTTTCAAAAGTTTAAAAAAATCATTCCTGCTTCCTATTGGCAATCTGATCCCTGGATCTCGGTTTTACCTGATGAGCGGTGCAGATCACATTACGTCTACTGATACCTGCTGGGATGCATCTGAGATTGGCAAATATTGTGCCCCTGCCCATTCATTAAGAACAACACGTCATCATCGCCTGCATCCCCCATTTCTCGATGAAGAAGTGAGCGGAGCAGAGCCTACCTTTTTTAATACCGCTAACCCGATCTGTTGTGTTTTAACACTATCTTAATCTTATTCCCACTTTCAGCCATCACCACCTCTTGAAGGTTTGATAACTGTTAGACAAATAAAGAAATGTTTGATTTTTGAGCTGTGACCGGGTAATTCTGTGGGGTTTGCGAAAACGCTTATCACATTCTCTTTGATAAATATTTAAGTAAATGCCATCTATCAGCATCTTATCTGTAGGGTTAAATAAATGTAGTTTGGTAGCCAAAAGGTTAAATATATTTTTAACATTTATATAGAAAAGAAATGTGCTCCTTGTCCTGAATCCAGAACTTCAGTTTTGCTTGGCGAGGTGTCAAATTAAAATTGCTCCTAGTCTTGGGAGGCTTGGGACTAGCGAGGAAGGAATTGGCGTGAAATATAATTATTTCTATTGAGTGTCCCTAATCTAAGGTCCAGAGGGCTCCTTGTAGACTCTTCTGACAGTGTGAATACTGCTGGATGTGCTTTTGATTGCTCTTTTGATCTGACAGTGGTGAAGTGGTTAAGTGCGGTGCTGCCATATGTTGTTTCTCTTACTAGCATCTGTCCCCTGGGTCCTCCACACCGCTCCCTGTGAATGCCTGCTGAGAAGGCAGATTTATGGGCGCCATTAGCATGCTGTTACAGTGTGAGCTGCGCTCTCTCAGGAGTCTGTGCCCAGCTACTGGCAGTGCCACCTGCTGAGCTGTGCAATGATGGAAGATGGTTCACTACCGCTGTAGTGGAGGGAAAATCGGTAGGGTGTCTGCAAGGGTGGAGGTTAATATGGGGAAGAACTGCTATTTTATGGAAAAGTATTCGGGTGACGGACCCGAGTGCCCCCAGTTGTACAAGAAGTATGGGAGTTCATATTAAATGTGATATTTTGTTTTCTAGGGAGATGATGTTCCTCTCACAGAACAAACAGTCTCACAGGTAGGTTGCACAGACTGCAGACTTTATTGCGTACCATAATATGAGCCATTTTCATACAGATATAAAGGGGTATTAAAGTGTCAACAAGTGATCACCTATTCACTAGATATGTGAAAACTTCTAGATCAGGGTCACGGTCAGGTGGAGACAGCCAGGAGGAGTTCAGTGTAGCAGCTGGTCGCACATGTGCAGTGCACTCGCACCCTCAGCTACCAGTCATGCATGGGGAGGGAATGGCGCACATGAGACCTCATTCTAGTGATCGCTTGGGTCTTTGCCAATGTGACCCGCAGCGATCAGACAGTTATCTGTGACAAATCCATGGCATCATAGGCAAGCTATAGATTTAAAAATGTACATCTTGCAATAAAATCTGCATTTTTATTTTTTTTCTGCCAGTTATGAATAGGGTTTTGAAAATGCCATCCACATACAGTCCTGCTCATCATTATTGGCACCCATGAAGTTTCAGTACATATTCCACATTATCTCCTGAAAAAAATGAATCAAGTGAAACAGTTTTTTGTATGGAGCACTCGTGTTAAATACTATAGAGCAAATGATAAACAATAATTTAAAACCCAAAATAATGGGAGGGAAAACTAGAAAAACCTAAAGCTTGCTGTGTCACCGATATTGACACCCTTTACATTAATTTAGTATGGCAACACATTTTGACCCTCATGTGGTAAATCACAAAAGAGATTCACCTGTGATTAATTGTTGGTGCCCATGTGACATGAATTAGCCAATGAATGATGACTTCAGCGTGTTAAAAAGCCACATGGTAGGCCCTGTTCCTTTGTCACAATGGTGAAGACAAAGGAGCTGTCTGAGGACATCAGAACTGCTATTAGCAAACTCGTATCCCAAGTTTCAGTAGTGCGCAATGTTATTAAGAAGTTTGCCAAGCATGGAACCGTGAAGAGCCTAACTGGACGTGTGGGAAAGTGGAAAATTAACAAGAGATGTCTTCGAAGGTTAGTGCGAATGGTGGAAAAAAACACCACATCAAACATCCTAAGGCCTGAAGGCCAACCTGGAGCAGTCTGGGGTCATGGTTTCAACAAGTACCATATGCCGCACACTAAACCAAGCTGAGCTTTATGTGCGAAGGCCAATAAAGATCCCATTGCTGAAGAAAAGACCTAAAAAGGAATGACTGATATTTGCCAAAGAGTACCTTGACAAACCTGGGAAAATGTTCTGTGGACGGATTAAACAAAAATAGAGCTTTTTGGCAATGCAAAACAGTTTATTTACAGACGGTGCAATGAAGCTTGTAAGGAAAAGAACACCTTACCATCAGTTAAGCATGGTGCAGGATCCATAATGCTGTGGGGTTGCTTTGCTGCGTCTGGAACTGGAGGCCATGACCGTATCACAGGAATCATGAAATCATAGAGATTTTAGAACGAAATGTTCTACCCAGTGTAAGAAAACTTAGTTTGAGTCAAAGATCATGGGTCCTCCAGATAGACAATGACCCAAAGCACACATCCAAAGGTACACAGGAATGGTTGAAAAAGAAAAAAATGACTATTTTAAAATGGCCAGCAATGAGTCCTTACCTCAATCCCATTCCAAATCTTAGGGGTGAGCTGAAATCTGCCATTGGGAAAAAGAACCTTGCAAACATTCAAGAGCTTGAACAAACTGCAAAGGAAGAGTGGGAGAAAACTCCAGCTGAGAAGTGAAAGAAGCTTATAGATGGCTACAAGAAACATTTGGAGGTTGTCAGCAATTCCAAAAGGTGTGCAACCAAGTATTAATTAGGGGTGCCTTTATTGCTGCACATGCTGTTTATTTTGTTTTTTTTTTGTTTTTCAACTTCCATGTTGCAATTTCAATGTTTTATTGTATTATTTTAGACCACTAGTTAAAAAATATTGTACAGTCTGTGAAAAAATGAAGGGGTGCCAATAATGATGAGCAGCACTGTATATTGTATTGCTACATTGTATACAGAACATTCACAACAACTTTTTTTTTTTTTTTTTCAACTGTTGAATTTAAAGAATAAAATTAGAAATTTTGTAAAACCGTCTTAATTAGTGTTGAGCGAGCATGCTCGACACTGCTCGTTACTCGCCCGAGCATCTCACTACTCGGGATGTTCGGCGAGCACCGAGCATTTCCAGGTTACTCGGGCGGGAGCTCGGGTCTCCGCCCTGCACGTTTGGCGCTCTTTACTGAGCCAATGAACATGCAGGGATTGCCAGCCAGTCACTGTAATGCCGCAGCCATATTGTTTATGGGCATTGCTGTGCGGCCAGCCAATCACTGTCACCTCGAGTATTTAAAACCGGGCGCCGCCATCTAGGACACAGTCGCTCCAGATCAGACAGTGTAGGGAGAGTGCTGCTGAGTTAGGGAGAGATATATAGTGCGAAATAGGTAGTGTAGGGTCTCTAAAGCCTGCCAAATCAAACAAACAGTCCTTCTCAGGACTAATATCCATCCCAGTTATCAGGCAGGCAGGCTGTATAGGAGACGCAGTGGTTATACCAGCAAACGCTGCATTACAGTCCTGTGTGCTCCTGTTGGTCAAAATCTAAATCCTGTATTTTATATTTTTTTCCCTCAGTCAGACTGTACAAATACGTCTGATTCTCTGGTGGGCACGTCCAATGCTGCCCTAAAGCAGGCCGGGCTAAGAAAAGTGTGTGTGTGTGTGTGGGGGGGGGGGGTTCCAAGGAGATATAGGGGCGGCTGGGGACAGTGTGTGGACACCCGGCCGCCCCCTGGCGGCTGGGGACAGTGTGTGGACACCCGGCCGCCCCCTGGCGGCTGGGGACAGTGTGTGGACACCCGGCCGCCCCCTGGCGGCTGGGGACAGTGTGTGGACACCCGGCCGCCCCCTGGCGGCTGGGGACCGTGTGTGGACACCCGGCCGCCCCCTGGCGGCTGGGGACCGTGTGTGGACACCCGGCCGCCCCCTGGCGGCTGGGGACCGTGTGTGGACACCCGGCTGGGAACTGAGTATGGATACCGCGCTGCCAAAGCAGCCATGAGGTAATGGCCAGCTTCGGCCTCCTCCAAACTAAAAGGCCCCATTTCAAGTGCAAGCTAGCAGTATGGTATTTCAGCCTGGGGGTGGGTGGGTGGCAGGCTGCATACTTGCGCTTGCATTGCAAGCAATGGGGGAGGTACAATTGAACACTGCCCTGGGACAAGGACTTGCACGGGGATAGTTGCAAGTCTGCATCTTCTGATGCGGAAAGGATCACTTCTGATGGGCACACTTTTAGGCAGTGACCTGGGTGTCAGATATGCTTCCAGGGGTCTTCCCCATGCTGTTCCCATGTCTTTTCAGCACTGTATGCATGTGTCACACAGCACATGGGCAGATAAGATTGTAAAATGTTAAAATGACATTTCCCGGTGAATGCATTTGTCACGGTTGAAAGCAATACAAAAGTGCAAAAACGCATAAAAAATGCTACTTGTGAACATCGTCCAAGGTGTGGAGGAGTATTTTTGTTTTTTGTTATTTATTTTACCTTATACACAAGTCTTTACCCTGGAAAGGATGTTCCTTAACATATTTCACAGGAAAGCTCTTTCCGTTTCGTTTTTGAACCATTTTATTGTGAGCCCGTAAAAGTGGCTTAATACCTCTGACCACGTTGTTGACAGCAGTGACCTGGGGGTCAGAAATGCTTCCTGGGGCGATCCCCATGCTGTACCCGCGTCTTTTGAGCACTGTCACTATCGTTTTGGGCACTTTTTATGCTTTCTACACAATGCTGGGGGTGCCGCCGCAAAAATGCTCGGGTCTCCCATAGACTAACATTGGGCTCGTTGCTCGGGTCGAGCACCCGAGTATCACGGTGAGCTCAGCCTGAGATTCGAGCACCCGAGCATTTTAGTGTTCGCTCAACACTACTAATGACAGCTCTGCGCTCCTTTTATATTGTGGTAATGGAAAATGAAAGCTGTGATCGGTTGCTGCAGGCTACAGAGACAGGATTTCTAGACTTTCATAAATGTTGTTACTAGTTTTTATAGGAGGCTTCATATGTTCGTAATATTA
This sequence comes from Phyllobates terribilis, assembly GCF_046119375.1. Classification (NCBI taxonomy): domain Eukaryota; kingdom Metazoa; phylum Chordata; class Amphibia; order Anura; family Dendrobatidae; genus Phyllobates; species Phyllobates terribilis. The sequence continues at coordinate 152,391,991 of NW_027362762.1, forward strand.
CAATCTCTTCATTTATCATTTTTTTTCAATGCACTTTTTAGATTTACATAGTAAACTTAGTGGAGAAGTAGATGTATGGATATCACAGTAATGGTACAGTGGTTGAAGGTGTTATCTGATACCTGACTGGGAAAGAGGGGCTGTTGGATGAGAAAATGTAATGTACGTAAGAGATTGGGGCAGAAGAACTTGTTCAGTGTACCGCAACCACGTGTTTATTTATTGTTGGATACACACTGCACGCCCGCACACACATTACACACACCTACCTCTGGACTAACATTAAGAGACTCTGTGATCCCTATAACATAGTGCTGATTCTCACTATACCATGTGTTTCTTCCCTCAGGTGCTGCAGTCTGCAAAAGAGCAAATCAAGTGGTCTCTTCTACGATAGCTGTTGAGTGTGAACCAAGTTCTGATCATTCCATCTTGATGCGAGAGCTCGCCCTAATGACACCTTCTCTCCATTATTTTTGTGGTATAAAAACCTTACGTTCAGGGCACTGATGTATATTGGGCAGAAGTAAGAGGTATAACTAGTGGCACTGTATGTGCACTTCCTGCATGTTATGCCTTCTTCCTAGAAAAAAAATTTAATTCCTTACCCCACAATATCTTGCTGGTTCATCCTGGGTGTGAACAGTGTACTTATTAGTACTATTACACCTTATTACAGCTCTATCAATATATATCCAATCCAGCATCTTATGTTCTACCACTTAAGACCGGATACATACATCCGTGTACCATGATCTGCTTACTGATAACAGACCGGCCATGGGTCTCCTGACACAAACATGACAGTCTCATATCTGCCTATGAGGCTGCTGAGTTGACGTTGGGGACCCACAGCCAGTCTATGAATCATGGTCCGTGACACACTATATAAATGCAGCGTAAAGTTAATATCTTTATATGCTTCGTATTACACATGCAGGGCCTATCCGTTTCACATCAGCTGCTCACAGTTAAGGACTGGCATCACAGGAACAGATTACTTTTGTCTATTAGCAAAGTGAATATTTGACCACGTGGACCAATATAGGATGGCACAAGCCAGTGCTTAAGGCGACTTCTTCTTCTGTTCTCATTATCGCACTAGAAGCAGCTGTAAGACCTGGGATTGTTCATTCTTATACTTGTGCTGTACAAATCACATCTATACGATGATTAATAAATTACTAGCAAAATAATGACTTGTTTCTTGTGTTTTGTTTTTATTTCAATTTCTTGTCCACTTCAATTTTTTTCAAATTGAAACTTTCAAAATACCAATATCTTATGAGTGGTCATACGAGAAGCTCACTAGAGAACAGTAACATTTTTACTACGTGTCCCCAGACACATCTATGTAAATGTTTTCTCTGCCGTATGGATGTCAAAACTGAGCCATAATTCTTGGATGGCCCAAAAGTTTCCACATATGCCCCTCATTGTTTAGGCCACACACTTAAAACACCCCCAACACAGAGCCGGTGGAGGGCACAACCGCACTGACCTGCATATGCTGAAAGCAAAGTAATGTGGCCAAAAACCAGGAAAACAAACTTCCTGCAGTCTGATAAAGTTTCAGCCTTGCTTGCATTGTGCATGACTCCTAGACAGTATACATAATATGCCAACTGGCAGCCATTACTGGGGTCCTGTCCATGGGAAACCTGAAATTTATACATGTGATGTTCAATAAGCGGATATTCACGCGGGTCTGATATACTGCTGTATCGTGGTATCCGTATTGGTTTATTGTGGAAGAAGTTTTACAAAAGCTCATTCACACATTGCAGAGAAAAATTGCAGCATGTAAATGTAAGTATGGATTGATATGGTGCCAATTTTGCAGCTATGGAAAATCTGCAGCATACCAGATCCATGTGGGCATACAATATTACTGTTTGTGCACTTCGAACATTTCCTAAGCAATTAGAAATTTAAAAATTAAATATTTTCTATGTAAAACCAATACTTGTGTCGTGATGGTGGTTGGATCCACTGCTAATCAAGATGAGCCTTTATATCCTTCTCATACAATGGAATGGTGCAGGTAATTTCACATATTCTGAGACATGCACAAATCTAGATTATATCTAGGATTATTACTAAGTGAAACACAATGATGGCATTTTTTGAAAAAAGAAATGTTAACATAAAATGTCTAATCGCAGTAAATCAGATTTCTCCTTACCTTTTCAAAAGGTCCCCGAAAAAGAGATTTGATTATGGCCAGTTCTCCACTTTCCTTTGCACTAATTCTGATTTATTAATCACCCATAAACAAAGAATGTTATAATTGGTGGAGAAAGGTTGAATTTGGTGGATCTTAATTTTTTTCTCAACCTATGTAACTATATTGTACAGTGGCATGTAAAAGTTTGGGCACCGCTGGTCAAAATTACTGTTTATTGTGAACAGTTAAGCAAGTTGAAGATGAAATGATCTCTAAAAGGCCTAAAGTTAAAAATGACACATCTTTTTTTTTTTTCCATTTTAAAAATTACTAAAAGGAAAATGGGCCGATGTAAAAGTTTGGGCACCCTTGGAGATTTGTGTGCTCGGATAACTTTGACCAAGGTGTCAGTGCGCAATATTTGTGTAAATATATGGAACTTAATATTTGGGAAATTCAAAGAGAAAAGTGTGTTCTCAAAGGAGATCTATTTTAGACAAAATTTAGTAATTGATTAAGGAGAATGTACATAAGTTCTCTAATTGAATTATATTAATGTAGAATGAATTAAAAAGGGAGCATTTTACACAGCACATTAATTCACGATGGATTTTTCTTTTTCGGTGAGTTCATTAGATTTGCACAAATTTATAGTGTAAAAACTGTCCACTCATGGCAAATTCCTGTGAAATTAAACTGCGCCAAATTTATAAAGATGCATGTACCTTTTTAATTATCTTGTAACACATACTGCCAATTGCCATCTCCATTTTGGCTAGTGTAAGATTCATCAATATGAGTAAATACGGCCGTGTGTGTGGAGATTGGGAAGGACTAGCCCTCGTTTCCCATGCACATCAATGAGACATGGGCACCCTTCACCAGTTCACCGGTTGTCTTTTAAGTTTAGTTATTACATTTTGGAGGTCTGAGGATACGTCTGTGTCTTGTCTTGTTCTGTTTCGCTTGTGGCAAATACTGTAAATAGACTGTGCAAGAAGAAAAAACATGAAATATACCAGTACTGAATGTACCCAAATATCAGTACCAGAACACCTTGTAGGGCGCTGTGAACTCTTCAGACTGAGCTGTGAACTCTTCGGACTGAGCTGTGAAGACATTGGGGCAAATTTCCTTCTCCAGTCTTTGAAGGTGTCTCTAATGTCTGCTTCAAAGACTAAATATCTTTGGAATTTGACATTTTAATGTCAACTTGAAAGAAGTGTTAGCCAAGTACCAATGCACCAACTAACACCTTACTGCATTCCAAAGATCTGGATTTAACAAAGTTCCTGCTCTCATAGTTAAGGTTGACCTACAATTACTAATTAAATCCATCCTTTCATCTGTATTTCATTTCCGTTTAGCACAAGAGCCACCTATAGGTTAATTATGATATAATACTAGCATTGTGACAGAAGGGGAAAAATAGGTTGCACTTTTTTTTTTTAAATTATAAAATAAACACCTGAAATGTCCAGAGTAGGAAATTCATGATACACACGAAGTATAGAAAACTTGTAATTTATTCCATAAGCACTATAAGAGCATAGAGCATAAGCCTATGGGTAAAAAAAATGCAATCAGCAGCACTGCTTTTCCTCTTTGAAGAGGACCAGTCACCTGCATGTTTGACCACATCATGGATAAGTGGATGCAAAGCTGAATAAAACAAAGGTTTTATTTTTTAAAGGGAATCTGTCACCACATTTGACCTCACTAAACTATTAATATGAGCATGCAGGTTATAGACTGCTGAAATAAGTCCTCCCTGTATGTCTCATATCAGAAGCCTTGTGGATAAATCATCTTTTATCACTGTATATAAATGACATCTTCCAGGCTCTGGGGAGGATGCTGCCTGGGAGATAACTCTGCCTCCAGAGATTATTTTACATGACGGGGGAGTTGCCAGTGTGAGACAAGTAACTAACACAAAACGGGAGAAATCAACTTTGTCTTGCAAACATGTTTTTTTGCTTCTCTCTCGGCTCTGCTGTATTGTAACAATATTACAATCCTGTCTGCCTGTGAGATGGAAGCTGAAGCTGAGAGGAACCTGCAGATGTGTGAGGTATAATCTCACACAGCTCTGCAGTGAGATCAGGAGAGTAGAGAGCGGCCATTACACATCACACTGGTATCTCCCCCTTTATGTAAAATAATCTCTGAGGGCACAGTTATTTTCCAGGCAGCGCCCTCCCCAGAGCCTGGAAGAGGTCATTTACATAAAGTGATAAAAGATTATTTATCCACAACAAGACATCTGATATGAGACATACAGGTAGGACTTTTTTTCAGCAGGCTATCGCCTGTATGCCTATATTATTAGTTAGGTCAAATGTGACAGATTCACTTTAACTTCTCTCTGTTTTGGAGATTTTAGCTTGTAAAGTTTGTTATAATTTATGATCAGCTCAACTGGGTGTTACCAGAGATTTGTCTCTGGGGTCATGCACTTCTGTGTGTGGTTGACAAATCATAAACATGAAGCAACATACAGGGGATGAAAAAAAAAAGAACATGACCATACAATAGGTCTCCTCTTGTGTGAAACATGTAATGACAGTCTGCTCTCACTGCAGAGCTGTGTGATTTCAAAGTAAAGTAAAGCAGAGCAGAGAAATGTGGTTACTAACACTTCTTCAGCTTTCCTCTCACAGCAATAACTAGGGGGAGAGCAGTACAGCAGAGCTCAGCTTTATCTCATTATAAACACTCCTAGCTGCTCTCCTCTCACGGTGCTGTTAGTTCTTCTGTGCTATCCCTCCTCGCTTACTGACTGCTGTAAGAAAAAAGTTATACATTTTCTATTGCTAGATTATTTATAACCTACAACACCATTTGTTGTGAGAAAAGTATCTAGCCCTTTTTAAAATGTTGATATGTCTGCTATTACCACCTCTTGGATCGGGCCTTCCGCAGTCTGAAAACTATAAAGAACCCTTTCAGCAGCAGAAGGGAAGGAAGGGAGACACAGATACATTACTAGTGGGTAGGCGGAGCCCCACAGGGATAGTTCACCTCAGATTTATAAAAAAGTGACGACCGGCCCCTCCAACTTAAGCTCCTTCTACTCCCATGTTCTCCAGTCTGAAATTTGAGGTCGCAGAGGATAGTCGCTGCCTTTGCAGCTCCTCAGAAGATTTTTTATTTTTACCAAAGGAGACCTGGACCCCCCGTGGTCTAGAGGTCTCAGGGGGTCTCGGTGCTGCCGGGACCCCTGCCCTCCCCTGGCAGACCTGCGTACCCCTTAAGGAGGTCCCCGCAGTAACCTGCCGGCCCCGGGGGACATAGGGCGCTTCCTGGCGGAGACGCACACCGCCTGTGGGGTCCTTGCGCGCTCTGCCATGGGGGGAGCAAGGGCCACAGCGCCACACATCCCTGGGGGTCCCTGTGGCGCACAGCGGGGTAAGTGCTCTGGGTACGAGTGCTTCAGCGGCTGCTGCGGCAGCCGCCGTTATTTCATGTGGTGACTTTCTGCTTTTTTTTTTTTTTTTTATTTGCAGACGGTGTATGAGGATCACCGCTGCATTCTCTGACCCTGGGGGCACGGGAGCAGGGACGGAGGAGCACGGCTCCGGTGGAACGGGGGGCATGGCTTTATTATCTTGGCTTCCTGCCATCACTTTTAGGCAGGAAGCCTTCAGGAGAGCGCACGCTTTCTCCCTAAGCGTGGGTTCTGTGAGTGAGCTCGGGGGGCGGGGCTTCGCGTCGTTCGGCTTCCTGTCATTGTAGTTCTGACAGGAAGCTCCTGGCTTACCGCGCGCTGAGCTCTCCGCCCCTCTCCCTCCTTCCGGCTTCCCTCCACGTGCACCTCCGGCTCTCTGCTGCCCGTTCACCGCCCTCACAGCTCAGAAGGAGCAGTCACCGCGGCACTGGTGAATCGTTTCTGCCTGTAGGCAGAAGCTCCCTTCTTTCTTTCCATTGCAGAGCACCTTGGTTGACCTGCTAAGGCAGGCAAGGTGCTATTTGCCGCTACCGCTTTTTCTGGACACTCTCACTTCTCTGACCTCTTAAGGCAGTGAGGTATTTAGTGTGTCAGCAGCATTAACCCCTTCTGAAGGGGTCTGCTCAACAGGGCTGTTAACTCTTTCTGGGGGTGCACGCTTCTGTTTCAGAGGGCGCTTCTCCCCAGTTTGTTAGGTTAACTTTTGCTCTGCAGGACTGGGGTAACTCTCTCTAGGGGAGAGTTTTAACCCTTCAGTGCCTTAAAGGTTTAAAAAAAAAAAAAAAAGGGGAATTTTTTTTTGTGGAAGCAGGCTGTGTTAGCTATTTTCGCACACCCTAGGTTACCATACTCATTCTAACATGCTGGCATCTGATGTGGGAGGCATGACGGATCAGGGACCAGGGGGCGCGGACCTCTCTCCCGATCCGTTTCCGGATCGGTCTCGCGTTTCTGATACACCCAGGTCTTCGACGGCGTTGAGTTCGACCCTTAGTGATGTTAAAGTGGAGGCTCTCACCCGCTCCATTGACAGTCTTTCTAACCTCCTGGGTCATTGGGTGTCAGCTAAGTCGCAACCGACACCACGAGGCAAGAAGCGCCACAGGGTGGCGCTGTCTCCTCCGCGCAGTGCATCGGAGGCTCTGGATTCACCAACAAGCTCGGTTGGTGAAATCTCCGATTCTGAGGATGAGGATCGGCAGAGTCGTTCTGCTTCGCTTTCGGGCCGCGTGGATGCTCTTATTGGAGCCATGCGGGAAGCGTTACAGCTGTCTGAAGAGCCGACAAAGCCGGGCCGACTTGCCAGGCTATCAGGAGTCGCGTCGGGCTCGTTCAACATTACCGGCGCATGATGAACTTAACGAGGCAGTGGAGAAAGAACGCCGGTGTCCGGATAAACGCTTCCAGGGGATGCGGTTTTTTGATGCCTTGTATCCCTGCGCCACGGAGACGATCGCTAATTAGGTTCCCTCCCCTGAAGTGGACGTTCCTCTGTCTCAGCTTAGCAAATCTTCCTTGCTTCCTGTTAAAGGGAAGGCCAGTCTTCAGGAGCCTCTGGACAGAAGAACAGAGTTAGCGGCGAAGTCCATCTACGAGGCCGCGGGTCATGGATTCCGTGCAGCCTTGGGGGCCATGTGGGCCGGTGAGGCTTCTCTGCGGTGGTTGGACCAGCTGCGGACGGCATGGCAGGATGGAACTCCGCTGTCGGAAGTGGAAAGGCTTTTCCAGCTGTTGGAAGAGGCGACACGTTATGGCAGGGACGCAGTACTGGATACTACTTCCGTTCTGTCCAGGGCTCAATCTTCGGCCGTCACAGTCAGGAGAGCACTGTGGCTTAAACAGTGGACTGGAGACGCAGTATCCAAACAAGGTTTGCTTAGTCTAGCGTACAAAGGCGGTCATCTTTTTGGTTCGGACCTCACGGAGCTGATTGCTAAGGCCAAGGCTAAGGATGCTGCCTTGCCTCAGTGGAAGGCGGCGGCTTCCACGTCTGGCAGGTCAAGTGCCAGTGGTGGTCGTCAGTCCTTTCGGACCAGGGGGAGGTTCGGTCAGCCTTCTTGGGGATCGGGTCGTCCCTCGGCTTCCGGTAAGAAGTCCACCCAGAAATCCCGTATTTCCTGGAAGCAACATTTCCGTCAGGACAAACGGGAGGTTGACAAGAAGCCCGCTAAGGCGGACTGACGCCAGGATTCCGCTCGAGGGCTCTCGGGTGGGAGGTCGTCTGCTACAATTTGGGTCGATTTGGGCGTCCCACATTTCGGACGCCTGGGTGACGCGGGTTATGTTGGCAGGCTATTTCATAGAGTTTCACTCTCGTCCCCCGGACAGGTTTCGTCAGTCACGCACCCCGTCCGAGCCCAAGCTGGCTGCAGCACTGCTGCGGGAGGTAGACACTCTTCCGCAGCAGGGTGTGGTGGTCCCGGTTCCGCCAGAGGACCGGGGAAGGGGGTTTTACTCCAACCTTTTTGTGGTCCCCAAAAAGGAGGACAAGTTTCGCCCCATTCTGGATCTCAAAGATTTGAATCTGCATGTCCGGACCCGGAAATTCCGCATGGAGTCTCTCCGCTCTGTCGTAGCGGCCCTGTCGCAGTGCGATTTCTTGGTGTCGATCGACATCCGCGATGCCTATTTGCATGTCCCTATCGGCAGGGCTCACCAGCGTTTCCTACGTTTCGCCATAGGTCAGGCCCATTACCAGTTTGTGGCCCTACCATTCAGGTTGGCCTTGGCACCCAGGGTTTTTACAAAGATTCTGGCGCCACTCATGGCGCTTCTTCGAAAACAAGGAGTTACGATTCTACCCTACCTGAACGATCTGTTGATTGTGTCGCCCACAGCGGAGGAGGCGATGACTGCTCACGATCTCTCCCTCCAGCACCTGGAGGACTCTGGGTGGCTGGTCAATTGGAAGAAGTCGTCATTAAAACCGACGCAGTCAATCCTGTTCTTGGGGATGCATTTCGACAGAGTACGGGCAGTGGTGCCCCTGCCTCCGGACAAACGAACCTTCGTCGCCATGTCCAGGCTATGAGGTCGGCGATGGCAATGTCCCTTCGGGAATGCATGCGCCTTCTGGGTCTGATGGTGGCGGCAATAGAAGCCATACCGTTTGCACAATTTCATTCCCGGGATCTCCAAAATCTTATTCTGACCAGCAGTTGGGATCGATCGCCGACTTCACTGGATCGCTCGGTCGTTATCTCCCGCAGGGTGCGAGAGTCTCTTGGATGGTGGTTACGTCCGGAAACTCTATCCCTGGGGAAATCCTTTCTTCTCCCAAGGTGGTCGGTGATTTCCACCGTTGCCAGCCTGACTGGCTGGGGGGGGGGGGGGGGAGGGTTGGAAAGACCTCTGGGTTCAGGGGGTCTGGTCGTCAGAGGAGTCGTCTCTACCGATCAACATTCTGGAGTTGAGAGCAATTTTTCTCTGCCTCCGACATTGGACGGTCCTTTTGAGCGGTCTGCCGGTCCGGATTCAGTCGGACAATGCGACGGCTGTATCAACCATCAGGGTGGGACGAGGAGTTCCAGACTCATGATGGAGGTCTCTCAGATCCTGGTTTGGGCCGAGTCCAGGGTTCCAGCCATCTCCGCGATTCATATCCCAGGTGTGCTGAATATCTCGGCGGACTTCCTCAGTCGCGAGCAGGTGGATCCGGGGGAATGAAGTCTCCATCCGGAAGTGTTTGCACTGCTGTGCTCCCGGTGGGGTACTCCTCAGGTGGATTTGATGGCATCCAGGCTGAACGCCAGGGTTCCGACATTCATGTCCAGGTACAGGGACCCGGAGGCTGTGGCGGTAGATGCTCTAGTGGCCCCGTGGGACCAGTTCGAGCTGACCTATGTGTTTCCGCCAGTATCCTTACTTCCTTTGGTGATTCGGCGGATCAAACTGGAACGAGTATCAGCAATTTTGGTAGCGCCGGATTGGCCACGGAGGACGTGGTATTCGACGCTGGTGTCTCTTCTGGCGGCGCCTCTGTTTCCACTGCCTCTTCGCCCGGACCTGTTAATCCAAGGGCCCATTCATCATCCGGACCTGAAGTCACTTTGTTTGACGGCGTGGCACTTGAGACCGAGATCTTGAACCGTCGTGGTTTTTCGTCCGAGGTTATTTCTACCTTGCGGGCGGCCAGAGGTCCAGCTATGACTAGGATTTATCACAGAACTTGGGAGTCTTTTTATTCTTGGTGTTCTGGATCGTCAAGGAATCCGAGGGTTTTTTCTATCCCCAACTTCTTGGCTTTTCTGCAATATGGTTTGGCCAAGGGTCTAGCAGTTGGTACCTTACGAGGTCAGGTATCTGCACTATCCGCGCTTTTTCGAAGGGCTATTGTTTCACGTAGGGACGTGCGTTCTTTTTTTCGTGGGGTTGCTCGTCAGTTTCCGCCTCGGGAGGCGGTTGTGGCTCCTTGGCGGCTTAATCTAGTCCTGGAAGCTCTTCAGCATGGGCCTTTTGAGCCTATGGATTCGGCTACGCTTTACTTGCTTTCTTGGAAGGTGGCCTTCCTGGTAGCGGTCACCTCTTTGAGAAGGGTTTCGGAGCTGGCGGCACTGTCTTGCTCGCCACCTTTTCTGGAATTTCTTCCGGATCGTGTGGTGCTTCGTACCCGTGGAGATTTTTTACCTAAAGTGGTGTCGCATTTCCACGTCAATCAGGACATCGTGTTACCTTCTCTCTGTCCGAAGCCGAAGAGTCCAAAGGAGCGGGCCTTGCACTCGTTGGATTTGGTGCGGGCATTGAAGTTCTATCTTACAATCACGCAAGGTTTTCGGAAATCGGACTCTCTTTTTGTGATTCCTGCTGGTCGTCGACGTGGTCAGCGTGCTTCCAAGGACTCTATAGCTTGGTGGATACGTTCGGCTATCCTGGAAGCGTACCGGCTCAAGGGCGAGCCTTGTCCGGTTAAAGTTCGAGCTCATTCCACGAGGGCTGTTAGTTCGTCGTGGGCTTTTCGTCAGGGGGCCTCGGCAGCGCAGCTCTGCCGGGCGGCTACCTGGCGCTCCGTTCACACCTTTACTAAATTTTATAAAGTGGACGTGAGTGCTTCCGCCGATGCGGCCTTGGGACGCAGGGTCCTGCAGGCGGCGGTGGTTTAAGTTACCTCTTTATTTTATTTTTTGTTCGGCGCTGGTTGCGCACTTACCTAAGTTGTTGGGGTGTTGGAGATTCTGCCACTATTTCCCACCCTAGAGTTTTGGACTGTTTTGGGACGTCCCACTAGTAATGGATCTGTGTCTCCCTTCCTTCCCTTCTGCTGCTGAAAGATGGATTTTGGTAAGAACTTACCTGTAAAATCCTTTTCAGCGAAGGAAGGAAGGGAGACACAGCACCCTCCCATGGCAGAAGTATTTTTTTGTTTCTAGATGCGGCGCGACCCTTTCCTGATGGCGGTCATCTGGTCTGGGGTTGGCGCACTAGGGCTCTTTTCCAGTATCGCCAGCTCATCGCAGTAGTCAGGTCCAGTGAGTTGTACCTAGGACTGTGTGTTTTTTTGCTGTTATTTGCATAACCTGTTTTCTCACATTTCTGAATTTTTCAGAAGGGGTTGTACTGTTCTGCTGGTGTTGTCTGCTCTTCCTTAGCTTGTGTACGGACTGGAGAACATGGGAGTAGGAGGAGCTTAAGTTGGAGGGGCCAGTCGTCACTTTTTTATAAATCTGAGGTGAACTATCCCTGTGGGGCTCCACCTACCCACTAGTAATGGATCTGTGTCTCCCTTCCTTCCTTCGCTGAAAAGGATTTTACAGGTAAATTCTTACCAAAATCCGTCTTTCCTGTTTAGATGCTGGAATCGCTTTTCCTCCACGCAATAAATGTCCTCTGTTCCTGTATAAGGTCTTTATGAACATGAACGAGAAAGGCGAGCGCTCCTTAGGGCAATACCCCAGCAGTGAAGGAAGGTAGGTGAATAAGGTGAGTAAGGCCGCTGCCCCACTATCAGTATTTGGTCAGTATTTGGTCAGTATTTTTTCTCAGGAGTGGGAGCCAAAACCAGGAGTGGGTGATAAATGCAGAATTTAAGGCTGCAGCTACCACCATGGATTCCTGAAGACACCAACAGGAACCAGTAAGCCAAGGAGAATTAAAACAAAATCGTGGTCTCAGGAGCGCTGCCAAGAATGGGAGAATCCAAAAGTATAAAAAAAAAAAAAATAATTCTTTATTCATGCAATGCGTTTCAGAGTCAATAGGACTCCTTCATCAGGCATATAACAATCAGAATGACTCTCATGACCTTTTTATAGAGGTCAGTCCTTAATGGGATAACATAATTGGTGAGTGGGAGATTCACTTGATTAAAAATGAACAAGGGAAATTACTCCCCAATTACAAAACTTAAATATAAAAAACCATAACATATAAACGACTTTACAATCAAAAAATGTAAGTAAAAAACATTCATTTAAGAAACACAAATAAGGAAAAATTCAGAGAATGACGAATTAACCTGGAAAGGGTAGTGATCTGAATTAAAAAAAATAATAATACTAATAATAACAGGGCAAAGGACAGGGATTACTTGGTGTTTTCAATATATTAATTTAACCCTTCTGGGGATAATGTGGCCCGTTTAAAAATCCAGTATGATTCTCTATTGATGAGTCTTTGGTATCTATTAGGAACATTTTCAGGAATTTGTTCAATTAAAATCAATTGGAGATGTGTGGGATTTTTCTGGTGTTCAAACAAAAAATGTGTGGAAAGGCTATGGTTTGTTACGCCATTCCTAATCTATTATGTGCTGCTTGAATTGTTCTGCCTATAAACTGAAGATTGCAACTGCATTGAAGTAGATAAATAACGTAGTTTGAGTTGCAATTGAGATGTTGTAAAATAGGATATTTTATTCCAGTGCGAGAAGATTCAAAATTCTTGCAAGAGTTTCAATCAAATTACAGCAAAGGCCCTTCCTGCTGCCACAACTGTAGGAACCCACTGATAAGTTTCAGGATATATCCCCATTCCCCACCTAAAATAGGCATATAAATAGGTTTTAATCTACTCGGTGCCAAATGATTTTTTTAGTGTCATATTCTGATGATAAATGATGTTCGGTTTATCGGGTAGACTATTAGACAGAAGAGGGTCATTTTTAATAATTGGTAAATATTTAGTAATCATAGATATAACACTCTTATGTGATTGACTATAGGTGGTGATGAAAATATATTTTATCCTATTCGTCAGCCCAGGATCATTAAGTTCAGTATTTTAGTGTTTATAGGCATCTTTTAAAATCTGTCTAGGGTAATTCTCCTGAAATCTACTCTTGAGTATTTTTGGTTCATTCTCAAAATCATGATCACCGGTACAATTCTTTCTTGTTCTCCTATACTGTCCATATGGAATATTATGTATCCATGTATGGTAGTGACCTCTAGAAAACTCCAAGTCGCTATTAACGTCTACAATTTTTAAATGTGTATTGGTAACAATCTTACCCTGTGCATTCTTAGAGTCAGATCAAGATAATTAATTTGCGTTTCTGAGAGAGAATATGAAAATTCTATCCCCCAGGTGTTCTGATTGAGGTTGTGAACAAACATTTCCGCCTCCAAACGAGTTCCAATCCAGATAAAAGTAAGTCATCAATGTAACGCCTATAAAAATGTATGTATGCCTATAAAAATGTGTCCTATCAGAAGTTGAGGGGCTGTGCAATGGGTACTCGATTTGCCCCAAGTTAGGCAAAACTTTTCATCGGGCGTTTCGAATTCTTGCACATCGCGTAACAAACCATAGCCTTTCCAGACATTTTTTGTTTGAACACCAGAAAGATCCCACACATCTCCAATTGATTTTAATTGAACAAATCCCTGAAAAATGATTCTAACAGATACCAAAGACTCATCAATAAAGAATCATATTGTATTTTTAAACTGGCTACATTATCCCCGGAAGGGTTAAATTAATGTATTGAAAACACCAAGTAATCCCTGTCATTATTATAATTTTTTATTAAAAAAATTTCCCTTTCCAGGTTAATTCAGCGTTCTCTGAATTTTTCCTTATTTTATTGTGTTTCTTAATTGCATGTTTTTTTACTTACATTTTCTGATTGTAAAGTCATTTATATGTTTTGCGTTTTTTGTGTGTATTTTTTTATATACAAGTTTTGTAATTGGGGAGTCATTTTCCTTGTTCATTATCATGTGAATCTCCTCTATAAAAGGTCATGAGAGTCATTTTGATTGTTATATGCCTGATGGAGACCTATCGACTCTGAAACACGATACATGAATAAAGAAGTTTTATTTGTTTTATACTCTAGGATTTTCCCGTCCTTTTCAGCGCTCCCGAGATCACAATTTTGTTTTAATTCTCCTTTGTAAGGTCTTTTGGAAGGAATAAATTATATGCCAGTTCTTTGTGTTGACTACACATGTACATATAAATGTGATCTCTGAGATGTCTTTTCTAACCTCTCATTATAAGAGAATCCTTCCATCCCATGTAATAAATTAGTTGCCCTTCTTTGAATGGATTCAAGCTTTCTTTTTTAATCAGTTCATTATTATTAAGATTTTAAAGTGATTTACAACGTTAAAAACCGCAAAAAAAAAATCACTCATACTTAGAATCTCAAAAAAGAAAAAAGGGGTTTAAATATATAAACCAGCAATCTACAATCACCAACAGATCTATATAACCAACTTGTTTCAACAATTCCAACAGTCCTCCATACAATTTTTTGTATAATAATTTTAAAAGTAATCGCATCAGCGAAATATAGAGATAAGTGTCATAGAATGAGACACTTTAGAAATTATAGGATGACACATTGAGGTTAGAGAAAGTATTCCCAAATACATCAAAAGTTCTTTCCAATAATAATATAAAGTTGTGTGCAAAATAATAGTAGTGTTTAAAACAACTGAGAAAAAACTCAATCCTCATAATATTTGTTTCCATATACAGAAGGCACTGGGAGCTCTGCACATTCAATTCCAAATGAAAACATGAACAAAATATACAGGGTTGGCCATTTATATGGATACACCTAAATTAAATGGGAATGGTTGGTGATATCAACTTCCTGTTTGTGGTACATTAGTATATGAGAGGGGGAAAACTTTTCCAGATGGGTGGTGGCCATGGTGGCCATTTTGAAGTCGGCCATTTTGGATCCAACTTTATTTTGTTCAATGAGAAGAGGGTCATGTGACACATCAAACTTATTGAGAATGTCATAAGAAAAACAATGGTGTGCTTGGTTTTAATGTAACTTTATTCTTTCATGAGTTTTTTACAAGTTTATGACCACTTATAAAATGTGTTCAAAGTGCTGCCCATTGTGTTGGATTGTCAATGCAACCCTCTTCTCCCACTCTTGACACACTGATGGCAACACCGCAGGAGAAATGCTTTTTTAAAAAACACTTAAAACACAACCTGTGTAGAAAATATTCAGATACAAGAGGTATGGGAAAATAACCCAGCAATGCAGAAAACCTCTAAACTTTGTAGGTACTGTGAAAAGTGAAATATTTATTGAGTCCAGATAGAAAACAATACCTTAGGTCACTGACCACTGGATCAATATATTAATAAACAATCAATATTTCCGGTAAAAAACGTGACCTTGGCAGATGAAAGCATTATATTAAGGATCAATGCATATAGTTACCTACAAAGTGAGTGGACCAAACGCGTATTGCTGCTCACCAGCAGCTTCGTCAGGGGTAATGAGGTAGTGTGTTGCTCAAAGGAGCATGTGACCACTATCAGGTGTAATGAATGAGAGGGAAAAGGCAGGCATTTGCAGTCCTGGTACAGATATACGTACCAGAACACAAACCGCGCAGTATAGATGAACCGCCATAGAGGCAGCACCGCTGCATGGGAGTGCATGGTCTTTGTTTGCCCTATGCCCTTTTCTCTTCTGTATACCAGTGACACACTGATGTCATGGTTAACTTAAGATGTGCAGATAACCTAAGGATGCCTTCCATGGTGCGACTTAGACAGGGAACCAGAAAGCATGCGCACCCAGTGGCCATGTTATAGTAGTCTAAGGTTGTTTCTATACTACGTGACAGTTATATTGACAAACAATATGTGATATACAGACATGGACAAAATTGTTGGTACCCTTCTATTAAACCAAGGATGTCAAACTCGAATACACAGAGGGCCAAAATTAAAAGCGTGGACAAAGTCGAGGGCCAACCTTGATATTTATTAAAAAAATGTCTACAACTGAGGAAGGTTTTCCTCTTCAAATATAACAATGAACTTTTTCATATGGAAACAAACTTAAAGGGGTTGTCCAATGAACACAGTACAGTACATTCCAATTAATAGATTTTAAAATACAATATAGTAATATAATATGTTAAGAGCAGTAAAAAGCATATGGCCCAATGGCTTAATTGAAATATGTAATAATAGGATAAAAAACCTTGAGTAATACACGTAATAAAGTACGAAGCAAACAAATGTGCCCCAAACTCAGTATGATACCCTAATAGTGAATTCCTCCTCAATACCCTTCACACACACACTGTTAGAACTCTCCTGTTAGGTTTTTTCTAGTTTGCTGGTCACATGACCTTTTTTGCCTATTTAATCCTGCTCCACCCTCCTGGCCTTGCTGGACTTCATTGTAATTTCTACTCTTGTGCTAGCTTGGTGCTCTGATACCTTTCTCAGTCAGTTTTGCTAGGTCTTCGGACCTCTATGTTCTATGTTGTTTGTTTGTCTTATTTCTGCTACAATTTCTGCTAGGAGGTGTCCAGCTTTCTCCCAGTCCCTAGTTCTTGTAAGGATCCCTTCCTCACATCTATAGGTCTTCGTTCAGACTAGCCGAGAACTTTAGCGGGTCTGATCGCAGGATCATGTTCCCCGTTACATCGTAGGGATCCAGCTTAGTTCTATTGTAGGGACAGATCTCCTGTCTTTCCTTAGTGCTTGTAGCAGATCACAACAAACACAGTATGATGACTCTACTGTACCCCCCTCCCTCAATTTCCCTGACAAAGAATGGTGACCCCATCACAGTAGAATTCTCCAACTGTACTCCCCACACAGTCCTCCACATACAACCCCTGGCAAAAATTATGGAATCACCGGGCTCAGAGGATGTTCATTCAGTTGTTTAATGTTGTTGAAAAAAAGCAGATCACAGACATGGCACAAAACTAAATTGATTTCAAATGGCAACTTTAGGGCTTTAAGAAACACTAAAAGAAATCAAGATAAAAAAATGTAGTACTTAGTAAGGGTAATTTTTTCAGACCAAGCAGAGGGAAAAAATTATGGAATCACTCAATTCTGAGGAAAAAATTATGGAATCATGAAAAAGAAACACACAAAAGAACACTCCAATACATCACTGGTATTTTGTTGCATCACCTCTGGCTTTAATAACAGCTTGCAGTCTCTGAGGGGTTGTAGTATAATGGCCACAAAAAGTGCTCCATATACTGCGCTGAGATGTCAGACGTATAGGAGGAATGATGGGAGAGGGAGCGTCAGCTGATTCTCCTTCCTCCATCATTGTTTTCAACTCTATCGGTAACTAGGATGCCAATATAGTTGAAAGTGCGATGTCGGCACTGTGAGCCAAATATACTCACTCTGCGGGCCAGATTTGGCTTGCGGCCCAGAGTTTGATGTGTGTTAAACTAAGAAAAATCCACCATGGTCACTGAAATAGCTTAAAACAGACAAAAGTAATTTTCTATTTAAATTTCCAGAATATCAGCTAATGAAAACATTAGACATTGCTTGTGAATGATGGTTCGCTTAATGTAATATTTTGTTGAATAGAGAGGAGATGATGAAAAGCTGCACTCACCGTTTATGTAAAAATAAGAGCCCTTAATTTCATAATCGGATAAAATGAATGGAAAGCAGGGAGTGCGGGGAGGAGGTGGACGACAGCTGTTTCACGCTCTGACTAGCGCTTCTGCGGGTCCATGTGATCAAGAAACCACATCCTGTCCTTTCTTAAACAGGTGGATAATTAAATATGCAATGACTAGTGTTGAGCATTCCGATACTGTAATATCGGGTATCGGCTGATATTCGCGGTATCGGAGTTCCGATACTGAGTTCTGATATTTTTACAATATCGGATACCGGAATCGGAAGTCCCCATAATGCCTGCGCTCTGCAGTGTCTCTGAAGGATGACAAGCTGGATGGCAGCGCTCAGCTGCGATCCAGCCTGTCATCTCAATGCCATCCTAGCAGGGCAGAATTCTCCTGATTGTTTAAAAGCCGGCGGCTTTTTACCGCCCGCCGGCTTTTAAACAATCACTCAGCCCCATACTCGCTTCCCCGCAGCCTCCCACCCCGATCCTCCGCTCCCCTCGCCACCTCCCATCCCGATCGTAAGTTAGGACCGGGCGGGGAGCACAGCACCAAGGAGCGGGGAGCGAAGGACCCAGGCGGGGAAGCCAGCAGTGAAGAGTTCACCGCCGGCTTTCCCGTTCTGTGCTGCGCTTTCCCGCCGGTTATTTCAAATGAACAGCTGAGGTATCAGGTGATGCTGATCAGCTGTTCATTTGAAGTCGCCGCGGTGCCCTTAGAGGGTTCATGTGAGTTCATGCTTGACTGCATTGCATGAACTCACATGAACTTTCCCACGGCCGCACAGGTCAGCCACACCTCGCAGACCATCAGCCCGTCATGATTGGTGTGTGCGTGCAGGCAGACATAGGCCGATGTGACACTGCTACTCCCATCGGCCTATGTCTGTCCCCCGTCCACTCGTGCCAGCAGGATCAGCTCGATGGGAGCAGTAGTTCCCATCAGCCTGATCCTGCTATTTAAATTGCCCTACTGTGTCCCCAATAAATTTTAAATACATTTCATTGGTGGCCAGTGGTTACCTAAAATAAATTAGTTTATACATTACCTGTCCCCGCCGATCGCCACCTAAAATAAAGTAAAAAATAAAAAACTACACCTATACTCACCTAGACACCTAATTCCCCGAAGCCATCGATCTCCTGTAATAAAATATAAAATAATAAACCACAACCTTATCCTTACCCCTCCGTAGTAGTCCACGAGTGTCCCACGATGATCTCCAGTTTGGAGCAGCCACATAGAATGTGACCGCTCTGAACCACTGCCGCCGCTAGAATGACGGGGCCGTAAAGCAGCCCTGTCATTGCATAAGCGGGTTCGCTGGAGTTCAGGCAGTGCTGCTCCGGTCAGCTCCTTTACGGCCCTGCTGTACTGTGAGAAATTCCCACGGTACAGCAGTGCCGTAAAGGAGGTCTCCGGAGCTGCGCTGCCTGAATGCACTCCGGTGACCTCAGTCAGGGCTCCCGCTGCCGGGAGCGGACGTGTTCCCGGCAGTGTGAGCTTACAGCAGCCATGCACAGCTGTCACCATCTCCAGATGTGACAGCTGTGCATGGGAGATCAGCGCAGGAACGTGGACAGGTAACTATTTTTTTTTAGTAAACTAAGAATTAAATAAAATGGTGTGTTTTATTTCAAATAAATTATTTTTTTCTGGGTCAAGTGTGTGTTTTTTCTTTTTAACACTTTGTAGGTAAGTAATGGGGGTGTCTTATAGACGCCCATCATTACTAACCTGGGCTTCATGGCAGCTGGCGCTGACATGAACCCCAACCCTATTACCCCCTGCCACCGCACCAGGGCAGCGTGGAAGAGCGAGGCAAAGTGCCAGAATTGGCACATCCTATGGATACGCCATTTCTGGGGCGGTTGACGGCTGGTGTTTCTAGCCTGGGAGGGGGCCAATATTCATGGCACCCTTCCTGGGCTATTAATATCAGCCCCCAGCTGTCTGCCTAGCCTTTGCTAGCTATTAAAATAGGGGAGACACCACGTAATTTTTTTTGGGGGGTCTCCCATTTTAATAGCTAGTAAAGGCTAGGTATTCAGCTGGGGGCTGATATTAGTAGCCTGGGAAGCTCCGTGGGTATTACCCCCTTCCCAGGCTTCAAACATCTGCCCCAGCTGTCTGCTTAACCTCCGCTAGAGACTAAAATTATGGGGGATCCCACGCCAATTTTTTTTTTTAATAAATCCTTTATTTTAACACTAAATGACACTTGAGGGGTTAATAAAGATGCAGTCCCTAAATTATTAATTTTTAATTAATTTTTCCCAAAAATGTTGACGTGGGCTTTGCCATATTTTTGTATGCCAGCCAGGTACATAATCCAGGAACGGGCTGCCCCCAACTCCCAGCTGCCTATTTGTACCTGGCCGGACACAACAATATAGGGAAGCCCTTTTTTTTTTATTATTTCATGAATTTCATGAAATAAGTTTAAAAAAAAAAAAAATACGTGGGGCTTTGCCCTATTTTTGTGTCCAGCCAGGTACAACTAAGCAGCTGGGGGCTGGAATCCACAGCACAGGGTGGCCCAAGCTTTGTGGGCCCCCCCTGCTGCGAACTGCAGTCCGCAGCAACCCCAGAAAATGTTGCGTTCATAGAAGCGCCATCTTCTGGCGCTGTATCCAGCTCATCCAGGGCCCTGGTGCGGTGGCTCACTGGGTAATAAAGGGGTTAGGGCCAACTTTGTATTATCCGCTGGCCCTAAGCCCGAAATTCATGGGGTCACGCCAATATTAGACATGACCGCCATGAATTTCTAGTAAAGTATTTTAAAAAAACACAACACCAAGAATAAAGTCCTTTAATTGAAATAAACACACAATTCTTTATTGTTCTAAATTAAACTCTACTTACCGTCACGCCCATTCCAGCTGAAGCCAACGATCTCCTGCAATAAAAGTAAAATAATAAAGCAACATCATCCTTACCTTTCCATGGTTCCCAGGACAGCTTCAGCTCTGCTACATTCACATGACAGGCTCTATCGCAGCAGAAAGCTGCCATTCAGCCTGTCATCCCGCATACACTGAGAAGCGCAGGCATGCTTGCGCTCCTCAGTGTCTGGCTGTGACTGCATCCCGATGAGCCGACAATGAACTCAGCTCACTTCATGCACGTCACTGACAGCGTGGGAGAATTCTCCTGCGCATGCGGTGAGCGTGAGAGACTTGGCTCATCTGGATGCCGTTACAGCCTGACACTGAGGAGCGCAAGCATGCCTGCGCTTCTCAGTGTCTGCAGGATGACAGGCTGGATGGCAGCTTTCTGCTGCGACCCAGCCTGTCATCTCTATGTATCAGAGCTGGAGCTGTCCTGGGAACCATCGAAAGGTAAGGATGATGTTGGTTTATTATTTTTCTTTTATTGCAGGAGATCGTTGGCTTCAGCTGGAATGGGCGTGATGGTAGGTATGGTTTAATTTAGAACAATAAAGAATTGTGTGTTTATTTCAATTAAAGGACTTTATTCTGGGTGTTGTGTTTTTTTTAAATACTTTACTAGAAATTCATGGCGGTCATGTCTAATATTGGCGTGACTCCATGAATTTCGGGCTTAGGGCCAGCTGATAATACCAAGCTGGCCCTAACCCCTTTATTACCCAGTGAGCCACCGCACCAGGGCCCTGGATGAGTTGGGTACAGCGCCAGAAGATGGCACTTCTATGAACGCGCCATTTTCTGTGGTGGCTGCGGACTGCAATTTGCAGGGGGGGGGGGCCAGAAAGCTTGGGCCTCCCTGCGCTGCAGATTCCAGCCCCCAGCTGCCTAGTTGTACCTGGCTGGACACAAAAATAGGGCGAAGCCCCACGTTTTTTTTTTTGTAATTATTTCATGAAATTCATGAAATAATTAAGAAAAAAAGGGCTTCCCTATATTGTTGTGTCCGGCCAGGTACAAATAGGCAGCTGGGGGCAGCCCGTTCCTGCCAGCTGTACCTGGCTGGACACAAATATAGTGCGAAGCCCCACGTCAATTTTTTTTAAATTATTTCAGGAAATTCAGGAAATAATTAAAAAAAAATTTATGTGGGGCTTCGCCCTATATTTGTGTCCAGCCAGGTACAGCAGGCAGGAACGGGCTGCCCCCAACCACCAGCTGCCTATTTGTACCTGGCCGGACACAACAATATAGGGAAGCCCTTTTTTTTTTAATTATTTCATGAAATAATTACAAAAAAAAAATACGTGGGGCTTCGCCCTATTTTTGTGTCCAGCCAGGTACATCTAGGCTGCTGGGGGCTGGAATCCGCAGCGCAGGGAGACCCAAGCTTTCTGGGCCCCACCTGCTGCAAATTGCAGTCCGCAGCCACCCCGGAAAATGGCGCGTTCATAGAAGCGCCATCTTCTGGCGCTGTACCCAACTCATCCAAGGCCCTGGTGCGGTGGCTCACTCGGTAATAAAGGGGTTAGGGCCAGCTTGGTATTATCAGCTGGCCCTAAGCCCGAAATTCATGGGGTCACGCCAATATTAGACATGACCGCCATGAATTTCTAGTAAAGTATTTAAAAAAAACACAAACACCCAGAATAAAGTCCTTTAATTGAAATAAAGACACAATTCTTTATTGTTCTAAATTAAACCATACTTACCATCACGCCCATTCCAGCTGAAGCCAACGATCTGCTGCAATAAAAGAAAAATAATAAAGCAACATCATCCTTACCTTTCCATGGTTCCCACGACAGCTTCAGCTCTGCTACATCGAGATGACAGGCTGGACCGCAGCAGAACGCTGCCATCCAGCCTGTCATCCCGCAGACACTGAGAAGCTCAGGCATGCTTGCGCTCCTCAGTGTCAGGCTGTGACGGCATCCCGATGAGCCGAGTCTCTCACGCTCACCGCATGCGCAGGAGAATTCTCCCACGCTGTCAGTGACGTGCATGAGGTGAGCTGAGTTCATTGTCGGCTCATCGGGATGCCGTCATAGCCAGACACTGAGGAGCGCAAGCATGCCTGCGCTTCTCAGTGTCTGCGGGATGACAGGCTGGATGGCAGCGTTCTCCTGCGGTCCAGCCTGTCATCTCGATGTAGCAGAGCTGAAGCTGTCCTGGGAACCATGGAAAGGTAAAGATGATGTTGCTTTATTATTTTTCTTTTATTGCAGGAGATCGTTGGCTTCAGCTGGAATGGGCGTGGTGGTAAGTATGGTTTAATTTAGAACAATAAAGAATTGTGTCTTTATTTCAATTAAAGGACTTTATTCTGGGTGTTTGTGTTTTTTTGTAACTTTGACTATGGGGTTAGTAATGGGGGTGTCTTATAGACGCCTCTCCATTACTAACCTGGGCTTGATGTCAGCTGGCATTAGAAGCTGACATCAACCCCAGCCCTATTACCCCACTGCCACCGCTACAGGGCAGTGGGAAGAGCGAGGCTAAGTGCCAGAATTGGCACATCCTATGGATGCGCCATTTCTGGGGCGGCTGACGGCTGGTGTTTCTAGCCTGGGAGGGGGCCAATATTCATGGCACCCTTCCTGGGCTATTAATATCAGCCCCCAGCTGTCTGCCTAGCCGTTGCTAGCTATTAAAATAGGGGGGACCCCACTTCATTTTTTTGGGGGGGTCCCCCATTTTAATAGCTAGTAAAGGCTAGGTATTCAGCTGGGGGCTGATATTAGTAGCCTGGGAAGCTCCGTGGGTATTACCCTCTTCCCAGGCTTCAAACATCAGCCCCAGCTGTCTGCTTAACCTCCGCTAGAGACTAAAATTACGGGGAACCCCACGCCAATTTTTTTTTTTTAATAAATCCTTTATTTTAACACTAAATGACAAGTACAGTAACCAACACTATCACTGTACTTAATATATATGTGACTGACATGTTTCTATCTATCTAATCTATGTGTGATGCTCTATCTTTCTGCTATAAATAGTCGGGTACCGCTGCTGAATTGCCGGCCGGCTTTTTTAAAGAGACAGTGCATGAAAACACTAATATTTTTTTAAATAAATCCTTTACACTAAATGACAAGTACAGTAAGCAACACTGTCACTGTACTTCATATATATGTGACTGACATGTTTCTATCTATCTAATCTGTGTGTGAAGCTCTATTCTTTCTGTTCTAAATTGTCGGGTACCGGTGTATGCCGCTGCTGAATTGTCGGCTTTTCATGTTTCACTGTGAGCACTGTTCCCATCGATTTGGGCAACCACCTCCCCCAATACATTCTACATTATTGATAGTTGTTTTCCTTCATGTAGAATTAACCTACAAGGAAAGAAAGGGTTTATTTTCATTCCGATATTTGTGTCCCATTGATTTGCATTGGTTTCCGGTATCGGAATTGGCGATATCCAATACTTTTTGGGTATCGGCCCGATCCAATCCGATCTGATATTTCCTGATATCGGAAGGTATCGCTCAACACTAGCAATGACATTTACATATAGTGTGCAAAAAATAAAATAATTTATAAAAACATAGAGAAATCAGATCTATCATTTAAACCTATAGGGCTGGTAGCATTTGTAACAGAAATCCATTTGGCTTATTTTTGCAATAATAACCTTTTGTTGATTACCTCCTCTGTCCAGGAGGTTTACTCGTTCTAATCCGGCGAACCTTAGTACCTGGGGATCAGCATTATGAACATTGATAACATGTGATATAAATCTTTGTGAACCTTTTTTCGTAGTAATAGAATGTAGATGCTCTCTGATGCGAATAAAGAGGGGGCATATGGTTTTACCAATATAATAATAACCGCATGGGCAAAAAATCGCATATACAACGAACTTGGTCCTACAGGAAATGAAGTCTCTAACTGTATGCGTAATGGAGCCTAAGCGTAAAGGGTTCAATGTGAGGTGTTGACTACAGAAAGAACAAGACCCACATTGGAAATTACCCTTGGGTATGGATTTTGTAAGCCAGTTCTTAGAATCTATTTTTAATCGGTGTTTGCTAATCACATCGCCAATGTTGTGACATCTTTTATATGAGATAATGGGTTTATTCGAAGCAACATTACACAAATCCTTATTTTCGGTCATGTGCCAATTATTATAAATGGCTTTTTTAATAATCTCATCCATGGGGCCGTGTTTAAAATTAAAAATACATTTTTTTGGAAATGTTGAGTTATGACAATTCATTTTCTGTGTATGTAGTAGGTCCTGTTGGGAAAAGCGTTTGACTTTTTCTAGAGCAGTATTGAGTATTTTTGATGGATATAAATTTAGTTTTTAGCTCTTCTGCTTGTTCTAGGAAAACTAAATCTACATTGTTAATTTTTCTAAGGCACCTAAACTGACTATATGGTAATCCATTTTTAGTATGTGATGGATGTGCACTTTGGTAGTGCAAGAATAAATTAGTTGAAGTCGTTTTTTTAAAAACCTTTGTACATACAGCGCCATTAACAATGGAGACAGATACATCCAAAAAAACGTTTTGTGTCTCAGATCAAGCTTTCTGGCATTGGACAGCACATTTCTCTCCAAAATGCCTTGATAGACTTAAGATTTCATTGTACCCTGCACAGATTCAAGACATCCTGTGCCAGATGCTGCAAAGCAGCCCCAAAACGCAACCAATGTTCCCCCATGTTGCACAGTACATACAATGTTCTTTTTCTTGTATGCTTCATTTTTCTGTCTGTGAACATAGAAATGATGTGACTTGCCAAAAAGCTCCAGTTTTGTCTCATCAGTCCAAAGGACATTCTCCCAGAAGCGTTGTGGCTTGTCAGTAAGCATTTTGGCAAATGCCACTCTCAATTGCGTATGATTTGATTTCAACAATGGTTTTCTCCTCCATCATCTTTCATGAAGTTCACTTTGGCTAAAACAGTGACAGATGGTGCAAACTGACACTGATGTACATTGACCTTGGAGTTCACTTCTAATCTCTTAGAATTTGTTCTCAATTTTCCTCTTGCTGCCTCGTCCAGGGAGGTTGACTACAGTCCCATAGACCTTAAACTTCTGAATAATATGTGCCACTGTAGTAACAGGAACATAAAGCAGTTTAAAGATGGTCTTATAGTCTTTATCTTTAACATGTTTGTCTATAATTTTCTTTCTAATCTCCCGAGATCACTCTCTCCTTAGCTTTGTTTGGTCCATGTGCAGTGTGGTACACACCATGATACCAAACAGCACAGTGACTACTTTTCACCTTTTAAATAGGTTGACTGACTGATCACAAGTTTGTAGACATCTGTGATGCTAATTACAGGACACACCTTAGTTTCACATGTCCCAATGGTCAAATTATTTTTAATCTTTTCTAGGTGTACCATCATTTTTGTCCAGACCATTTTCATTAGACTTTTTTTTATTATTTTTCTGTTGAATCACAATTCAGAAGCAATGTCTGATTTTCATTAGTTGATATTCATTAAATTTAAATTGAAAATCAGTTTCAAGTTATTTAAGTGATCATTGTGAGATTTTCTTACTTTATTAAAAGGGTACCAACAATTGTGTTCACATCTGTATAATTTCATAAATCATGAGCATAATACTAGTTTCTAACCTGATCACAATCCACCATAAGGATGGGGTGACACAGCGAATTTGGCCATGAAACATGACGTGCGATCAAGGATAGCTCGGTGTCACTGCTATATCAGAGAGCAATACAAGTGAATGAAGTCGCATTGCAACCCTGGGGGTACTATGACCTCGACAAGCAAGTTGCAAGAAATTCAACGTGATTTGAGTTTTTGAGACTTGTTTGTCACGGTCACTGTACCCTCGGGGAAGACATTTAAAAATCTATAAAAAGGTCCCATTATTTAACCCATATGGTGAACACCATAAAATAAAAGAACTCAATGAAAATATAGCTTTTTCATTTTAAAAATGCACAAAAAATGGAATAAAAGTGATCAAAAGGTTATATTTATAAAAAAAAAATGGTATCACTGAAAAAGTCATCTCATCCCGCAAAAAACAAGCCCTCATAAGGCTCTGTTGGCGAAAAAAACAAAACACCATGGATCTCAGCATGCATAAACAAATTATGTAGCAAAACTTGAAAAAAACTGGCAGCTTTTTATGGTTAAGCAAAAATTTACGAAACTAAACACGAGGTTCTTAGTTAGCATTCCTACACAGAGAAAACAAAGTTTTAATCATGGTGCAATCACCATGTAACAACTCTCTCTGAGTTTGAATGATAGCTCGCTTTGAACACACAGCAGACAAGTTGTCACTCAGTGTCGGGGTGTGATTACAGCTGCGCTCTGGGTATACTGAGCATTGACATAATCACTCCCTTGCACTACCCAGGTGACTCAGAGAGAGCTGTTACACTTTGCACTTCCGGTCATGCACAGTGCACCTCTGAAGCCTGGAAGCGTACACCCGGCTTCAGATGTGCAATGACGCTGCCGAATAGAGTCACGGGCATGAGCAAGACTTGCAGGGCCCTGGTGATTACGCCGACTCTTGCAAATCATGTTATCGGGCCTGCAGGGGCGTGATAACATGCAAAGAGGGCCGACTAGTCTGGGAAACTAACGCCCCATTGACTAGTCAAAGCCCTAGCATAAGGAAAAATGGATCTTATAAATATTTTTTTTTAAACATTGCTTCAAGTGACTAAGGATATAAAGGCAGGGAATTTATTAATACATATGTGAATACTGCTGGGTTGGAGGGCATGGGGGGACCTGACAGTAGGACCTCCACCAGGAATAACAGGGCCCCATACTGGCAAAATATTTGGGTCCCTTTGAGACTCCACCCAAGCTCCACCCCAGCTCCGCCTCCACCCCTCGAACCTTCCACAGTCCCACCGCCCACTCTTGGAAAAACTCCACTTCTGCCCACGTCCTCCTCACCAATCACACATTAAGGCCACATTCACACCAGTATTTATAAGTCAAATCCAGGAGTGGAACAATCAGAGGAAAAGTATAATTGAAACACGTCACTACTTCTGTATTTATCACCCACTCCTGGTTTTGGCTTACAGATACTGATGTAAAATACTGACCAAATACTGAACGTGTGAACGTGACCTAACAGTTCCCATTGAACACCATATCACATACATAGCCATCAGCTTTTGTTTTGGCCAAAAGATTTTTTAAGCCGCCACCACAACAAGGTAGACTCTTCTGGCCGGGCCCTACTCTACTCTAACCTATTAAGCATTTGTTATAATAGAACACTGTCCAGCAGCCTGCCCTCAGCAGCCTCCCCTCCTCAGTCTGCCCTTAGCATCCTCCACTCAGCAGCCTCCCTACACTGTCCAGCAGCCTGCCTTCAGCAGCCTCCCCTCCTCAGCAGCCCCCCCACACTGTCCAGCAGTTTCCCCTCCTCAGCCTCTCAACACTGTCCAGCAGCCTTCACTCAGCAGCCTCCCCTCCTCAGCTTCCCCACACTGTCCAGCAGCAGCCTCCACTCAGCATTCTCCCCACAATGTCCAGCAGCCTCCCCTCCTCAGTCTGCCCTCAGCAGCCTCCCCACACTGTCCATCTGTTGCTGCCTCCATTCAGCAACCTCCCCACATTGTCCAGCAGCCTCCCCTCCGCAACCTACCCACACTGCCCACCTGTCGCTTCCTCACATTGTCCACCAGCCTCCCCACACTGCCAGCCCATCCACATCTTCCTCGCACTGCTCGCCTCAGTCTGCCTGCCCGCTGCCGCAGCCTCCATTGATGCCTGGCTCCCAATCTTGCTCCGGATTCAAGATGGGCGCCGTGGGGGTGTCACGTGAGCGTGCTACGTCAGGACCATGATGCGCTCAGGCCCGGCCGCGGCTTAAAGGTACATCACCCAATTACTGCCGCCGGGTGCATTAACAACAATGTAGCTGTATATTTAAATTAACTTACGTGATTTAACTATACAGTGTTGTTATGCACCTGGCGTGCAGCGCTCCGGCGGCCCTGAACTGTTGCCCCTGGGGCCCAGTGAGCGGAAGCAAAGAGAGGGGGGCCCCGGGCTGCGAGCGTGTTCGGGCCCTCCCTTTTTGCTTCAGTTCACCGGGCCCCATACACCAGTAAGCACAGTAATGCCTTGATGGCGGCCCTGCCTGACAAGTTCCCTTTAAATTTTATCTTAAACTATGTACGATTACAGTTCGTTATTTTTTATTGATGAAAATGATCCAATATTACATGTCTGTAAGTGGTAAAAGTATGTGAAATTTTGTTTTCAGTATCTGGTGTAACTCCCTTGTGCAGTAGTAGCTGTATCTAAACGTTTTCAGTAATTGCTTAGTCCTGCACATCGGCTTGAAGGAATTTTATAACATTCTTCCCTACAAAACAGCTAGAACTCTGTTAAGTTGGTGGATCTTCTCCCATGAACTGTTCGCTTCAGGTCTCCACAACATTTCTATAGGATTAAGCTTAAGGCCCCGTCACACTTAGCGATGCTGCAACGATCCCGAGAACGATATGACCTGTCAGGGATCGTTGCTGCGTCGCTATGTGGTCGCTGGTGAGCTGTCAAACAGGCAGGCTCACCAACGATCAGGGGAGCAGCGACATCGTGGAAAGAATCTTTCCACGATGTCCTGCTCCTGATTACCAGCCTGCTGCTGAAGCAGGCTGGTAACCATGGTAAACATCGGGTTACTAGGGGCACACACGCACCTAGTAACCCGTTGTTTATCATGGTTACCACTCTGCTACAGTGAGCGGGAGGTTACCGCTCACTTTAGCAGGCTGGTAACCATGATAAACATCGGGTTACTAGGGGCACACGCGCACCTAGTAACCCGTTGTTTATCATGGTTACCACTCTGCTACAGTGAGCGGGAGGTTACCGCTCACTTTAGCAGGCTCGTAACCATGATAAACAACGGGTTACTTGGTACGCGTGTGCCCCTAGTAACCCGATGTTTATCATGGTTACCAGCCTGATCGCTGCTCCCGCTGGTCACACACAGCGATGTGTGCTGACCAGCGGGAGGGCAATGACCAAAAAATGGTCCAGGACACTTTGCAGCGATCAGCGACCTCACAGCAGGGGCCTGATCGCTGCAAAGTGTCACACATAGCGACATCGCTGGTGAGGTTGCTGTTGCGTCACCAAAACCGTGACACAGCAGCGATCTCGCTAGCGATCTCGCTATGTGAGACGGGGGCTTTAAGACTTTGACTAGGACATTCCAAAACTTCATCTTTATTCTTCTTTAGTCATTATTTTGTAAAATGACTTTTGTGCTTTGGGTCATTGTCTTGCTGCATGACCAACATTCTCTTGAGATTCAGTATATGGACAGATGTTATAACATTTTCCTTTAGAATTTGCTGATAAAATTCAGATTTCATTGTTCCACCAAGATGGCAAGCCGCTAGATGTAGTAAAACAGGACCAAAACATAGTAATACCAATACAACTATGTTTCCTATATTGTATGAAGTTTTTATGTTTTAATGCAGTGATTTTCTTTCTCCAAACATAATTATTCTCGTTTTAACTAAAAAGCTCTACTTAGGTCTCATCTGTCCATAAAGCATTGTTTCAATAGCCTTTTGGCTTGTCAAGTTAATCTTTAGCAGACTGATATCAATGTTATTTTCAGAGAGCAGTGGCTTTTTCCTTATAATGCTGCCATGCACATGATTGTTGCTTATTGCCCTCCTGATGGTGGACTTATTAAGATTAGTTAATTTGATAGAGGCCTTTAGTTGCTCAGAGGTAACCTTGGGCTCCTTTGTGACCTTGTTCACTATTATACGCCTTGCTCTTATCTTGATCTTTGTTGGTCGACTGACTACTGTTGGGGAGGCTTATAATTGTCTTGAATTTCCTCCACTTGAATACAGTTTGTCTGACTGTGTATTGGTGAAGTTCAAACTCTTTAGAGATGGTTTTGTAACCTTTTCCAGCCTGATGAGAATCAAAACGTCTTCTGAGTTTCACAGAATTCTTCTCTGTTTGTGCCATGGTATACTTCCACAAATGTGTCATGAAGATCAGACTTGGATCCCCGTTCTATCAAAGTCTGATTTTCATAACACATATCTGTGAGTGGCAAAGTATGTGAATCATTAGGATTATATAACTTGAAGATGAAATTAGTGTGTGGTGTTTTCAATCAATGGGATTACAATAAAGTGTGAGTAGGCGACCTGTTTTATGAAGATCAGACTTTTAGGGTATGTGCACACGATGCAGAAATGAAGCAGAAAATTTCTGCATCTCCCTGGCAGAAAAAACGCATGCAGATTGAGCATGCGTTTTTCCTGCGGAATACATGCGGATTCACATGCGTTTCCACATGCTCTTTCCAGGCGATTTTAGCCTCACCTGGAAAGTGCTTGACAACTAGGTCACACTATATAAATCCATGCAACCGGCATGGATTTATATAGTGTGACCCGAGAGAGTGGTAAAAATAAAAAATAAATGTATACTTTAACCTCCGATGGCAGGCGCTGTCCTGCTCAATCCGTTCTCCCTCGCCGGCAACTTTGAATTGAAAGACCTGCCGACGTCAGCGTCACGTGACCCGTCACATGACTCTGACGTCAGCGCAGGTCCTTCAACTCACTGCAAAGTGCCGGGAACCAAGCAGGAGCGGTGTGTGGGCCGACAGAAGGTAAGTATACATTTATTTTTTATTTTATTCTTTTTTTACAGCTTTTTTAATGGTACCTGGGTGTGGAGGAGACTCTCCTCTCCTCCACACCCGGGTACCATCCGCACATTAGAACGCGCCAATAGCGCAAGTACAAATGCAGTCTTGCGGAATTGGCGCGTTCTAATGCAAGCCAATGGCGGCGAAAACGCAGCGTTTACGCAAAATTAATTGACATGCTGCGGATTTCAATTGGGGAACATTGCTGCCCTTCTACCATGCGTTTTTAATGCGTTTCCGCGGCGTTTACACAACTGCAAAAACGCCGCGGAAACGCATTAAAAACGCATCGTGTGAACTCAGCCTTATAGAATTTTTTTACTACATTTATAATACTAGGTAACCACCCCCTCCATTAATGGTAGGTGTGGGAGTGGTTGTTTCATCATTATTTTGCAATTGTGGTTCCGCCTTTATCACGGGGGGCTGCTTCATCTTGTAGTGCATTAGCATTGTGACCTGGTGTTGGTAAACACTGCTGCCTTTTTTCTGTGATGTTTTTGCATTTTTTTTGTCCTTTTCTGTGAGTTACAGTTTTAACCCTTCTAAAATCACAACAAAATAATAGGATATTTGAAAAATAATGCTGAAGTAAAGGAGATATATGGTAAATATTATTTGTTGAAAATTATTAAATATTTTGTATATTATGGGTATCCGTTTTAAGTACATAAAAATTTAAAGTTTGGAAATTGCTAATGTTTCAACATTATTGACAAATTTCAGATATTTTCATAAATAAATTCAAAACATATTAAGCTAAAGTTACTAATATCATAAATTATAATGTGTCAGCAAAAATCTCAGAATCATTGGGATCGGAGCAAGCATTCCAAAGTTATTACCACCCAAAGTGACAAGTCAGATTTCAAAAATTGGGCTATGTCAGGAAAGTCAAAACTGTATTTGGCGGTATGGGGATAATGTGTCCTAGTATCCTTTTTAATAATGATACATCCATGATCTCTGCAGCTGCTATAAAGTCGCATAAATGCTCTCTTGTGTGTATTTGCAATTCATGGAAAGTAAGACCCACATATATTTTGTTGAATACGAGCAGATGCCGTAATGAGTAGCCAGTTATACTACACAGGCGATAATGATCATCATTTTCATATGTAAGTTGAAATACAGTCATTAATTGAAACAAGAATAGTTGTTAAAACTGGGTTAGGAGCAGCCAAACTTTGCTACAAATGTGAGGCTGTAGAAAGTTTCATGTCACAAGTTATACACCATGGCAAAACCAAGCACAGCAACTAGATACAAGGTAGTTGAACTGTTTCAGCAAGGTCTTTCCTAGGAAAAAAATATAAAGCGTCTAAAATTTCAAGATGTGCCATTCAAGATCTTTTAAGCACCATGAAATAGGCAAAGTTGACCACCGTAGATGCACTGGTCGGTCCAGGGAGTTTAGTGCAGCAGATAAAAATCATATTTTTCCTTTGAAATCGGAAGATGTTCAGCAGTACCATCAAGTAAGAACTGACAGCAGGCCGTGGGATCCAGCCACACCCATCTATTGTTTAGAGAAGTCTGGCCAGAAGTGGCCTTCATGATGGAATTGCAGCCAAAAAGTCTTACCTTCAACATGGAAACAAGGCCAAGTGACTCAACTATGTATGAAAGCATAGGAACCGAGTTGCAGAAAAGTAGCACTGAGGAGTCAAAATTTGAAATATCTGTCTGTAACAAAAGTCCGTTTGTTTGCAGAAAGTCTGGAGAGAGGTATAATAATGAATGTCTGCAAGCAACAGTGAAGCATGTTGGAGATCCTTGCATGTTTAGCGCCGCATTTCAGCAAATGTAGTTGGGTATTTGGTCTTAATTAATGGTGATATGGAAAATCCAGCAAAGATCCAGTCTTCACAGGTGACTTGAATAAAAAGTAAATTTATTTAGAATAAAAGCTACAATTATAAAGGAATAGAATAACATATAGAAAGGCATATTGAGAAACTCCTATGAATATGAGCAAGGAGTTTGATCTAGGGGTGCAGTATTTCAATTAAAATTTTGGTTCACTGCTATAGAGTTTCCACGCATGCCTAGATCAAAGAATTTGGGCAATCAATAATAATTAAACAATTCATAAATGAAACATCAACAGTAGTGTTGAGCGAACATGCTCGACACTGCTCGGTACTCGCCCGAGCATCACGCTACTCGAGTCTCCACCCTGCATGTTTGGCGCTCTTTACAGAGCCAATGAACATGCAGGGATTGCCAGCCAGTCACTGTAATACCGCAGCCATGTTGGTTGTGGGCATTACATTGATTGGCTGGCCGCACAGCTTCACCTCGAGTATTTAAAACCGGGCGCCGCCATCTTGGACACAGATGGCTGGGATCAGACAGTGTAGGGACAGCGCTGCTGATTTAAGGAGAGATATATACTGCAAAATAGTTAGTGTAGGGTCTGTAAAGGCTGCCAGATCAAACAAACAGTCCTTCTCAGGACTAATATCCATCCCAGATATCAGGCAGGCAGGCTGTATAGGAGACGCAGTGGTTATACCAGCAAACGCAGCATTACAGTCCTGTGTGCTCCTGTTGCTGAAATTGCCGGACTTAGCTCCAGGTCTTGGGGGCCAGGAAAAATCCTTTTTTATTCATCTAAGTCATCTTTTTTTTTTCCTCCTTCACACTGTACAAATACCCATCTTATTAACCTTTTGGTGTCCCCCCCCCCCCCAAAAAAAAAAAAAAAAAGTGTGTCTGTGACAGTTCAGACACAAATATATTTTTTTAAAAGAGTCTGGTGTAGGCCAGAGAAATAGAAGTGTGGTTTTGCAGTTCCACAGTTCAAACCTCTGTATTATCCACTTTTGGGCCATTTTTACCTAAAAAAAAAAAAGTTTGAGTATGTCGCTCACTGTTCAGCCGCAAATATATCTATTTAAAAAAGTCTGGTATACACCAGTAAATTATAACTGTGGTTTTGCCGTTCCACGGTAAAAAATCTCTATTGTCCTGCTTTTGGCATTTTTTGCCGTAAAGAAAAACAGTAATAGTGTCTCCTGATTGTTCAGACACAAATATATCTGTTGAAAATAATCTGGTGTAGGCCCGAGAAATTGAACTGTAGTTTTGCAGTTCCACGGGTCAAATCTCTGTACTATCCTGCTTTTGGCATTTTTTGCCGTAAAGAAAAACAGT
Source organism: Phyllobates terribilis (assembly GCF_046119375.1). NCBI lineage: Eukaryota > Metazoa > Chordata > Amphibia > Anura > Dendrobatidae > Phyllobates > Phyllobates terribilis. Next base: position 152,426,156 of record NW_027362762.1, read on the forward strand.
AATAGTGTCTCCTGATTGTTCAGACACAAATATATCTGTTTAACCCTAGAACGCATACCTGGGGCCTCGCAGGCCCCCCCTGTTAATTGTTTTCTATTTTCTGCAAGATTTCTTTAGTTAGAATTTTGAAACTCTAGGTATTCCTCCGGTATATAGTTGTTTGTCATTTCCAGTTGGTCATTTATTTATTATTTGCACACGGGCCTAAAAGGCCCCAGATATGTGAAAGTGTAGATTTTTATTGCCATGCGTTCTAGGGTTAAAAGAGTCTGGTATACACCAGTAAATTATAACTGAGGTTTTGCCATCCCACGGTAAAAAAATCTCTATTATCCAGCTTTTGGTATTTTTTCCGTAAAGAAAAACAGTAATAGTGTCTCCTGATTGTTCAGACACCAATATATCTGTTTAAAAGAGTCTGGTATACACCAGTAAATTATAACTGTGGTTTTGCTGTTCCATGGTAAAAAATCTCTATTATCCAGCTTTTGGTATTTTTTGCCGTAAAGAAAAACAGTACTGGTGTCTCCTGATTGTTCAGACACCAATATATCTGTTTAAAAGAGTCTGGTATACACCAGTAAATTATAACTGTGGTTTTGCCGTTCCGCTGTAAAAAATCTCTAGTATCCTGCTTTTGGCATTTTTTGCCGTAAAGAAAAACAGTACTGGTGTCTCCTGATTGTTCAGACACCAATATATCTGTTTAAAAGAGTCTGGTATACACCAGTAAATTATAACTGTGGTTTTGCTGTTCCATGGTAAAAAATCTCTATTATCCAGCTTTTGGTATTTTTTGCCGTAAAGAAAAACAGTACTGGTGTCTCCTGATTGTTCAGACACCAATATATCTGTTTAAAAGAGTCTGGTATACACCAGTAAATTATAACTGTGGTTTTGCCGTTCCGCTGTAAAAAATCTCTAGTATCCTGCTTTTGGCATTTTTTGCCGTAAAAAAAAAAAAATGTAATAGTGTCTCCCTGATTGTTCAGACACAAATATATTTGTTGAAAATAGTCTGGTGTAGGCCAGAGAAATAGAAGTGTGGTTTTGCAGTTCCACGGTTCAAACCTCTGTATTATCCACTTTTGGGCCATTTTTACCTAAAAAAAACAGTTTGAGTGTGCTTCTCACTGTTCAGCCGCAAATATATCTATTTAAAATTGTCTGGTTGTTATGTACACGCCCGGACAGACTGTGCCATGAACCGGAGAGTGCCTGTAGGGGCGTAACTAAGTATCAACCCAATCCGACCCAGGTCGCACGACGGCTACGACGCCGTGCACCAGGGAGGAACCGAGCAGAGGGACCAGGTGCGACTCCAGGTCAGACCCCAGACACGGCTGTTGACCCACACCGAGGAATACAGGAACAGGCAGGTTAGAGCACAGGCTGGGTAGGGTCCAGTACAGACTGGGAGACGGGTTCAGAGCCGCAGATGCGGTAATCAAGCAGAGTAAAGCGAAACCGCAGGTGCGGTGGACAAGGCTGAGCAGAGCGAAATCGCAGGTGCGGTGGACACGGCTGAGCAGAGCGAAACCGCAGGTGCGGTGGACAGGGCTGAGCAGAGCGAAACCGCAGGTGCGGTGGACAGGGCTGAGCAGAGCGAAACCGCAGGTGCGGTGGACAGGGCTGAGCAGAGCGAAACCGCAGGTGCGGTGGACAGGGCTGAGCCGAGCGAAACCGCAGGTGCGGTGGACAGGGCTGAGCAGAGCGAAACCGCAGGTGCGGTGGACAGGGCTGAGCAGAGCGAAACCACAGGTGCGGTGGACAGGGCTGAGCAGAGCGAAACCGCAGGTGCGGTGGACAGGGCTGAGCAGAGCGAAACCGCAGGTGCGGTGGACAGGGCTGAGCATAGCGAAACCGCAGGTGCGGTGGACAGGGCTGAGCAGAGCGAAACCGCAGGTGCGGTGGACAGGGCTGAGCAGAGCGAAACCGCAGGTGCGGTGGACAGGGCTGAGCAGAGCGAAACCGCAGGTGCGGTGGACAGGGCTGAGCAGAGCGAAACCGCAGGTGCGGTGGACAGGGCTGAGCAGAGCGAAACCGCAGGTGCGGTGGACAGGGCTGAGCAGAGCGAAACCGCAGGTGCGGTGGACAGGGCTGAGCAGAGCGAAACCGCAGGTGCGGTGGACAGGGCTGAGCAGAGCGAAACCGCAGGTGCGGTGGACAGGGCTGAGCAGAGCGAAACCGCAGGTGCGGTGGACAGGGCTGAGCAGAGCGAAACCGCAGGTGCGGTGGACAGGGCTGAGCAGAGCGAAACCGCAGGTGCGGTGGACAGGGCTGAGCAGAGCGAAACCGCAGGTGCGGTGGACAGGGCTGAGCAGAGCGAAACCGCAGGTGCGGTGGACAGGGCAGAGCAGAGCGAAACCGCAGGTGCGGTGGACAGGGCTGAGCAGAGCGAAACCGCAGGTGCGGTGGACAGGGCTGAGAAGAGCGAAACCGCAGGTGCGGTGGACAGGGCTGAGCAGAGCGAAACCGCAGGTGCGGTGGACAGGGCTGAGCAGAGCGAAACCGCAGGTGCGGTGGACATGGCTGAGCAGAGCGAAACCGCAGGTGCGGTGGACAGGGCTGAGCAGAGCGCAACCGCAGGTGCGGTGGACAGGGCTGAGCAGAGCGAAACCGCAGGTGCGGTGGACGGGCTGAGCAGAGCGAAACCACAGGTGCGGTGGACAGGGCTGAGCAGAGCGAAACCGCTGGTGCGGTGGACAGGGCTGAGCAGAGCGAAACCGCAGATGCGGTAGACAAGGCTGAGCGGGCAGGAACCGCCAGAGGGGTAAGTAAGGAAGAGCAAGGGGAAAACCGCCAAAGCGGTGAGCAAAGACAGAGCAGAGGGGACAGGGCTCTGTTCACACGGAACAGACTGGAAGGGAAAGGCAGAACCAAATACACACAAGGTACTTGCAAAGAAGTAGCGAGTGGACTCCAAACTCACAAACGGAAGTACAGCGACAACGAGTAGGAGTTAGGTGGAGGTTCAGACTCTGCAGAAAAAGGAAAGGTACAGACATAAAGAAAAACAGGTAACAGGCTAGGAGAGTGTTCAGACAGGAACTGAGTGTTAAGACAGGAACTGACACTGCAGCGAGATACAGGAGTGAGTCTGGGTATGCGGTCCCCAGAAAGGCGGACAAACAGGCTAGAAGATACAGACAACAGGTCTGGGTATGTGGCCCCCAGAAGGCAGGACGAACAGGCTAGCAGCGTGTTCAGACAGGCCTGGGAATACAGCCTCCAGGAAGGCGGACAGGCAAGAAAAACAGAACAGGACCTGGCACATGAGAGGCAAGAAGCCCTCTGAAGATAATAGTTGCTCAGGCACCAGCTTCAGGGTGGAGCTGGTTTAAATATCCAGTGACAGACAGCAATAGGCTGAGGACGCATTAGGGGTGTGCCCACAGCAGCTACAAAAACCAGGAAGTAACCGGGCCGCCGCCCTAAGCAGTCAGAACAGAGACAAACAGACAGCATAAATAGAAGCCAGGCTAGCAGACTGGCCTGAAGATCAAGTTTGCGATCTTGCATAGTGAGAGATGGTGCACCATGCAAGTCCGCCACCAGGTATGTTACACTGGTATACCCCAGTAAACAATAACTGTGGTTTTGCCATTCCACGGTAAAAAATCTCTATTATTCAGCTTTTGGTATTTTTTCCGTAAAGAAAAACAGTAATAGTTTCTCCCTGATTGTTCAGATTGTTTAAAAGAGTCGGGTGTAGGTCAGAGAAATAGAACTGTGGTTTTCCTCTTCCACGGTTCTAATCTACTTTTTATTACCCTTTTTCCATTGATAGTGCGAGTGTAAGCTATTTTACTTCCTTTACAATGGGCAAGGGACGTGGAGCTGGACGTTCTGGTGATGGTGCGTGTAGAGGACGGGGCCGTGGCCAAGGTGAAAATGTGCCACAACCAACAGCCACATCTTATCGCTCCCACTTCTTGACCGAATTACTAGGGAAGCACAGAACAACACCAGTCTTGCGAACTGATCAGTGTGAACAGGTTATTAATTGGATAGCAGATAATACTTCCAGTTACTTGGGCACCACCACCTCCGGTCTATCTTCCACACGGTCAAATCTTAGTAGCCTTAGTAGCCGTGAGTCTCGACCGCATACTCCTCCTCACCCTGATGCTCCTTCTTCCCACCATGCTGAGTGTCGTCAGACAGCAACTGATCCCACACTTGGACACTCTGAAGAGCTGTTCACTGGTCCATTTCCAGATTTGTGCCCCTCGCCTGCTCCACTTGAAGTGGTGGAAGAGGAGATCCCATGTAGTGATGCCCAAATATTTGAACAGCACGGCCACAGGAAGTCTACGCTGACAATTTGTCACAAGAGGTGGACGATGACGAGACACAATTGCCAGGAAGTGAGGAGGAGGATCGTGGTGCGCAAGTGGAAGAGGAGGAGGTGGTGGATGATCTAGTAACTGACCCAGCGTGGCAGGAGGATATGCAGAGCGAGGCCAGCAGCACACAGGGTGAGGGAGGCAGAGTACCCCAACAGGCTGGAAGAAGCAGCGTGGTGGCCGCACACAGAAGGCAGGCAACAGTTCCACGTAACACCAACACGAGGAACGTTGCCAGTACAACCTGTAGGTCTTCCAGAGTCTGAAATTTTTTTAAAGACACTGCTGATAACCCCAAAAAGGCCATTTGTACCACCTGCCATGCCAGCATCAGCAGGGGTGACAAAACTACCATCCTGACCACCACCAGCATGATCAGGCACATGGCAGCAAAGCACCCGACTTTGTGTGGTGAACCCCAGGGTCCACGACCAGTGTCAGCGGGTGTCACCACTGCTTCTTCCGCTGTTGTGCGTGCAATAGAACCCCCTGTTGTGTGTGCAAGGCAATCCCCTGTCCATACTGCATGCAAAGATGCCCCCTCCTCTCAGTCTTCACTTGTTATGGCAGTTTCTTAAGAAACAGCATCAACGTCCAGGTCCACGTCCCACCGCAGCGTTCAATTGTCCATATCTCAGACCTTTGAATGAAAGTGGAAATTCGCAGCCAACGCCCCACAGGCCACAGTCCTAAATTCGCACATTTCACGACTGCTTGCGTTGGAAATGCTGCCTTTTAGGCTGGTGGAGACAGCATCCTTCCGCAACCTTATGGCGGTGGCCGTCCCTCGGTACTCGGTCCCCAGCTGACACTATTGTGCCATCCCCGCACTACACAAGCACGTGTCCCAAAACATCTGCCAAGCCCTCAACAATGCAGTTACTGGGAGAGTCCACCTGACAACGGACACGTGGACAAGTGCTTGTGGCCAGGGACGGTACATTTCCCTGATGGCACACTGGGTAAACATAGTGGAAGCCTGGACCCAGTCGGACCTTGGGATGGAACACATCCTCCCCACACCGAGGATTGCGGGCCCCATGTCAGTCAGAGTTGCCCCCACAGTGTACAGCTCCTGCGCATCATCCTGCTCCTCCTCATGTTCAGCCTCCATCTCAGATATCACCACATCAGTTACAAGCTGGAAGCACTGCAGTACTGCCTCCGCCAAGCGGCAACAGGCTGTGCTGAAACTCATAAGCTTAGGTGAGAAACCTCACACTGCTTGTGAGTTGTGGACAGCTGTGAAAGAGCAGGCAGATCTGTGGCTGAGACCGCTGAACCTACATCCCGGCATGGTCGTGTGTGACAATGGCCGTAACCTGGTGGCGGCTCTGAGGCGAGGTGAGATCACACATGTACCATGCCTGGCTCATGTGCTTAACCTTGTAGTTCAGCGGTTTCTTAAATCGTACCCCGAGTTGCCAGATCTGCTCGTCAAAGTACGCCGCCTGTCAGCTCATTTTCGCAAGTCGGCTACAGCTTCCGCCACCCTTGCTGTGTTGCAGCAGCGTTTGCAGCTTCCGTCACACCGACTGGTGTGTGATGTCCCCACACGTTGGAACTCTACCCTCCACATGTTGCAAAGGATTTGTGAGCAGAAGAGAGCAGTTGTGGAGTATCAGCTGCAACAAGGCCGTCGATATTCAGGTCAGACTCCACACATAAGACCTCAGGAGTGGACCTGGATGTCTGACATATGTACCATCTTAACAAACTTTGAGGAGTTTACCAAGATGGTGAGTGACGTTGACGCCATCATTAGCGTCAGCATTCCACTTGTCTGTCTTTTGCAACGCTCTCTGCAGAGAATTAAAGAGGAGGCATTGCAGCCAGAGTATGATGAGATGGATTAAGAAGCCGTAGCGGTCGATTACACACAGCCCAGCCTCATCTCATCCCAATGTGCATTGGGGAACAATGAGGGAGAGGAGGAGGAAGAACAGGAGCTTGTATCATGCGCTGTAGACGGTAGTACCTGTACAACTGTCATACCATCAGTTCAGAGTGGGTGGCCTGAGGACAGGGGGGAGGAGGAGGAGGAGGAGAGCATGGTCAGTCGTCATCTTGGTGAGGACACGGAAGTCTTGCCCGTTACCAGTCTGGCACGCATGGCTGACTTTATGTTATGCAGCCTTAACTGTGACCCTCGCAATGTCAAAATGTTGGGTGACAGTCATTACTGGTTGGTGATACTTTTAGACCCCCGCTGCAAGGAGAACTTTCATTTGAGAGGCCCTTGCTGCAGAACTGTTAAAAAAAATTCCCATCTGAACACGCTAGCGGCAGAGGTCACAGTTCATTGCCCAACCAAGGCGTACATGCGAGAGAGACGCTACTCCAATCCAGCAGAGGCAGGGGAACACTGTCAACGTTCTGGGACAGTTTTCTCAGACCCTCCCTTCGGACAGACCCTGAGGCGTGGGGTACTCTCACAAGGAGTGGAAAGTTTCAAAAGATCGTGAGGGAGTACCTTGCCGACCGTACCAGCATCCTCCGTGATTCCTCTGTGCCTTTTAATTATTGGGTATCCAAGCTGGATGCTTGGAATGAACTCGCTCTGTACGCCTTGGAGGTCCTGGCCTGCTCTGCCGCTTGCGTGTTATCGGAGCGTGTTTTTAGTGCCGCTGGGGGAATTATAAATGATAAGCGCACGGAGGAACTTTCAATAATGGCAACACGGACCACGGTCACCCTGGTGGTATAGTGGTGGTGGAGGCTGAGGATAAGGAGAAGAACATAAAACAGCCGAAATAAAGAAGCGTATACCCATGTGTGAGTGTGAAGCGGTGCATGTGAATACACATCCCGAAATAACACAGTGGATTTGACTTTATGTTACTCTGCTGTCATTTGGTGGTGATGAGAAGTCTGGCCCAATCCAGCCCTTGTTCATTTTGATAAGGGTCAGCTTGTCAGCATTTACATAGTTGAGTCACTTGGCTTTGTTTCTTTATCAAAATTTTCCTGGCTACTAAACAATCCAGCTCCTCAACCTGGAGAAAACCAAGTTTAGATCTGATGGAAGTGAAGAATTGGGTCTCATGGTATATGATTAACAAAAAATTGTGAGCCATACTGTCTGATAACTTCAATAAAATATGGGTTCCTTGGGCAGACTACAGTAATCATACCCCTTTGCTCTACCACCACTATGCATACATGCTTCCACAGCCTCTGATTCTCTTGAACAAAGTTTGTACTTTTGTAATTTTGAAATTTCTTTGTTTGTTCCAAAATTCTCAATAAAAATTGACAATTTAAAACAAAGTATGTTTTTTTTGGCCACAATTCTTTTATGACGACAACTTCTGGCCAGACTTCTCTGAACAGTAGATGAATCCCACTGGTTGCTGCCAGTTCTGATCTGATGGTACTGCTTGTCATTTCGAAGAGAGGTAAGCACGATGTGTCTTTCATCTGCTGCAGTTTTCCTTGGCTGAACATGGTCCTTGGTCTAACATCCTCAAAGTTGTCCATTTCTTGGTGTCTTCAGTGCTGAGAAATACAGGCAGAAACTTATCCTCATGCAATACAATCAAGCAGGCTTCTGATTGGTTCCAAATTTATTCTGCAACTACTCCAAACATACAGCCAATGTTATTTAAAAATATCTTTATCACAAGTTGTCATATACTTGATGATATGACCCTCACAGAGCCCTGATCTCAACAAGATCGAGTCTGTTTGGGATTATTTGGAAATAAAAAAGAAGGCTTTGCATACGCCTACATTCACAAAAGATCTGTGGTTGGTTCTCCAAGATGTCTGGAACAACCTCCATGCTGATTCCCTACAAAACCTGTGTCCGAGCGCAGGGTCGGACTTGGGTGTCTGTGGCCTACAGGGGGAATTGACTATAGGGGCCCACCTACAGGAATATGCAAATATCTGTTATCCGCTATCCCTGTTACAGTGGAGCATTGACTGGCGGCTCCTGCACATCTACTGTGCACATACTATAACTGGGATGTAGAATTACAGTAGTTTGCATTAACCCCTTTACCCCCCAGGGTGGTTTGCACGTTAATGACCGGGCCAATTTTTACAATTCTGACCACTGTCACTTTATGAGGTAATTACTCTGGAACGCTTCAATGGATCCCACTGATTCTGAGACTGTTTTTTCGTGACATATTGTACTTCATGGTTGTGGTAAAATTTCTTCGATATCACTTGTTTTTATTTATGAAAAAAACTGAAATTTGGCGAACATTTTGAAAATGTTGCAATTTTCAAAATTTGAATTTTTATGCCCTTAAATCAGAGAGATATGTCACACAAAATAGTTAATAAATAACATTTCCCACATGTCTACTTTACATCAGCACAATTTTGGAACCAAATTTTTTTTCTATTAGGGAGCTATAAGGGTTAAAAGTTAACCAGCGATTTCTCATTTTTCCAACAAAATTTACAAAACCATTTTTTTAGGGACCACATCACATTTGAAGTCACTTTGAGGGGTCTTTATGACAGAAAATACCCAAAAGTGACACCATTCTAAAAACTGCACCCCTCAAGGTCCTTAAAACCATATTCAAGAAGTTTATTAACCCTTCAGGTGCTTCACAGAAATTTTTGGAATGTGGAAGAAAAAAATGAACATTTAACTTTTTTCACAAAAATGTTACTTTAGACCCAATTTTTTTTTATTTTCGCAGGGGAAACAGGAAAAAATGGACCCCAAAATTTGTTGTGCTATTTCCGCAGAGCACGCAGATACCGCATATGTAGGGAAAAAACACTGTTGCGGCGCATGGCAGGGTTCGGAAGGGAAGGAGCGCCATTTGATTTTTTAAATGTAAAATTTGCTGGAATAATTAGTTGATGCCATGTTGCGTTTGGGGAGCCCCTGATGTGCCCACAAATGACACCATTTTGGAAACTAGACCCCTCAGGGAACTTATCTACCGTAGATGTGTGGTGAACACCTTGATCCCCCAGGTGCTTCACAGAAGTTTATAGCATTGAGCCATAAAAATAAAATTTTCACATTTTTCAACAAAAATGTTTTTCAGCCCCCAATTTTGCATTTTCATAATGGTAACAGGAGAAATTGCACCATGCAGTTTGTTGTGCAATTTCTCCTGAGTAAGTAGATACTCTTCCTTCGGAAGGGAAGGAGCTCCATTTGACTTTTTGATTGTAAAATTTGCTTGAATAATTAGCGGACGCCGCGTTGTGTTTGGGGAGCCCCTGATATGCCTAAACAGTGGAAACCCCCCACAAATGACACCATTTTGGAAACTAGACCCCTCAGGAAACTTATCTAGATGTGTGGTGAGCACCCTGAATCCCCCAAGTGCTTTACAGAAGTTTATAACATGGAGCCGTGAAAATAAAAAAATCTAACTTTTTCCACAAAAATTATGCTTTAGCCCCAATTTTTTTATTTTCACAAGGGTAAGAGGAGAAAATGGACCCCAAAAACTTTTGTGCAATTTGTCCTGAGTACGCCAATACCCCATATGTGGGGAAAATACAGTGTTTGGGCGCACGGCAGGGTTCAAAAGGGAAGGAGCACTGTGTGAGTTTTAGAACGCAAAATTGGCTGGAATTGAGAACGGACGCCATGTCGCGTTTGGAGAGCCCCCACAAGTGACCCCATTTTGGAAACTACACCCCTCCAAGGATTTTATCAAGGGGTATAGTGAACATTTTGAACCCAGAGGTACGACACAGAATTTGATAACATTAGGTCATCATATTAAATAAGTTGTCATTAGTCTTGAGCGCAAGTGGTCGCTACTTGAGTTTGCATCAGGTACTCAGGTATGCACCGGGTATCGCAGGTGCTCGAGTGACATGCTTGAGTCCCCGCCCGCATGTTTCAAGGTTATTAGACACCCCAAAAAAACATGCGGGGATCGCTCGTGCATGGCAGGCAATCCCCGTGAGGTTTTTTTTGGCCGCGAAGCATTTGGGGCGGAGACTTGAGCATGTCACTCGAGCACCCGCGATACTCAGTTCAAACCCGAGCACCCGATGCAAACTTAAGTAGTGAGCACTTGTGCTCAACAATAGTCACCATATCGTCATGTTTTTTTTTTACTTTTGAAAAAAAATCACAACCCTAGTACAACCCTAACCCTAGAGTTTATTTTTTTATTTTCTACGCCGTTCCTCTTGCGGTATAAGTAATTAGACAACTTTATTCTTCGGGTCGGTGCGATCACAGCGATACCAGAATCATATTGGGTATTTATGATTGACAGCTGTCACACACTAAAAGACGCATTTTTTTTGCAAAATCTAGTTTTTGCATCGCCATATTTTGAGAGCTATAATACTTCCATATTTTGGCTAACAGAGTCATGTTATGGCTTGTTTTTTGCGGGATGAGTTGATGTTTTTATTGGTACCATTTTCAGGCATGTGACATTTTTTGATCGCTCTCTATTTCGATTTTTGGGAGGCAGAATAAACAAAAAACAACAATTCAAGAATTGGTTTTTTTTTTCAATTTTTTATGCTGTTCCGTGTGTGGTAAAATTTATAAGGCAGCTTTATTCTTTGGGTCAGTACGTTTACAGCGGTACCACATTTATATTGTTTTTCTATGTTTTGGCGCTTTTTCACAAAAAAAGCTCTTGTATAGAAAATTCTTTTTTTTTTTTTGCATCGCTTTATTCTGAGAGCTATAGCTTTTTTATTTTTCGGCTGATGGAACTGTATGGCGGCTTGTTTTTTGCGGGACAAGATGATGTTTTCAGCGGTACCATTTTTATTTATATTCATCTTTTTGGTCGTGTTTTATTCCATTTTTTGTTTGGCGGTATGATGATAAAGCATTGTTTTTTGCTTCGTTTTTTATTTTTATTTTTTACCGTGTTCACTAAAGGGGTTAACTAGTGGGACAGTTCTATAGGTCAGGTCGTTCCAGATGTGGCGATACCAAATATATGTACTTTTATTGTTTGTTTTTCATAATAATATTTATTGATGGGTACATTATATTTTTATTTTTGGTGGATTTTTTTTTTAATTTTTTTAATATTTTTCCAATTTTTTTTTTTTTAACACTTTTTTTACTTTTATTCTTTGTTACACTATGGGACTTTCACTTTTTTTACTCTGATCGCCTGTATAGCATAGGGATGGAGTACCATCCCTGTGCTATACAGGCTGTCAGTGCTGCAGATGCAGAAGATACTTTGGTCATGCACTGTGCAAGTATCTTCCTGCTGTCTGGTGACCCGGATGTTGTCATGGCGACATCCGTGTCACCATGACAACCACGGAACTCGTCCTCAGACGGCGGGGAAGAGGTGAGTATGCAGCGCTTACCTCCGCAATGCTACGATCGACTTCGATCGCAGCATTGCGGGGGTTAATGTGCCGGGAGCGGTGTGGGACCGCTCCCAGCACATAGCACCGGGTGTCAGCTTTGACAATCAGCTGACACCCGGCGGCGATCGTGCCCGCACAGCCTGTGTACGGGCGAAATCAACAGGGCGTACTAATACGTACCTGGCTCTTAAAGCCCAGGGCGTAGGTACGTATTAGTACGCCCTGGGCTGTAAAGGGGTTAAAGAGCTTCTTTGGTTAAAACAAGTTATCACCAACCCATGGGCTCCACAGTATCGGTGATGATCACTTATTGATCATTTTGGTCCGAACATTGGATACCACACCAATCGTAAGAATGGGGAAGTTTTATCCCTGACAGGACACTTATCCCCATTTTAAAATACAGCAACAGGTGGGACGTCTGACCGCAGCTCCATTCATTCTCTTGGGGGCTTCCAAAAAAGAGCAGCGCTCACAGCCACTGAGGGAATGAATGGATCGGTGGTCCTGTCGCACATGAGCTCCAGTCTAATGGGGAGAAAAACTCTACATTCTGCCGATTGTGTGCCAGCAGTCAGGCCCCCACCAATCAATAACTTATCACTTATCCTGTGGAAAGATGATTACTTGTTTTCATCGGAAAACCCTTGTAAGTGCATCTCTGCCGTGCCAAGTATTTAATCTCTAAGGCCATGGCCCCACTATCAGTATTTGGGCAGTATCCGGTCAGTTTTTTTCTCAGGAGTGGGAGCCAAAACCAGGGGAGGAACAATCAGAGAAAATGTATAAGAGAAACAAGTGCACCAATTGTGCATTTATCACCCACTCCTGGTTTTGGCTCCCACTCCTGAGAAAAAATACTAACCAAATACTGATAGTGGGGCTGTGTCCTAATGGAAAAAATATTTTCCTAGTTAATATCAGCGAGAACAAATGGCCACCATACACAACACAATCTACTATACCAACACCAATAATGCCACATAGAAAAGGGACAAATACCGCCACACCATGACCAGATCACATATTACCACCACATAGTGACCAAATAATTCCACATACAAGGAACAAATACAGACACACCATGACCGGACCACATATTACCACCACATAGTGATTAAATACACAATACTGATCATGAATACAAACCACAATACTAACAACACTGATATTACCAGCAGCGACATTATACACATGAGCTCTGTATATAGTGTCAGTGTACAGGTAATACAGTGATCACCAGTGACATTATAAACAGGAACTCTGTATATAGTGTGCAGGTAATACAGTGATCACCAGTGACATACACAGGAGCTCTGTATATAGTGTATAGGTAATACAGTGGTCACCAGTGACATACACAGGAGCTCTGTATATACTATATAGTGTAAGTGTACATGTAATACACTGACTCACCAGTGACGTCTCCAGGTGAAGTCCTTCATCTTTGCTTTTCTTCTTCATCTGGTACAGACCGCCATCACTTCTTCCAGCCAGGACTCATCTCTGCAGAAAATAACACACAGTTATCAATAACTGATCTATTCTAGAGCACATTCCCACTCCCCCCCCCCCCCCGACTTCTACACTATACCGGTTGAAAAAGAGTGGCATAGTGCTGCCCTGCACAGTAACAGGATGCCCCTTTTGTCCCCTCCCATGGAGAACAGCTTCCTAAAAAGTATATTATATTACAGAAGTAATAATGTCTCTAATTGGATTCTAAAGTAATAATGTTCCGCACTCACCAACATAAACTAATAATGTATGTTCCTCAAACTGCCCCAATACAGTAATTAAGTCCCATGGCCAGACTGACCCCCATGTCCCTTGTCCAGCCTGGCCCCACATGTGTCCAGCCTTGCCTCCTCACCCATATATCCATATTGGCCCCCCCGCATGTATCCATCCTGCCCCCCACATATATTCAACCTGCCACCGCCCCCCGCATATATCCATTCTGCCACCCACCCCTGCATATATCCATTCTGCCACCCACCCCACATATATCCATTCTGCCACCCCCCCCATATATCCGTCCTGGCCTCCATGTGTCCAGCCTGCCCCCTCCCATATATCCATCCAGACCCCCCATGTGTCCAGCCTGCCCCCTCCCATACATACATCCAGACCCCCCATGTGTCCAGCCTGCCCCCCATATATCCATGCTGGCCTCCATGTGTCCAGCCTGCCCCCCATATAGCCATCCTGGCCTCCACATGTCCAGCCTGCCCCCCATATATCCTTCCTGGCCTCCACGTGTCCAGCCCCCCCCATATATCCATCCTGGCCTCCACGTGTCCAGCCTGCCCCCTCATATATCCATCCTGGCCTACATGTGTCCAGCCTGCCCCCCCATATATCTATCCTGGTCTCCATGTGTCCAGCCTGCCCCCTCCCACATATCCATCCTGGCCCCAATGTGTCCTGCCTGGCCCCCCATGTGTCCAGCCTGCCCTTCATATATCCATCCTGGCCCTCCATGTGCCCAGCCTGCCCCCTGATATATCCATCATGGCCTCCATGTGTCTAGCCTGCCCCCCCATATATCCATCATGGCCCTCCATGTGCCCAGCCGGCCCCCTGATATATCCATCATGGCCTCCATGTGTCTAGCCTGCCCCCCCATATATCCATCATGGCCCTCCATGTGCCCAGCCGGCCCCCTGATATATCCATCATGGCCTCCATGTGTCTAGCCTGCCCCCCCCATATATCCATCATGGCCCCCATGTGTCTAGCCCACCCCCCTTCATATATCCATCCTGTCCCCCCATATATATATCCATCCTGACCCCATGTGACCAGCCTGCCCCCAATATATACATACTAGCCCCCATATTTCCATACCGGTCCCATGTATCCAGCCTGTCTCCCCATATATCCATCCTGGCCCCCACATGACCAGCCTGCCCTCAATATATACATCCTAACCCCCATGTGTCCAACCTGCCCCCCCATATATCCATCCAGGCCCCCATGTGTCCAGCCTGCCCCCCAAATTTCCTTACTGGTCCAATGTATCCAGCTTGCCTCCCCATATATCCATCCAGGTTCCCATGTGTCCAGCCTGCCTCCCCATATATCTATCCAGGCCCCATGTGTCCAGCCTGCCCTCCATGTTTCCTTACTGGTCCCATGTGTCCAGCCTGCCTCCTCATATATCCAACCAGATCCAGGCCCCCATGTGTACAGCCTGCCCCTCCATATACCCATCCTGCCCCCCTGCCATGTGTCCAGCTAGGCCCCCCACCATGTGTCCAGCCAAGCCCCTCCTGCCATGTGTCCAGCCAAGCCCCTCCTGCCATGTGTCCAGCCAGGCCCCCTCTCCCATGTGTCCAGCCAGGGCCCCCCCTCCCATGTGTCCAGCCAGCCCCCCTCCCATGTGTCCAGCCAGGCCCCCCTCCCATGTGTCCAGCCAGGCCCCCCCTTATGTGTCCAGCCAGACCCACCCATATTTCTTTACTGGTCCCATGTGTCCAGCCTGCCTCCCCATATATCCAACCAGATCCAGGCCCCTATGTGTCCAGCCTGCCCCCCCATACACCCATCCAGCCCCCCCTTATGTCCAGCCGGGCCCCTCCCTGCCATGCGTCCAGCCGGGCCCCTCCCTGCCATGCATCCAGCCGGGCCCCTCCCTGCCATGCGTCCAGCCGAGCCCCTCCCTGCTATGCGTCCAGCCGGGCCCCTCCCTGCCATGCATCCAGCCAGGCCCCTCCCTGCCATGCGTCCAGCCGAGCCCCTCCCTGCCATGCGTCCAGCCAGGCCCCTCCCTTATGTGTCCAGCCAGGCCCCCCCTGTCATGAGTCCAGCCAGGCCCTCCCCTGCCATGCATCCAGCCAGGCCCTCCCCTGCCATGTATGGAGCGAGGCTGCGTCCACTAGGCGGCTTCTGCCCGGGAGTATGCATATCGCATACATCACCGCCGTTCCTGGCTCAGAAATCGGCGAATCCTCACAGCGGACAATGTGTGCACTGGGGGGATTCAAATGAACTTCAGTGAAAAGCTGATCTCCTGCAAGTCCTCAATTAGAATCGGGATTATACACATTGGAAATTGTTCAAAATTTTGCTTGTGATTTGTCAAATTCTAAAGTAAATCGTGCTAATTTGCATTTATTCCCCAGTGCCTCATATAGTTACATTGCTACATTTACCTGTGCCATTAGAAGTATTGTATAATAAGTAACTTACACAGATTTTGCTTACAATTAGACAGAAAACAACCAAATATCATACAGCCTACATGGTAACACATTTCAGAGTATCAATAATCTTCTTCTAAAAGTTAAATTCACACAACTGTAAGAATGGTGGACTGTACTATTGCGTTCCTACCCCTGAAGTCACCAATCGCACCATGCATATAGTGTTGTGTCTTTTGTATATCTTGATAATGTATAGTGCATGAGTAATATATAGGTAATACATAAGTGTAACATGTATATTGTGAGTAGACTGTGATATGGTAGTGTACAGCATAGGGTAAGATAAAGATTAGGATTTAGAACATAAGATAAGGACAATAGGCTTAGTACATACTGGTATAAGACAGTAACCATAGTTAGCTGGGGATATAGGATAAGGTGCAGTTAATGTTTGGGACAGGCCCACAATGGGATGGAGACAATGCTGGTATAAAGCAGACTACTTCCTGATAGATAGGGAAGTGTAGTAACCAAAGCCAAGATCAGGCGCAGTGGGCTTTTGGCAGCAGAGAGGAGCTATCATTCATGGCAGTGGGAGACCTTAGTAGAATCCCTTTGTGGGCATTCCTGCCATGTCCGGAGCTCAGGGCTTGGTACAGGTACTACGAAGAGTGCCTTATCCTCTGGTGTACAGGGGACGATGGATGCGGAATCGCCAGAAGGGAAGGTAATGGATCCCAGATGCACTGCGAGACTAGACAGGAAATCCCTGTGGCAGACAGGAATAGCCAATGTAGGGACAGTCCACGAGGAATAGATAATAATGCTGAAAAAGGACTGTGTTAAGGAAACAAGGAAAAAGAAGTGTTGTGCCCGATACTGGGTGTTACAATCTGATGAACTTGAACTGTCCAGTAAACTGTGGTTGGTTAATACGAACTATGTGTCCCCTGACTTGTGCGGCGACCCCAGAAGGATAGAGGCCTGGAAGAAGAGGAGGCCTATGGCCAACACGTGAGTGTGATGCACCCCACACTGGGCAGCACATTGGGACTGAGACATGATTTTCCAGTAAAGTGCCGTGGCGATGTGAAGCAGCAGCTCTGTCATGGCTACTGCCTGCGGTCACGTTACATAACTGTGTGCAGGATGCAATCTTCAGCTCACTATGTCTGCTGCATTGCCATATTAGCAGGACGGTGGCTCAGTGGTTAGCACTGTTGCCCTGCAGCGCTAAGTTACTGGGTTCAAATTCGACAAAGAACGATATCTGCCAGGAGCTTGTTTGTTCTCTCTGTGTTTGTGTGGGTTTCCTCTGGGTTTTCTGGCTTCCTTCCTCACTAAATGAGCCACGCCGATTAGTATATTGGGGCTATTGTGCTATATGAGCAAGAAAAACTAATACATTTGGCACAATTCAAAGCATCTGACTCTCATGGAGACTTATCATGCATGCTTTACTTTACTTGACCATGTACCAATGAATACTGAGCTGTCCATTGTGGGCTGGGACAGAACACTCACTAAAAATACAGTCGTGGGAATATTAAGCTATGGACTGTACAATACTATACTGTATGTATCTAAATATATCCTGCATAGACTGCACTGCCAACCACACCCTATCAATATGAAGTATTACTTTATGGGCATATGACATAATGTAACAAGCTCAGCAATATGAAAAGAAATCAAATGAACGAGATAAAGTGTGCTTATAAAATCAAGTTATACTACATACAGTAGCGGTTTAGTAATTTATCCCTGGGACATGATAATGTATGTGTTAAGGAACAGGACTCTCCCAGGATTAAGGAAGCAAAATGAAGAACTACCTTCCCAGTACAGGGCAGAACATATCTTTTAGGGGATAGATCCAACTTGTTAAATAATTCTATGCAGTTAATACATAATGCAGTATTTACTCGAAAGATTTTACTTCCAAAAATGTTTGTTCACACAACAGAAGACTGGAACGCGTACAACAAGCAATTTCCTATTCCCACCACCTGGGACATATAAAGGCAGAGTCGAAGTCTTGGTGTTGCGCTGAACCTGCAAGGGATTAAGCAGATGAAATACGGGATATTTCACTTTCACTCTCATTACTTTTTATCTGTGTTTAATAATTTAAAACAGCAAAGTTGCATTGGTGCCAAATGTATGGTCATGTAGTCTCCTGGTGCCACCAAGCTCAGAAAAGTCCATTAAAACATTGGGATAAGGATTGGATGAGGTTGTGTGGCTGGAGATTTGGTTGTATTAAGTTGTAGAATACTTTATGAAGCCTCCCACAAGTAACTAGCATTATTAATTTACTTTCTGAGGCCTATCTGCCTTCTGGTGGTTTTATCACTTACAGTCTCTATACAGAACCACAAAATTGGACGACACGAGGGACTCTGGTATATAAAAAATAGCCAATATAAGGAATGATTATGTGGTAATTAGGAAGATACGTATTATGGAAATTATCATTTTCTCTTAACTTTTTACTTAAAAAGTAGAAAATGCTGTGAAAACAATAGGGTTCTGAATGGTTAGCAGTCATAAAGAAGATGCATATTCATTTAGACTGCTTTTTGGGCAAGGGCCTTCGTATTTTCGTCTCACTTATTTTTATCAGTTTATTAAGTCCACTCCTGTGTCGGAGGTTCCTGTACATGTCGAGGTACATTGACAACCACACTGCCATCATAGCAGTGCCAGTCAATTTGCTCTCACACATAATAGTCAGGGTTACTAATAGATGGCAACAATATTTCCTTGTTCATTGTAAAGGGTTGGCAGGTGAAGAGAAGGCATTACATAATACTATACCTTTTCTACTTCTAATCGTCCCTTAATAATTGTAGCATCGGCGTCTCTGCCTCCTGCCAGGCAGAGACGCCGTCCCTCTCACCCCTGCGCTCCCCGCCCAGTGTCCTCCAGCGCTCATCTTCCTGCTGCTGCCGGCGCGCGCAGCTTCCCGGGCACTCTGCTTGGGGCGCACGCTCCCTCCCTCTTAAAGGGGCCGCGCGCTGTCCTAGGGAGTCCCCGGCCAATTGCCGGAGGTCCTCCCATATATAAGGCACCTCCTCCAAAATGGAGGTGCCCGAGCAATAGTTGTTGCACAGTGTACTTACCTCTGCTTCAGCCCTCAGGTCCCGCTGCTAGCCTGACTACTAGTCCTGCCCGCCAGGCTGACTACCAGTCCAGTCCGCCAGCCTGACTACTCTCCAGCCCGACAGTCTGTCTTCCGTTCAGTCCGCCAGTCTGTCTATGGGCTTTGCCCGCCTGCTTACCTGGAAGCACCTGCCCGCTACCTCCCGTGCCTACCTGGAGGCTCCTGCTTGCTACCTGCCGTGCCTAATAGAGGCTCCTGCCGGTCACTTGCCGTGACCACCTGTCAGCCTACCTGGAGGCTCCTGCCCGTCACTTGCCGTGACCACCTGACAGCCTACCTAGAGGCTCCTGCCTGTCACTTGCCGTGACCACCTGTCAGCCTACTTGGAGGCTCCTGCCCGTCACTTGCCGTGACCACCTGACAGCCTACCTAGAGGCTCCTGCCTGTCACTTGCCGTGACCACCTGTCAGCCTACCTGGAGGCTCCTGCCCGTCACTTGCCGTGACCACCTGACAGCCTACCTAGAGGCTCCTGCCTGTCACCTGCCGTGACCACCTGACAGCCTACCTAGAGGCTCCCGCCTGTCGCCTGCCGTGTCTGCCAGTCCATCCACCCGGATCACTCGTCAGCCTGCCTGCTGTGCCCATCTGCAATACCGGTCAGTCCCTGCCATCTGTACCGTGGGAGTCACCTGCTCCCTTACAAGGTCGTCTCCAGAGTAGCACCTGGTCCCTCTGCTCGGACCCTCCCTGGTCACGGAGTCGATTGAGCCGCCGTCGACCTAGGTCGCTCCGAGTTGATACCTAGTTACGCCCCTCTGGGTCCCTCCTTGCAGCACAGAGGTTCCACCACCCGGATCGGTAACAATAATAAGCCCTATAACAATAAGTAACTTGGTGGATAAATATTGCCACGGCCTTTATTAAACTTAAATTGGTAAACATAACATAAAATAGAGGGCAGCACGGTGGCTCAGTGGTTAGCACTGTAGCTTTGCAGCGCTGGGGTCCTGGGTTAAAATCCCACCATGGACAACATCTGCAAGGAGTTTGTATGTTCTCCCCGTGTTTGCGTGGGTTTCCTCCGGGTTCTCCGGTTTCCTCCCACACTCCAAAGACATACTGATAGGGAATTTAGATAGTGAGCCCCAATGGGGACAGTGTCAGTAATATCTGTAAAGCGCTGTAGAATTAATGGCGCTATATACAGTACAGACCAAAAGTTTGGACATACCTTCTCATTTAAAGATTTTTCTGTATTTTCATGACTATGAAAATTGTACATTCACACTGAAGGCATCAAAACTATGAATTAACACATGTGGAATTATATACTTAACAAAAAAGTGTGAAACAACTGAAAATATGTCTTATATTCTAGCCACCTTTTGCTTTGATGACTGCTTTGCACACTCTTGGCATTCTCTTCACATGACACAAAACATGTATGAAAACGTATGAAATCTTTACTTTTTTGTTAAATGATCTTTATTGTCTTTTTGATCTCTACTTTCATCAGATACCGCACCTCTGAGTGCAGATGGGCCCTTGACTGGTGGCCCCCATAGCCACTGCTGTGCCTGTCACCTAGTAGTTATGCACATGATAGCACAACTATACAGGGCCGGCTCCAGGTTTTTGTGGGCCCTGGGTGAAAGAGTCTCAGTGGGCCCCTTTAACACATACCACGATTCATGATGCACAGATACCGCAGAGAAATATATATATAGTACAAGGCCAAAGATTTCACTTCTTACATTACATGAGCGATATCTATTGTAAATTCCACAATAGCTCAGAAACCGGCGAATCGCTCCATACAGAATACTGGCCCCCATAAAATGCTCCATACTGGATACTGGCCCCATATAATGCTCCATACAGGATACTGGCCCCCTTATAATGCTCCATATAGGATGCTGGCCCCCATATAACGCTCCATACAGAATACTGGCCCCCACATAACGCTCCATGCAGGCTGTGCCCCCACATAATGCTTCATGCAGGCTGTTTCCCCCACATAATGCCTCATGCAGGCTGTTTCCCCCACATAATGCCTCATGCAGGCTGTTCCCCCCACATAATGCCCCATGCAGGCTGTTCCCCCACATAATGCCCCACGCAGGCTGTTCCCCCCTTATAATGCCCCATTCAGGCTTTTCCCCCCATATAATGCCCCATGCAGGATGTCACCCCCCCTTATAATGCCCCATGCAGGATGTCACCCCCCTTTATAAAGCCCCATGCAGGATGTCACCCCCCTTATAATGCCCCATGCAGGATGTCATCCCCCCTTATAATGCCCCATGCAGGATGTCACCCCCCCTATAATGCCCCATGCAGGATGTCACCCCCCCTGCAATGCCCCATGCAGGATGTCACCCCCCGCTTATAATGCCCCATGCAGGATGTCACCCCCCTTATAATTCTCCATGCAGGATGTCACCTACCCCCCCCTCATAATGCCCCATGCAGGATGTCACCCTCCCTTATAATGCCCCACTCAGGATGTCGGATGTCACCCCCCCTTACAATGCCCCATGCAGGATGTCACCTACCCCCCTTATAATGCCCCATGCAGGATGTCATCCCTCCCTCCCTTATAATGTCCCATGCAGGATGTCACTCCCCCCCTTTTAATGCCCCATGCAGGATGCCACCCCCCTCCCTTATAATGCCCCATGCCTCCATACATTAAAAAAAAATCAAATACTCACCTCACTTCTCACCTGCTGCTGCTGCTCTGGACTCCAGCGTCGCCGGCGTCTTCCCACTCTGCGCTATGATGGCTCAGGAGAGAGCGTGGTGGAAAGATGTCACCGCGCACTCTGACCTGAGACGTCACGGTCAGAGGACGCAGAAGAGACTGGAGCTGCTGCGGAGGCACGGGGAGAGGTAAGTATTGTGCCGAGGCCCTGAGCAAGCGGGGGGGGGGAGCGGGCGCTGATGCCGCTCTCCTCTGCTCACGGATCCCATAGCGCGGCAGGGTGCCCGACAGCGAGTGGGCCCCCCCAACTACTCAGGGCCCCTGCACTTGCCTGGGTGCGCTGGGTGCTGGCGCCAGGCCTGCAACTGTAAATTACAATGTGAAAGCAGTTGAGCTAAAACTACTAAATGAAATTCCTGAAGAGCCTGGCCACATCCTTAATCTAGTATTCATTTCATTAACTTAAAAATTTTGGCGATCTGGAATATGTTTCAAGTACAGGATTGAACAATAGTCTGAACCATAAACTGAAGACTGAGCGGAGAAACTAAATGAAGCGATAGTCACACAAGAAATGCTGTCTTTAAGTCTTCACATGCGTTTTTTTTTCAGCAGCCAAAAACTGCTCTCAAAACGCCCGTTTTTCAAGCGTTTTTTGCTGTACTTATGCAGTGCCGCTTTTTTTGTGCAGATTACTTGTGTGATTTGTATACAGTACATCCAAAGAACAAAAAAGAAAAAATGATGATCTACAGGCGCTGTCTCACTGAATATAGTATAAAAAAAAACAGTTTTTATTAATAAAATAATGCGTTTCTACAGCGGACTGCTCTCTTCATCAGGTACAAATAAAAACATACATACAGAGTGATTTGCATTCTAATTAGCACATAGACCAGGTGTAGGTGTTTAGATCCATTAATTATTTAACCCTTACCATGTAGTCACTTATCAATACAAACATATACCCCCACATATTATTTTAACAATAATATGATTAATAATAACAAACAAATATCGATATATCTCTATTCAGCCTGTATGGTCTATACATTCATTCTATCCTTCGGGAACTAATGTGGACAATTTAAAAATCCAGAAACTTTCCCTATTCACCAGTCTTTGATGTCTGTTACTATGACTAGCCGGTATTTCTTCTATTATCATGAGTTCTAGATTGCACTGTTCTAGAAGCAATGGGATGAAATTGAATGGGAGAAGATACAGATTAGATATTAGAAAAAACTTTTTGACATTGAGGTTGATCAGTGGGTGGAACAGGCTGCCCCGAGAGGTGGTGAGTTTTCCTTCCATGGAAGTCTTCAAACACAGGCAGGACAGACATGAGATGGTTTAGTGAATCCTGCATTGAACAGAGGGTTGGACACGATGACCCTGGAGGTCCCCTCCAACTATAACATTCTATGATGCTATGACTGGCGTTTTTTTTTTTCGTGCACCTGAAAAAAAAAAGCCTCGACAAACTGCGGTTCATAATTCCATTTTTTTATATTAGACCTGTGCTTGTTCATCCTGAGCTGTATTGGCATGGTGGTCCATCCCACATATTGCAATTTACATTGACATTGCAATACATAAATGACATACGAACTGTTACAATTTAGAAAACTTTTTACCAAAAAACTTTCCCTTGTAGCAACTGATACAAATTGCTTTCTACCTGAATGTATCCATTTACGTCTCTTGCATTTCTGATTACTACATTTGTAAGTTCCACAAGTTTCCAGAATAGTGCCTTCATGTTTATAACCCCTTACTCCATGCTTGGTTTTCTTGTTAATTTGACTGGGCACTATCATGTTTTTCAAATGTTTATTACGCCTATATACTACAACAGGATCCCCAGGCGAATTTTTTTTATAAAATTTGATCTCCACTCAAAATAAGAATTTCTTTCACTTTTCTATATGATTTGTTAAAAGTTGTTACAAAATTAAATTGGAATCTGTTTTTTCCCGAACAGGCTTTTTTCCTCAGATCTTGTGGCAATTTCAATCCTCTCATTTTTTCAAAGGCATCTTTTATAAGTTGTTTGGGGTATCCCTTTTCCAAAAATTCCCCCCTTAGAATCCTGGACTTCAAGTGGTCATATACTGTACCTGGTTGGGTTAAAAAATGCCTTATGGCCAGTTCTGGCGGATCCGTAAAAACTGTACTTTTGAAATTGATTGAATTTGATTTTCATAATCAATCCAGGAAAAAAAATGGAATTATAAACCAGTTTGTCGAGGCATTTTTTTCATGTACACAACCCCCACCCTTGCCAATCTAGAACTCATTATAAGGCTCTGGTCCCGCTATCAGTATTTGGTCAGTATTTTTTCTCAGGAGTGGGTGCCAAAACCAGGAGTGGGTGATAAATGCAGAATTGGTGCCGTTGTTTCTATTATACCTACGTATATATTCACCAAAAAACACCACAAACAGTTGCATTTTTTCAGAGTTTTTGCACTTTCTCATTACTTTCTATGGCTGCAAAAAGGCCAAAAGAATTGACATGCTGCAGATTTAAAAAAATGCTGTAGTTTTCCAATTGAGCCAAGAAAAAAAAAAGCGCATGCATGAAATTTTTGAAATCTCTTAGCTTTTGCTGGTACTGTAAAAAGCAGCTTTTCATTTGCATAAAAACATGCTTAAAAAAACGCAGCAAAAAAGCAATGTGTGAATATAGTCTTATGCTACATTTCCACTGTAGTAACTAACTTGATCAAAGGTTTGTCTTAGTAAGAAAATAACACGTTCACGTGTTCAGTATTTGGTTAGTATATTACATCAGTATTTGTAAGCCAAAACCAGGAGTGGAACAATCAGAGGAAAAGTATAATAGAAACACGTCACCACTTCTGTATTTATCACTAGTGTTGAGCCACCCCCGTAGTGTTCGAGTTCGGTTCGGTTCGTCGAACACCCGTGTGTTCGCCGAACTGTTCGTCGAACACCTTCGAACACCGTTAAAACCAATGGCAGGCAAACAAAAACACATAGAAACACATAGAAAACACCTTCAAAGGTGTCCAAAAGCTGACAAACTGCTCAGAAGACACAACTAACACATGGAAAAGTGACAAGTACATATAGTCATGCGAAAAGAAAAGAGGTGGAGGAGTAAAAGGAGGGGGAGACACAGATATAGGCATGTCATGCCCTTCTAAAATCCAAAAAGTGAGAAGCCGACACGGCCAGTCCGCTCCTGCCCGTGCCACCTCCGTGTCGCCGGGTTTGTGCCAGAGCCGCGGTGAACCCTGATGGCCAGCCCCCCTCTCCCAATACTGGTGCCTGTCCGCTGGTGGGTCGAGCGAGCCCCCCTGTGGTGGAGGCAGCTCTAAGCTTTTTAATTTAAATTGTCTCTCTAATTTGAATGAATACACTTTAAATCCATTTACAAGGATCTATTGGAGGGCAAGTCTCATGCCAGCAGCCGCGTAATTCCAGCTCCAGTAGCGTCCACTAAAGCTGCTGCAGTTAAAAAGCTTTTATAAGGATCGAGCTCGTCTGTCCACCGCAAGGCATCCTACTGCCAGTCCCAGCCCCTATGCCTTGGGGTGCCTCCTGATGCTCTTCACTGAGTATCCCATGGTCCCGAAGCATTTCCTTTGAAAAAATTAAGTGTCTAAACTACAGGTGGTGTAGCTTGCTTAACAGCCGGGATAATCCGCTGACTAGCAGACACTGCTACTAGGCACAAAGTATTTCCTGGGCTAGATGCAGTTAAAAATTTGTAATTAGATACTCTCGTTGGATGCTGAGAAAGCATTCCATAGAGTCTCCTGGCACGCCATATATGATTCTCTTAAAAAGCTTGGGGTAGGGGTCTAGGGGACCCTTTTATAGCCAAAATCACGGCCCTGTATCACAATACGTCACCTAGGCTGAAGATAAATGGAACTGTAGCACCCTGAGGGCTCGGTTGCTACAGAGGTATTGCACCTCACCCAGAGGTGTGATATCTCACTCTCAGGTAAGGATGGAGTGTGGATCAGGACCCGACACCTGCATGCATTACACCACATTGCCGTGGGGCAGGGCGACCAATATGCCTCTGAGATGGGCACGACAGTCCCTGTCCCTGGCTGGAGTGGGGGGAGGGAACACTGAGGAAGGGGAACCCTGTAGTGCAGGAGCAGGGAGGAAGCAGTTCCTGGGTGCATTGAGAAGGGAGTATAAAAGGTGGGCACCATCTTAGTTCAGTGCAGAGAAGTCTGAGCAGAAGTGGCAGGGAGCAGGGGCTCTGCATGAGCTCTGCTCCGGAGGCGGGCCTAGTAACAGAGGCCCAGGCCTGGAAGAGGGAGAAGGAAGGAAGAGGAGCGGAGAAGGCTCCAGGAACGAGGAATGAAGGGATCCCAGGGGTGCGGACGGGCGAGTCGCCACCGCACGCCCGAATCCACCTGCGTGGAGGGGTCAGGCCAAAGGGGGAGACCGGTCCCCGAAACTAGTGGAGGCAGGAAACGACCCTCAGCTAGAAACCGGAGGCTGTGACATTTTATGTGGCGCAGCCCCTCGCTACACCCGCTAGGAAGGCACCACATAGGGTCAGGGAAACTGGCGCCAAGTTTACCAAGAGGAGGCCCGAGGCAGCCGGACAGAAGGGTTGGCAAGAAAGGCCAGACAAAGGACACACAAAGGGGGTCCTGTGAAGCGCTCCAAAGTTATCTGGGAGTTGTCTGAGCCCCTCACCTGGTGACCACAGTACGACGTGGGCAGCCGTTACCTGCAGATGTGGTCTGGATAATAAGAACTGTGAGTAAAGGCCCTGGACTGCATCACTGACTCCGTGTCGTTACTGCTGCTGCCCTGCACCATCACCCCCATCCTCCGCATACACTGCCCTGAGGCTATACTCCTCCCGTGGGGAGTTATGCTACGCTCTGCTGCACCCACAACACCAGCCTCAGCGGTCTGCCCTGCAGCGGCGGTTCACTCTGACTGCAATCCACGGGTGGCGTAGTCGGACATTTAAACATCAAAACCACATAAATAGTTCCGCCACTGGTTTGACCACCCTGAGCCACAGAACCGGGTCGCCGCCACGAAGACTACAACCACCAGCATCCACCAAAAAGGGTCCGGCTCCGGGTGTCTCAAGGCCCAGGGGGTGCATCAGAACATTTTCATCACCTTTCACAATCACCAATGGGACAAGGCAGGGATGTCCTCTGTCCCCTCTCTTATACATCCTAGTGACGGAGCACCTGCTCTCATCAATTCGCCATAACCCCAATATTAGGTGGATTGAGGTGGGAGGCACCGAGTACAAGTGCTCTCTATTTGCTGATGATGTCCTAGTATATATCACTCAATCACATATATCCATCCATGCTGTTATGGCTGAAATAGATCACTTTGTTACATGGTCAAATTTTAAAATCAATGCAGCGAAGTCTGAGGCCCTTGATATCTCCCTCCCCAAATCCATATAGGATTCCATCCAGTCCAACTTTCCCTTTGCCTGGCCCTCACAGGGTATCAAATACTTAGGAATTCCTATTCATAGAGACCTCTCCCATCTATGTTATCTTAATTTTGGGCCCTTTATTGAACAACTCCATACAGACCACGGTTGGCAAGTTAGAACTGTAAGATTCACTACGTGAACCACTGGTGTTTTGTGGAAAAGCACATGTACACTGCGTTCCAAATTATTATGCAAAAAGTGTTTAGGAGTGATAAGGGAAGAATTTGTTTGTTTGTCAGTTAAACTCATTGATGGTGATGTGTGTCAGGGCTCTTTATATCACTGTAAGCAATTGCAGACACCTGTGCTAATTAGTTTGGCAGGTGTGTCCAATGAAAGGCAAGACTACTTAAGAAGGTTGTCTCACATTATTAAGCAGCCTACATTTTCTGCCAAAATGGGAAAGAAAAAGGATGTGTCGGCTGCTGAGAAGCAACAAATTGTGGAGTGTTTAGGTCAAGGCATGACTACAATCAACATTGTGCGATGATCAGGATGAAGTGTCTTGGGAATCAAGAAGTATGTAGCTGATTCACAGTACACACGTGTGCGTGCTGATAAGGGCAAATTGAGGACTCTTTCCTACAGGCAATTACGTCAGGTTGAAAGAGCAGCGGCAAAAAAGCCTTGTCATAGCAGCAGACAAGTTTTTGAAGCTGCTTGTGCCTCCAACGTCCCCCGAACAACAAGATGCAGGGTCCTTCAGAGGTTTGCAGCTGTGCATACGCCATCCTGTCGACCTCCTCTATCCACTTCACACAAGCAGAAACGGCTCCAGTGGGCCAAACATTACATGAAGACTGATTTCAAAACTGTTTTGTTCACGGATGAGTGCCGTGCAGCGCTCGATGGTCCAGATGGATGGAGTGGAGGATGGCTGGTTGATGGACACCCCACGCAAACACGGCTACAGCGCCAACAAGGAGGAGGTGGAGTAATGTTTTGGGCTGGAATCATGGGGAGAGAGATTGTCGGCCCCTTTAGGATCCCTGAAGGCGCTAAAGATGAACTCCATAATGTATGTGGATTTTCTCAAACAGCACTTCCTGCCATGGTTCAAGAAGAAGAACCGTGTATTTCACAGCAAGATCATTTTTCTGCATGATAATGCACCATCTCATGCTGCACATAAAACATCTGCATCTCTGGCTGATATGGGCATAAAAGGGGACAAACTTATGGTGTGACCCCCATGCTCCCCTGACCTGTACCCCATTCAGAACCTTTGGAGCATCATTAAAAGGAGTGTCTATGATGGCGGGAGGCAGTTTACATCTAAGCAACAGCTCTGGGAGGGTATTCTGTCCTCATGCAAAACAATTGAAGCAGAAACCATCCAAAACCTGACAAATTCAATGGACGAGAGAGTTCAGAAGCTCCTTTCGAACAAGGGGTCCTATGTGAAAATGTAACATCACCTAGAATAAAGTTTTGAGTTGAAAACTGTTTGATTTCAGTTTCTAACAACCTGCTAATGCTTATAATTTCAAAAATGACCATTTTTTTGGTCTTTATTAAAATGAAAAGGTTGATCGAAAAGTTTGGGGGATCTAAGAGTGTGGCAACCCAGTAGTCATGATTACTTCAAATTCTGACAATATGAGGGTCATGCTGCAGGTAGTGCAGCAAGAAGGCACTTATGTGTCTTGCGCATCTCGGAGCCCCAAAATTATTTTCCGGGTTAGATGCAGCTAAAAATTATTATTAATTTTAAATCTGGTGAAGCTTTAGTATAGATGGCCTAATAGGATCAGTGCTGCACACTGCTACAAAGCCCAAATTATTTTCCAGTCAAGATACAGATAAACATGATTAGTAATTTTAAATCTGGTGGAGCTTATTATAGATGGCCTAATAGAATCAGTGCTGCACACTGCTACAAAGCCCAAATTATTTTCCAGCCAAGATACAGATAAACATGATTAGTAATTTGAAAGCTTAAAACGGTTGGTAGGGTGATTTTAACCAATCATCAAGCTTTTACTCTCCCCAGGATGACACAGGGGTAGAAAAGTCGTTTCGGATCCATGATTTGTTCATCTTTATGAACGTGAGTCTGTCTACATTATCAGTGGAGAGCCGCGTGCGCTTATCTGTCAGCACACCACCAGCAGCGCTGAACACACGTTCAGACAGAACGCTGGCTGCGGGGCATGACAAGATCTCCAAGGCGTAAGTGGCTAGCTCCGGCCATTTATCCAGATTGGAAGCCCAAAAAGAGCAAGGGTCCAGTGACACAGTCGTGGCTTCAATGTTTACTTGGAGATACTCCTGTACCATCGTCTCTAGGCGTTGACTATGTGTCAGACTTCTTGTCTCCTGTGGCCTTGCAAAGGATGGGCTAAAAAAGTGGTGAAATGATTCCGCAAAATTGATGTTACCAGCAGATACTGTGGTTCTGTTACGGTTTGAGTGCTGAACACTTGACGGTCCCACGGTTGGCAAGTTGGAACTGTGAGATTCACTACGTGCACCACTGGTATTTTGTGGAAAAGCACATGTAAGATTCTGCAACAGTCTCTGCTGATACTCCTGCATGCGTGCATCCCTTTCTATGGCAGGAATAATTTCTGCAAATTTACTTTTGTACCGGGGATCTAACAGTGTGGCAACCCAGTAGTCAGGATTATTTCTAATTCTCACAATTCGAGGGTCATGTTGCAGGTAGTGCAGCAAGAAGGCACTCATGTGTGTTGCGCATCCAGGAGCACCAAGTCCCTGTTGTGTTGGTGGCGAGGTAACAATCATGCTTTCTTCCTCTGTCCTCTCCCCCCAACCTCGCACAACAGAAATGTGATCAAGGTCTCCCTCATCTGATGAGTCTTCCATCAGTTCGTCCTCCACTTCTTCCTGGGCTCCTGCACCTTCCTCACTAGTTTGGCTGCTACCATGCGCCCTGGTAAAACCATCTCCCCCACCCTCACATGCATGCCGCCTTGGTGCTGCCGACCATCTGGACCTTGCAGATGTTAGCCCTTCCGCATACAATTCCTCCTCCTCTACTTCCTCCACCTCCTCTTGTGCCACCACCTGACTCCGAATTCTGTTTAACATGTGCTCCAGCATGTAAATCACCGGAATAGTCATGCTGATAATGGCATCGTCAGCACTAAACATCTTCGTCGCCATTTCAAAACTGTGCAGAAGGGTGCATAGGTCCCTGATCTGAGACCACACCTCCAGCGTGATTTGCCCCACCTCTGAATCTCGTTGGCCCAGGCTATACGTCAGAACGTATTGCACCAGGGCTTGTCGGTGCTGCCACAGTCGCTGCAACATGTGCAGAGTTGAATTCCACCGGGTAGGCACATCGCATTTTAGCCGGTGAAGTGGCAGGCCCAACGACTTCTGTAGAGATGTAAGTCGCTGAGCTGCGGGATGCGAATGGCGGAAGTGAGCACACAGAGACCGTGCCCTCTGCAGAAGGCCATCTAGTCTGGGATAGTGGGCTAAAAATTGCTGGACAACCAGGTTCAACACGTGAGCCATACAAGGCACGTGTGTGACATTGCCCCGGCGAAGGGCCGCACCCAGGTTTGCAGCATTGTCGCACACGGCCTTCCCTGGTTTCAGGTCCAGTGGAGACAACCATTCATGAAATTGGTTCTCCAGAGCTGACCACAACTCCTCAGCTGTGTGACTCACATTTCCCAGACATTTCAATGTAAAAACCGCCTGATGACGTTGAGCCCTACTGCCAGCATAGTAAGGAGGTGTGCAGGATCCCTTCTGCGCAGTTAGAAAGCTTGTGGCATGACCAGACAGGCTTTGGGTGCAGGTGGAAGACCGAGAGGAGGTTGAGGAGGCAGAAGCAGTGGAGGAACTTTGACATAAAGAGGATTGACGCACAACTCGTGGGGACGGCAAGACTTGGACAGCAGCCCCTTGTCCTGCTGTCACCATAGTTACCCAGTGCCCAGTCAGCGACATGTAACGCCCCTGTCCATGCCTACTCGTCCAAGTGTCTGTGGTGAAATGCACCCTGTCACACACAGAGTTTCTCAAAGAAGCGGTGATGTTGTGTGCGACATGCTGGTGGAGCGCAGGCACACCTTTCTTTGAGAAGTAGTGCCGACTGGGCATCTGGTACTGGGGCACTGCGACGGACATAAGGTCTCGAAAATCCTCTGTGTCCACCAGGCGGAAAGGCAGCATTTCTGTAGCCAAGAGCTTGCAGATGGTGAAATTCAACCTCTTAGCTTTCTCATGGCTAGGAGGAAATGGTCTTTTACTTGTCCACATCTGAGGGACCGAGGGCTGGCTATTGTGCTTAGACGGGGTTGATAAGGGTGTCCCCGGCAAACTGCCGGTCTGTGAGGAAGATGCAGGCGGACATGTTAGGTTGCCTTGATCCAAAGGTGGTGCTATCGATGTCGGACAGCGCTCAACACCAGCTGGTGTTACCACCTCCAAAGAAAATGATGACCTGCCAATCACGCTGGCTGTTGCGGGTAAAGAGGTGGCAGGTCTGCGCCCCAAAACAGGTGTGACTGCTGTCCCCCCAGTCACAGAGGATGAAGAGGCCGCGGATGCACAAGATATGGCAGACGGTGGTTGGCCCGGCCGGCTAGGCCGCATTGTAGCACACTGAGCTTCCCACTGCAACTTATGCTTCATGTCCATGTGCCGGTTCATGCATGAAGTACTCAAACTATGTATTTTTTGGCCTCTACTTAGCTTTTGCTGACAAATGTTACAGATAACACGAGTTGGGTCATCTTTATCGATCTGAAAAAATGCCCAGGCTATGCAAGGCTTAGCACCCATGCGACCTGAAGAGCCACCACGACTTGTGGTGAGAGGCAGAGTTGTGTTTGAGGATGCAGTTGTTGACGTGCTTCCAGTACTACGTCTCTGTCCAGGAAGGCGCAACCTGACCTCGTCGTCACTAGCATCTTCCTCCACCTCCTCTGCTGACCTCATCTCTTGGCTGACTGTGGGTTGACAGTAAGTGGGATCTCCAACCTCATCATCATCACCCTGTGCGTTATCACACCCGTTGTCCTCAGAGCCAACCTGTTCCTGCCCTGACAAAAAACTAAAGTTGTCGTTCCAATCAGGTATTTGAGTCTTATCATCGTCTTCCTCATTGTCTCCACCAACAGGAGTTACAGTTTGGGAATGAGGGTCTACATTATGGTCAGAACCTTCTGCGTCTGGTCCTGGATCCGACTCATAAAGATTCTGGGCATCAGTGCAGATCATTTCCTCGTCTGGATTCACAGAAGCGCTGGAGTCGACCTCTGATTCCCAGGCTATAGTATGAGTAAACAGCTCTGCAGACTCAACCATCTGTTCTACCTCATACTCAGACGGGCAGCTGGAGATTTGGGAGCTGTGAGGAAGCAAGTGCGATTGGGGTGACACCTTTGAGGACTGGAGTATTTGTGATGTTGAAGTTGATGTGGAGGAGAGCCCACTTAAAGGAGCACTTGATATCCGTTGAAGCACCTGCTGTTTTTGTGCCTCATCTGGAATTTGTAGCGATTGGCGTGGCCGTAAGAAAGGGATCTTATCACATTGTCCGCTAAAAGAAGTAGACATTTTAGTTTGGCTGGAAGATGGTCTTTCTTCTGCAGATGTTACTGTTGCTTTAACACCTACCCCACGGACACAACCTTTTTTCCCCTTCCCAACATGCCTATTCCCCTTTCCACCAGCAGCAGGCCTTTTTCCACTCATTTTGGTGGTTAACTAATTCACAACTCTGGAGTTGTTTGCACAAAAAAACAATGGATGGGAACCGAGCAGAGCTGAGTGGCCAAACTGTGGTATTAGGCCAAAACTATTGGCTGGGTTAGATGCAGAAAAAAATTATATTCAATTTGCAACCTGATGGAGGTCTGTATAGATGGATTAATAGAACAAGTCCCACACACAGCTAGAAGCCCAATATTTTTTCAGAGGTAGATGCAGAAAAAAATATATTCAGTTTGCAACCTGATGGAGGTCTGTATAGATGGATTAATAGAACAAGTCCCACACACAGCTAGAAGCCCAATATTTTTTCAGAGGTAGATGCAGAAAAAAATATATTCAGTTTGCAACCTGATGGAGGTCTGTATAGATGGATTAATAGAACAAGTCCCACACACAGCTAGAAGCCCAATATTTTTTCAGAGGTAGATGCAGAAAAAAATATATTCAGTTTGCAACCTGATGGAGGTCTGTATAGATGGATTAATAGAACAAGTCCCACACACAGCTAGAAGCCCAATATTTTTTCAGAGGTAGATGCAGAAAAAAATATATTCAGTTTGCAACCTGATGGAGGTCTGTATAGATGGATTAATAGAACAAGTCCCACACACAGCTAGAAGCCCAATATTTTTTCAGAGGTAGATGCAGAAAAAAATATATTCAGTTTGCAACCTGATGGAGGTCTGTATAGATGGATTAATAGAACAAGTCCCACACACAGCTAGAAGCCCAATATTTTTTCAGAGGTAGATGCAGAAAAAAATATATTCAGTTTGCAACCTGATGGAGGTCAGTATAGATGGACTAATACAACAAGTCCCACACACAGCTAGAAGCCCAATATTTTTTCAGAGGTAGATGCAGAAAAAAATATATTCAGTTTGCAACCTGATGGAGGTCTGTATAGATGGATTAATAGAACAAGTCCCACACACAGCTAGAAGCCCAATATTTTTTCAGAGGTAGATGCAGAAAAAAATATATTCAGTTTGCAACCTGATGGAGGTCAGTATAGATGGATTAATAGAACAAGTCCCACACACAGCTAGAAGCCCAATATTTTTTCAGAGCTAGATGCAGAAAAAAATTATATTCAATTTGCAACCTGATGGAGGTCAGTATAGATGGACTAATAGAATGATGCTATGCCCAAAAGATTTTACTTTACTAGGTGCAGTAAAAAAATTGGTATTCTATACACAGGTGGTATATCTTGCAACACAGATAGGCTACTCCACTGACTAACACACTCTGCAATAGGCCAAAAAGGATTAGCTTTGCTAGATTCAGCCAAATGCTGTGAAAAAAACTTGCACAGCACTGGCACAGACCTGCCTGGCAAAAACTGATAGGAACTCATGTAACCTAGTCCTGAAAAGGACTCCAATTACAATTAGTCTTTACTCCCACAACCTATCTATTTAAGAGCACAGACCTCCCTGATAAAAGTCGTAGGAAATGCTGTAACCTAGTCCTTAAAAGGACTGCAATCACAACTATTCCCTACTCCCAAGCTATCTGTAGATTTGTGCGAAAATTGGCTTGAAATTAACAAGGTATAGCGCACACAGCAACAGCGGTGCCGTCTAACACGCAGCTGCAGCAGTGAGAAAATGGTGGCGACGGGGAAAATGGCTTGGTCTTATAGGGCAAGGACATGTGACATACACTGCCAATGACACATGCCCTTGCTTGTGTGAAAAAAAGCACTTCGCTCCGTGTGTGCGCTGCTGATAGGCTGACAGATTGCACCTCCCCACTGCAAATGCGGGAAAGAGAAAAAAAAAATGGAGTTCTTCATTGTTCCTGCAGAGATCCATCCCCTGCCCCTCCCCCCGCCCCGCTGTACACTCAAACTGCGTATTAACATTAATTTTCATCATTACTGAGAAAAAATCCAGTTATGATTTTGGTGCACGAACAGTTATCGAACATAACCTCGAACAGCCGAATTTTTCTCAAATTGTTCGTGTTCGCCGAACGGCTCGAACACCGCCCAAAACAGCTCGAATTTGAGATTGGCGAACAGTTCGAGTAGAACAACGCTCATCTCTATTTATCACCCACTCCTGGTTTTGACTTATAGAAACTAATGTAAAATACTGACCAAACACTGAACGCGTGAATGTGGCCTAAGGGTACATTCACACTGGATGCATTTGCTGTGGAAGTTCCATAGCAGAAATTCTGCAGCAAATCCACACTAAATTTGCGGCGTTTTTTGATGCAATTATAAGCAGTGAATATCTGCAGCATAAATTGACATGTTTCACATGTCAAATCCACGGCGAAGGTCACTTTAAGCTGCAGGTAATCTCATCGGCCACACTGTTACTGCAATATGCTGTGGATTTTCATTGCAGATATCTGTCGGGTTAGCATATCTGCCCTGTATGAACAAGTTGTGAGGGTATGCTCATGACTCGCCCAGGGGGATATGGGGGAAACTCGGTACCCGGGCCTTTACCTTCTTGGGATGTCACGGCGGTCGGCTCCTGGGCCCGTACCCTGGGGTCACTCTTAAAAAGGGGGATGTTGCTTGAAGGGATGAATAATAGTTTTGTCTCGTGACGCCACCTGTGGTTCCTGGTAATGAGTACCAGCGCTGCTGCAGACCTCGGGAGCAGATGTTAGGGCAGCTGGGTTGGTGCGGCTCTCCACAGGCAGAGCTCAGCTCCAGGGCAGTGTAGGTGCAGATGGTGATGCTGGGCGTTGTAGTGTGTTGTTTCTTTGTAGCGCTTGATGGTTTTTGCAACTACACTTGGGGACACTTTCAAAGTTTTCCCAATTTTTCGCACTGACTGACCTTCATTTCTTAAAGTAATGATGGCCACTCGTTTTTCTTTACTTAGAATTTGTATTATGGCAAGAAAAAATCAGCTAACAGTCTATTCAGTAGGACTATCAGCTGTGTATCCACCAGACTTCTGCACAACACAACTGATGGTCCCAACCCCATTTATACGGCAAGAAATACCACTTACTAAACCTGAAAGGGCACACCTGTGAAGTGAAAACCATTTCCGGTGACTACCTCTTGAAGCTCATCAAGAGAATGGCAAGAGTGTGCAAAGCAGTCATCAAAGCAAAAGGTGGCTACTTTGAAGAACCTAGAATATAAGACATATTTTCAGTTGTTTCACACTTTTTTGTTAAGTATATAATTCCACATGTGTTAATTTATAGTTTTGATGCCTTCAGTGTGAATGTACAATTTTCATAGTCATGAAAATACAGAAAAATCTTTAAATGAGAAGGTGTGTCCAAACTTTTGGTCTGTACTGTATATGTATCTTCTTCAAGTGCTCCCCTGGTCTGCGTCCTCCACCCACACCCACTACATGGTTCCCCCTCACTTTGGTTCCCCCCACTCCAGCCAGGGACGGGGTCAGCCGAAAGCAGTGCATAATGCCCTTCCAGCCGGCCTGGAGTAGTGTAGTGTTGGGTGCAGGTGTTAGGATCCCGGGCAGCACTCCATCCTTACCTGAGAGAAGGAGATGCCACACCTCTGGGTGAGGTGCAGTACCTCTGTGGCGCCACACTCACGTGTTAGATTTGCCACGTAGCGCTATGTGCACATGTTGAGTATTTGCAGTAGATTTTATTGCACCAAAAACCAGAGTGATGGCAAGAAAAATTCTGCGTAAAATACGCGTGGGGTTTTTGATGTGTTTTTTATGCGTTTTTACTTTAGTTTTTTTTCCCCACTTATTTGAATTGGTGAAAGAATTGACACGTTGCAGATTTGAAAAAACGCTTTGGTTCAAATTCGCAAGTAAAAAATAAGCAGCGTGTGCAGGAGATTTCAGAAAGCTCATTCACTTTGCTATTATTTTACCCTCGAAAAACATGCAGGAAAAAAAAACGCGGCAAAAGCACAACGTGTGAACAAGTCCATACTCAAATTTCTGCAGTAGATGAACAGTTTGACGTGCCATGGCTCCACACGAGGATCATCCCCATTCAGGGCTCATCTGACAGTTTTCTGAGCACATTCCCAAATAGAAAGTACAATAGCTTCATTTTTTTTTATGTGACGAGGAAATAAAAAAATCTGATCAGGTTTTACTCTGATTCGGACAGGGTTGAAGACACCCCATTATTGTGCTTTTGAGGTGATTTTATGCTGGTTTCGTTCTGGAAATCTTGGCCAATTCTGGGGTTTGGACTTCTCAGACTCTATGAGGCACGATGGTAATAGTAATATATATTAAGATGCCTTTGATTCGCTTCTTTGCAAACATCTGGTAATATAACAGCATCTGCTAAAGTAAATTTCATGTAGTTAGCAAATGAATAAGAGTGGGCAATAAGTAATTAACAATAACGCCATTTACGCACTGATTTCTAGTCGAAGGATTCAAAGCACTGTACATAACATATGGAAGAAATAAAATCAGCAGATAATAAGACTATACCTGATCATCCCTGTAGCTTTTATATGTCTATCTAGGTTAAACATAAGAAAAAAAATACCCTAAATATCCATTTGTTGGTTCTTTTATGTGCAGATTTAAACAACTGAACACGGTATAAATACATGAACATCACTTGCTAGATTTATGAAACTAATAACCAGGCACACAAAGCTGGCTGATTAACAATAGGAATACAATTCTAAGCCATCTTGTCTAGTAACAGTGAACCTTATGTAATTCCCTCTAAATGAAGCACAAGACATTTTTATGCTAAATAAACATATCCCAATAACCGGGGGAACAATTGTGATTGTGTCTGTTCATGGCTGGCAAAGATGGGCTTTGGTTGCCCTCAAGTGATCGCATCCAGTACTGCAGTTGTAACAGAGAAGGAAATTGTAGGTGGTCTAGGTTCCATATAGGTTAGTGTACCAAGTCCTATTGATTTGACAAGGTTGCCTAATATAGAACCCTCATTGTGGGGCTACTGAGTGCATGAAGTGTGCGAAAAACTATAGAAAGAATAGACCAAATTTCTAGCTAAAACGTGGAAAGGGAGAAACAAAAAAGGTAAATTTGTAGCCTGATTGTGATAGACCTGCTTCAAAAGATGTGTTTTAGGGCACGCTTAAATCTGTGGACACTGGGAATTAACTTGATTATATGAGGGAAGTGAATTCCAGGTAAGTAGTGCAGCATGAGAAAAGTCTTGGAGACGGGAGTAGTAGGGTCGGTTTATGGAGGATTTTAATCTTAGATCATTTGCTGAAAGGAGAGCACGGGTAGTGTAGTAGACAGAGGTGAGACAGGAGATGTAGGGCGGTGCAGCACTGTAGAGAGCTTTATGGGTGAGAGTGAAACGTTTATATTGTGTTCTATAGCTGATGGGTAACCAGTACAGTGACTGGCACTGGGTGGAGGCATCAGTATAGCAGCTGGACAGAAATATGAGACTAGCTGCCACTGTAGATGTTACAATATAACTTTTAATATGCCAGAGCGTTTCAGAGAAAAAAATAGCTGGCTGCTATCGTGATTGGGCAGCATGAATTGAGTGACAGGTTCCCTTAATATATATTGCGCGAACAATTGTTTAAAATATCAATGACATTTCGATGCTCTTTTGCCTCAGCTGAACAATTATAAAGTTGGAATAATTTTTTCTTTCAGGTTTGTTTTGGCTGCTATTTTTGCAATAGCGGTGAGAGGAAGGGTTATGCATTGCCTCCCATTGGGTGGAGAGAGACCCCGCAGCAGGGGTTGGCAGGTATCAGGGCCATGTCCTTTTCAAGTTAATATGAGGCATGCCCAATACCTGCCTTCCTGGTATTTTTAGTCATTAAAGGGGTTATCCCCTTTTAGAAAATTCAGGTCTCCAAGTGCAGTTTGTGCTAAAAAAAAAACGTGCTTTACTAACCCCTTTAAGGGGGACTTTATTTATTTTTTCTTATTAAAGGGGTACTTGGGGCATTATTATCTGTTATGTGGTACTCTGAGCATTATTATTCATTAAGGGCATTGTTATCTGTTAAGACGTAATTTTTAATTTTTAAGGGTGCACTGAAGGGACATCAATATTTTATAGAAGGCAGGGCAACAACAGACACAGAATTGGGGGTAGCA
Organism: Phyllobates terribilis; assembly: GCF_046119375.1. NCBI lineage: Eukaryota > Metazoa > Chordata > Amphibia > Anura > Dendrobatidae > Phyllobates > Phyllobates terribilis. Next base: position 152,464,972 of record NW_027362762.1, read on the forward strand.
CCAGTATGGGCAGTTTACGTAGCTTCGAAAGAGCTTGGGGGTCTGGAAATGTCAGAAGTCAAATGAGTCTGTGTTGCAAACTGCAGATGACAATGTGGCTGGAAGAAGCTGTTATGGTGGTCTGGGCCAGATGGAAAAGATGGGAAAAGTGAATAACTCCAATCAGAAAGGCTGTCATCTGTAAATCAATTTATATAACTAAACTGTAATCACTTATACTGTCTTCAGAACTGGCATCTACCACTATATCGTCACTGTATGGTGGTAATACAGGTCTTTGTATAGTGTTTTTATTTATACTAATGCCTTTACAGTTGCAATCATGCGCTAAACATGTCTCTTTCCCTATGTGCTGTGCTCTAGCTATGTCTCATTCAGTGCACTGAATCCTGTAGAGATTTTGCTCCACGCACACATGTAGGAGTTTCCATGCTCCTGGCTATCACCTTATACAGCACTTACTTTCTTCCTCTTCACTAATGAACATTTTTTTCACTCTATAATGTCCCTTTAAGCAACGCTGATTTATGCAAAACCAATTTTCAGATGGAGCAGAGAATTCACTGTATAAAACTGTAGTGTTATTAAAGACTGCACCGGAAAAAAAATCAGTGATTTAGAGACTCGTGCCTGATGCAGTTCTATTAACTTGCAATTGGTATGGCTCAAAAATTTTGTGGCTTTGCAAACTTAATTACAAATTCATTGCGACTTTCACGTAATAGACAGATTTATAGATTGCTAATTAACATTTTTTTTAAATAACTATTCTCTTTGCTCATTAAACATTTTAGTAATCTGTGTAGTCTTTTCATCCATTGTTTCACCAAGTTTTCTTTCTCTGCGTTCATATATCTTAAATAAGAGTTTTGCATTTTATACATTTAGTTTTTTATATATTTTGAGGGTTGTACAAAACTAGGACAAAAATAAAATATGTGTTAGAGGGGAACTCCAACAGGAAAAGCTTTGCATTTTATTTATATATATATATATATATATATATATATATATATATATATATATATATATTTATGACTGCAGTATTGTAGAGGCTTCTCCTCCAACTGCCCCTTCTACCACCCAACCAGTTCACAAAACCACTCCACTCCCATGGACTCCACCCTAATAAACACTCATACCACCGTTTTTGGCTTAATTGGCCAAATCAGCCTTTTATTATACAAACATTACACTAATAAATAACTTGAAGATAATGAGGTTCTTGGAGCTCCAAAACCTGGCGGAAACCAATATTATAATAATAAAGCATCCAACATTATCCCCAGCCGTGACCACAAGCTTGGGCGCACCTCTGTTGCCGGAAAACCTTTTACATAACACCGACACCCAGGGACCCCAACCTGGAGAGTCCTAAACTCCGCCAGGCAATTAACCAACTCCGAACATAAAGGGGAGGTTATCATCCACCCGATGTACAACCCCCCACCACAATTTTACCACCAACTCCAAGAACCCCCTTGCCATCGCTTGCCGAAATCACCCAACGACCCCCTTATACACTACTTCCAATAATTCAACATTACTCAACCCCCAAGTTAACAGGGCGGGACCTTTTTCATTGGTGCCTGCATACCATTTAGTAGCCCCCGCCCCTCCCTAATTATATATAGGCCCGCTCTACTGTCACCACCCCCCTTCTTTTCCCAACCCCCTTGAACTTTTGACCCAGCAAAGCCTGAGCTTTTCCAATTTTTTTTATTTAACCCTTGCTTGCCCTACAAAGCTGAGTCATGGGTCACTATGCCCATGGCTCTGTTGGGGGCTTCATTTATCCTTTAGGCAGTGCTTTAAACTCTCTAATGAAACAGTTTTCGTCAGTGCTGTTTTAAGTTTCTTAATATGTTCAAATGAGAGTTCAGTGAATCGATGCACAGGAGACTAGTCCAGGGGCCATGTTAGTCTGTGACCACCAGAAGGGAGTATTGCTAATCACCTTTTAACCACCAGTATTCTCAGCACCACTCCTTATTTGTAGGCCTGGCGCGATGGGTCTACCAATCAGAAGAGATACTGAGGTTAGGAGGTGGTCCACAGTGCGGATCTGACGGCCACAGACTACTGATGTGGTCACTAGACCAGACTCTTGTGAATCAATTCGCTCATCTCTAGTTCAGATACATTTTAAATGTCAGAGGCAACAAGTAATTAGTGGCAATTTAGCAATACAGGCTGCTAGGGTCAGGGGCTATTAATAATGACCGGCCTTCGGTTATGCTCACATGTGCTAGCTAGTATCTGCAGCATAACGTCAGGTGTCTGCAGAAAAGTGCATAGTGGCAAGATCTAAAAAAAAAATCCGTCCGAGCACAGACCACTTCTATGAGGCTCTCCTAACCCAAGCGTTGTAGTCTCAGAAATATATGAAGCTGTTACGCTCGGGTCAGCACAGTCGCGACCAGTCCGAGATAGGACCGAAGTCCCCGGACGTGTGGATGAGTCCTTACTCATGGTGCACTCAATATACTTTCATCAGTCTGTTCATTTGCAACATCTAATATTTTGGCACATATAGATCGTTGTAGGAGCTTTATTCAAGGGTCTGAGATCAGGGACCCTATGAGGAATAGTAGCAGTACATGTAAGCTAGGCTAAGCTGACTATACATAGATTTCTAAGTCACTCAAGCCATCAATATCAGACTTGTCAGCCTCCAAGGGCACAAATCACTGGAATTGAGGGCTTTGGACCAAAAATGTCATTTTGATAGAAAACTCCTCACTTTCATCAGTCAGAATGTGAAAAGTCTGAGAAGTCTTCTGGTAAAATCCATGAGTGCCACTAAATAACTGACAGGTCCCATTCACAGGCTGGAAAGCGATCATAGTGATCAAGTAGTAAGACGTACTGGGACATGTTCTCTATACAGGAGGTCAGAAATTTGTTTCTTTATTTTAGAATATCAATGTGGACTTTACTTAACTATATTTTGCAGATTTTTGTTTCTAGGAGTCTTACTCACGGGCTGTAGTTATAAATACCGCATTATTGCTTACTAGTGGTTACATTTTATTTAAGTGGTGCATTTGTATTACCAATGTAATTATTTTTGTTCCTAAGGGTATGTGCCCACGTAGCGTTTTTCAAGCGGATATGCTGCGGAATTTCCGCAGCGTAACCGCTTGTTAAACGCTAGGTAATCCGCACTCCATGGTCCCCAAGGGGATTCCGCAAGTTCAATGCCCATGCTGCGGATTTTTCCGCAGCATTTATGCTGCGCTCAAAAATCCGCAGCATGTCCATTAATTTTGCGGAAGCGCGGCATGATCGCCGCCATTGACTTGCATTGAGACGCATATAATCCGTGTCAGTACATTCGCACTCACGAATTATATGCGTTTCAATGTGCGGAATAAAGATTATATTCACCTTCCGACTGCCCCCGGTCTCCTTCCCTGTGCTTGCGGGCAGGACTGAAGGACCTGCGGTGACGTCACAGTCATGCGACCGCAGGCCCTTCAGTGCAGTGTCCTGCGATATCCCGGCAGCCAGGAACGAGCGCAGCAGCACACCCCGGGCCATCGGAAGGTAAGTATAGGTTTTTTTTTTTTAAACATTCTTTCGGTCAGACTATATAAATCCATGCCGTTTGCATGTGTAGCACCCCGAGGACTCGGCTGCTACAGGGGTATTGCACCTCGAACCAGAGGTGCGGTATTCCACTCCCGGGTAAGGATGGAGTGTGGAACGGGGCTCAGTTAGCTGCATACACTACACTCACCCCATTTCCGGGGGACAGATCAACGGTACTCCCACCAGATAGATGTGCAGGTACGACAGCGTCTGTCCCTGGCTGGAGTGGGGAGGGGGGAGGAATATCCCAGTGGCGTAGGAGCAGACAGGGGAGGGACTCTGGGCATAGGTAGGAGCCCATTGGGTGCTGGTCACCTGGGCTCGGGTGTCAGAAGGGAGTATAAAAGGTGGGCACCATGATAGAACGGGGGAGAGGTGCAGAGGAGTGCAGTCTGAGAGAGTTCAGCCAGAGAGGGCTGACAGGGAGCTGTGGCTCAGTCCGGGCCCAGCTCCAGAGCCAGGCCTGAAGTGGAGGCCTGAAGCAGAGAGGGAGAGAGAGAAGTAAGAGGAAGAAGGAACATAAACACCAGGAAAGGCCCAGAGATGCAAGAAAAGAGGGAACCCTAAGATCCCACGGAATAACGGGTGAAGGGTTGGCAGAACAGGGTACCGGATCCCAAACTGGTGGAGGCCAATTATCCTTAGCCAGGAACCGGAGGTCGTGGTCAAGTCTTGGCGCGACCCCTCACCATATCCACCAGGAAGGCATACCGTATAGGGTCAGGGAAACCGGGAAAGGCTTCGCCACCAGAAGGCCCGAGCGAGCCGGACAAAGGTGGGTCCCTGGTGGGGACGGCCAGTAGGAAGGAAGAGAGGGGAGCTCTGGACCACGCTCTGGAATTGCCTGGGAGTTGGCCGAGTCCCTGACCTGGTGGACGCAGCATGACTCGGGCGGTCTTGACTGCGCACAAGGGACCTGATAAAGAACTGTGAGTAAAGCATTGAAAACTGCAGCTGTACGTCTCACTGATTCCTTGTCGCATTAGCACTATTAGGACGGGGACTACTATAACATCACTACCATCATCCCCTCTTCGCCTGCTGCCCTGGGGCCATACCCCTCCCGTTGGGGGTTATACTATCCACGCTGCACACCCGTACCACTGGCCTCAGCGGTCTGCCCTGCAGCGGTGGCTTCATAGCCGCAATCAACGGGTGGCGTAGTCGAACAATATAACATCTTATTCTAAGTTCTGCCACTTGGTTTGACACCCTGGGCACGGACCGGGTCACCGCCACGAGGACTACTACCCCTATCAGATCCGGCTCCGGGTATTCCCCGCATGCGCAACGCTGCACAACATGGCCCAGGGGGTGCGTCAACTTTGGCGTAGTCGGCAGGATCTCGTGCCCGCAACCACCGGGTACTGCGTGCCTGAAGAAAAGTTCACATGTACCTCAAAAAGAAGTCTCCCGCCAATTCCAGAGGATTCCCGCCATCCGTGGAGTTTTCCCGCCATCCGACGCCATCTTCTGCCTTCTTCCCGCCATCCGTGGAATTTTCCCGCCATTGGACGCCATCTTGAGGACGCCGCGCGGGAAGAAGAGGGGTGTGGACTCCGAAAGCGCGCGAGAACTGAAGCTCCGCCTCACGTCCGGACGTTGCGTAAGGTCCTGGAAGGAGCCCAGCAGACGCCGACGTCACAGGAGCGCGACGGAAGGTCCTCAACCCTGACGATCCACTGCGGAGCCGCGGCCTACGGAAGAGGATCATCGCAAGGTAGGCCACGGTCCACTAGGGGGGAGGAGGATGTCGGATACAGAGGAGAGCTTCACTGCCACAGCCACCTGCCGGAGGGACACCGCGGACGTGATCTCTACCCGGGTGATGTGGTCACCTTCACCCGGCACAAGGGTGCCAAAGGACCATACGCCCTCCACGTTCACAGGCTCACGGAGGAGGAGCTACAGTACCACCAAGAAACAGAGTACATCGAGGGTCCGGACAGACCTGAAGACTACCCGGAAGAACAAGGAGGACACCATTATTAGAGAATGGTAAAGTGGAACTGTATATAGTTACCCGTCAGGGTACAAGGACTCTTGCTGATTGAAGTGTGGTCCCCGTTGGGACTAGTATGGAACTGTTAAAGAACTGTTACCTGTGTGCCCCTAATCCCTAACCAGGCTGAGGACTGTGAGCAGCCATTCCCCTATTCCCACTGGCCGAGGACTGAGAGCGGCCATACCCTTGTACATAGTTGCGCTTCTTAAAGCGCCCCCTATTGGTTTTATAAGAACTGCCTTTCTACCTTGGAAGTAGTGTCTGTTGCACTTTACCTGGTCGCAAGTTGCACAGTGGCCGGAGCTCAAGGATATGTGTTGAAAATGTTTGTGTAAAAAAAATGTCTTATAATGGAAAGTTTAATATGCTGCTAAAATGATAATGCCAAAAGTTTTATATAGTGTTTTACAAAAGAGTTCCGGTGGCATTAGTAGAATGTTTTAAAAATGTTTTATGCTAGTAACGTTAAGAAGAACAGAGTACCTCCCATAAAGGGGATGAGTTCATAGTTAATGTCTTATATGCGAGTGCACTTTAAAAATATTTGTATGTTTAAAATGTTTTTATTCTATTCCAGCCCGAGGACGTGCTGTGATTTACCAGGGGGGAATGTAGCACCCCGAGGACTCGGCTGCTACAGGGGTATTGCACCTCGAACCAGAGGTGCGGTATTCCACTCCCGGGTAAGGATGGAGTGTGGAACGGGGCTCAGTTAGCTGCATACACTACACTCACCCCATTTCCGGGGGACAGATCAACGGTACTCCCACCAGATAGATGTGCAGGTACGACAGCGTCTGTCCCTGGCTGGAGTGGGGAGGGGGGAGGAATATCCCAGTGGTGTAGGAGCAGACAGGGGAGGGACTCTGGGCATAGGTAGGAGCCCATTGGGTGCTGGTCACCTGGGCTCGGGTGTCAGAAGGGAGTATAAAAGGTGGGCACCATGATAGAACGGGGGAGAGGTGCAGAGGAGTGCAGTCTGAGAGAGTTCAGCCAGAGAGGGCTGACAGGGAGCTGTGGCTCAGTCCGGGCCCAGCTCCAGAGCCAGGCCTGAAGTGGAGGCCTGAAGCAGAGAGGGAGAGAGAGAAGTAAGAGGAAGAAGGAACATAAACACCAGGAAAGGCCCAGAGACGCAAGAAAAGAGGGAACCCTAAGATCCCACGGAATAACGGGTGAAGGGTTGGCAGAACAGGGTACCGGATCCCAAACTGGTGGAGGCCAATTATCCTTAGCCAGGAACCGGACGTCGTGGTCAAGTCTTGGCGCGACCCCTCACCATATCCACCAGGAAGGCATACCGTATAGGGTCAGGGAAACCGGGAAAGGCTTCGCCACCAGAAGGCCCGAGGGAGCCGGACAAAGGTGGGTCCCTGGTGGGGACGGCCAGTAGGAAGGAAGAGAGGGGAGCTCTGGACCACGCTCTGGAATTGCCTGGGAGTTGGCCGAGTCCCTGACCTGGTGGACGCAGCTTGACTCGGGCGGTCTTGACTGCGCACAAGGGACCTGATAAAGAACTGTGAGTAAAGCATTGAAAACTGCAGCTGTACGTCTCACTGATTCCTTGTCGCATTAGCACTATTAGGACGGGGACTACTATAACATCACTACCATCATCCCCTCTTCGCCTGCTGCCCTGGGGCCATACCCCTCCCGTTGGGGGTTATACTATCCACGCTGCACACCCGTACCACCGGCCTCAGCGGTCTGCCCTGCAGCGGTGGCTTCATAGCCGCAATCAACGGGTGGCGTAGTCGAACAATATAACATCTTATTCTAAGTTCTGCCACTTGGTTTGACACCCTGGGCACGGACCGGGTCACCGCCACGAGGACTACTACCCCTATCAGATCCGGCTCCGGGTATTCCCCGCATGCGCAACGCTGCACAACATGGCCCAGGGGGTGCGTCACATGGATTTATATAGTGTGACCTAGTTGTCAAGCACTTTCCAAGTGATGCTAAAATCGCCTGGAAAGCACTTGTCAATCCGCATGCGGAAATGCATGTGAAGAATGCTTCAAATCCGCATGTATTTGGCAGGAAAAACGCATGCACAATCTGCATGCATTTTTTCTGCCAGGGAGATGCAGAAATGCTGCAGAAATTTTCTGCTTCATTTCTGCATCGTGGGCACATAGCCTAAGACTTGCATTTTAGAATGGTTACATAAAAGGAACAAGGTAATGTGGAGTCAAGGATATTAAAGGTTTTTAATTTACCTTTATTAATCTACAGCAGTGTTTCCCAAATTCCAGTCCTCACGGCCCCCAACGGGCCATGTTTCCAGGATTTCCTTAGTATTGCACAGGCGAGAGAACCTGTGGCAGTTTCTGATGCCTTAATAATAATCCCATAACCTATGCAAAACTTAGGAAATCCTGAAAACATGATCTGTTGGGGGTCGTGAGAACTGGAGTTTGGGAAACACTGGTCTAGAAGATTGCGAAAAAACGAAATAAAAACCTTATAATTTACCCTATATGGCAAATGATGTGATGATCAGACTGGATCAACATTCAGCCAACTATTTTCATAAATGTTCATTTAGTGAATTTACACCCCCATTTTGTATAGTTCATAGGCTATTCGTTTTTTAAGGCCTCATTCAGACGTCCATTTATCACATTTATGTTGTGTGATTTTTAAAGATTTTCAAGGATAGATCTCCTGCCCATTATAGTCTATGGGGCTGGTCACATGTCCATGTACTGATTGTCTGCAATAAAACCAGAGACTTGTCTGATTTTGATTTCAGTCGCAGATCAAAATCGCCAATGTCTTTGGTTTCGTGAAAAATTTTGAGAGCACCACTGATGGCATCCTAATAATGTCTGTTTTTCGGGTTTGTTTGCTAGGTGAAGCTTCAGAAACCTCCAAATTAATGAAGACACACTGACCAAGCACTGATGAAAATCAGCCAGTTTTTTTCATGTACAAGAAATAATGAACGTCTGAATGAGGCTTAACGGATAGCAAGCCGACACATTTTAGTATATGGCTTTTTTTTACTGATGGTTGGCAAAAAAAAAAAAAACGTAGACATGTCCACACTCTGACTTGTGGACTAAACTCACACATTTCAATAAAAGGGTCATAGATGTGAATGCAGGTCATGGATGCCATTCATGTTCCTTACTGTTGGAATATTTCTTGTAAGACAATTTTTTTTTATTTTCCCCTTTTTTATGTTGTGCATATAATATAAACAGTCCTGACTTTGCCCATAGCCAATGATTTTATACTGTCCTCAATGTGGCAGGGTCATCTTAAATACGACCAACCTTTCCTAATAAAGCTGCAGTCATTCCTGTTGGCCTTGCTTAGTCTTGTACCTTGCTCCCAGCAGTTTCCATACATCTATTCCATGACATATTCTTGCTCTGGAGCAGTCGGTGACTTTTTGCTCATTAAGTATATGTAGTGGCTGTTAGGCTATCATTTTAAATAACAATAAAGGCTCCTCTTGCACTATAAAAACCCTGCATGGAAAAAAAATGTGGTTACGGTTTAACATCAACTTTAATGATTCTGTATCACAGTAAAAGTGTTTTATAGTTGAAATAATGTTTACATACATACATTGCTCTCCGCCTGTTTACACGCGGTGTTTTTACATCGTGCACTGTTGCTTTAACCTTTTTAGTATTTAGGTTACTCAGATGTATTTCAATATGTCAACAGTTAACCAAGAGACAAACCCGGTGACGATAAAACTGATTAATAGCTATGTAACTGTACCTCTGCTCTGCCGCTGCCTCTCACTGCATGCAAAATATTGCTATGTAATCTGCTGAATATACTATCTACAGTGATCAGCATGAACAGACAGAAGAATGGATGCATGCATGCCAGGTTCATGCCGGGTTCACATTTTAAGGCTCGTGCCTGCCACAATGGATGCATTTTGTGCATCCGTATCGCCTACTTTCCTCCATTGAGATGACTTTATTTCTACTTAAAAGGATTGTCAACTTGTTTGCTAAAAAGATCCCTAAAAACAGAGCTAATGGCAGGGTCTTCTGACCAGCTGCGGTGTTTCAGAGAAATACATAATTTGAAAGCCGCCTGGGACCGAGCCGTGCTGTAGGCTAATCGGACAGGTAGGTCCCCGGTGGCTTCTCCCTGCCCGCTGCCCTGGATTGGTCTCTGTCTATGTGTCCATAAAGCCCGAGATCTGTGAACACAGGGCACCGGGTGGAGAGAAGCCAGGATCCCGCCTGTCTGACTAGTCTTCTGTGTGGTTCGGTCCCTGGTAGCTTTTAAATGATGTTTTCCTCTGAAACGCTGCAGCATATCAGTGTCCGACATACCTCGCTGAGTCCATACAGTCACTCACGGCCTGGGAAACCTGTATAAATTGACAGGTTATCTTTAAAGGGGTATTCTGAACCTCCAAGATTCTATCCCAATATGTAGTAGGTGTAATAATAATAATATTAGCAAATATCTCCAATTAGAAATCTAGTATAGTTTTTCTGATTCACTATGTCTCTTTCCTCTTGTGCAGGCATTGCAGAACCTTAGGTATCCATGGTCACGACCTCTAGCAACTAGCAGTCACTATATCAGTGGTCGTAACCATGGTTACTTAAGGTCCTTCAATGCCTGCACATGAGGAAAGAGACATAGCTAATCTGAAGAACTATACTACATTTCTAATTGTAGGTATTTGCTAATATTATTATTACACCTATTACATATTGAGATAGGATCTTGGAGATGGAAATGCCTCTTTAAGTATGCAAAAAAAAAATTCAAATGAAAAGTTATAGCTAAACTTTAACATAACCATAACAGGTAAAAGGGCATCTTTCAGGTTTTTGTCAGGGTTACGTTATTTTTAGCAAAAACAGCACTGAATATTACACTATTTTTACTTTCAAAACTATTAGAATCCTGCCTAGTTTGGATACAATTGTACCCCATTTTCATCTTTGAGAAGTATTACTTTTCTTAAACTTAATGTAAACAAAAAAAGTCTTCCAAATTTCATTCACTGACTGAAGAGATTTCCAAACTGGGGGAAAAAAAATAATGAAAATGTGAATATCTTTTCCTTGTATATTGATTAATTACTTTGTTGGTAAAATTACAATAACCCTTAAAAATGCCACAATTGTATAAATTTGTATATGAGCAATTCAAACAGAGGGATTGGAGATAGTACCCACTGCACCACTGAATAAAGGAGACCCATTAACTGGCTGATTGACCTGTCCTCCTCATGTCTGGCCTCTGTGTCCTTTTTACAGGGACTGCTGATGTACGGTCTTACTATGTGTCCAAAGTCACTCCAATTTCTCATGGCTGCTTTTAATCTCTATCACATATGACATATTAGAGCCATAATTCCAAGTCTGTCCCTTCTAATAATATATGTATCTCAATCTGTGGCTTCCTTCCTAATTGCGTTCCTCTTCTATGTTTTACATTGCAGCTGAGCTTGTTCAAATTGACTATTGTATATACCGTGAGTGAAAGCCTATGTTTCGCCATTTGCAAACCCCACACAAAGGCAGCATATTGTAAGACTATTCCTTTAGGTTAAAATCAGTCTTAATAAGTAAGGTCCCAACAAATGAGCCCTTGAACCCCATTGTAATGTCTATTAAGGGCACCAACTATTACCAATCATTTGCAGTATTGGTTTCCTCATATAAAAAATATCATTTAATTCAACCTGTTCCTCTTCAACCAATGTTGGCTTATCTACTACAGAGATTTTGAGGTTGAAGCAATGTTAATGGGAAGCGGTCTACTGGTCATGTAGTTTCTCGAGCTGGAGACATTGATAGTTGTGAAGTCTAAGCTCCTCACGCCATAGCCTACCTCCTTACTTCCTGTAATAATCTTAATAGGAAATCCTCGGCACCATACTCCAAGCAGCACCAACACCCCATAACCTAGAACTAAATCTTAACAAACAATAAACTATGACTGTGTTAGCAAAGAATTAGTGGCCAATGAGACTAGTTATAACTACTTGCGCAGAAGATTGAGACCTGCATCTAAACTTCAATGAGTAATCCTCAATCACCATAAATGTGTCCCATTTTCTTTTCTCAGTTACTCTGGAGTTTATATAACCTTTTATCTTAAAGTCCTTCAAGGAAACTATACGTAAAACTGCTGAAATCTCTCACTGATGTGAAGCCAAAGATATCCATGGGATATGTAAACCTCATTAAAAGCAAGATAGTAATAATACAATATGTCTTTCTGTTAATGAGCTGCAAAGTACATAGAATTTTACTGACACAATAAGTCTGTATCCCTAAGAGCTTACCAAGTAATTCTTCTCAAGATGCTCAAACCTACAAGATGTGTTCTGTGGATCCTAAATGGGGAACTGCAGATGTATAAAAGTTGTCTCAATAAAATGTATCCTCCAGGACCCATAAACGTACACATAACACAACTATAGGTAAAGAGTTCTGCAACTGAAAGCTGATACTAGGGCTGACCTCGGACAACCCTATTAATGCTTGTTCCCATATGAGGAGCATTACTTCTACACTACAAGTTTTCCTTATTAGCCACATTCCACCTTTTAGATTTTACATTTGTATTTACACATTCACTGCCTATAAAGCCATAATTGAGTAATTGGCTACCCCTTCTAGTTTTTAGGTACAAAATTTAGTAAAAAGATTTCACCAATTTAATTAAATCCTTTTACTTATATAGCACTAGATTCTGCATATTTTAGTTTTACTTTATTATTTACCACCACAATTGTGAAACCTTGCTTTTCTGCGTGTTAACCCAACCTAGGCCAGCCATATGGTGCATGAGTCTTCTCTGAGTAATGAGGTACCTCCCAAACTTCATGAATATACTGTTTATCCTATTTATTTCTCACCTATTGGCTTCAATCCCATACGCTTAATACCTTACTTTTATTTAATTTACCCTATTTTTGGCCTTAACCCTCCTTCTCCTCTAGGCACTTGGATTCCAAGAACAACAGAATAAGTTCTTGATATGTAAATATAATATAACATCATAGATTCAGAATATGACTAATTTGATTACAATATACACATATTTAAATAAATAGTTTTGTGTAAAATTATCCAGTCTAACTTTTTTTTTTAATTCATAACCATTTATAACCGTTTTTTTTAAATTAATTTAAAGAGGTTTACCATCTTCAAATGATTTCATCTCATCTGCTTGCCAGTGATTGGCTGCAGTGGTAATGTATGTTGTAGTTGTGACGTCACTGTAGACAGCCTGTAGACAATCACTGGGGGCAGTGGTGCAGAGCCAGTGGCGGAGCAGGCAAAGGTGAGTGCAGTTGATTTTTTACAAAATTTAAAATTGAAAAAATTCCTTTTAAACCCTGATTTTCTTTGCTTCTGAGACCAGTGGACAATCCTATTCAGTGGTTGACAGCCTTCCTTCTTTGATTCTGCATACAGTGATAGCTGTCAATGAGTAGGGCTACCCACTGGACTCATAAATAGAGATGAACGAACCCGAACTGTAAAGTTCGAGGTTCGTACCGGACATCTAGTGTCCGGTGCTGAACTCCGAACATGGACTTCTCCTGGAAGCCCATTTAACAGTTCGGGAGTTCGGGGAGGAGAGACTGAGGAACCGGACATCTCTCGCTCTCTCTCTCCCACCTCACCGGAGTTCTGGTGTTGAACTCCGGTGAGGTGGGAGAGAGAGAGCGAGAGAGGCGAGAGAGAGATTTTCCAGCTCCAAAGTTCAGGTCCCCATTGATACAGTTCTGGCACCTGAACCGAACTTTGGACTAAATTTTAGTCAAACCCAACAAACTGGAACTTTCACGGGTCTCATCCCTACTCATAAATACAGAAAATAAAAATAAAATATGAGTTATAACTTTCTAAAAAAACATATATCAGTCTGCTCAACTTCTGCTTTACAATATGGTGCTAACAGCACATTCAGACGGCCGTAGAAATTGGACTGAGATCGGACCGCAGTGTACGGACTGGCCAGCAGCCATCCCAAACCGAGTGTAGCAGCTTCATGTATTTCTATGCAGCTGTCATGCTCGGGTCGGGAGAGCTGCCGGCCAGTCCGTGCACACTGCGGTCTGGTCACAGCTTGATTTATATGGCCGTCTGACTGCTTTCTAACAGATAGGACTTTATGCTTAGCTTGGAATGTTCTCTTTTCGATGATTATCCTCTCAAGAAAACCTTTCTCTTACAGCAGCCACCCTTGTGATCAGATGCTGCAGGCCTCATTCCTGGGTAAATAGTAATACATATAAATGCAGAAGACATTTTGTATTACATGCTGGACATGTTGTGGTGGGTTCTACAGAGAGGTTTCTGCTTTTACTTGTACAGGAGACCAATAACTGGGTGTCTCATCTTTTATGTTATATGCCATAACCGGTAATATGGAAAGGGGCCTTGTATTTTCCAGTGTAAAATCTCTAGTCTGGTGATTTTTTTGTCTCCATCCTCCCTATGATAAAGGAAATGTTTCTAATAATAACGATATATTAGGGAATCACAATTTATGCAGTTCTCTCATTTGTCTAGGCTGGCGCTGCATCTGTTCTAGGCAAGGATAGCAATTTCATTTAGCCGTTAACACAAGACCTAAAGTAAATATAACATTCAGCTATAAAGGATCCATCTTGCTTCCGACTTTCACCCCAACCCTCACTATAAAATGCAAATTAAAACTTAGCTGCTGTTTTGCATAATGTTTTAACAGGATTCAGCAGAATACTAAAATATGGATCAGTATGGGATCATAAATGATAATCAGCGGGATACACAATACGACAACAGAGGATTCTTAAAACAGCATTATAAGTCCTACCTTCTGACACTTTATTTATTTTTGTGCTGTTATTTCTGCAGAATTAATCTTGGTTTTTGGTGTTTAGATAAATTGAATACAATAAATTCACAATTTTTGAAAAATATCATCTATAAGATTCAGGTCTGGTTCAAGAATAATTAAAGGGGTAATTTGAGGTTAGTAAAAAAAAAAAAACAGTTTTATTTTTTTTCAAAAACAGTACCACTCCACTCCCTTTGCATTGAAAATTAGACATGATGACATTTTTGAGGACCTCTCATCAGGTCAAAAGTGGCCAGTTCTTGGTCATAATCTATTCCCACTGCTCCCTTGATTATTGAGTTGTTTTTTTTTGCAATCTGGCGTGCAGATCTTTTTATATAGTGCCAATTTTTATGGTCTTTAGCAAAGGTGTGTGGCTCATAGGATTCTCTGGGGGTCATGTCTTTGGGCTGCTATGCGTTACTGCCCTGTGAGCCATACCTTCTTGGTAAAGACGGATCTTTGACGGGAGAGCAGGTCCCAGAGAAGAGTGACCTGTCAGTCACTGACAAGGGGCTAGTGGCAGGCAGGTGAAGAGGGAGAGAAGCCAGAAAGAGGTAAGTGTATAGCCAAGCCCCCTCTACTTGCTTGCGGCTCATTTGCATAAAACATTTGCCAATGGATTTCTATGAAACAGCATCATGAACTTATAAAACAAAAGTGTGGACGTCATCAACATTACATGGACTTTACATGGCTGATGTTAGTTTGGAGTCTAAAAACCTGCTGACAGTTTCCCTTTAAGTTACCGCTTTATGGAGCCTAATGGCTTTCTGCCACTTATGAAAATACCAGCATGGTCAATGGCTCATGGTAAGTGGGGGGCCGTTACTGATTTTGCATTGGAACCCAGTAACTTTAATTTAAGATTCTGCTTTTAATCTTTCCATACAAACATGGCTGAATGAAGTAACCATAAATAAAAAAATATTAGAATTGAATTCACCCAGCACTTCAGAACTCCAAAAATTATATAAACAAAATAAATTTTTAAAAAATTGTACAGTTAATAATAATTGATAAATAATATTTTTTATTTCTATAGTGCCAACATATTTCGGAGCACTTTACATTTTAGAGGGGACTTGTACAGACAATAAAAGACATTACAGAATAACACATAACTCAGATACAAAGAGGAGTGAGGACCCTGCTCGCAAGCTTACAATCTATAAGGAAACGGGGGACACGAATGGTAAATGGTAAAAAGTGCTTGTATTGTAAGGTCCAGCCATCAATATAATGAATAGGGTATTCAAATAATGAACTGGTCACCAGCCAATATCTGTACAGTACAGACACAGTGGGCTATAGTGCGTAGAGGGTTTGTGAACAGATCCTACGAGGGTCCTGATTTTCCAGTTATTTCATGTATAGATCAGATTCAATATAAAGATATTAAAAAAAAAAAAAAGCGAGACAAAAGGTTTTAATAAAAAAAACCTGCCTGTCCAGAAGGGGGCAGCTGGGTTGTGTACTGCTTGGAAAGAGGGCCAATTCTTCCGTTCTTGAAAAGATCTCACACTTATGTAACTCCAAAGATGACCAGGAGGAGGCAGCACAGACAGATAAACCATCTTCAGTATCTTCAGAGAGTGAAACACTGGACTGGAAAAGATGCTGAAAAGGATGTCACATCACAATACAAAGCAGCACACCATGCACACGCTACAATAAAGCCATATTCATTTACTTCCCAAACTGTTTAATTTACATTAACATTGTTCAGCTGGAAAACTGTTTTATGATACATCAATAGGACATGTTATAAACCACTGATCGGGGGGTATGTGGCTAGTAACATACATGGCCAGCCCAGTCCATAATATAGGACATGTTTGATAGGGGCCTCTGCAGCCGAACCTTTACTGATCAATGTATATATAAATATATCTATCTATCTATATATTTATATATATAGATAGATATAGATATACATATGCAGGTAATATGAACAGAGTGTGGCTTCTATATATTGTAGCATCTCAGGCAGTGGCGTAGTATGGGTTGCCAGGCCCCCTAGTCCGTGGACCATTATCACTCCCAGAGTCCCATCCACCAGTTCAGTAGTGAACCCCTTATTGCCCAATTGCATGTATTTTAAGAAAATACTGATGTAATTAAACTAAAATACATTTAATGCTACTATATTCAACTCTTCCCTCCTGATTCCTGCAGAAGGCCACAGCCCCACTATCCGTGTTCGGTCAGTATTTTTTCTCAGGAGTGGGAGCTAAAACCAGGAGTGGGTGATAAATGCAGAATTGGTGACTTGTTTCTATTCTACCTTTTCTCTGATTGTTCCTCACCTGGTTTTGGCTCCCACTGCAGAGTACAGCAGTCCAGTTGACAAAGTGAGTATAATTAAGTATTGACTTCGAAAATGGGTGCAATTTATCATATGACGCTTTATCTCAGTTGCTATCTGTGCACAGTACAGTAGCCGATGACAAAGTCATCTCAACTGCTGCGCTCACCATAGGCACGGGTGGCACCAGCTAAAATGGTAAATCAGTCGATGCCCTTCTCAGTTTTCTTGCCACATGCTGGGGGAAGTCAGTGTGCCATACGCAGTGGAAGATGTTATAGATGAAGTAGGTGTGTACGGTTGTGCAAGGTGGTGCAGGGGATGATGGCGCAGTAATAATTCGCAGAGACAGTGGGGTGCAGTCTTCAGGGTTTTATTCACGATTTTTAGACTCCAAGTTACCAGGGCCAGGGTAACTTCCCACGCCGTCCTGTGTTTACTCAGGGAGGGGTTCAGCAAACCCTCAGGCAATTCCAGAGTACTTAGCGCGTCCCCGTTCTGTGTGTTCCTTCTGGCCTTCTCCCTGCACTTCACACCCAGTGTCCCAAGCCAGTGACCGCGGACCTTGTCTGGCGACATTTTCTCTGTCCCCTGGGTCCTCTATGGCCACCATTTTGGTGAGTTAGATGTGGCTGTTGGCGGCAGCACCTGAAATGCTGCACCCTCCGGTTATCTAGTTGAGACTTGAAGAACTCTGCTAGTTTAGGGGCCGGTCCCCTCTCTGCGACCTGATCCTTCCACTCCTGGTGGGTTCGGGCGCACGGGTGGCATCCGCACTGCCCCTGCCCCTGGGATCCTTTCTGTCTTACTGGAGCCTTCCTTCCTGCTTCTCTCCTCTCTTCAGTCTGTCCTGGGCCTCTCTCACTGGGCCCTCCTCCCTGAGCAGAGCTCCTGCTAAGCTCCTGCTCCACACACTCTCCTCCTCTGACTGAAGTGAAGTCCCAAGATGGCTTCTCCTTTTTATATCCTCCTTTCAAGTGCTCTCCTAATCTGCTTCCTCCACCCACACCCACTACATGGTTCCCCCTCTCTTGGTTCTCCCCACTCAAGCCAGGGTCAGGGCTCAGCAGCGCAGCAATGCATCTTGCCCCTCCTGCTGGTCTGGAGTAGTGTAGTGTTGGATGCAGGTGTTTGCGTCCCGGGCAGTACTCCATCCTTACCTGAGAGTGAGATACCACACCTCTGGGTGAGATGCAGTACCTCTGTGGCGACTGAACCCTCAGTGGCGACACAGTGGAGCTTTATCAAGGAGAACTGTAGCAGTTGCTTATAGCAACCAATCAGATTACTGCTTTCTTTTACCTAAGGGCATCAGAAAAATGAGAGATGTAATCTGGTTGGTTGATAAGGTCAACAGGTCCACTGCTCCCTTACACTAGTCTTTCAATTTCCCAATTAATGTATAGACCAAGTCGGCAACTTTCAATCTATCTAATTATTCTATCAATGTTCATTTAGAAATCAGACTAAAAATGGATATTTTGAGAAAAGGGGCATAGACACATTCAGGTCAGAAGCGGAGCTGTCATAAAGTCAGGTGAAAATAGTGGGCCTGCTTTGGTAAAATGAAAGCTGTGTTGTCATTGGTTTCTATGGGCAACTAAGATAGTTTGAATAAAAGAAAAATCCTGTCAAAAACTTTCCATATTATCAGTAGCGTAATGTGTGAGAGGGGTCACAGGGGTGGTTGCCCTTTTTGACAAATTACAGTACAGACCAAAAGTTTGGACACACCTTCTCATTTAAAGATTTTTCTGTATTTTCATGACTTTGAAAATTGCACATTCACACTGAAGGCATCAAAACTATGAATTAACACATGTGGAATTATATACTTAACAAAATAGTGTGAAACAACTGAAAATATGTCTTATATTCTAGGTTCTTCAAAGTAGCCACCTTTTGCGTTGATGACTGCTTTGCACACTCTTGGCATTCTCTTGATGAGCTTCAAGAGGTAGTCACCGGAAATGGTCTTCTAACAATCTTGAAGGAGTTCCCAGAGATGCTTAGCACTTGTTGGCCTTTTTCCCTTCACTCTGCAGTCCAGCTCACCCCAAACCATCTCGATTGGGTTCAGGTCTGGTGACTGTGGAGGCCAGGTCATCTGGCGTAGCACCCCATCACTCTCCTTCTTGATCAAATAGCCCTTACACAGCCTGGAGGTGTTTGGGGTCATTGTCCCATTGAAAAATAAATGATCGTCCAACTAAACGCAAACCGGATGGAATAGCATGCCGCTGCAAGATGCTGTGGTAGCCATGCTGGTTCAGTATGCCTTCAATTTTGACTAAATCCCCAACAGTGTCACCAGCAAAGCACCCCCACACCATCACACCTCCTCCTTCATGCTTCACGGTGGGAACCAGGCATGTAGAGTCCATCCATTCACCTTTTCTGCATCGCACAAAGACACGGTGGTTGGAACCAAAGATCTCAAATTTGGACTCATCAGACCAAAGCACAGATTTCCACTGGTCTAATGTCCATTCCTTGTGTTCTTTAGCCCAAACAAGTCTCTTCTGCTTGTTGCCTGTCCTTAGCAGTGGTTTCCTAGCCGCTATTTTACCATGAAGACCTGCTGCACAAAGTCTCCTTAACAGTTGTTGTAGAGATGTGTCTGCTGCTAGAACTCTGTGTGGCATTGACCTCGTCTCTAATCTGAGCTGCTGTCAACCTGCGATTTCTGAGGCTGGTGACTCAGACAAAACTTATTCTCAGAAGCAGAGGTGAATCTTGGTCTTCCTTTACTGGGTCGGTCCTCATGTGAGCCAGTTTCTTTGTAGTGCTTGATGGTTTTTGCAACTGCACTTGGGGACACATTCAGAGTTTGCCCAATTTTTCGGACTGACTGACCTTCATTTCTTAAAGTAATGATGGTCACTCGTTTTTCTTTACTTAGCTGCTTTTTTCTTGCCATAATACAAATTCTAACAGTCTATTCAGTAGGACTATCAGCTGTGTATCCACCTGACTTCTGCACAACACAACTGATGGTCCCAACCCCATTTATAAGGCAAGAAATCCCACTTATTAAACCTGACAGGGCACACCTGTGAAGTGAAAACCATTTCCAGTGACTACCTCTTGAAGCTCATCAAGAGAATGCCAAGAGTGTGCAAAGCAGTCATCAAAGCAAAAGGTGGCTACTTTAAAGAACCTAGAATATAAGACATAATTTCAGTTGTTTCACACTTTTTTGTTAAGTATATAATTCCACATGTGTTAATTCATAGTTTTGATGCCTTCAGTGTGAATGTACAATTTTCATAGTCATGAAAATACAGAAAAATCATTAAATGAGAAGGTGTGTCCAAACTTTTTGTCTGCACTGTATATGGGAGCAGAAAAATTTCAACCTCGCCACCACAGTCCACTGCACTAAGTGATGCAGGCAAGAGCTTCATCTTCTTATGTTCAGTGAGCCCTGTGCCTGGCTGCTGCTGAGCTTTGTGAGTAAAGTAGCCAGTCATCTTGCCAGTGCTGCCAGTTCCTTTGCAGAGTGCAGGAGTTTAGATGCATTTGTCATCAATTGCAGCACTATGCATAGGCAGCAACTGAAATGTCAAAACTCTTAGTATAAAAACATGAATAGAGATGGGCTAAACCGAATTGTAAAGTTTGGGAATTGTACCGGACAGTAGGTGCTGAACTCAGAGCACGGACTTCTCCCGGAAGTCCCTTTCAATGTTCGGAGTTCCCGGAGAACAGAGAGCGAGAGAGACTCCTCTGGCAGCCCCCTAGTCTATACTACGACCATTTTACAGCACCAAAGTTTAGGTCCCCATTGACTTCTATGGGGTTCTAGTTCAAGTTCGGGTAGAGTTCTGACACCCGAACCGAACTTTGGACGAAGGTTCGGATGAAACCGAACATCCACTGGCTGGCTCATCCTTAAACATGAGCCTTGTCATCTTAGTTGCTGCTTATACAAGATGTAGCAGCCGGTGGCAAATTCATTGTGACTGCTGTGCTCTTCATAGTCATCCAGAAAGATGACAAAGCAGCTCCTAGGGTTAGGTCTACATTTAAGGTTAGGGCTAGGGTAATAAAATAGTTACATAAAAAACAAAAAAAATAATAAAAAAAAAAGTAAAATAAAAATATTACAACAATTTATAACCTTTTATTTTTTTAATTTGATATTCGATTTCAGCAAAAATCAGAAAAAAACTTGAGGGCCAAAGAGCAAACTATAAATACAAGGGACTTTGGAAGTGTTATTGGCCCTTGGGTTTTGAGGGAGCAAAATATTTGCCTTGTTCTGGGCTCTGACAACCCACACTATCACACTGCATACTTGTCTAGATATGTGATCCCCAGTATCGCTCACGGATGACATATATATGTATTTATGACTTGTATTCCTCATATTTTTTCTACTATGACCATTTACCTGTCTATGCGAAAACCGTGTCATTTCAGGGCTAACGTCTCTCAGCAAGAAATCACTTAGAATCGCTGATTCCACAAATGAATTGAGAACAGTTTTATATTACAGAAAAGTATGGTAATTAAGTATTTATAAATGGCAGAAATAAGGAAAAAAGGGAACCAATCCTGTGAAAGAGCAAGACGTGACAGGCTGGAAATGAAGCACATTAAAGCCACGGCTTGTAAAATTGAATATGCTTGAGTGATCAGGGAATATTACCAGATAGTCTTCATAGCTGTCAATATTCACGGAGAAATGAAGAGCTCAGGGACTTGAACGAAAAGTAAAAATTTAGAGGAAATGGTATAATGTGATTTGTGCTATTATACTTATCTGTTATGAGATCTACATGCATGGACTGTCAGGGAGTCTAAAAAATCAAAGCAAACATTATATGGATAGTAAACACTTTGCCAACACTGAGTGTATGCCTAGCCATGGTACATTATATATTAGAGCACTGTAGAAGCACTAGAGTTCATGTATTCAGCTTATTTCACTGTACTTCCATAAATGATGCACCACCCCACATGGGACTTCTGTTTGAGAAGATAATGTTGGGCTCCCCTTTACAGACAATTCTTTGATACAGGGCCCTATACATTAATAATGGTCAGGACCCCCTCCTATGAATGATTAAAGAGGTTGTTCCATATCATACTCCATAAACCAAACCTCCCACTTCTTCTCCAAGACTTTTCTCATGTTGCACCAGTTATCTGGAATGCATTACCCCAAACAATAAAGCTAATTCCCAGTATCCAAAGTTTTAAGTGTGCCCTAAAAACACATATCTTAGGCAGGCCTATGACATCACCTCACTAATCGAAATTTTCTAAATTCTCCTTACCTACATTTTTCCTCCTGGTCCATTCTTTCACCTCTTTCCCCCACACTCCTTGAACTAGGTAGCACTTCATATCTATACCTATACAGATATTGACTGGTGACCATTTCATGCAGCTTTATATGAATGCCCTTGTGGCGCGTGTGTCTGTAGCGCCACAAAATGCCTGCATGTGTAACATAATTCATATGTATTGCCAGTTATGGTGAGGGTAAGTTCTCTGCAGTTTTCATTGCATCTACACATTATTACCTGATCCCTTACTGAAGAACTGTGCTCTTTTGCCCAAACCAGGAAGTTGTGCACGATCCCTCAGAGGGGAGAAGGTACTTTAGTGCAGGGTTCCCCAACTCCAGTCCTTAAGGCCCACCAACAGGCCATGTTTTCAGGATTTCCTTAGTATTGCTCAGATGATAATTCCATCACCTGTGTAATAGTAAGGAAATCCTGAAAACATGACCTGTTGGTGGGCCTTGAGGACTGGAGTTGGGGAACGCTGCTTTAGTGGTACTTGTAGTGTGAGGAAGATGTAGCATTGTGGCGCCCCTGAGGGTTCGACCGCCACAGGAATGCTGCACTTCTTTAATGGAGTGTGGAGTTCCTCCTCTGAGGTAAGGCCAGTGTGATGGTAGTGACCTAGCCTTTTGCATCCAACACCACATTCCACCAGAGGGAGCTAGTATGCACTAGGTGCTGCTCCCCTGGTTACAGGGAGACTGGGGAACACAAAGTGGTAGGAACCAGTTAGTGGGTGTGGGTGGAGGAACAGTTAGTTAGTGACACTTCAAATTTCATATTTAATAGAATGCCATCTTTGATCTTGGTCCAGATTGTTCGTTGGTCTTCTGTTCTTCGGTTGGTCTCTGGCAGTCTTTCTGTCAAGTGGTCGTACTGTGCTGTCAAAATACTGTGTGTAATGTGACTTCCCTCCGGGAGCGCAGTTCCTGTGTGGACCTGCACCGGTATGGGACACAGCCCTCGTACCCCGATCTATGGGACGAGAGGAAGGTTGCAGACAAGGAATGTCTCAACCCGGCCAAGGACCAGGATCAAGAAGGCCCGGGAGCTTTAGAGTGTGGCTCCCTAGCAGATGGGTCCTGGGGAGGATGCAGACGGAGCGGAGCACGCCACCTGTCCTCGCCTACCTGATCTATTCAGAGGGATTCCGGCTGCAAGTGGGGTACCGGCCCCCGACACCCGACCTCGTACTCTATGTCCAGGACGGGAAAGCCCGGTTAGGCCCTGAGGATCCCGCCGGGCTTCGGATGGAGAGGAATTGCCACCCGAGCCCTACACCTGAGAGGAGCTCAGAGGGAGACCCGGCCTATCTACACACGCACAGACGGGAAGGGGTAAAGTCTGTAGTGCAGGAACACTCTGGTGCAGGGATGCTACCTCACACTGGACTTCCTCGGAGGTAGCCGGACCCCCGTCCCTGGTGGCCGCAGGACTCCGCGAGGAGCAGGGAGAAGCCTTGCGCTGCTTGAGAGAACTGTGAGTAAAGCCTTGGAAATTCATCCCTATGGCCTCCGGACTGTTCATTACGCGCCATACCACGCGACGTGGTGCCTGTACTCCGGCACTACTAACCCCCCCCCTCCATCCTGCCTTGCCTGCCCTGAGGCCACGCTCCGCCTGTGGGGAGCAGCGAGAACTTTAGCCGCCATGACACCGGGCCTCAGCGGACTGTAGCGGCGCTGGTGGCTCATCACCAGACACCACAGGTGGCGTAGTCGACAAATTACCACTCAACCCGGAAAGCCCTAACATAATTTTTAATGTGACGGCCCTGGGCACGGAACGGGTCCAGGCCACGGCTGCATTCCCCTCAACATCTGACCCGGCTCCGAGTATCCCCCATCTTCCCAGGGCAGGGCTTGCGAGCGTCACAGCATCATGGAGTGCCCTGTGCAAGGGAGAGAAGTGTGCTCTCTGCAAGGGCAAGCTGCACAAGGCTGGGCCTCAGTCCCGAGAGCACAGAGACTTTCAGGGTCCATGCTAAACTGAAAGACTGCTCAGTCTTTATGACTGGCAGAAGAGTGCTTTTTCCTAGGGGCTCAGCAGTGCATAGAATCAGGAACTCTGTGCAAAAGAAAGTAGGTGTTTTCTACAGGATTCAAGCTGCCTGCTCGCTGGAAGGAATTACGGATCCAGTAACTGTTTACTTTGGACCCCTAAGGACCCAAGGAATCGTCTACCAGAGGGCTACACAACCTCACAGCAGAAACTCTGAACCCTCACCATTCAGGTCTGACAAAAACCCTGTATATGAATGGTATGGAAGCTTCTGGAACTGTTTGCAAAACTTCAGTAAAAGGTACAAACTGCAAAATAACCCTGTTGAAAGCTGATTATTTTCTGCTGCGCCATTCCTGCTCTAACACCCCTGGGACCCAGCCCTGGTTGGGAATGGTTAATCATCTGGCACTGCTCATCTCCACGTAACTCCCAGGAGCCTAAATCAGTGCCCGGCCATACCAGTTCGAACAACCCAACAGGCGTCACGAACCCTTTTTATTATTTTATTATTAGCCCCCACAATTAATATCGACTGGCACGCACCCCCAGTTGGACCATACCAGCACTCGGAACGCCGTGCACCAGTACCGTGACCGCAGCGGCCTGGCTGGGTCGGCACACTCTTACTTATTATAAGGATGTTTTCACCATACAATACAGGCACTTTTTACCTTTTTGTTTCATTCCTATTTCTTTATAGATTGTAAACTCTTGCAAGCCAGGTCCTTAATCCTCTTGTTTGAATTTATGAATCATTTATGAAGCATTCCTAGGAACACTCGCTTCATGATACTCATGCAGTCTAAACAGGATTTTGAATACCTGACGATCCAGCAAAACACTTGTTCGTCTGGTGAAATTATCTTTTGGTTTACACAAAAGATCTTTGTTCTTGGCAGTGCATCGTCCTGTGGAAGCCAAGAACATTAACAGCCTATGTGCACTGCATCTAGTACAGATTGTTCAATGTGGATCTAAAGTGACGGCGGCCTGTGTAAACGACTGCCAACCAGCAAACATGCTGCGAGTAGACGATCGTTTGACCCTACATCGCACAGTGTAAATGGACCCTTACGCTGTAAAATCTGATGCTGTGGAATATGCTGATGCTGAATAAATGAAAAATATTATTTTTAAATATGACATTTCACTAACACAAAACAAAAAATGTTCAATTCTAAGAATTTAGAGAAATCTAAATATATTTGTCTAAATATATTTGTTATGGTGCCCCCTGGTGTTTTATTGATTCCCCCTGAGAATGACCCGATCATGTGTCCCGCACTGGTGATCCAAGCCCAAGGAGTTCCATTGTCTGGATCTTGTCATTCACTGGCAGCCGATTGATAGAATAGACCAGCCAGTAGGGTTCATGAAACTAGAAGTGGCTTATTTCACCTGCAATGAACACAATAGGTGGACATTCTGAGAGGGAACCTAAAGAACCCCAGGTGGCTTTGTAAGAAAAAATGGACTGCAGTGTGTAGATAAAGTAGCATTTTTATGCTATTTTGCATAATCATAATTTAAAGGGGTTGTCTGGGACTTTAACATTGATGGCCTATCCTTAGGATAAGTCATCAATGTCTGATCGGTGGGGTTGCGACATCTGACACCCTCGCCGATCAACTGTTCCCGTTGTTGGCCATAATTGCTCAGTAAAGGAGCTGCACAGCACAGCTCTGTCGACTGTATAGTGCCTGTGGACGGCAGCTGCATGTCTGCCCCCTATACAAATCAATAGAGGACGGATATGCAGTACTCGGCCACAGCCACTATACAGTCAACAAAGCTGTGCTGTGCGGCTTCACAACTGAGCACTTCTGGCTGCCACCGACACCAGGAACAGCTGATCGGCAGAGGTGGCGGGTGTTGCACCCTCACCGATCAGACTTTGATGATCTATCCAAAGGATAGGACATCAATGTTAAACTCCTGGACAACCCCTTTAATATATAATGTTGGGACAAACCTTAAAGAAAACCTGTCATCAGGTCATAACTGGCCAATTTTTTCTCCCCTGACTACTACATTTTTTCTCTTTTTAATCCACCATTTGGTTCCAGAGATACGGGCCTTTTTATCCAGTACTAATTTTTGTGGTCTTTACAAAGGGGCATTCTATAGGGGCTTGTCTTAGGCTGCTCTACATTATTACTCTGTGAGTAATGCCCTACTGGTAAAGGCCATAAAAATTTCCACTAAATAAAAAAGCCCCCATATCTCTGGAACTGTTTGGCAGATTTAGATAAATAAAAAAAACGGAGTATTCAGGGGAGCAGCGGGAATAAAATAAGACCGGGCCACTTTTGAACTGGTGACAGGTCCTCTTTAAGATATTATTATTATTATTATTTATATAGCGCCATTGATTCCATGGTGCTGTACATAAGAAGGGGTTACATACCAAGTAAAAATATCACTTACAGTAAACAAACTAACAATGATAGACTGGTACGGAGGGAAGAGGACCCTGCCCTTGCGGGCTTACATTCTACAGGAATGGAGAGGAGACAGTAGGTTGGGGGGTTGCAGTAGCTTCGGTGTTGTTGAGGAGGCAGCGGGGTCATGGCAGGCTGTAGGCTTTCTTGAAGAGATGGGTTTTCAGGTTCCGTCTGAAGGATCCGGATGTGGTGGATAATCGGACGTGTTGAGGCACAAAGATATGTGTGAAGCCCACCTGTAAGACTTACTCTGTAAACAGATCTTATATATGTGTCTGGCACCTTTATTAAAACAGGATGTGGGTGCACTCTTAAGCTATTCCTGCACACCAGGCCTAATATTTAAAGGGGTATTCCACATCCACTACCTTGATATTGATGACCTATTCTAATGGGTCATGTAAACAAGCCAACTGCGGCCGTTAAAAGGCTTCGGATCGGCTATATATAATCAGCAGCTGTTTAATGGCCTGGTTAGACAGGTCGACCAGAATTCTACGTGCAAAGAAGGATCGTTAATTCACAAGATGAATTGATGCTGAGAACAATTATTTTAATGCCAGCATGAACAATCCAATCGCACGACGAATGAGCATTTTACCGTTGGTTGGGTGATTGCAGGTATGTTTCCACAAGCCATAGTCGGAGCACAAATGCTTGTTCCCAATTACCAGCTCATGTAAATGGGCCTTTAGGTAATCAATAGCAGTGGATTGAAACTGGTTTTAGTGTGGATAGTTTCATAATATTAAATCAAAGTGGATTTAATTGGATTGGACATTTTTTTAATAATTAGAAAACTCTTTAAAGCTGTTGCTACACTATCCATTAACTGTATTAAAGGGGTTCTCCATTACAGTGATATTGATGACCTATCCTGAGGATAGGTCATCAATATTAGATCATTGGGGGTCTAGCACCCAACACCCCACCAATCAGCTGTTTACAGCGCCGTCAGAGGCTGGATGTAAAGAGAGTATTAATTGAATGGAGCTGATCTGCAGTACCTGACAGCGGCCACAAAAAAGTGTGACAGGGCTTTCTTGGTCCCCTCTGTGCACTGTATACATCCAGCCCCTGCCATCAGTGCAAACAGCTATTCCATGGGGTACCAGGATATGTTATCAATATCAGTGTGGTAGAAAACCCCTTTAAAACGGTTAATGAATGGGGGTTGTCCTCATGTAACAACAACTTTAAAGAGTTTTCTCATTATAAAAAAATGTCCACTCCAATTAAATCCACTTTGATTCAATACTATGAAACAATGTAGCATAGCTGCCTCTTTAAAAACAGTTTCATGTGTCACAAAACTTTCCCCTCCCCAGACCGACCAGTCCTTCTGATATCACTATACACTGGTCTCTCAGTCTGCATGTTTTTCCTTGTGTGCACTTGGATAGACATGTGGAAGACAAAGTGTGTTACCGCCCTAGGACAAATACCTAAAAATGAAGTATTTTAATGGCAGAATGACAGATCGGGGAGATTTATAGAAAAATAATGAATGAAAAGCCTCCAGTCTAAAACTCGAGCAGAGATTTGAACATCTTTGACCCTTCCACCTCCCACTTCACTGTAATATCTGTCATTTATGATGGTCATTCCGCCTGCTAAATATACTGTTGTCTAGCTGTAGAGCACTGCGTAAAATCAAACCGATCTAATAAGAGGAAATATGTGACAGGTAGAAGGGGAGCAGCAATATGTTTTATTTTTCTCAAATATATATAAAATACAGAGAAGTTTTATTGCTCGTCTTCTTGACAGTCACCCTGTTATTATAAGTATTGCTGTATGTTGCTCTTTTTGACAACCACAGAGATACAATTGCAAGTAACATCTAATATGGATAATTTTTTAGCAAACTGCAATATTTCATCCTAAAAGAGAAGGACCACCTCAGAGATTACCCTGCTTAAAGATGACCTGTCACTTGTCATAAAAAATACATTTTTTACTTGGTGTAAAGGCCGCTGTTCTCCTGAATCTGACTTTATTGTTATCTTGTTCCTTCACCTCTCGGTCTTTTCTGTATATAAATTTTTGGCCCCCAATTCATCAAAACTTTTCCGTTACAAAACTGGAGTAAAAAGTTTTGAAATATTGCAAAGTGTTAGTGCACATTAATTTTGCTACTTTTTGCATTTCCATGCCATTGTTACCCAGCACCAACAAAGTGGTGGCACCCGGGTTGAGCAGGGGGCAAGATGGGGCGTGGCGATCCCCACTTGTCAAATTCATGAGGAGTGGTGGTATTCCTTACTCAATACATGTTACTCTAGTCCTCGCACTCCACCCTGCCCCCTCATCAAGACTGGCATGAAAATCACCGATCTTGACGAATCGGGGCCATGTCCTTTTAGCAAAGTGGACATGGTCCTCAAGAAGACACCTGTGGAAAACCACACCTACTTGCCTAAAAAGAGTGGATTTATATATAGGGAAAAGGGGACCATATCCCAGGAATGGAGAAGTGTAGGGACAAAAGAAAAACAACATATTTATAGAAAATGACAGGTACTTTTTAAAAGGAGTGTCTCATAGGGGGTCTCACTCTCAGAACCTTCCTCCTTAAGCCTTTCATTCGGTGTGAACATGGCCCAACCATATTTTACAAGGACAGCCATTATTTAAGTGGCCACAATGTAATACCACAATATGCATATGGCAAGGTGGACCTGATGTTATTGTGGTGGTTTATGAAGCTGGACCTGCAATGATCAGATGATTGTCAGGCCAGTTTCAATATACTGTACAAAGGCGTTGTCGAAACAGCATTTCCATCCAAAACGGAAAAAAAAAAAAAAAAAAAGGCTACATATTAGTAAATCAGATATTAGAACAATTGCCAAAGTATGTAATTATGTTTTTTTTTATGACTGACAAATTAATGAAATAGATATTGGCAATTATCAAGACACCCTCAATAAAGGAGTGTTTCTGCAGGTGGGGACCACAGACCACATCTCAGTACCAATGCTTTCTGGCTGATGTTTTGGTCACTTTTGAATGTTGGTTGTGCTTTCACACTCGTGGTAGCATGAGACGGACTCTACAACCCACAGAAGTTGCTCAGGTAGTGCAGCTCATCCAGGATGGCACATCAATGCGAGCTGTGGCAAGAAGGTTTTCTGTGTCTGTCAGCGTAGTGTCCAGAGGCTGGAGGCGCTACCAGGAGACAGGCCAGTACGTACACCAGGAGACGTGGAGGGGGCCGTAGAAGGGCAACAACCCAGCAGCAGGACCGCTACCTCCACCTTTGTGCAAGGAGGAACAGGAGGAGCACTGCCAGAGCCCTGCAAAATGACCTCCAGCAGGCCACAAATGTGCATGTGTCTGCGCAAACGGTTAGAAACCGACTCCACAGATGGGGGTTGTGCTCACAGCCCAACACCGTGGAGGACGCTTGGCATTAGCCACAGAACACCAGGATTGGCAAAGTCACCACTGGCACCCTGTGCTCTTCACAGATGAAAGCAGGTTCACACTGAGCACAAGTGACAGACGTGACAGAGTCTGGAGATGCCGTAGAGAGCGAACTGCTGCCTGCAACATCCTTCAGCATAACCGGTTTGGCAGTGGGTCAGTAATGGTGTGGGGTGGCATTTCTTTGGAGGGCCGCACAGCCCTCCATGTGCTCGCCAGAGGTAGCCTGACTGCCATTAGTTACCGAGATGAGAACCTCAGACCCCTTGTGAGGCCATATGCTGGTGCGGTTGGCCCTGGGTTCCTCCTAATGCAGGACAATGCCAGACCTCATGTGGCTGGAGTGTGTCAGCATCTCCGGCAAGATGAAGGCATTGAAGCTATGGACTGGCTTGCCCTTTCCCCAGACCTGAATCCGATTGAGCACATCTGGGACATCATGTCTCGCTCCATCCACCAACGTCACGTTGCACCACAGACTGTCCAGGAGTTGGTGGATGCTTTAGTCCAGGTCTGGGAGGAGATCCCACAGGAGACCATCCGCAACCTCATCAGGAGCATGCCCAGGCATTATAGGGAGGTCATACAGGCACGTGGAGGCCACACACAATGCTGAGCCTCATTTTGACTTGTTTTAAGGACATTACATCAAAGTTGGATCAGCCTGTAGTGTGTTTTTCCACTTTAATTTTGGGGGTGACTCCAAATCCAGGCCTCCATTGGTTAATAAATTTGATTTCCATTGATGATTTTGTGTGATTTTATTGTCAGCACATTCAACTTTATACAGAACAAAGTATTCAATGAGAATATTTCATTCATTCAGATCTAGGATGTGTTATTTGAGTGTTCCCTTTATTTTTTTGAGCAGTATATATATATATATATATATATATATATATATATATATATATATAATGATAATCTAGCAAGTATTTACATTTGGCAAGGGGCTTATGTGTGATTTTGGGATGGTTTATGGAGATGCGGTTCTCACTGGTCACATTCATCACCTCCATACCATTGTTAGTTATTGTCAGTGTGCTTTTAGCAGTGCCAGTCAGTGCCACTCCCAGTAGCCACCATAACATCTACAGTCATAGACACAGTCATCCATAAAGCCACGAAGCCCCTATATAATAATGGTGACAAAATTTCCTGCACCAGACATTGTGCCTCCACCTCCAGCTACAGTCTTCCCTATAATTGCAGCAGCGCCCCCTAAGGAAAAAGCTTTATATGGCAGGCAAACCAGGCTGCCATCATATTCCGTCCTCCTTAGCGGTACTGTTGCTTTTCCAGGGTTTGGACAGAGCATCATGTCAGTACTGTCCCGCAATCTCTGGGACGGTTGTCATCGTGTGTCTGTGTGCATCACCATGATAAAATGCCTTTTAGGCTCGGAGACCCTATTGATTCATTTCCTCCGTATAAATCAAAGTGTGGTGCGAGGCAATCATAGATTTGAAGGCAGTGTTGTTCACCACCTCATCCCTACGTGCGACATTGTTTTATCATCCAGAGATGAACATTTATCTGGGCACGCTTCACACAAAACAATGATTATGGTTTACGGTGGGCTGTGAAGGTCAAAAATATGCATATATGAATCTCGTAGAGCCCTCCACACCTCATAGTGTATCCATGCGGATTGACTGCTACAGTTAGGGAGTTTTGGGGTAATTTCAGTTCACAGATCAGACATACTAGGAGAAAATGGCCACTTTTTCAATGGTATTATGAATTATTCCAGGGTATAGTAGATTTCCACAGACCTTCAGCTGTGTGATTTATAGACGGAACATGGCTGACAGCAGTCTCTGTTCTTAACCAGGTCTAGAATGAGGTGGACCTAGTTTGGGTGGATCTTGGTACAATATTTGAGATCATGATATAATTTGTCGAGTTCTGAAATTTATACACGTCGGCCCTCAGGAGATGATACAGCTGGAATATCAATTTTTATAGAAAGTCCTATAATATGTAATTTACCAAGATCCCACAATGACATCGCTATTCTGGAATTAACCAGTTCCAGACTGAGTGAAGGCAGAGTGACAGAGCACCGGACCTACAAATCCGAGTGACAGAAGGACTACTGACTTATTAAGTGCCCGGATGGCAGGGCTCACAATGTGGCTTCATCACCAGTAACGCTGATTAATTTGGAGATAGTGGTGTCTGCCTCTTATCGGCGGGAGCGATTCCCTGACTCTAACACTCAGAGCAGATTGCAGAATTTGTCACACAGATCTATAGCGAAACAGCGCGCTCATTCCACATTTCTTATCAGAACATGTTTGGATTTCTTTGTGATGTATTATTGGAATAGTATAATATATACCATACATAGAGGAGGGCATTATGGCTTTATAAGAGAATGCATTGCTGGGGAATCTCGATAGAACATTTCAGCGTCTTTTAAAGAAGGAAAAGAGAAAAGGAATGTTAAAAAAAAAAAGAAAAAGAAAAAATCTGAGCAGGGGGAAGCCTGTCTGTGCACAGTCTCCCCCTCACCCCTCCTCCTCAGACAGGGGAATACAGTCTGCTGCAGATTTACAGCCAGGGGGCTCTGATTGGTCAGCGCACTTGGCAGCTGTGATTTAGTATCTTGCAGGATTGGCTGCCTTGTGACAGGCTGATTTATATGCACAATCTGATTGGTTGACTTGATGTGCTGGTAAGTTATGGCACTGCTCCTGATAGTGAGCAGCAGCAGAGGAGGAGGCAGGCTGCTGGCCTCATTATCCTAATGTGGACCATGCATACTATGCAAGTCACACACGTACAGATGCGCATACAGCCCGAGCTCATTATCCTAATATGTAACGTGCAAATGACTCAACACACGCTGATGTACACATGTGCTCCGTGTCTTCACGTGTATACATGCCATAGACCTGTCTATAGTCATGGATCTGGAAGCACCTTAGATTCCTTACTGAAATACATTGTACTAGATATTATCTGAAAGATTGATACATAAATAGTGGGACAAACAATAGATAACATATAGATAGATATGATAGATAGATAGATAGATATGATAGATAGATAGATAGATAGATAGATAGATAGATAGATAGATAGATAGATAGAAAATGAAAAAAGAGGCAGCCCTCCAAAATATGCAAAAATAAAAAAGGACCTTTATTAGCTCATGAGGAGTGGCTTGAAAAAGGTTCTGTGTGACCGAAACATCGCCACATCGCATGGGCTATTAAAGGTCCTTTTTTATTTTTGCGTATTTTGGAGGGCTGCATCATTTTTTATTTTTTTTAATCTATTTTGTAATTGGATATTTACTTGAGACGTTCTGCACCCCACTTTATATATAAGGTATTGGTGCTGTTCTATTTTTTCTGTCCTTAGATAGATAGATAAACAGATGACAGATAGATAGACAGACAGACAGATAGATAAATAGATACAGTAGATAGATAGATAAATAGATAGATATACAGCAGATAGATATGATAGATAAACAGATGACAGATAGATAGATAGACAGATAGATAGACAGATAGATAGATATACAGCAGATAGATATGATAGATAAACTGATGACAGATAGATAGATAGATAGATAAATAGATAGATAGATAGATAGATAAACAGATGGCAGATAGACAGATAGATAGATAGATAGACAGATAGATAGATATACAGCAGATAGATATGATAGATAAACTGATGACAGATAGATAGATAGATAGACAGATAGATAGATATACAGCAGATAGATATGATAGATAAACAGATGACAGATAGATATACAGATAGATAGAATATATAGATAAACAGATGACAGATAGATACATTGATAGATAAATAGATAGATAAACAGAGGACAGACAGATAGATAGATAGATAGACAAAGGACCTACGTAAGTATGTAGGCTTTCATTATTTATCTTTCTATCTACATATGCATATCTATCAAGTATTATAGTCATTGTATAATAGAAAGGTATATGGTAAATAATGTAGTAAAGGTGGAAAGGTAATTAATGAAAGCCTACATAGGGTCTCTGTCTCTCTCTATCTATCTATCTATCTGTCTATCCAATATCTATCTATCCATCTATCTCCTATCTATCTATCTATAATACATTAATACATATGGATAAATAGAGATAGATAGATAAATAGATAGATAGATAGATAAACAGATGACAGATAGATAAATTGATAGATAAATAGATAAATAGATAGACATACAGATAAATAGATAAAGCGATACATAAATAGATAGATATACAGCAGATAGATAAACAAATGACAGATAGATACATATAAAGATAGATAGAATAGATAGATAGATAAATAGATAGAATCAACATGCAATATATTTATATTGAGAGATATATGAGCGCTGTCTTCTATCATATGGTCATTGTAAGCAGTCAACATGCCTTCCACAAATATGAAGTGAACAGGAAACGGTTTATATCTTCATTTAGTCTTACATAAAGAAATCATTTCAAGGACTGTATAGAACTGTACATAATCTGAAATATATATTATAATACATACAGTGGGGAAATTGGTATTTCATACACTGCCGATTTTGTAAGTTTTCCCACCTACAAAGAATGGAGAGGTCTGTAATTTTTATCGTAGGTACAATTCAACTGTGAGAGACAGAATCTAAAAATAAAAACCAGAAAATCACATTGTATGGTTTTTACATAATTAAACTGAATTTTATTTATTTGATCACCTAACAACCAACAGGAATTCTGGCTCTCACAGACCTGTTACTTTTTCTTTTAGAAGCCCTCCTACTCTGTGCTCATTACCTGTATTAATTGCACCTGTTTGAACTCGTTACCTGTATAAAAGACACCTGTCCACATACTCAATCACACTCCAACCTCTCCACCCCAAGACCAAAGAGCTGTCTAAGGACAGCAAGGACAAAATTGTAGACCTCCACAAGGCTGCGATGGGCTATAGGACAATAGGCAAGCAGCTTGTTGCAAAGGCAATAACTGTTGGCACAATTATTAGAAAATGGAAGAAACACAAGATGACTGTCAATCTTCATCGGTCTGGGGCTCCATGCAGGATCTTGCCTAGTGGGGTAAGGATGATTTTGAGAAAGATCAGGAATCTGCTCAGAACTACACGGGGAGACCTGGTCAATGACCTGGAGAGAACTGGGACCACAGTCACAAACATACCTTTAGTAACACACTACGCCGTCATGGATTAAAATCCTGCAGGGAATGCAAGGTCCCTCTGCTCATGCCAGCACATGTCCGGGCCCGCTTGAAGTTCACCAATGACCATCTGTATGATCCAGAGGAGGCATGGAAGAAGGTCATGTGGTCAGATGAGACCAAAATAGAACTTTTTGGTATCAACTCCACTCGCCATGCTTGGAGCAAGAAGGATGAGTGCAACCCCAAGAACACCATCCCAACTATGAAGTATGTTGGGGGAAACATCATACTTTGGGGGTGCTTTTCTGCAAAGGGGACAGAACGACTGCACCATATTGAAGGGAGGATGAATGGGGTCATGTATTGCGAGATTTTTGCCAACAACCTCCTTCCCTCAGTAAGAGCATTGAAGATGGGTCATGGCTGAGTCTTCCAGCATGACAATGACCCAAAACACACAGCCAGGGCAACTAAAGAGTGGCTCCGTAAGAAGCATTTCAAGTTCCTGGAGTGGCCTAGCCAGTTTCCTGTCCTGAACCTAATAGAAAATGTTTGGAGGGAGCTGAAACTCAATGTTGCCCAGCGACAGCCCCGAAATCTGAAGGATCTGGAGAAGATCTGTATGGAGGAGTGGGCCAAAATCCCTGCTGCAGTGTGTGCAAACTTGGTCAAGAACTGCAGGAAACGTCAGACCTCTGTAATTGGAAACAAAGGTTTCTGTACCAAATATTAAGTTCTATTTTTCTATTGTATCAAATACTTATTTCATGCAATAAAATGCAAACTAATTATGTAAAAATCATACAATGTGATTTTTTTTATTTTTTTTAAAGATTCTGTCTCTCACAGGTGAAGTGTACCTGCGATAAAAATTACAGACCTCTACATTCTTTGTAGGTGGGAAAACGTGCAAAATCGGCAGTGTATGAAATACTTATTTTCCCCACTGTATGCATTTCAGTGATTTATTAAATAGCATGTGCTGAATATGTGTACCACAGATAGATACTGTATATATGTATATAATGTCATAAAATCAGAAAAGATAGATGGATGGATGGATAGATAGATAGATAGATAAATAGATAGATATTTCTCAGTGTTAGTTTTATTGAAGGACATACTGCCTCCATTTTTGCTACATAGATAGATAGATAGATAGATAGATAGATAGATAGATAGATAGATAAATAAATAGATATTTCAAAAGAGAGTGGAACAGCACAAAAACATGAAAAAGGCTGTGTTCAGTTGAAACTTTGCCACCATTTTGATGGGCTAATAAAGTCCTTATTTTTCTACTATACATGGAGTGCTGCCTGCTTTTCTTCTGACGTAGATAGATAGATAGATAATATATAGATAGATAAACTAGAATGGTATACAAAAATAAATCATAGACAAAGCTAATTTAGATAGATAAATAGATAGAAAGATAGCGGTAGATATAGATAAATACAGTGATTTGCCTTGATTGTCATATGGTGCTTCTGTAGATGAACATTTCTGTATAAATTGTCATTGTCTTCTGGTTTTGGGGCAGGAAGCCTTGGTGTGTACTGCCAGTAATGTTTTCAGTCCTACCACATCTTCTAGATTTTTTTTATTATTATAGTAAAGCAAGTTTCCTTCTCATCCCCCATAGCCTGGCATATTTTCTTCCTTAGCAAGACCCCTTGTTTAAGCATTTATCTTAATCTGGTAGATGTGTACTGTTTACACTTAGTTGCAATGTCCAGCATGCAGTAAATCAAGCAGATTATTCTCCAGAGGAAACAATGTCATTTCAGAAGCTATTGAAGTCTCCCAGCTGTAGACCAGGGGGCCAAGCAGTGCAAATGGATTGCCCTTAACCTCAAGGGAAAGTGCTGTCTGCTTTCAAAGGGATTCTTCCTCTGACACACATGACTTGACTATGTGCTTTTATTACTTTATGCTGTATTTGTCTTTTTGGTGTTAGATGGCAACTTAAATATGATCTAGAGAGATGATTCTCGACCTCTGCGGGGACAGATTTCGGTGTCATGGCACTACGCACGACTTTTTGCAAAAAAGATAAGAAACTCTTAAGTTGAAGATATAAAGACGTCTAAATTATGCAGAAAATTTCAATGCAAATGTGCGGTAATAATTTCATCTATGAGAATATTATATTACTAGATGGTGGCCCGATTCTAACGCATCGGGTATTCTAGAATATGTATGTAGTTTATTTATGAAGATTTAAGAATAATGCAGTGTGGCACTGTGACTGACTGAACTTGTTCAGTAAACGTGAGTGAACTACGTCGCGCTGTGACTGGGGGTTAAATTCCGCACCAATATCTCTGATTGGTAGCGGCCGGCCGGGCACGACCAATCCGCGAAGCGGGGTTTAAAGGGGTTGTCCACTACTTTAAATTAATCCCCCAATGTATCCCCCCGGGGCCCCTAATGAATTTCGTAAATACCTCATGTTGCCAATACTGCCTGTGCGCTGCGCTATCGCTGACCGCGCACAGGCAGCACGTGACCCCCGGCTGCTGCTGGCTCTTGCTTCCGCTTACGTCACAACTATTTGCGGCTGCAGCCAGGGGTCTCCTGTTCCGCGTTCCACGGTGAGTGACGGGTTGTGGGCGGGGTTATCCCCCATCGCGTCACGCCCGACATCCACCGCGTGCCCATTCATTGAGAGAGGGCGCGATGGATGCCGGGTGTGGCGCGCCTGTTGCTGATTGGTCGCCTGGCGGCTGGCGCGACCAATCAGCGATGCGGGATTTCCTTTACAGACAATATAGATTCTATAATGATACCTATTGGGAATCACCAGAAATTGATTCCCATTCAGCAAATTCTGATTCAGTAGACTGTAGATCATTTTTAGTATGGACTTCCACTACAGAGGTTAAGGCCTAGCAACCACTTAGGTCTGTCTGATGGGGCCTGGGC
Source organism: Phyllobates terribilis (assembly GCF_046119375.1). Lineage (NCBI taxonomy): Eukaryota > Metazoa > Chordata > Amphibia > Anura > Dendrobatidae > Phyllobates > Phyllobates terribilis. The sequence continues at coordinate 152,502,987 of NW_027362762.1, forward strand.
ATTATTTTGAGCTATCTGATGAGGCCCCAGTAGAAAAAAATCTGGGAAGCCCTTGTATAGCGGGATCCCCCATCAGGGACTGCCATCAATTAGTCAGGCTGAAGAACAGACACAAAGAACGTCTCCTGCTCTGGAGGATCTGGCATGATCCCTACATTGCTATTGAGCTTTTATAATTCTTAATTTCTCCTGTGGTATTGCTTTAAGAAATATGAACATTTGCTGAGACACCCTGCAATCAGCTCATGGTTAGATAACTAAAAGGAATTGTCCTAAACACACAAGCCCTTGTCACTTGTGTGTACATATACACATTATTATTATATTCTAAAGCTGGTCATAGACAACTCAATTTCAGCATACATTTCAATAGGATTTGCCAACAGTCTAATGTCTGGTGATCATTTTTCTGAGTGATATGAATCATTATTTTTTAAGCTGGTCATACTTGTTAGATGTGTGACAAAATCTATCCCTGACAACTTCCCCATAAAAGATGTAGTCCGAACTCAAAAAGACCAGGTTATCTTAGCCGCACACTTTCTTTGGATATTAATTGGAATAATTTATTGTATCTGTAAAGTTTGTTAATTCAGGATCTTCAGTTGATGCATTTTAAAGGGACCAACATGGTGGCTCAGTGGTTAGCACTGTTCCTCTGCATCGCTGGGGTCCTGGGTTCAAATCCCACCAAGGACAACATCTGCAAGGAGTTTGTATGTTCTCTCCATGTTTGTGTGGGTTTGCTCCAGGTTCTCCAGTTTCCACCCACACTCCAAACACTTACTGATAGGGAATCTAGATTGTGAGCCCCAATGGGGACAGCCATGATAATGTATGTAAAGCACTGCAGAATATGAGAGCGCTATATAAGCAAAGCATAATAATATAATATAAACTACAGCCCCAACCTTTAATGCCCTTCTTACGGCATTCTAACAAGATGTATATAAGTTCCCAACCCCCTGTGAGTATCCCAAAAAATATATTTTATAATCCACCCCCATACGGTGCAATCCGGTCCGATTGGTGTCACTAATGTTGCTTCGATGCCTCTTCTTTCTTCAATATCGCCATCCTCCTTCTCTGTTTCATGCGGATTACTCGTTCTACGTCATTCAAACAGTGATCCCCAATCGCGCTCCTGCGCTTACTTCGCTCAACCCTGCTGAGGTCAGAGCAAAGTACTGTAATGCGCATGCACAGGGAGAGGTCAAAGAGCGCCGATGATCCGGAAGTAAAGCCGGTGCATGCGCACTACAGTGCATTGCTCTGCCCTGAGCAGGGTTGTGCAAAGTACACACAGGAGCACGATTGGGGGCAGTGTGTGGATGACGTAGGACGCATTATGCACATGAAACAAGCTGGAGGACGGCGATTGAGACAAGAGAGGAGGCGTCAAAGCAAAACAGGCTGTGCCTTTTTGACTGGACTGCTCCGAATGGGGGGATTATAAATGGTATTTTTGGGGCTATGCCGAGGGGGTTGGAGATATATATACCGCTTACTAAAATACTGTAAAAGAGGCATTAAAGATGGCGGCCGTAGTTTATATTGGGAAAACCTGGTGACAGGTTCCCTTAAAGGTTGTACGGAGCCCTTTATCAGGACAACTCATTATACAGGTAATGCGATATATTGTCCTGATGAAGGGATCTGTACGACACTAAGATACAGCAACTAAATATCCTGAATAAATGATACAAAGAAGTTTTTCAATTATTACCTTAAGAAAACATTGCTGCCAACTATCCTTGTAATTATGAGTTCTAACTACATGCTATACTAACAATGGACCCGAGTGGATCTTGGCTGAGGGTTGCCATTGACAGTTTCTTTAAAATTTAAAGTCCTCTACACAATCCCAGATGGTGAGCAGCAAAACGCAAGGGGCAGTTAAAAAGCCCGCACTTTTCTTAAATGTTATTGCTTTATGACGCGCTCTTTTCCTTTGATTTCTAGCAGAATTATTTCTAACATCTCCATAAACCAACACATTTGAATTAGAAAATTGTTCAGAAACATTTCCATGAATATGGAAAAAAGTACATCTTTCACATTTTATCATTAGATTTATTATTTATTTATTTTGCTTTACTTATATAGCACCATCATATTCCGCAGCACTTCGCAAACATTATCATCGCTTTCCCCAATGGGACTCACAATTTTTTTTTTTTTTTTTTATTTTACTCACTTATATTGCGCCATTAATTCCACAGCGCTTTACAGACATTATGGGCACTGTCCCCATTGGGGCTCACACTCTAAATTCCCTATCAGTATGTCTTTGGAGTGTGGGAAGAAACCAGAGAACCCAGAAGAAACCCATGTAAACACAGGGAGAACATACAAACTCTGCAGATGTTGTCCTTGGTGAGATTTGAACCCAGAACCCCAGTGCTGCAAAGCAACAGTGCTAATCACTGAGCCACCCTGATATGTGTCATGCTGCAAGAGGGAGTTCCAGTTAAGTAAACCACCACTATAAGAGTTGTGAGGCAGCGAGGGGAGTCAAATAAGAGGTTATGTGTCTGTCACGCAAGGTGAGGGAAAGATTAAGTGCACAACAGCGGAAAGAGGGGAAGGAAACCCAAACACTAGGGAAAGGGGGAGTGGAGACCCCTAGGCAGATCTGACAACACCCTGAAAACCTGACATGGGCTTTTATTTTTGGAGAGATCTATAGGATGGTAGTGGGATGGATCTCTCCCTCCATTCTGAGTCTTGGAGGTGGCCCATGTACACAAAACCCATTTAAACTTTCAGTTGAGGTTTGGGTGTGTCAGTTTTTGGTGTGCAAGCACAAAGCCAACTTTTTTTATGGCGTTTTTTTGGACATATGTGAGAGAAAATACCATTCACATGAATGGGATGTGGATTGTTCATGGATTTTGTGAAAGATATGATAATATTGTGAAGTTAGCTGCCAATTCTAGACATGAAAATATGTAAATGGAAAACAGGTTTATGGTTTTTGGAGCATAGAGAAGTATAATACAATGCCAACACAGTGAAGCTAGAACGTATCAGTAATGAGTGTATTTAGGACTGGTTTGCGTTATTGATTTCTCCCAGTCTTGTTTGCCGGAGCCTTTTTGTTCCAAGGTGACTGATAGATAGCACTCTGGAATAGTTGTGTGCACATTGTGGATGGACGCAGAGGTGCAGTGACAGATCTGTATTAACCGCCATCCATTCAGGCTCAATATAATCAGGGCATCGGTCACTACACAGCCTTAATGTCTGACAGTTTTTTTTTAATTATAATTTAATTTTATGTTTCTACTTGGAAGACGCCTGCAAATTGTATAGAGCCGAATCCAGGCAAAGGCATTTAATAACACTCCCGACACCGAGTTATGCAAATGTGCATTTAGAAAATTATAACACAAGCAAAATTTCAGGCATTCTGCACAACATTTGCCTTCAGCTACAGTAATCTGCTCAGCTCATTAGGAGTTTTGCCAGAGGAGTCTGATGCTCAGTTCCACATCTGTTGCAAGCCAGTGGCTGATAAGACTAAATATGCATCTTTCCTGTCCATCTTGTATATTTGGCTTTTTTTCTATCCAAGTCTAGATTTCCTCTTCGCTGTCTACGGTTTTCATGTCCAATTTCTTTCTGCCATAAAAAGTTTGACAAAACCATTTTTCTTGGTGCCTTATGTGTATACCTTCTCAGTTGCCGGTCTATAACAATTTATGTTGGTGCCAATGCTGCCTTATCGCCGGGCTACAGAAACTGCGAGGCAACGCTACCAGGAAAAGAGGTAGCGCAGTGGTGCCAGCTGCGCAGATTCTGCACTGCACTGATACAACGCTACTCAACACATGAAAGTATACACGAGACAGGTCTCCTCCATACTTTATGGGATAGGAAAGGTAAGGTGAAGAGAGTTGAGGTGCATTCATTCCTTCATTCATTCATTAATTCATTCATTCCACATTACACTATACAGTCATGGACACAGCAGTTTCACAGATTTGTGTTGAACATATGATATAAATCCTGTACCATCACATATGGGATCACAATGAAAGGTAACACCTCAATACATAGTATATAACACAGGACCCACTATTCACAATAGGTGATGTCACAGCTCACCTCCTCCCCCTCCTTTCAAATTGACCCTTGCACAGTCCCGAGCATAAGCAATAAATACTTCAATACAACTCAACAGTGTCTGATTCAGTCTATTGTTGCAAATGTCCATGTGGCTGCTGAAAAGATCAGCGACTATACCTAAGGGCTTGTGCACATGACTGTATTTTTAGTCCGAGTGCGATCCGAGAAAACGTTTTATCACACTCGGACCAATGTCATTCTATGGGGCTGTGCAGATGTCCGATTTTTTCCTCGGACTGGGTCAGTATCTCAGCATGCTCGAGTTTGATCCAATAATCAGATAGCACTCGACCATGCAAGTCAATGAGTCTGTAGAGAGCATCGGACTCCACTCGGATGACATTTGAGTGCAGTCCGATTTTTGTAGCCTTACAGAATGGAGACATTTTTTTCTCCATCTTCTACTCATCCGAGAGAATAGAAGAATCGGATCGCACTATGATTAAACTCAGAGTGTGATCAGCATAATCGGCCCATTTTGCTCGGATGACTGAATGACTGGTGTGACCCTAGCCTAATTTTGGGCCTAGCAGGCAATGTGAAAATTGCAATATTTCTTAATTTTTTTTATCATAGATAAACCATTATCATTAAAAAAAAAAAAATTACCACAAAAAAACTGATTTAAAGAATAGGTCATTTTCTGATTATGCATTCACTTTCAATAGTCCAAAACAAAATAATGTCTGTATGTAGGTTATATACTGCATGGTTTTATGGTTCCCTCATCTCATCTGAGTCTGACCAGGGTAGCATCTGAATGCAATTTATGTGTTTTTATGAGTTTATTGAGTTTCTTATCCCACTTCAAAAAAATACTTAAAATGATAGGCTAATCATGATAGTGAAATTAGGGGAAAAGAGCTAAATAAGTTATTAAATTTGCTGAAAAAAAGAGCATGGACCGCACATCCAAAAAATCATACATTGATCTAATGCCGCTAGGCAAAAGTATACATTACTGAACATAAGGTTCGTAGGTTACCATACTGATCAGACTGTATGAAGCCGCTGCCACGTCACCAGCGACCTCTCAATGGGTTGTAACCTTTATTGCCTTAAAGGTGCGGCTTCATGCGCTAACCACCATCGCAGCGACAATACACCTGCAAGGCAGGCGGCCAGGTGCTTCACAGCACCCATGCTGGACGACTGAGTCCCTATGACTCCAGGCTACATCACCCCACAAGCACAAGACCACAACAACAATGGCTGGCACCCAGCACCAACACCAAATGAAAGGAGCCATGAAACTCACCTTCCTCAAGCCCTCACACTATGAACTGAGAGCAGAAATAGGCAGAACCCCCTTTGCGTTGCTCCTTTAAGGTTACACAAAGTTAGGACCCCTTTGAGAGGGTCACTGTGACATGGCAGTGGGCTTCATACAGTCTGATCAGAATGGTAAACTAAGAACCTCATGTTCAATTAGATTTTTTGGATGTGCGGTCCATGCTCTTTTGGCTGTGATCTCAATATCATGAGGGCAGTATGATGCTGCCTGACTTTTTTTTCTTGAGAACAAAAAGATTGAGCATGTTGAAATCCAACTGTCCAATCCTTCGCCCAACGTCTGCTGTTAGGGGAAATTAGAATCCTCTAGACACATTAGGTGATTGGCTGGTCTCTCGTAAATCACTGGATTTGACCGACATTAATATAATGTGTATGGCCACCTGCCTAAGACATTGAGCACACCCACCGGTGTCACACACTTGGTATACATACATTGTAGTGTCTGTCTATGTAATGCCGGTTTTACCATTCTGACTGTGTGAATTTTTCTTTATCAATGGTTAGCGCTGGGGTCCTAGGTTCAAATCCCACCAAGGACAACATCTACAAAGTAGCGCTTGTTTGGGTTTTTATGAGTTTTTGCAAAGGGGTTTCCTCCCACATTCCAAAGACATATTGATGGGGAATATAGATTGCGACCCACAGTGATGATAATGTCTGTAAAGTACTGTGGAATGCATCTGGCGCCATGTGAGCAAGCATAAGAAAGTATCTACTATTTCTTTTTTTGCTTAAATCCTGAAACTGTACACATTAATAATTGGAGGCAGGATTACTATAGAATACATAATGCCAGGAACGAATGCTGCTGGGCAATATATGATGGTAATATTGTTTCATACATCACAAGCATGCACCTAAACACTTACAGCAGGAGTTAAAATAGAGTGACAAGTGAAAGACATAAAAATTCTTATATGGCAGCAGCACATGATGTCGCGGTAGTGCGCACACTGCCAGGCACAGTAACCAACTAAACGACACTATAAGTCACAGTCCTGCCCCCACAAAAGAGCCAGCCGACCTGTTCTGCCAGGCACACTGGCAGGGAAGATTACAATGTCATAAATGAAGAACATGTGAGTTCCAAAGTGGACAATTAGATATATAAAAATATGTATAAAATGGATTTAATGTTAAATGGAATCTGTCAGCAGGTTTTTGCTATGTAATCTGAAGACAACAGGAGATAGAGGCTAAAACACAGAATTCAGTGATGTGTCACTTGTCATAGTGCAGTACTGTAGTTTACTAACTGTGAAGGATTTATCACTAAAAGATTAACATTGTGGACTACACTAGTCTGGCAACGCCCCCTCCTGTCTTAAACAGCTCACTGTCTATGTACTTTGTATATAAAAAGCCTGGTGTGGGCGGGGTCAGCTGTGGTGTGGGTGGGGTCAGCTGTGGTTTGGGCATGGTTAGCTTCCTCAGCTCTGCTTCATGCTAATTCTTAAAGCTATGATTGTGTCAGAACGGCTGCACCCAGTAATCTAAGTGATACATCGTTGGATTCAGCTTCTCTTTGCCTATATTATGCTGCTCTCAGATGAGGTAGCAAAAACCTGCTGACAGATTCCCTTTAATGTTAGCTCTATAAACGGATTCACCTATGACAATTCTAAAGTCTGCAGAATCAGAAAATACTGTTCTTTTAGGCTATGTTCACACATTGCGTTTTTGCTCCGTTTTTTTTGCTGCGTTTTTTTATGCAAATTAAAAGCTGCTTTTACAGTACCAGCAAAAGCTGCGAGATTTCAGAAATTTCATGCATATGCTTGTTTCTTTTCTGACTGAATTGGAAAACTAATGTTCTTTGAAAATTGCACCATGTCAATTCTTTCAACGTTTTTGCAGTATTTTTTCACCCATACAACGCATAGAATGTGTAAGTGCAAAAAAGCAGCAAAAACGCAGAAAAAAATGTTGCCATCAGTTTTTGCAGCGTTTTTAGTGAAAAAAAAGCATGTATAGCAGGATGTTAAACCCATTTCTTTTTTATGATTTCCCCAAGTTTAAAGCAAAACGTTTTGGTGTCCTCACCTGGGAATTGCAGTTAGTATTAGTACAGTTTAATTAAATTCGTGATATGTGTTAAAGTGTACTGTGATGAAAGCCGGCCGGTGGGTGCAGCTCTCTGGCGCCCCCTTACCTCTCAGGTCAGTCAAGGTACTGCACCTAGAGAAAGTAGTGCCAGGAAGCTGCAACCAGCGCAGGGAACACGGTAGTGTGTTATCCCTTCAACGTCACTAAACCGTAACGTCACTACACAGCACAACTCGCTAGCGCCCTCTTAGCCTCAGGTCAGTCAAGGAACTGCACCTAGGATAAGCGGTCGCCAGGGAGACTGTCCTGTAACCTACTGGGTATCGGGGCCCTCTGTAGTGAGGGCGGTATATATATCTTCCTTGGCCGCGCCAGGAATATATATATCTGAACCTCCGACCGTCACTACCAGCCTTCCCCAATCCCCAGTTGGTATGCTGCCACCAGTCCCTATTTTAGATATACGCCCAGTCCGTGAATGGGCCTATATCGGGTCAGGAACCAACCCTGGGTAGCGTTTTGGCTTGAGCCGAGCTCACACGGACGTGCGTTCGTTATGCAGAATAAAAGGCAGGCCCACAATTACTTGAGGTAATTGATTATAATAATACACTAGATACACGATATACAACTAAATATACACAGGTATAAGGTCAGGCTAAACTATACAACAATGGAATACAACACACAGAATCACCACAGCATATCAGTTACCGGTTTCTTGATTTTCTTGTGACGCAGGGAGAGGATTCTGCGGTCGCAGGCACGGTTCTTTGTTACAGGCTGAGGCCTACCACCGCATGGTCAAACTGCTCCTCCCCTTGGTGGCCTCAGCTGGTGCTCAGATGTTCAGCACACCACTCTTGGGTCAAAAACTGACTTGTCTCTTGTCTGTCCTGCTATCTTACCTGCCCTGTCCCGCCCACTGCTGGTGAGGTCAGCTGGCTCAGTCTCCACCCTCAGGTCTAACTTCGATCAGAAGCCCAAATTCTATGGAACCCAATAACTTCTTCTGGGATGGTCTCATGATACCCCCAGGGGTTCCCATGGATTCGGGCCGCCGTAACCGACCTTTTGATATCAATTATGATACCATACGGTCCTCAGGAATGGCTCCGCGCTATATCTTGGCTTCCAGAGCACGTACAAACGTCTACCGCGGAGGCTTGTGTGCGCAATGGCTCCGGGACGCCGTGATATTTTTTTATTGGCCCATCCCACGCAACATGCGTGTACTATTCATGTTTCTATATCTTATGCCTCCATGCTTGTGACAGACAAAGAAACTAGTCCTATGGGACAAATGGTCAGGTACAGATAGACGAAGCACCCCCCCCTGCTGGCTGTGTTTCCTCTCGAAGTCTTTGAAGCTCCTAGCATTCAAGTGTTAAGTAGGCTTCTTATCTTACAGGAGCCTGGATGGGGGGAAACTATCTAGTTGACGTTTTAACAGAAGGTCCCAAGGGTGGGGGCTGCTGAAGTGTGGCCATCCCTGGATATGATTTATCATTACCAAGATGGCGGCTACAGGTTCATCACACCTCCCCCTATACGAGGGCGCGAGGGGGTAGCACATTCCTGTGTTCCCCCGGGCGTCCTTCTGCACCCTCCCCTTGCCGGGATAACCCGTCAGCGTTACCGTGGTCACGGCCTCTTCTGTGGCGAATGGAGAAGTGGTACTGCTGGAGAGCGAGGCTCCAGCGTAGCAACCTGCCATTCGACCCAGAGACCGTGTGTAACCAGCTGAGGGGGTTGTGGTCCGTCTCCACGGTGAAATGGCTCCCGTACAAGTAGGGCTGCAGACGCTGCAGGGCCCATACAATTGCCAGGCATTCTTTTTCCACCGTGGAGTAAGCCACCTCCCGGGGCAGTAGCTTCCTGCTCAGGTACAAGACAGGATGTTCCTGGCCTGTCGTGTTGACCTGACTTAGCACAGCACCGAGGCCAAAGTCACTGGCGTCGGTCTGTACCACAAACGGCCGGTCGAAGTCGGCAGCTTGCAGTACAGGGGAGCTACTTAGGGCGGCCTTGAGTGCCCCGAAAGCTGTCTCGCAGGCGACTGTCCAGTCGACTGCGACGGGCAGCTTCTTCTTGGTGAGGTCCGTCAGGGGCTTGGCCAGGGTGCTATAGTGTGGGACGAACCTCCTATAGTACCCGGCGGTCCCCAAGAAGGACATCACCTGCTTTTTGGTCCTAGGAGTGGGCCAGGATGCGATGGCATCCACTTTCCCCGGTTCTGGCTTCAGAACCCCCCCGCCTACCCGGTGACCCAGGTAGAGGACCTCACTCATGCCCAGCTGGCACTTTTCCGGCTTGATGGTCAAGCCTGCCCGGTGGATCCGACCGAGCACCTGCCGCAGGTGCTCTAGGTGATCCTCCCAAGTGGGACTGAAGACTGCAATATCGTCCAAGTACGCAGCCGCGTACCCTTCAAGTCCCTCAAGCAGCGTATTGACCATCCGCTGAAAAGTGGCAGGGGCATTCTTCATGCCGAATGGCATCACTGTGGACTCGTACAGTCCAAAAGGGGTGATAAAGGCAGAGCGTTCCCTTGCCGCGGGGGTCAGAGGAATCTGCCAGTACCCCCGGCTCAGATCCATGATGGTCAGGTACTTAGCCCCGGCCATCCGATCGAGCAGGTCATCGATGCGTGGTATGGGGAACGCATCGGTGGCCGTTACAGCGTTGAGCCCCCGGTAGTCCACGCAGAACCGTGTAGTTCGGTCCTTCTTTGGTACGAGGACTACAGGCGAGGCCCACGCGCTGCTGGATGCCTGGATCACCCCCAGCTTCAGCATCTCGTCTATCTCTTGGCGCATGTTTCCCTGCACCTCGAAAGAGACCCGATATGCTGAACGCCGGATCGGCGGGTGATCGCCAGTGTCCACGTCGTGGACAGCCATCTCAGTCCTTCCGGGCAGGCTGCTGAACAGCCCCCGGAAGGGGTGCAGGGTGGTCCCCAGCTGGGACCGTTGGTCCTCCGTGAGCTGGTGGCCAACCCCCACATCCTCGATGGACCCACCCGCCTTGGCTTGGGTGAGCAGATCCAGGAGGGTTTCTACCTCTCCTTCCTCGGGAAGGTTGCACACTGGGTGGGCAGTCGCTTCCCGCTCATGATGAGCCTTCATCATGTTCACGTGGAAGGCCTTCCTCCTTCCACGGGCGTGATCCAGGGTGACCAGATAGGTGACGGCATTGAGTTTCTGGTGCACGAAGTAGGGACCTTCCCAGGCTGCCTGAAGCTTGTTCTGTGGTACGGGGACCAGTACCCACACCTTTTGACCCACCTGGTAGGTCCTCTCACAAGCATTCTGGTCGTACCACCGCTTCTGGTCGGCCTGGGCCTGGGCCATATTGTCCTGCACCAGCTTTGCCAAGGCCATCATCCTGTCCCGGTGGCGCACGACATACTCGATGACCGACACCTCGGGGGTGGCCAAATCCCCTTCCCATGCTTCCTTCACCAGAGCCAGGGGGCCCCGTACCCGTCGCCCGTACAGGAGCTCAAAGGGGGAGAACCCCGTTGAGGCCTGCGGAACCTCCCGGTAAGCAAATAGGAGGTGTGGGAGGTAACGCTCCCAGTCTCTCCCGTGGGAGTCGACCAACATCTTAAGCATCTGCTTTAAGGTGCCATTGAACCGCTCACACAGGCCATTAGTCTGTGGGTGATACGGGCTGGCCACCAGATGTTGCACCTGCATTTGCTTACAGAGGGACTCCATCAGCCGCGACATGAACTGGGTCCCTCGGTCGGTGAGCATTTCTTGGGGGAAACCCACTCTGGAGAAGATCTCCAGTAAGGCGGTAGCCACCTTGTCGGCCCGAATGGACGACAAAGCTACCGCTTCCGGGTACCGGGTGGCATAGTCCACTACCGTGAGTATGAAGCATTTCCCGGAGTGGCTGGGAGTGGACAGAGGTCCAATAAGATCCACAGCAACCCTCGAGAAAGGCTCTTCGATGATTGGCAGAGTTACCAGTGGGGCTTTGGGGCGCGGCCCCGCCTTCCCCACCCTCTGACAGGTGTCACACGAACGGCAGTAGGCACCCACCGCGGCTCCCATCCCAGGCCAGTAGAAATGCTGAGCTATCCTGGCCTTGGTTTTAGCGATCCCTAGGTGTCCGGCCATCGGAATCTCGTGTGCGATCCGCAACAATTCCGCCCTGAACGGATAGGGTACCACTAACTGTCGGTCCCTGGGCCACGCCTCCGGTGAACCCTGCTGGACCGTTACCCGGTACAGCCGTCCCTGGTCCCAGACCACCCGCTCGCAGTCTGACTCCATGGGAGGCTGTGCCGCCTGTTCCTTGAGAGCTTTCAGGCTGTCGTCTGCTTCCAACGCAGCCTGAAATTCCTGACTTGATGTGGCCAGAATCGACGAAACTGCCACATCCTCTGTCAGCCCCTCCGGGCATGTCACCTGGCCGCTGTCTGACCCGGCAGACACTTGGTCAGAAGTGGGGAAGCCGTCGGACCTCTGCAAGGCTCCTTGGGCTCCGGCGCTCCCACTCCTGGTGACAGCGGCTATGACCGCTGTGACCGTGGGTAGTGCCTGCTTCCCCTCTGTTTCTGACCAAGCCGCCCGATCAGGCAGGCTTCCTAGGCCTTTGGACATCTCGGATGTGGGGAACTCCTGCCCTGGGGTCTTACCTGGCGGCTCCTCTCTTGGGACACCCCCACCTCCCATGGCCTGTTCCTCCCCCTGCAGTGGGCCTATACTCAGCAGCCTGGATACCCCTGGGAGCCCTACACTGCCGGTAGCTGCCCCCCTCTCCATCCCTGAGCTTCCCTCTACAGAATCCTGCCCGCCCCCTCCCTCACCGGAGGACAAGAGGTCACGGCACGCCGGCTGAGCACCTCTGCGGGCATCCCCACACTCCCCACCTGCTTTCACTAACCCTGTTTGTGTTGTGTCTGTGCAGGTGTTACCCTCAGGTTTCACTCCCTCCTCCTCAGCAGGACACACACTACATACAACATGGTTGGCATTAGCAGCAGACAAATCAATACACTCTTGGGGGGCCGAACTTGGGGGTTCAGAGGGTACATACTGCGATACTAGACGCCCCAAGTCGGTCCCTAATAAAACATTTGCGGGAATATTTGGCGTTACTCCCACCTCCCGCATCCCCCTTCCGGCACCCCAGTCCAAATACACCATGGCAACGGGAAGTGCCGGCTCCACGCCTCCAACCCCGGAGACGGAAAGAGTCTTTCCTGGTACCAAGTCCTGGGGGGACACCACCTCAGGCCGTACCAGTGTTCGTTCAGCGCCCGTGTCCCGCAGTCCCATGACCGCAGAACGGCCTATGGTGACGGGTTGGATGTTGTCCAGGGACCTACCACCACCCCCTCCCACACACAAAACATTGGGCGCTCTCTGGGACTGGGATGGGGTCTTTTGGCGCTGGGGACACTCAGCCCTAAAGTGTCCTGGTTTGTTGCATAGATGACAACGTCTTACGTCTGGTCCTTGCCTGGAGAGGGCAACAGGGGGATACACCCCTTGTGTTCTAGGGGCCGGGGAAACAGGGGCATGACTGGGCTTACCCCCTCTCCAGGTGCTGCTGGCAGACTTCTTCAGCTCAGGCGCCCTGTTATTGGCATACTCGTCTGCCAGGGCGGCTGTAGCAGAAGCCCCTGTTGGTTTTCGGTCACGGAGGAACTGTCGGAGGTCCTCTGGGCAGTTCCACAAGAACTGCTCCGTGACGAACAGTTCCTGGACCTCCTGGCGGGTAGTAAGCGCTAGACCCGAGGTCCAGTGCTCTGCGGCTCTCAACAGCGCCCGCATATGATCGGTCCAGGTGTCCTTGGGGCCACGCAGCAGGCTCCGGAACTTCTGGCGGTACGACTCGGGAGTGAGGTTGTACTGCCGGATCAGGGCCCGCTTGATGCAGTCGTAGTTCTGTACCTCCCCGGCAGGTAAGTCCCCCAAGGCATCCAGGGACTTACCCCTCAAACGGGGGGTCAGGTATCTGGCCCACTGATCCCGGGCCAGATGGTGCTGAAGACAGGTCCGTTCAAATGCCACCAGAAAGGAGTCCAGGTCCCCATCCTTCTCCAGTAGAGGGAAGTCCTCAGCTCGGACTTTGGACGACTTGGTCTCCTGATGGGTTGGTTGCTCTAGCGGAAGCCCCCGCTGGGCCAGGTCCAGTTGGTGCTGGCGCTCCGCAGCTCGCTCTGCACGCTCTGCAGCTTCACGCTCCGCAGCCTCCCGGCGCTCTGCAGCCCGCTCTGCACGCTCCGCAGCCTCCCGGCGCTCCGCAGCTTCGCGCTCCTCCTCCGCTGCCTTCTCTGATGCTGCCAGGAGGGTTTTGTAGACGGCATCGCCATGAGACTGGAGACTTGCCATAGCCGCTTGTAAAAGGGCTTGTGATCTGGACAGGCTGGGCTGGGTAGGTGGTGGGCAGCCCACTGCGGGACCGTATACTGGGGACTGGCTCCCTGAGGTGCCCGGGCTGGACTCCTCCTCGCCATGAGTAACAATGTCCTCCCCTCCTGCCACACGGACCGTAGCATTAGCCTCCTGCAGGGTCTTGCTCCTGGTGCCGTCTGCCATCTTGGTAACCGACACCGCTGCAACCCTGAGTTTGCACACACCTTGTTATACTTTTAGCCTGACCGTCTAATGTTGGGCTGACCTTAAGACTCCAGCAGTGGAAGTTACCACTGGCAGTCTTTAGTGCCTGGGAGTAGGGGTCCCACAACACTATTATTCTGCAATCCCACCGCTCTGCCACCAATGTGATGAAAGCCGGCCGGTGGGTGCAGCTCTCTGGCGCCCCCTTACCTCTCAGGTCAGTCAAGGTACTGCACCTAGAGAAAGTAGTGCCAGGAAGCTGCAACCAGCGCAGGGAACACGGTAGTGTGTTATCCCTTCAACGTCACTAAACCGTAACGTCACTACACAGCACAACTCGCTAGCGCCCTCTTAGCCTCAGGTCAGTCAAGGAACTGCACCTAGGATAAGCGGTCGCCAGGGAGACTGTCCTGTAACCTACTGGGTATCGGGGCCCTCTGTAGTGAGGGCGGTATATATATCTTCCTTGGCCGCGCCAGGAATATATATATCTGAACCTCCGACCGTCACTACCAGCCTTCCCCAATCCCCAGTTGGTATGCTGCCACCAGTCCCTATTTTAGATATACGCCCAGTCCGTGAATGGGCCTATATCGGGTCAGGAACCAACCCTGGGTAGCGTTTTGGCTTGAGCCGAGCTCACACGGACGTGCGTTCGTTATGCAGAATAAAAGGCAGGCCCACAATTACTTGAGGTAATTGATTATAATAATACACTAGATACACGATATACAACTAAATATACACAGGTATAAGGTCAGGCTAAACTATACAACAATGGAATACAACACACAGAATCACCACAGCATATCAGTTACCGGTTTCTTGATTTTCTTGTGACGCAGGGAGAGGATTCTGCGGTCGCAGGCACGGTTCTTTGTTACAGGCTGAGGCCTACCACCGCATGGTCAAACTGCTCCTCCCCTTGGTGGCCTCAGCTGGTGCTCAGATGTTCAGCACACCACTCTTGGGTCAAAAACTGACTTGTCTCTTGTCTGTCCTGCTATCTTACCTGCCCTGTCCCGCCCACTGCTGGTGAGGTCAGCTGGCTCAGTCTCCACCCTCAGGTCTAACTTCGATCAGAAGCCCAAATTCTATGGAACCCAATAACTTCTTCTGGGATGGTCTCATGATACCCCCAGGGGTTCCCATGGATTCGGGCCGCCGTAACCGACCTTTTGATATCAATTATGATACCATACGGTCCTCAGGAATGGCTCCGCGCTATATCTTGGCTTCCAGAGCACGTACAAACGTCTACCGCGGAGGCTTGTGTGCGCAATGGCTCCGGGACGCCGTGATATTTTTTTATTGGCCCATCCCACGCAACATGCGTGTACTATTCATGTTTCTATATCTTATGCCTCCATGCTTGTGACAGACAAAGAAACTAGTCCTATGGGACAAATGGTCAGGTACAGATAGACGAAGCACCCCCCCCTGCTGGCTGTGTTTCCTCTCGAAGTCTTTGAAGCTCCTAGCATTCAAGTGTTAAGTAGGCTTCTTATCTTACAGGAGCCTGGATGGGGGGAAACTATCTAGTTGACGTTTTAACAGAAGGTCCCAAGGGTGGGGGCTGCTGAAGTGTGGCCATCCCTGGATATGATTTATCATTACCAAGATGGCGGCTACAGGTTCATCACATGTACAAAGCCTGAACATTTAAATGCTCTACCAATATGTAAAAGTAAACAATGCCTGGCCTACTCAATGCACTGCCAATGTCTTATGTAAACTATTCCTGACCAATTCAACTCCCCCCGCTGTTTTTACATTTACAATTGTGTATTTTTTGTTCAGAATAGTCACTATTTTTTTAGACACAGAGTGGCTTGCGAAAGTATTCAGCCCCTTGGCATTTTTTGTGTTTTGCTACCTCACAACCTGGAATTTCACTGTTTTTTGAGGGATTGCATCAGTTCATGTAAAGAACATGCCTACAACTGTGAACATTTGGTTTTCTTTTTATTGTGAAGCAAAAAGCAAGTAGGATAAAATAACTGAAAACTTCAGTGTGCATAACTATTCATCCCCCTAAAGTCAGTACTTTGTAGAACCTCCTTTTGCTGCAATTACAACTTCAAGTCACTTTGGATAAGTTTTTATGAGGTTTCCAAATCTTGCCACTGCGATTTTTGCCCATGCTTCAAGGCAAACCTGCTCCAGCTCCTTCAAGTTAGATGGTTTCCTCTGGTGAATAGCAATCTTCAAGTCGGACCACAGATTCTCAATTGGATTAATTGTTAATTAGTTATTGGTCTGGGCTTTGAATAGGCCACTCCAAAACAGTAGTATGCTTTGGATAATTGTCTTGTTGGAAGGTGAACCTCTATCCCAATCTCAAATCACTGACAGCCTGAAACAGGGTTTGTCAAGAATATACCTGTGTTTCGCACCATCCATCTTCCCCTCGACTCAGACCATTTTCCCTGTCCATGCTGCCGAAAAACATCCCCACAGCACGATGCTGTCACCACCATGTTTCACTGTGGGGATGATGTTTTTGGAATGATGAGATGTGTTGGTTTGGTGCCAGACATAGCGTTTACCTTGGTGGCCAAAAACTTCAATTTTGGTCTCATCTGACCACAGCACCTCCTTCTATACATTTGGGGAGTCTCACACTTGTCTTTTGGCAAACTCAAAACGAGCCCAACTATTTTTGTGTTTAAGTAAAAACTCTTTTATGCCCACTCTTCCATTGAAGGCCACCTCTATGGAGTGTACAGCTTATTGTGGTCATATGGACAGATACTCCAGTCTCAGCTTGGGAACTCTGCAGCTCCTTCAGAATTACCTTTGGTCTCTCTGCTGCCTCTCTGATTAATGTCCTCCTTGCCCCGGCTGAGAATTTTGGTGGGCGGCCCTCTCTTAGCAGGTTTGTTGTGGTACCATGTTCTTTCCATTTGATGATAATGGATGTGATGGTGCTCCGGGGGATCATCAGAGATTGGGATATTTTTTATAACCCAACCCTGACTTGTACTACTCAACAACTTTGTCCCTGAATTGTTTGGAGATTTCCTTGGTCTTCATGGTGTTGTTTGGTTAGTGGTGCTTCTTGCTTAATGGTGTTGCAGCCTCTGTGGCCTTTCAGAGAAGGTGTGTTTATACTGACAGACCATGTCCATGTGACACTTAGATTTCACACAGGTGGACTTCCTTTCACTATGCATGTGACTTATGAATGTAATTGCTTGCCACACAGGTTGTAATGTAACAAAATAGGTAAAAAGCCAAGAGGGTAAAATACTTTTGCAAGCCACTGTAAAAATCTTTTTCCAC
Source organism: Phyllobates terribilis (assembly GCF_046119375.1). NCBI lineage: Eukaryota > Metazoa > Chordata > Amphibia > Anura > Dendrobatidae > Phyllobates > Phyllobates terribilis. The sequence goes on from NW_027362762.1 coordinate 152,520,326, forward strand.
TAAATAATTTGATCAAATTGCCCTTTTTGCCCCAAAAAGGTTTTATGGTTTCACAAATGGCTTGCATTGGTGGCCCAACACCTTGCATTGTTCATTCTCATATGGTGGAAGCAAAGCTGAACTTTGGGATCCTGAAAATTGCAGCAAAAAACTGCAGCAAAACCCCATCAAGCATATTTCAAGACCTCTTTTTATAATGTCACAATGCAGAATACTGATCTCTGGTCACATTACACTGTACACAGTGTAAATTGAACCTTTGCTTCTGTATAGCTATAAGATGTGCCAAGGATGTAATAGCAATCCCCACCCAATTACTATTCTTCAGTCTCTCAGTCTCCTTGATCATAGGCTCACTTCCTTGCAAAAGGCACTCATTCTGTTGAACACAACCAGGAGGACTTTGCTTCATTTATATGCAAGGATAACTGCCATTTTGCCCAATAACCACTGTACAAATTACACAACAACAAATGCATTGTACAAACAATTCACAATAAAATATAATGCACAACACTCTGATATGCACAGTGCGCATTGTATTCCCTTGGGATTGCTTTTATGGAGGTGGAGGCAGCTGTGAACTGTAGTTGATATGCTCCACAATTCAGTAGTGAGCAGTAGCACTTCTGTATGCCATAGTGCCTAACCATGAGAGTAGCTCTTTACCTTCCTTTTAAGAGCAAACTGTACAAGAGTAAGCCTTGGTATTAGTTTTAGTCTTTAAAAGTGGTTGTCCATCTGTAACATTTTTTTTTAGGCATTGATTGATTAAAAATAATACACGGAGGCATATTCACTTCCCAGCGCCCCCATGGCTCTGGAATCAATGTCTGCTCCACTTAGTGTGTTTTGTATTACTCCAGTTATTATTTATAATCAATCCAAACCTAAAAAAGTAAATACTGGCAGATACCCCCTTTAGGGAGGTCATCCCAAACATCTTGGAGTACTAACCACAGATCTTCTGTGAATTCAGTCTCTTCTTTCTCTTCATTTAATCCCAGACAGACTCAATGATGTTGAGATCCGGGCTATGTGGGGCCCATGTCATCCCTTCCAGGACTTCTTGTTCTTTCCTCTGTAGTTGATTCTCAGCAACATTGGCTGTATGTTTGAGGTCGCTTTCTTGCTGCAGAAAACAGTTAGAGCTCCTCAGATGCCCCTGTGACGGTATTACTTGATGGATAAGTATCTCCCTATATTTGTTAGAATTTACACTGTTAGGGTGAACACTTTGGTATGTTCACTAGTTGCCTGCTCCTGGCCTAATGGATATGATCAAGTGCATGCAAGAAAGAATAACATCAGACACACACACAGTCGGATGTAAGCTCTCCTTGATCAGCTATGGCACAGCTCCAAGTGTCTTTATTCAACCCAAACATAGACTTATATAAACTGTAAATAGGGGCTTGGTTAGCCCTTGAATGTGAGTAACCAGATGTATTCATTGGTTAGTCCAGGGGGCGTGATCCATGAGGTCATCAGGGGGCGTGATCCATAAGGTCATCAGGGGCGTGATCCATGAAGTCATCAGGGGGCGTGATCCATGAGGTCATCAGGGGGTGTGATCCATGAGGTCATCAGGGGGCGTGATCCATGAGGTCATCAGGGGGCGTAGTCCATGAGGTCATCATGGTGGGTTGGTTAGTCCTTCTATAGAATGCAGCTTCCTCCCAGAACAGAGCATGGTGTGATGAAACAGGAAATGGCAGCCATCTTTTGATCTAAACAACCTTATGTAAGGTGAAATAATACACTTTGTGGGTCTTTTCTCTCAATCTCCTATGTTTTGAGGTTAATTAAGTATTTGAGCCTATAGCTCTCCTCAACAGCCCACCCCCCCAAATACTTTATTAACCTTTTGTCCCTACTGTGGTTCCCTCACCCATCAGTGCGTGATCACCCCCCCTTGCTTGGGTGATTGCAACCTGTTGTGCTCCTGCAAATGAGTATAGAATGGCACAACACACAAAATAGAGGATATGTAACATTTTGTAGAAGGTTCTGATGGAGGCACGAACTTCTTGCAGCGGGAGGCGTGTATCCACGTCGGTCTTCCTTCAAGTTTGACTGAAGTAGGAGTTGTCAGGAGCATTTGGTAGGGACCATCAAATCTCAACTCTAGGGATGTTTTTCTGGTGACCTTCTTTACCAACACGTAGTCACCAGGTTGGAAAGTGTGAGTACCTTCACTGAAATCTGGATCTGTTATGGATGACAAAACTAGTGCATGTGTTACTGACAATTCTTTAGTAAGAGCAATGACATCATTTACAAGAGTATCACTTCCTAAGGCTAGCTGTTGTGGAAAATATTGACCCAACCTTGGAGGCCCCCCAAAAAGAATCTCATATGGTGTGAGTTTAGCGGGACTCCTCGGAGTGTTTCTGACTGAATATAAGGCAATGGGCAAAATGTCTGTCCAAGGAAGTTTGACCTCCTGACTGGCTTTCAGTATTTTGTTTTTCAAGGTGCCATTTAGCCTTTCTACTTTACCACTGCTCTGGGGGTGATATGGAGTATGTAAACCTAAATCGGCACCTACTAATGTCCATAGCTCCTTAGTCAGTGCTGCAATGAATGAGGGTCCTTGGTCACTCTCAACTACCTCTGGGATTCCATATCTGCACACTACCTCAGTCATCAGTTTCTTAACAGTCACTCTGGCAGTCATGTTGGTTACTGGATAGGCTTCAGGCCATCCTGAGAACATGTCAGTCACTACCAGTACATACTCGTACTTCCCTACTTTTGGTATTTGAATATGATCGATTTGAATTCTTTGAAAGGGATAGAGTGGTTTAGCCAAATATTTCGGAGTAACTTTCTGAGGCGGTGCTGGTTTGCATGTTGCACACACAAAGCGGGACTTGCAATATTTTTGGGTGACAGTAGAAATTCCAGGTGCCATATAAGTCTTCCAAATCAAGTCATTCATCTGATTCTTGCCTCTATGGGTGATACCGTGTGCCCATTCTGTCACCGAGGGGTACAGATTATGAGGTAGACAGATCTTTTTGTTCTTCCTCCGGACTCCCATCTTCATCCTTTTTAGCTCCTGCTTCTTGCCACGACTTCTTTTCATCATCCGGTGTCTTGTCTTGATGTAAATGGATAAACTTCATAAGAGGGCTTAGAGGCCCTCCTTCAGTGTCTTGAGACATGTACACCACTGCTTTCTCTTTCCTAAATGAATCCTGGTCATGTGTAACCACGGCATATCCCATATGGAATCTTCCTGTTTCATCTGCAAATCTGAAACCATCAGTGAAGAACGTCAGGTCAGCATGCAGGAGTGGGTCTTCAGACACATTTCTCTTGGAGGCGGCTTCTTCCTGCATCTGTTCGAGACAATCATGATGCTCTGAGTGTGTAAAAGCGTCTTCACCAAGAGCATCAGTATCATCATCCACATCCCCCCTGGAAAGAGGAAGTAGCGTGGATGGGTTGAGGATGGTGCAATGGACAAGAGGCAAGGGCCTGAGAGAAATGACTTGGTGAGTTCTGTGCTCCTTGTGGTAAGACTGTCCCGGTGTATTGTGATCATCTGTAAGTGAAGGCAAACAGGTACCAATCTTTTGCATGTAGTGGTACGCTGAAATAAACATTGGCCAGATCGATGACAGTGAAACGTTTTGCATCTGATGGTATTTATGACAACAATATATGTGGATTGGGCACAATGGGACTTTCTAGTACAGTTGCCGCGTTAACAGCTCGGAGCTTAAGTTGCTGGCAGAACTGAACACCAGAGTCCCATGTGGTGTCACAGACAAGTGAGGCATCATTAAATGCAGTGTCCATAACAGGCCAATATGCATCACCTGCTTTAAGATTTCCCAGGGAAATGAGATCTTGCCATGTGGCGGAGTAATTCCTTTGGATTTGAAGCATGCTTCTATAGAAAGGCATAGGCTGTTTTTCTGGATCTGGGAGTTGGTTCAGCAGAGTAGCAGCTTGCTGGGGTGTAAGCTGGGTGGCACCTGAGGCGGGAGTAGAGATGGCACCGGAAGTACAGGTGTAATTATTTGTGTATGAGGAGCAGGAGGAGGTAACAGTCCTGGAATGAGGGGCTCTATTTGGGTAGCTCCTATATCATGGGGTGGAGTCCAGGTGATGCAGGCAGTCTTAAAAGCTTTAACAGTCCTGTCCTCATTACTAACTAACCTGATTTCGGAAAGGCAGCAAATGCTTGGGGGGCTACACTTGTTCATTATAATTCCAACAACCTCCCTTGCACACGCATGAACAGGGAACCCGAAGATGCCAACACCAATGGCAGGAATTGTCAAGGTCTCAATCTGCTCACTAATATTCGCATACTCTAAGATACGAGTTATTGCAGCGTGTAGTTGTCGAGCACTGACATCTGGATGAATAGGGTCAAAAGTAGGGATTACAGCGTGTATGATCATTCTACAAGGAAGATTGCCAGATTTAGTCACCGCTATGTCCCCAACAGCTATCTGACCACGCGACTCAACAATGATTCGACTATCAGTTTGAATAGTCGCCCCTCCTGCTTCCACTATAGCTCTAGCCACACCTCCGATGTGCTCTAACCGAGAGTTGGCAGCATTAACAATAGCGTTCGTTTCCATTGTCGTTATGTCACCCTTACCCACCACTAACAAGGGTCCCTCAGGAAGTTCTTTTTCAAAAATGGGTTGCCAACATTCCCTCCCCTTTGTGCTTCCTGTGATGTTGGTGTCCCCCCCCAGATTGAGCCCCTCCTTGATTCAGAGGCCACCGTTCCATACAGGTGTGCGCTCGGCTGCGAGAGGGGCTGTGAGGTACTGGGAATAGAGTTAAGTGGACTGCGTGAGAGTGCTGTTGTAGCGGAAGTGTTGGGAGGAGAGGTCACTGCTTGAAGTAGCTCATGTGGACGTGCAGCTGAGTTGCCAGTGGAAGTGACAGTGGAAAGGGTCAGTGCTGGGGATGATCCAAGTGGGAGAATAGCTGGACTCACGATGGGAGTGTTAGGTGAAAGGGTCAGTGGCCCACTGGACACCGTTGTGACAGGGAACATGGGTAAAGCCTGTTCACTTCCCGAAGGAGTATAGTACTGGCCATTAGTGGTCATTACTGGGTAAAAAGGATCTGGTCTTGTGGTGTGTAGCATTTGCCTAGTATGTTCACCACCGAAAGTTGTGTGTATATTCCTGGATTGTGCCTCACTCGATTTAGCCAGATCTATGTCAGTTACATGATGATATGGCTCAGTTTGTATGATCTGGGGCAACGTTCCAAGATGGCCACCACCGGAGGCAGCACATGTGCCATCCACAAAATGTCCACCGCCAGAAAGAGCACTTTTGCCATCCACAAAATGGCTGCTGACAGAAGGAGCACATTTGCCATCCACAAAATGGCTGCCTTCAGAAGGAGCACATTTGCCATCCACAAAATGGCTGCCACCAGAAGGAGCACATGTGCCATCCACAAAATGGCTGCCGCCACATGGAGCACATTTGCCATCCACAAAATGGCTGCCACCAGAAGTTGCACATGTGCCATCCACAAAATGGCTGCCACCAGAAGCAGCACATGGCAATGTGCCACCATCACCATCATTATACGGCGGTGGCCGCTCACAGGACACATTTTTGTAATACACATAACTCAAAACTTTGTCCTTCTTTTTCCTTTCCTCTTCTACCCAATTTTCTCTATACAAACTTTCAGAGACTCTTTCCCATGCCCTAGCAGTAGACAACAATCCATTATCTTCTAGAGTACCTTTTCTCTCTTTTAAGACAGTCTTCCACTCCAGGGGCTGTAACCTCGCCCCTTCTGGCATTCCACACAACTTCATAAGCTTTTTACATTGTTTAACATGACTTTTCCCTTCATGAGTCGCGACTAATGCACACGGGTCTAACTTGCCATCTGAATTTGGCTTAGTGCCAATACGACACAACTGCATTAATTTCTCTATCTTTCTCTATATAGACCAAGATAAACACATAGCAAACAATAAGACGGGGGAGAATGACTCAAACCTGAGATTCTAAAGGAAAACTGAGTCTGCAGCGCACAATTTCTATCCATCTCAGTCCTGCCACGTGGCCCCTGTCTGATTTCCGTATATGTATGTATAAATAAATAAATAAAACACCTGTATTAATCCAATTACCAGGCCCCGTACCGAGTCACTCACTCTAGGCTACGTGCCGAAACTCAATTTACTATTCCAATTACCAGGCCCCGTACCGAGTCACTCACTCTAGGCTACGTGCCAAAACTCAATTTACTAATCCAACTACCAGGTCCTGTACTGAGTCACTCACTCTAGGCTACGTGCCAAAACTCAATTTACTAATCCAACTACCAGGCCCCGTACCGAGTCACTCACTCTAGGCTACATGCCGAAACTCAATTTACTAGGCTCCGGGCCGAGTCACTCACTCCAGGCTCTGTGCCGGTGCCAGGCCGAGTCACTCACTCTAGGCCACGCCGAGTCACTCACTCCAGGCTAAGTACCCCTACTTTCTCCTCCAGAACTGAAAATCGTATCACAGGGGACAAGCGTGAACAATATCCTTTACTTCTCCAGACACCGCTCAAAAACCCACTTGCTCCCTTTAAATACCAGTGAATCTCCCCTCAACATGACACATAACAGGCAGCAGGCAACTGAGCACGTGACGGTTCTTCCGTAATTAAATGGCCAGCAGCGGAGAGATCCTTCTGCCGTCTTACAGATACCTCGAAATCCGGACACAGTCAGGCAATCTGCACAGGATACCCCGAGGAACACAGGAAAAGACTACAGATTATAAAAATCAGCAGACTTACCGTGTTTGGTTATGGAGGTGATCAAGTCTCCTGGCTCGGGGTATTCAGTGCGTCCTGCTGTTCCACTCACCGGTCCTCAGGGTGTAAGGCTGGCCCCACGTTGGGCAGCCAAAAATGCTAGGGTGAACACTTTGGTATATTCACTAGTTGCCTGCTCCTGGCCTAATGGACATGATCAAGTGCATGCAAGAAAGAATAACACCAGACACACACAGTCGGATGTAAGCTCTCCTTGATCAGTTATGGCACAGCTCCAAGTGTCTTTATTCAACCCGAACATAGACTTATATAAACTGTAAATAGGGGCTCGGTTAGCCCTAGAATGTGAGTAACCAGATGTATTCATTGGTTAGTCCAGGGGGCGTGATCCATGAGGTCATCAGGGGGCGTGATCAATCTCCTATGTCTTGAGGTTAATTAAGTATTTGAGCCTATGGCTCTCCTCAACAACACCATTAATCTTAACCACATACCCAATGCCATTTGCTGAAATACAGCCCCAAACTTGTAAGGAACCTCCAACATGTACTGCTTTCCAGCCGTTTGGCAAACAAACTGCCTTCTGTTATATTTAGCAAATTGACTCAACAGTCCAGAGTGCCTTCTACCATATTTCTTTATTTCTGTTCCTATGTTCTCATTTATAGTTGAGTCACTTGGCCTTGTTTACATGTCAATGATAAGGCTTTTTGCCTCAATTCTTCCATGAAGACCATTTCTGACAAGACTTCCCTGAATAGTAGATATGTGTAGCCTGGTCTCTCTGGTTTCTGACAGTTCTGGTGACACTACTGGACACCTTTCAATTTTGAAGGGAAGTATGCAAGTTGTGTCTTTTCTCCACCGCACTAAGTTTCCTTGGCTGACCACAATGTCTACAGTCCTCAACTTTGCCATTTCTCTGTGTCCTCGATGCTAAGAAATACAGGCAGATTCTTATCCATCATACAATAACATCAGGGAGGTGCCTGATTGGCTCTAAATTTATTCTGTAGCAGGACAACGACCCCAAGCCAATGTCAAAGTGTGAAAAGTACTATCTGCAGTGTAACAGTGTAAAGAAGACCTTAGAGTCCTGGAAGTGATGATATGGCCCCACAGAGTCCTGATCTCAGCGTTATCAAGGCTGTGTGGCATTACAAGAAGAGTGAGAAGGATTTACGCAAGCCGGCATCGACAGAAGAGCTGTGGTTAGTTCTCCAAGATGTTTGGAACAACTTCCTGGTCGAATTCCCTCAAAAACTGTGTGCATCTGTATCTAGAAGAACTAATGCTGTTTTGAAGGGATAGGAGGATCATACCAAATATCAGTTTGATTTAGATTTCTCTTATCTTCATTCACTTTGCATTTTGGTAAAATTGATCAATTAAACACAGTATATTACAGTATATATGTGTATATTTACAGTGGGGAAAATAAGTATTTGATACACTGCCGATTTTGCAAGTTTTCCCACCTACAAAGAATGGAGAGGTCTGTAATTTCTATCGTAGGTACACTTCAACTGTGAGAGACAGAATCCAAAAAGAAAAAACAGAAAATCACATTGCATGATTTTTAAATAATTTAATAGCATTTTATTGCATGAAGTAAGTATTTGATCACCTAACAACCAGCAAAACTCACAGACCTGTTTTTCTTTAACAAGCTCTCCTACTCTGCACTCATTACCTGTATTACTTGCACCTGTTTGAACTCGTTACCTGTATAAAAGACAACTGTCCACTCACTCAATGAAGTGATCTAACCAGTCTCCAGACCTGAACCCAATAGAATATCTTTGGAGGGAGCTGAAACTCAATGCCCCGAATCCTGAAACATCTGGAGAAGATCTGTATGGAGGAGTGGGCCAAAATCCCTGCTGCAGTGTGTGCAAACTTGGTCAAGAACTACAGGAAACGTCTGACCTCTGTAATTGCAAACAAAGGTTTCTGTACCAAATATTAAGTTCTGTTTTTCTATTCTTTCAAATACTTACTTAATGCAGTAAAATGTTAATTAATTATGTAATAATCATACAATGTGATTGTCTGTTTTTTATTTTTCGATTCTGTCTCTCACAGGTGAAGTATAAATACGATAAAAATTACAGACCTCTCCATTCTTTGTAGTTGGGAAAACTTGCAAAATCGGCAGTGTATCAAATACTTATTTACCCCACTGTAGATATACAGTACAGACCAAAAGTTTGCACACACCTTCTCATTTAAAGATTTTTCTGTATTTTCATGACTATGAAAATTGTACATTCACACTGAAGGCATCAAAACTATGAATTAACACATGTGGAATTATATACTTAACAAAAAAGTGTGAAACAACTGAAAATATGTCTTATATTCTAGGTTCTTCAAAGTAGCCACCTTTTGCTTTGATGACTGCTTTGCACACTCTTGGCATTCTCTTGATGAGCTTCAAGAGGTAGTCACCGGAAATGGTCTTCACTTCACAGGTGTGCCCTGTCAGGTTTAATAAGTGGGATTTCTTGCCTTATAAATGGGGTTGGGACCATCAGTTGTGTTGTGCAGAAGTCAGGTGGATACACAGCTGATAGTCCTACTGAATAGACTGTTAGAATTTGTATTATGGCAAGAAAAAAGCAGCTAAGTAAAGAAAAACGAGTGGCCATCATTATTTTAATAAACGAAGGTCAGTCAGTACCAAAAAATTTGGCAAAACTTTGAAAGTGTCCCCAAGTGCAGTTGCAAAAACCATCAAGCTCTACAAAGAAACTGGCTCACATGAGGACCGCCCCAGGAAAGGAAGACCAAGAGTCACCTCTGCTTCTGAGGATAAGTTTATCCGAGTCACCAGCCTCAGAAATCGCAGGTTAACAGCAGCTCAGATTAGAGACCAGGTCAATGCCACACAGAGTTGTAGCAGCAGACACATCTCTTCAACAACTGTTAAGAGGAGACTTTGTGCAGCAGGCGTTCATGATAAAATAGCTGCTAGGAAACCACTGCTAATGACAGGCAACAAGCAGAAGAGACTTGTTTGGGCTAAAGAACACAAGGAATGGACATTAGACCAGTGGAAATCTGTGCTTTGGTCTGATGAGTCCAAATTTGAGATCTTTGGTTCCAACCACAATGTCTTTGTGCGACGCAGAAAATGTGAACGGATGGACTCTACATGCCTGGTTCCCACCGTGAAGCATTGAGGAGGTGTGATGGTGTGGGGGTGCTTTGCTGGTGACACTGTTGGGGATTTAGTCAAAATTGAAGGCATACTGAACCAGCATGGCTACCACAGCCTCTTGCAGCGGCATGCTATTCCATCCGGCTTGCGTTTAGTTGGACCATCATTTATTTTTCAACAGGACAATGACCCCAAACACACCTCCAGGCTGTGTAAGGGCTATTTGACCAAGAAGGAGAGTGATGGGGTGCTACGCCAGATGACCTGGCCTCCACAGTCACCAGACCTGAACCCAATCGAGATGGTTTGGGGTGAGCTGACCCGCAGAGTGAAGGCAAAAGGGCCAACAAGTGTTAAGCATCTCTGGGAACTCCTTCAAGATTGTTGGAAGACCATTTCCGGTGACTACCTCTTGAAGCTCATCAAGAGAATGCCAAGAGTGTGCAAAGCAGTCATCAAAGCAAAAGGTGGCTACTTTGAAGAACCTAGAATATAAGATATACTTTCAGTTGTTTCACACTTTTTTGTTAAGCATATATTTCCACATGTGTTAATTCATAGTTTTGATGCCTTCAGTGTGAATGTACAATTTTCATAGTCAAGAAAATACAGAAAAATCTTTAAATGAGAAGGTGTGTCCAAACTTTTGGTCTGTACTGTATATATATCTGTACATCATATATACCATCGTATGTATATTTATAAATACATACTAATATGCATACATGCTACTAATATACATACATACCAATAAACATAGAGATTGGCAGAGAGATAAGCTAACCTGGTAGCTATATATCTGCCACACAGAATGGGCTAGTATTGATTTTCTCGGCTTGGCCATATTTCCTGCTAAGAAAATAAAATGCGCTTTAGGAAAGGAATTAGTTTTGTTTCCTTCTCATTCTATATTTTATTTATAGAGAAAATTTCCTCCTAGAGGAGAAAGTCAGCCATTCACGATCCTAGTGGCTAAATACATATATAATCATTATACATTCGTGGATTATTGTTAGCATATTTACAGACGTGATGGAGACGCTTTCTTCTTTTCACGCTAACTATACCTCCAAAATGAACGTCTCAATATGTCCTGCGGTAATAAGACAATAAAGGGTTGTAGTAAGCAGTTTTAAGTGCAAATTACACATTGATTAATAGATTTTTTTCAAATTCTCTCACCAGGATAAGGCATTGAAATGTATTTAATGGTTTGAAACTAATTGTAATTTTCCTAATGTAACAGCCTTATCCTTGGAAACTATGAAAACAGCTCAGACGTGTTTCTGCGGCATAACAATGTTTAAGCCATGACAATGCACTTGGCACACATTTTGGAGGTTTTATTTTAATTATTTGGTTCTGGAAAAGTTTCAGGTACACATGATGTTTTATAAATGGTTTTATGGTAGCAAAAACGACACGCCATTTATTAGACATTTGGCATTGTTTATAGACTTGATTTTAGAGTACTATATATTGGTGAGCAGCCATAGAAATAAATACTGAAAATATACCGTACTTATTTTTATTTTAATTTTTTGTAAATAAGCTGAAAATTTTTGTTGGTTAATATGACTATTTATCTTTTTATAGGTTGAAGCTGAATCAGAGCTCCAAATCTATGGCTTCCCTTCATGTAGCCATACAATCAAGACCCCCATACATATTAGACTAAAGATAGCCGAAGATCAGACAATAGTCTAATGTGTATGGGGCCTTCCAACTCTCCCCAATCAGATGATATCGGGGAGATAAAGATCTGGCACATCAGATTTCCAAATTTTGATCCATTTGTTATCCAGGAATAAGCCGCCACTAGAGGAGTCTAACAGTGGCTATCACATAGAGAATATAGGAACGCTCGGCCGAGACAAGTGTTCCTGTGTATGGGGGAATCTGAACAGATCTGGCCAAACTGGTGATCCGCAGTCATATTATGTGCATAGGAGCTTTAAAAAGGACCTGTCACCACTCTGACAGATCTGTTTAGTAAATACTTGAAATAACAATTCTGGAGTGTCTTTTCTCAGAACTTTGTGTTATTCCTCTGTTATTCCTTCTGAGTATATAAAACGAATTGGCAGCTGGGAGTTATCGTTGCTTTTGTAAAAGGGGAGAATCCCTATACATTCTGCTGTCAGCACCGCTTGGACACCGTGAGACTGAGTAGTGACATACTCCTAACAAGTCAATTAAGTAAATTAAGAAAAATCACTGGAATATGATATCACACTGATCGGTGAAGTCCAGTTGATCTTTAAAGGGAACCTGTCAGTAGGGTCAACCCTTTTAAGCTGTCCATGTGGGTATATAGGTAATAGAAAATTGAATAAAATGATACCTTGATATCTGCGATCCGATGTCTCATTCTAGAGTTATCCACATTTTTCGTAATATTTAAATGAGCTATTAAGATCTAAGGGCCGTACACTGATCTTCTTTAGAATATGCCTCCAGAGCTTATTTTAAATAAAAGGGGGTGTTACTAGTGTGAGACATGTTGTTCCGGAGAACAGACTGTCAGTCATTACAAGCCTTACACTGGTAACACCACCTTTCATTTAAAATAAAACCATATTGATAGTCCTGTGAAGGGAACTACTGCTAAATCCCAAGTTAAAAACCATATTCATCCTACTCACACTCCATCAATTAACAGCATATTAAGAGACCAAATATTATACTTATAATAACATTAAAGGGATTGTCCATACTTGGTGTTAAAGTCTGCAGTCACTCTATGTGACTGTAGACTTGTGAATCCTTACAGCGCACACACTGCACACTGTCAGGATTATCCAGTGACGGGAGCAGGCGGGCACGTGGTTGCAAGTTTGCAATTTGCATACAAGAGGTCACGTGCTGACTAGACTTGTGCAGCCACCCTCAATACAAGTGAATTGTTTCTGTCTGGACACTTCTAGTCGGAATGTGACTGTAAGTATGCATATCACAGACTTGCCGTCACGTGACCGCCTGTGATTCTTGACAGCGCTTAGTGTGCATGCTGTGAGAGTTCAAAAGACTGCAGTCACATATTGTGAATACAAACTTTATCCACAAACCTGGACAGCCCCTTTAAATATACTTTATAGTTACTGATATCTCAAACTTTACAAGGCAATGATGGAATAATGCTTCACACTTCTCACCCTAAAAAGGTTGAATTATAGAACAGATTTAATTCTCCATACTTGATTATCCATATGACATGTTTTTATTGTACAATTTCCAATTTTCTTTTTGTTTAGTTAATTATGTTACACCTGATAGGGAGGTGTGTTCAACTACACAAACTGTATCAGTCCGACCTCTGCACCGCTATAAAGGCTCTGAATAAGCCTTGTCTTTCAGCTGTTGTCTTTGCAACTGCATGCATCTAGCCTTTAGTATGTGAATTTTTATATGTGTGGATTTTTTTAATATAAAGTAATAAACGTGGAAGATTTTTAGTGTGCCGTGTCCTGGATCAAAGGAGAGAAAAAGTGAATATAGACAAAAAAAATAAAAAGTAGGTGCTCGAGTAGTTACACCCATATTTACAGGGGTTGCAAAATTTCAAGTCTGTCTATTCTTGGTATCGAGGCATAATAGCTGGTGTCTTGCAATTGGGGTCATTAGATAAAATTAATGGCAGCATGTAACCAATAAATGAAAGGATGATTTGGGATATATGGACATGCACGGTAGAAATTGCTCATTGCCAAGACTATAAAGTAGTAAAAACAAGTCACAGTACATAATAATTGATAAATGATAAGAAATAACAATCTTCACAGTGATGACAATGATTTTGTGATTTATACAGTAGCTGCTATGTAGAGTCAGAGCGCTGGAGTTAGTGAAGCAGTGACACATTACATATGAAAGCTTTTTTGTTGGAAGACCAGACAAACGAAGAGAAGTCTACATTACCAGGTATTGAATAGATTATAGACGATGGTGATTGATTAGTAAAAGTCTATTTTTCAGTTAATGAATCACTTTATTGATTCCGTTACATCCCCCTCGATGTAAGTGATCTGATTCCTCTTGGAGGAGCGAGGTCTTCAATGATCACTCGTGGTATTTTGACATATAAATTCTCATCACTGATAAACAGGAAAATGTATTATCTTGTATCTTGTAAACATATACAGTGTATTAAAGGAGTTTTCCTTTTTCCTTAGTTTTATAGAGAGCAAAACTATTTGTATAAACAATTTGATAAAACCTGCAGGGCCTGGTAATCCCTATTTAACCAACAAGCCTTACTATCCTACTAACCCTCTCCTGAAGCAGTAATATTTCTGTCCCTTCTGAAATAAAAAGCGAGAAGACTGGAAGGGGACCCAGGCACTGATAGGAAGGAGTAGCAGGGGAAGAAGAAGAAGGAAGAAGAAAGAAGAAGAAAGAAGAAGAAGAAAGAAGAAGAAAGAAGAAGAAAGAAGAAGAGGAAAGAAGAGGAAAGAAGAAGAAAGAAGAAGAAAGAAGAAGAAGAAGAAAGAAGAAGAAGAGGAAAGAAGAAAGAAGAAGAAGAAAGAAGAAGTTGGAAGATCTATTATTATTATTATTATTATTATACTTTGCTTATATAGCGCTATCATATTCCGCAGCGCTTTAAAGACATTATCATCACTGTCCCCAGTGGGGCTCACCATCTTAATTCCCTATCAGTATGTCTTACTAGCCTCTAAGTAGTTAGAGAACCCACCCTAAAAAGAACAACCTTTAACGTCCATCCTTAAAGGGACTCTGTCACCAGGTTTTTGCCATCTAATCTGAGAGCAGGATAATGTAGACACACAGACCCTGATTCTAGTGATGTGTCACTTACTCGGCTGCTTAGTGTAGTTTTAATAAAATCACTATTTTATCAGCAGGCGATTATAACTAGAGGAGATATGTAAACCTGCTGTCAAGTAGTTCTCCATATTCACGAGCTCTGTATAACTGTGGCCCCCACTGATTGGCAACTTTCTGTGTACATGAGCAGAAAGCTGCCAATCAGTGGTGTGGGCGGGGTTATACAGAGCTCAGCATTCAGAGACCTGCTAGATTTTCTGCAGATAAAACAGGGATTTTATCAAAAAGACAGCAAGCAACCCGAGTAAATGACACATCGCAGGAATCAGGGTCTCTGTTTCTACATTACGCTGCTCTCTGATGGGATGGCAAAAACCTGGTTATAGATTCCCTTTAACTTTCAGAACTTTATTTATTGATCAGGCCCCTCACTCCATTGATATAAACACTCATAGGGGTTACAGGGAAATAGGCAAAACACAAATCTATGCATCAAAGACTGCTTCCTTGTGCTTAGTCTGATTTGCCCAAAAATAAATCTAATAATAATAGTGTAAATATACAACAACATATAAACTGTATATATAAAACACCTAATAATGGCTATTTTAGCATTCTGTTTGGACAGATGGTTTTTAGCTTTGTGACATTTATTGATCATTTTCTTTAGCTTAGCTCGGACTTTTCTATTACCTGAAATTATTGGTAGGTGATTTTCTATACCTATTATAATATGAGATGACGTATTGTTAAGATGTGTCAGCACTGCATAATCATTAGGGTCTGGCTGCCAGGACCAACACATCGTTAGAATGGAGACGCTGTACTTATTCTCTATGCACAGGTACGATCCTGACCACCTGTTGTACAGAACATTATAAGACAGTCCTGTTCACTAACAGTCGTCAACTATCTTGTGGCCGCACACAATAAATAGGTTCACACATACTGAACGATTCATTACATATATGCCAGTGCATGACATTAGACATTGCTTGTCATTATAGTCCATGACTAGTGTCCAGTGTTTTTAATTTTTGGTTGTGATGTGAGTAACCTGTTTCCTCTGGGAGATCGCTGCTTTCTAGAAAGAACGCCACTAACTCAGCCACATTCACTTGAATGCATCAAAATTGCAATACAAGACTCAGCGCCTGGCCCAAAGTTGTGCCATTAGTGGAAAATAGAAAATAGTAGATATTTACTGTATCTATAGATATAGATATATACTGTAGATAGTAGATATATATTGTAATTGTGCATAACTATGAGAATTCAACTGGAAAATAAACCTTCTTCTGGAATCTTTACACGTGCCTCTGCAGTCGAGTCAAGCTATCTGATGACCGCTTCGTGTGAGTAATGGCACTTAGAGACAGTCAAGAAACGGTCACACACACTCAGCCTAGTTATGGAGTCAGAATATTAAATGAAACAACTATATATATCTAATATCTCAATTATTTCTTTATGTGAATTTTTGCAGATGTGTTTTTTTTACATTGATAGTTTTGTTAATATGGAAGCAAGCGTGCCTCCTTAGCAATCTTTAGTTTTGTGTAATGAATTTCCTTTTTGCTGATATCCAATAGCTCTATTTAGTGGTGAATAATGATTGAACTCTCCCTTTCCCCCTTTGATATTTCATTAAACGCCCCAAAATGAAACCTGAGCAAAATACAATGATTGTTGCACTAAATAGAGTTACATATTTTATAGTTATATATCAAGATGGACAAGAATCTATGACAGATTGGTGACATTGTGCAGATTGCTTTCCTGAGCCCTGGCTCCTCGCTGAGGTCTCTTGTGGATTGCTGGTTGAGCTTTCATCACCTCTGGACATTGTCAGTCTTTGTTATAGAAGACATCATGCTTGTTTATGTAATGTCATCGAGCTGTAGATAATGCTGCAGCCTCACAAATATGTATAAATCAATTGTAACACTTATAAATAAAAGTGGATTACAGAATACGTAATACAGATCTAAATGCAAATCTACACCAGCACCTATTGAGATTGCAAATGTAGAAGGTTAGCATTTATTTTGCATCAGATAGGAAAGGGGACAAATTAATGTAATAAGGACAAATGCACTGCTGTAAGGTTGTATGATACCATTACTCTACATTAATAGCATAATAGAAAAACGATTGAAGCCGGCATTCAAGAAAAAAAAAAGTGAGATGATTTATTGTGATCCGCATACAGCTTGGAAGATGGTGGCAATTCATGTCTGTTCCTGGGTCTATTATTGTTTGCAGTTAAAAAATGGGGTGATTGCTATTTACTTGTTTACCCTGTATCAGTAATCCAAAAGAGGCATAGCAATGCTGGTGCCCAGATCTACTCTTTTCGCCATCTGGTGTCTGATTTAGTGGCATTACTTACTCTGGCACAGTCTTTTCCTAAACCATCAGGACACAAACACATTTGGTTTGTATATTATTTGAATTGATTGCAAAATTTGTATGTAAATTAACTTTACCTACATTTTCTGTTATACTGATGGCTCCTAAAAATCAGTGGTCCACACAATATTTTATCAAAGGAGTTAAAACACACAATATATACAAAATAGACAAACAATGCACAAAAGCCAACAAACACACTCACTGTACCGCATGGGCTGCCGGTCTCTCCTCCAGGTTCTTGATAGCGGCTGAGTCAGAGATAAAAACATCTTACTGCTCCCTGCTCTAATGACATCAGGTAGTTATATAATGGGTCCTATGATGGTTGTTATTGCTTAGTACCTTCACCTGTGAAACAGGACACAAACTCCAAATGTGCAGTGCATTCAATGCCAAAAATGGGGCTTAGACCTCATAGCCCTACATTGTGAACACAGCGGGACCCCAGTAAGACTAGTAAATAATAGTAAAGTCTACAGTTATTGTGAAACTTATTGCTATGCAATAAATTGCTTGTTCTGCCCCTATTTATTGTATCGGCAAGTGGCGTAGCCACGCCCATGCTCTTCTTTAGCTCCACCCATTTCAGGGGACCTAATTTAAAGTGGCGTAAAATATCAAAACTCGCAACATTTTTGTGCAACTCCGCATTGCGCAAAATTTTTGCGACTTTTCAAATCTTTTATGCCACTTTTGCAGCATAATAGCTTTGAAAAATTGGCACCTAGGTCTCATTAGAGTGGCACATGCTTCTCCCCTTTTTCTTTACCTTAAAGGTAATCTGTCACCAGGTTTTTGCTATGTAATCTGAGAGTGGTATAATGTAGAGGGAGATACTCTGATTCCATCAATGTATCATTCGTTTTACTGATTGCTACAGTTTTGATAAAATCACTGCTTTATCTACTGCAGATCTACCAGTTCTTTGAATGCTGAGCTTGGAATAACCCCGCACACATCACTGATTGGCAGATTTCTGTGTACACTCTGCATAGGCAAAAAGCTTCCAATCAGTGGTAGGGACAGGGTTACACAGAGCAGAATAACTACATGGCTAGAAGGAACTAGTCCTCTAGTGATAATCTCCTGCTGATAAAATGCTGATTTTATTCAAACTGCACTAAGCGGCCCAGTAAGTGACACAACACTTGAATCAGGGTCTCAGCCCCTACATCATGCTTTTCTCAGATTGCATATCAAAATCCTGCTAACGAATTCCCTTTAAAACACCTTCCCAACAATAACCATGTGAAACACAAGGAGTTTGGGAACAAAAAGGAGTCGCCCATACCACCTATTTATTTGTGCAACATGTTACGCATACAGGGTTGGACGGGCCTACCAGAGAACCGGAGAATCCTCCAGTGAACCCTGGCTTCTCCTTCAGAACAGTTCATAGTGCAAACCTTGCAGCTGCTCTGGGGTTCTTGAGTGGGGGAGAAAGGTGGGCCCTCAGAATCAAATCCTCTGGTGGGCCCAATGTTCTTCAGTCTGACACTGTACACATAGATACAGTTTGAGGAGCCGGCATAAATGGTGTCATCACACCCCTTCTCTTTCAGCCATCTGGGTTACACCTGCCTCTTCGAGCACTAACTGTGCAACCATGTCCTCGTCAAATGATGGTTGGCCAATTCCACCTTACATTTTGACTCACAGAAAGACCCCATCTCCTTGTCCCGACCCCAACCCTGATTACCTTATTAATTAGGGCAGGTGGGGGTTTAAATAAAAGCTGTACTTACTAAACTCCCTCAACTGTCTAACTTTTAGTTACCTAACCATGCCTACTTTTTCCCTATGCTAACACCCCTATTACCCCTTATAGAAAAGCCTCCATTCTCCCCCATTACCTCCAAAATAGTAAAGGGGGACATGGATGTAACTTAATGTGGACTGTTTCCATTAGATACATCTGTGTTATTTCCATCAGAAGCATCTATCATGATCTGTTTGTGCATTGTTACAAACTGTGTGTCTCAATGTGTCAACTTCATGTTGGATAATTGTCTTGCTTTTCTATAAATGTAACTCCTGTACTAATCTCACATAACATTAGATAATGTGACCAAATAAGAGCTGAGGTGTATTTGCTATTACTGATCAAAAATAAAAGCAAAAACTTTTCAGAGATATGTGGTTGAGTTATGGAGCCAAGAAATATCCCTGGAGTTGGAAGGGTTAAATTATATTCATCAATAGATTTTACAGTTCATGTATTTTGTTTACAGACTACATCATGTTTCTTTTTAAGATATAATAGTAATGTAATGGAAAGAGAATACCACTGTGACATCTTTTATCCATTATAGTACGTCGTTGATGCACATGTTAAAAAGACCAGACAAGATTTCTGTCTTGAGGGGAATTCCAAACACCTACTTTTTTCTCATTTGATAGATTATGTGATAATTAGCCAATCTGCAAATCACTAGCAAAAATTATGTTGTCTTACCTCTCAAAATATCACTCTGAACACTGCCTGTTGTCAAGTGTAATTGTTACTATACTGGTGTAGTACTGCTGGAAACCAGTGGCCGAAGGAGCACAAGCAGGAACAGCAAGCGGTAATAAAAGTTCTTGGAGATAGCAAGGAGTTGTAGGAAACAATCCATAGATGAATAGAAAATTCTGGGTAAGAATGTTCAGGAGCTGGAGACTGAAACTAGGCTAACAGCTAGACACAATACTCAAGCAATGAGTGAGAGATCCATGCGGCTTTAAGTAGGCCAAAACAAGAAACAAGATGGATTCCATAGATTCAGAATTCACCATCTTGGTAAAGGGCAATTGCAGAACACAACAGCAGCCTTCAGTGGTAAGGAGTGAAACTGCAGCATCATATTAAAGTGAACAATAGTGGCCACTAGTGGTCAAATTGTAGAAGGGAGACAGAAATCCTGACCGTAATCTGCCATCCAGACAAAGTGCAGGGGGTGTCTTTGTTTTTTTTTGCTCTTGCTCTCCTGTCTGTAAAACTGCATACTGGCAGAACAGAGAGGTGGGCTTTTTGTTCAGGGTATTGTATAATATCATGAGCAATGTATGCTGGATAGGAAGGTGAATGAAGTTCCAGCACCTAGAGGACTGATAGAATGCTGATGAAAATGAACTGGCCACTCAAAAAGAGTAGATGATAAGTTACAGAGCATGAGAATAAGAACCATTCCTGGACAGGTATATGGGGTATTAGGGCAACACAATTTTACAGGTTTGGTGTGAAAGGACATGTACATTAGGTTAGTAGTAGGGTGACAAAAAACAATATCTATATCAGGTTTTCTTCTGATAATTAGCAATATGTTCATGATGAAGGAGTAATATTTCTCATGTGATGAGAAGGTTTGCCACCACGTCTATTCTCAATAGACCTCATGGCAATAATGTGGCATAGCTATGTATAAAGATTATAGATATCATTACTCATGATGATAATGTGATAAGGTGATAATGACTCAACACAAAGAAATAATCGTGCAGCCATCACAAAGGCTACGGGGATTTGCAGGATTTTCTGCACATGGTATATGCTTTTGCTGTAGATGTAGCATTCACAAACCCAGAATGAGAAGCAGAAACCACCTTCATAGAAAAACAACACATTTTCCCTAAAGTGTTACAGCATTTCTCCTAATTCCTAACTGTTCCCACATTCTCCTTATAAATTACACAAAGTGAATACACAAGATATAGTAGGCGCAAAGTACTGTTGAGTTATATGATCACAATGACTTTCTTAAAGTCTTTATAACACCCAGAAGCAATTTTAGGGCTTGATGAAAAGACCTATGAGACATATATCAGTCAGTAGTATGAGCTTTCCCTTATTGCAGTGTAGATATGGGGTTATGGGTTAATTCAGCATGACCGAGTGATATATGCTGGCTGCTCATTCACTGTGTACTGGGATTCCTGAGGCGTAGTGACCCTTTCTTTGGATCGCTAATCTGGCAGTCGCAACACTTTATAATGCAATGTTTTATCAGCCAATAACCGGGCATTCATAGCAGACAAAAAGAAACAATGGAAACAAGCAGCAAATCTAGAGACTATGGTTAATCTGTCCTGCCTCTAAATGGCCAAATATTGGACTGAGACTGTACACTGAAATATGGAAATTACCATTATTTTTATGTGTATGCATGTACCATAATATTTACTGATAATATGCACAATGGTGATGCTCGTCATCTATAGAACTTTACATATTTCTACATTTTCTCCACAAAATCCCTCATTAAAGGGAACCTGTCACCAGGAAAAATGCTATTAACCTGAAGATATGGGGTTAATCTGCAGGTTAGTAGCATTACTAACCTGCCCGGCGCCTGCACGTAGCCTAATGCTGCGGGGAGAAAATTAACTTTATTCCCCCCGCCAGCATTTGGTTTCAGTCATGGGGGCGGTTTCGGCACTGGTTCATTCACCGCTCTGAGTGTACAAAGAGGTGGCTGTAACTGTGCTCCCGGACCTGACTGACAGCAGGCCCCAATGTAGAGCCGCGGTTCCCCTGAGGAATAAAGATAATTTTCTACCGAGAGCCACACTTTCAGTATGGTGACCGGGTACCTTTCTAACCTGCAGGCTAATAGCATTATCCAACATGATAGATTAACCTTAACGTGTTTAAGGGACCTTAATTCTTTGGTGAACATTACATAAATGGCAATTTGATAAAGCTTGTATGTGGGTTCCCTTAGCCATAAGAGCTGATTAGAGAGGATGAGAGATGAAAGAACCATGACGATCAGCTGATGGCGATTCCAGGTTCGTTTAAAAATGAGGTTGTGTGCATGAGCAAGTGTGGCTTCTGTTCTTGAGACAGGCGTGAGTACCAGCAGTGAGATTTGCATCTATCAGTCATACCCCTTTTAGTTAATCCTAATAGGTGCATCCATGCACTTTTCTTTGACTAACAGAATTAGACAGTGCTAAATGCAATGTGGATAACAACTCAGTTTGTGAAACAGAAGTCAACTTTATCCCTCAGTGCTTGTCCCAGAGATTAGACCCCATCAATCCTCAATCCTTAAAAATAAAGAGTTCTCAATATTTATTCTGTGCCAATACCCTTTACACTCTTTTTCTCTCTGCAGTGGCACACCTGGTCACCCTGCTGGGCAGGGTAGTACAGCTCAGCTCCATTATCTTCCCTGCACAGTGGCACCCAAGTAAATAGACCACAACCCTGCTCGGAAGCCTCTTCATTCTCAGAATTGGTGAGGGTACCAAAGCTTAGACCATATTCTAGTGTGGCACCCCAGGGGTCCGGTTGCCACAGTGGCATTGCCTCCCTCAAAAGAGGTAATGCCATGCCTGGAAGCAAGCAGGGATCCCCTAGTCAGGTATACTAAACATGCAACACTTTCCTGGCTCCAGACCAGCAAGGGGAGCACCTCCCCTTGGCAACTGGGATCTGGGGGCGGGGTTAGTCAGTCAGTGTGAGGAGTTGAAGAGAGGACCTCGAGAAGAGAGGAGCTGGGGACTGGAGCTGTGCAGCAGCTCACCCCAGATGAACCAGCACAGAAGAACCGGACACCGGAGTCCGAGGCTGTGGGGCACCGAAGGCCCATCAGTAGAAACCGGAGGGCAGGAGACAGCAGGTCTCCTGGCCCCATCAGACGCCCGGAGGCTCAGCAGCACCGCAGGGTCCAGCACCGCCATGTGGGAGTGACGCGCCAGCAAGGCCCGAGCTGCCTGCCATACGGGTGAGCACAGAAACGTTACACTCAGGGACGAGGGCCACCGCACAGCTACAAGTAGCAGGGCCAAAGAGTTTAGTGGAAAGGGAAGGCCTCCAATTTAACCTGACAGGGAGGATTCTTTACTTGCTTCCAGGCTGCCCGGACTTCAACTTCTAGCCAGTATCCTAGTCCCGGCTTGTCTAATCACCACCAGTAAAGACCCTGGGACTGCACTTCCTTGTTTCTGTGTTTCTTGCATCGCCATCAAACCCTGCACTACAACGCCCAGCACAACCTGCAGCATCTACACTGCCCTGGAGCTAGCTCTTCCTGTGGAGAGTCACACCATCCCTGCTGCAGTAACATCAGCTCCAGAGGACCTGCTCCGCAGCGGCGGCTCCCTTTAGCCGCATTCCACAGGTGGCGTCACAAACTCTATGAAAACACTATAAATCCCCTATCCATAACCCCTTTTATTCACCGCCCTGGGTCACGGACCGGGTCACCGCCACTGTGACATTCCCCAGCATCCACCGGCCCAGGGGGCGCGTCACTAGCAATATGCCATTACTTTATAAAAATGATAAAACCCATTTAAGGATCTTAGAAACCTGTGGCTGACTGATGATTGCTGAGGAGTCAGGATTAGTGTTGAGCCACCCCCGTAGTGTTCGAGTTCGGTTCGGTTCGTCGAACACCCGTGTGTTCGCCGAACTGTTCGTCGAACTGTTCGTCGAACACCTTCGAACACCGTTAAAACCAATGGCAGGCAAACAAAAACACATAGAAACACATAGAAAACACCTTCAAAGGTGTCCAAAAGCTGACAAACTGCTCAGAAGACACAACTAACACATGGAAAAGTGACAAGTACATATAGTCATGCGAAAAGAAAAGAGGTGGAGGAGTAAAAGGAGGGGGAGACACAGATATAGGCATGTCATGCCCTTCTAAAATCCAAAAAGTGAGAAGCCGAGACGGCCAGTCCGCTCCTGCCCGTGCCACCTCCGTGTCGCCGGGTTTGTGCCAGAGCCGCGGTGAACCCTGACGGCCAGCCCCCCTCTCCCAATACTGGTGCCTGTCTGCTGGTGGGTCGAGAGAGCCCCCCTGTGGTGGAGGCAGCTCTAAGCTTTTTAATTTAAATTGTCCCTCTAATTTGAATGAATACACTTTAAATCCATTTACAAGGATCTATTGGAGGGCAAGTCTCATGCCAGCAGCCGCGTAATTCCAGCTCCAGTAGCGTCCACTAAAGCTGCTGCAGTTAAAAAGCTTTTATAAGGATCGAGCTCGGCTGTCCACCGCAAGGCATCCTAGTGCCAGTCCCAGCCCCTATGCCTTGGGGTGCCTCCTGATGCTCTTCACTAAGTATCCCGTGGTCCCGAAGCATTTCCTTTGAAAAAATTAAGTGTCCAAACTACAGGTGGTGTAGCTTGCTTAACAGCCGGGATAATCCGCTGACTAGCAGACACTGCTACTAGGCACAAAGTATTTCCTGGGCTAGATGCAGTTAAAAATTTGTAAGTAGATACTCTCGTTGGATGCTGAGAAAGCATTCCATAGAGTCTCCTGGCACGCCATATATGATTCTCTTAAAAAGCTTGGGGTAGGGGTCTAGGGGACCCTTTTATAGCCAAAATCACGGCCCTGTATCACAATACGTCACCTAGGCTGAAGATAAATGGAACTGTAGCACCGAGGGCTCGGTTGCTACAGACGTATTGCACCTCACCCAGAGGTGTGATATCTCACTCTCAGATAAGGATGGAGTGTGGATCAGGACCCGACACCTGCATGCATTACACCACATTGCCGTGGGGCAGGGCGACCAATATGCCCCTGAGATGGGCACGACAGTCCCTGTCCCTGGCTGGAGTGGGGGGAGGGAACACTGAGGAAGGGGAACCCTGCAGTGCAGGAGCAGGGAGGAAGCAGTTCCTGGGTGCATTGAGAAGGGAGTATAAAAGGTGGGCACCATCTTAGTTCAGTGCAGAGAAGTCTGAGCAGAAGTGGCAGGGAGCAGGGGCTCTGCATGAGCTCTGCTCCGGAGGCGGGCCTAGTAACAGAGGCCCAGGCCTGCAAGAGGGAGAAGGAAGGAAGAGGAGCGGAGAAGGCTCCAGGAACGAGGAATGAAGGGATCCCAGGGGTGCGGACGGGCGAGTCGCCACCGCACGCCCGAATCCACCTGCGTGGAGGGGTCAGGCCAAAGGGGGAGACCGGTCCCCGAACTAGTGGAGGCAGGAAACGACCCTCAGCTAGAAACCGGAGGCTCTGACATTTTATGTGGCGCAGCCCCTTGCTCCACCCGCTAGGAAGGCACCACATAGGGTCAGGGAAACTGGCGCCAAGTTTACCAAGAGGAGGCCCGAGGCAGCCGGACAGAAGTGTTGGTAAGAAAGGCCAGACAAAGGACACACAAAGGGGGTCCTGTGAAGCGCTCCAAAGTTATCTGGGAGTTGTCTGAGCCCCTCACCTGGTGAGCACAGTACGACGTGGGCAGCCGTTACCTGCAGACGTGGTCTGGATAATAAGAACTGTGAGTAAAGGCCCTGAACTGCATCACTGACTCCGTGTCGTTACTGCTGCTGCCCTGCACCATCACCCCCATCCTCCGCATACACTGCCCTGAGGCTATACTCCTCCCGTAGGGAGTTATGCTACGCTCTGCTGCACCCACAACACCAGCCTTAGCGGTCTGCCCTGTAGCGGCGGTTCACTCTGACCGCAATCCACGGGTGGCGTAGTCGGACATTTAAACATCAAAACCACATAAATAGTTCCGCCACTGGTTTGACCGCCCTGAGCCACGGAACCGGATCGCCGCCACGAAGACTACAACCACCAGCATCCACCAAAAAGGGTCCGGCTCCGGGTGTCCCAAGGCCCAGGGGGTGCGTCAGAACATTTTCATCACCTTTCACAATCACCAATGGGACAAGGCAGGGATGTCCTCTGTCCCCTCTCTTATACATCCTAGTGACGGAGCACCTGCTCTCA
The DNA here is from genome assembly GCF_046119375.1 of Phyllobates terribilis. Taxonomy (NCBI): domain Eukaryota; kingdom Metazoa; phylum Chordata; class Amphibia; order Anura; family Dendrobatidae; genus Phyllobates; species Phyllobates terribilis. The sequence goes on from NW_027362762.1 coordinate 152,546,156, forward strand.
TCAATTCGCCATAACCCCAATATTAGGTGGATTGAGGTGGGAGGCACCGAGTACAAGTGCTCTCTATTTGCTGATGATGTCCTAGTATATATCACTCAATCACATATATCCATCCCTGCTGTTATGGCTGAAATAGATCACTTTGTTACATGGTAAAATTTTAAAATCAATGCAGCGAAGTCTGAGGCCCTCGATGTCTCCCTCCCTAAATCCATATAGGATTCCATCCAGTCCAACTTTCCCTTTGCCTGGCCCTCACAGGGTATCAAATACTTAGGAATTCCTATTCATAGAGACCTCTCCCATCTATGTTATCTTAATTTTGGGCTCTTTATTGAACAATTCCATACAGACCACGGTTGGCAAGTTAGAACTGTAAGATTCACTACGTGAACCACTAGTGTTTTGTGGAAAAGCACATGTACACCGCGTTCCAAATTATTATGCAAAAAGTGTTTAGGAGTGATAAGGGAAGAATTTGTTTGTTTGTCAGTTAAACTCATTGATGGTGATGTGTGTCAGGGCTCTTTATATCACTAAGCAATTGCAGACACCTGTGCTAATTAGTTTGGCAGGTGTGTCCAATGAAAGGCAAGACTACTTAAGAAGGCTCTCTCACATTATTAAGCAGCCTACATTTTCTGCCAAAATGGGAAAGAAAAAGGATGTGTCGGCTGCTGAGAAGCAACAAATTGTGGAGTGTTTAGGTCAAGGCATGACTACAATCAACATTGTGCGATGATCAGGATGAAGTGTCTTGGCAATCAAGAAGTATGTAGCTGATTCACAGTACACACGTGTGCGTGCTGATAAGGGCAAATTGAGGACTCTTTCCTACAGGCAATTACGTCAGGTTGAAAGAGCAGCGGCAAAAAAGCCTTGTCATAGCAGCAGACAAGTTTTTGAAGCTGCTTGTGCCTCCAACGTCCCCCGAACAACAAGATGCAGGGTCCTTCAGAGGTTTGCAGCTGTGCATACGCCATCCTGTCGATCTCCTCTATCCACTTCACACAAGCAGAAACGGCTCCAGTGGGCCAAACATTACATGAAGACTGATTTCAAAACTGTTTTGTTCACGGATGAGTGCCGTGCAGCGCTCGATGGTCCAGATGAATGGAGTGGAGGATGGCTGGTTGATGGACACCCCACGCAAACACGGCTACAGCGCCAACAAGGAGGAGGTGGAGTAATGTTTTGGGCTGGAATCATGGGGAGAGAGATTGTCGGCCCCTTTAGGATCCCTGAAGGCGCTAAAGATGAACTCCATAATGTATGTGGATTTTCTCAAACAGCACTTCCTGCCATGGTTCAAGAAGAAGAACCGTGTATTTCACAGCAAGATCATTTGTCTGCATGATAATGCACCATCTCATGCTGCACATAAAACATCTGCATCTCTGGCTGATATGGGCATAAAAGGGGACAAACTTATGGTGTGACCCCCATGCTCCCCTGACCTCTACCCCATTCAGAACCTTTGGAGCATCATTAAAAGTAGTGTCTATGATGGCGGGAGGCAGTTCACATCTAAGCAACAGCTCTGGGAGGGTATTCTGTCCTCATGCAAAACAATTGAAGCAGAAACCATCCAAAACCTGACAAATTCAATGGACGAGAGAGTTCAGAAGCTCCTTTCGAACAAGGGGTCCTATGTGAAAATGTAACATCACCTAGAATAAAGTTTTGAGTTGAAAACTGTTTGATTTCAGTTTCTAACAACCTGCTAATGCTTATAATTTCAAAAATGACCATTTTTTTGGTCTTTATTAAAATGAAAAGGTTGATCGAAAAGTTTGGGGGATCTAAGAGTGTGGCAACCCAGTAGTCATGATTACTTCGAATTCTGACAATATGAGGGTCATGCTGCAGGTAGTGCAGCAAGAAGGCACTTATGTGTCTTGCGCATCTCGGAGCCCCAAAATTATTTTCCGGGCTAGATGCAGCTAAAAATTATTTTTAATTTTAAATCTGGTGAAGCTTATTATAGATGGCCTAATAGGATCAGTGCTGCACACTGCTACAAAGCCCAAATTATTTTCCAGTCAAGATACAGATAAACATGATTAGTAATTTGAAAGCTTAAAACGGTTGGTAGGGTGATTTTAACCAATCATCAAGCTTTTACTCTCCCCAGGATGACACAGGGGTAGAAAAGTCGTTTCGGATCCATGATTTGTTCATCTTTATGAACGTGAGTCTGTCTACATTATCAGTGGAGAGCCGCGTGCGCTTATCTGTCAGCACACCACCAGCAGCGCTGAACACACGTTCAGACAGAACGCTGGCTGCGGGGCATGACAAGATCTCCAAGGTGTAAGTGGCTAGCTCCGGCCATTTATCCAGATTGGAAGCCCAAAAAGAGCAAGGGTCCAGTGACACAGTCGTGGCTTCAATGTTTACTTGGAGATACTCCTGTACCATCGTCTCTAGGCGTTGACTATGTGTCAGACTTCTTGTCTCCTGTGGCCTTGCAAAGGATGGGATAAAAAAGTGGTGAAATGATTCCGCAAAATTGATGTTACCAGCAGATACTGTGGTTCTGTTACGGTTTGAGTGCTGAACACTTGACGGTCCCACAGTTGGCAAGTTGGAACTGTGAGATTCACTACGTGCACCACTGGTATTTTGTGGAAAAGCACATGTAAGATTCTGCAACAGTCTCTGCTGATACTCCTGCATGCGTGCATCCCTTTCTATGGCAGGAATAATTTCTGCAAATTTACTTTTGTACCGGGGATCTAACAGTGTGGCAACCCAGTAGTCAGGATTATTTCTAATTCTCACAATTCGAGGGTCATGTTGCAGGTAGTGCAGCAAGAAGGCACTCATGTGTGTTGCGCATCCAGGAGCACCAAGTCCCTGTTGTGTTGGTGGCGAGGTAACAATCATGCTTCCTTCCTCTGTCCTCTCCCCCCAACCTCGCACAACAGAAATGTGATCAAGGTCTCCCTCATCTGATGAGTCTTCCATCAGTTCGTCCTCCACTTCTTCCTGGGCTCCTGCACCTTCCTCACTAGTTTGGCTGCTACCATGTGCCCTGGTAAAATCATCTCCCCCACCCTCACATGCCTGCCGCCCTGGTGCTGCCGACCGTCTGGACCTTGCAGATGTTAGCCCTTCCGCATACAACTCCTCCTCCTCTACTTCCTCCACCTCCTCTGCTGACCTCATCTCTTGGCTGACTGTGGGTTGACAGTAAGTGGGATCTCCGACCTCATCATCATCACCCTGTGCGTTATCACACCCGTCGTCCTCAGAGCCAACCTGTTCCTGCCCTGACAAAAAACTAAAGTTGTCGCTCCAATCAGGTATTTGAGTCTTATCATCGTCTTCCTCATTGTCTCCACCAACAGGAGTTACAGTTTGGGAATGAGGGTCTACATTATGGTCAGAACCTTCTGCGTCTGGTCCTGGATCCGACTCATAAAGATTCTGGGCATCAGTGCAGATCATTTCCTCGTCTGGATTCACAGAAGCGCTGGAGTCGACCTCTGATTCCCAGGCTATAGTATGAGTAAACAGCTCTGCAGACTCAACCATCTGTTCTACCTCATACTCAGACGGGCAGCTGGAGATTTGGGAGCTGTGAGGAAGCAAGTGCGATTTGGGTGACACCTTTGAGGACTGGAGTATTTGTGATGTTGAAGTTGATGTGGAGGAGAGCCCACTTAAAGGAGCACTTGATATCCGTTGAAGCACCTGCTGTTTTTGTGCCTCATCTGGAATTTGTAGCGATTGGCGTGGCCGTAAGAAAGGGATCTTATCACATTGTCCGCTAAAAGAAGTAGACATTTTAGTTTGGCTGGAAGATGGTCTTTCTTCTGCACCTACCCCACGGACACAACCTTTTTTCCCCTTCCCAACACGCCTATTCCCCTTTCCACCAGCAGCAGGCCTTTTTCCACTCATTTTGGTGGTTAACTAATTCACAACTCTGGAGTTGTTTGCACAAAAAAACAATGGATGGTAACCGAGCAGAGCTGAGTGGCCAAACTGTGGTATTAGGCCAAAACTATTGGCTGGGTTAGATGCAGAAAAAAATTATTTTTAATTTGCAACCTGATGGAGGTCAGTATAGATGGACTAATAGACCAAGTCCCACACACCGCTAGAAGCCCAAATATTTTTTCAGAGCTAGATGCAGAAAATTTTTTTATTCAATTTGCAACCTGATGGAGGTCAGTATAGATGGACTAATAGACCAAGTCCCACACACTGCTAGAAGCCCAAATATTTTTTCAGAGCTAGATGCAGAAAAAAAATATTTTTAATTTGCAACCTGATGGAGGTCAGTATAGATGGACTAATAGACCAAGTCCCACACACCGCTAGAAGCCCAAATATTTTTTCAGAGCTAGATGCAGAAAAAAATTATTTTTAATTTGCAACCTGATGGAGGTCAGTATAGATGGACTAATAGACCAAGTCCCACACACCGCTAGAAGCCCAAATATTTTTTCAGAGCTAGATGCAGAAAAAAATTATATTCAATTTGCAACCTGCTGGAGGTCAGTATAGAAGGACTAATAGAACAAGTCCCACACACTGCTAGAAGCCCAAATATTTTTTCAGAGCTAAATGAAGAAAAAAATTATTTTTAATTTGCAACCTGATGGAGGTCAGTATAGATGGACTAATAGACCAAGTCCCACACACTGCTAGAAGCCCAAATATTTTTTCAGAGCTAGATGCAGAAAAAAATTATTTTTAATTTGCAACCTGATGGAGGTCAGTATAGATGGACTAATAGACCAAGTCCCACACACTGCTAGAAGCCCAAATATTTTTTCAGAGCTAGATGCAGAAAAAAAATATTTTTAATTTGCAACCTGATGGAGGTCAGTATAGATGGACTAATAGACCAAGTCCCACACACCGCTAGAAGCCCAAATATTTTTTCAGAGCTAGATGCAGAAAAAAATTATATTCAATTTGCAACCTGCTGGACGTCAGTATAGAAGGACTAATAGAACAAGTCCCACACACTGCTAGAAGCCCAAATATTTTTTCAGAGCTAAATGAAGAAAAAAATTATTTTTAATTTGCAACCTGATGGAGGTCAGTATAGATGGACTAATAGACCAAGTCCCACACACTGCTAGAAGCCCAAATATTTTTTCAGAGCTAGATGCAGAAAAAAATTATTTTTAATTTGCAACCTGATGGAGGTCAGTATAGATGGACTAATAGACCAAGTCCCACACACCGCTAGAAGCCCAAATATTTTTTCAGAGCTAGATGCAGAAAATTTTTTTATTCAATTTGCAACCTGATGGAGGTCAGTATAGATGGACTAATAGACCAAGTCCCACACACTGCTAGAAGCCCAAATATTTTTTCAGAGCTAGATGCAGAAAAAAATTATTTTTAATTTGCAACCTGATGGAGGTCAGTATAGATGGACTAATAGACCAAGTCCCACACACTGCTAGAAGCCCAAATATTTTTTCAGAGCTAGATGCAGAAAAAAATTATTTTTAATTTGCAACCTGATGGAGGTCAGTATAGATGGACTAATAGAACAAGTCCCACACGCTGCTAGAAGCCCAAATATTTTTTCAGAGATAAATGAAGAAAAAAATTATTTTTAATTTGCAACCTGATGGAGGTCAGTATAGATGGACTAATAGACCAAGTCCCACACACTGCTAGAAGCCCAAATATTTTTTCAGAGCTAGATGCAGAAAAAAATTATTTTTAATTTGCAACCTGATGGAGGTCAGTATAGATGGACTAATAGACCAAGTCCCACACACCGCTAGAAGCCCAAATATTTTTTCAGAGCTAGATGCAGAAAAAAATTATATTCAATTTGCAACCTGCTGGAGGTCAGTATAGAAGGACTAATAGAACAAGTCCCACACACTGCTAGAAGCCCAAATATTTTTTCAGAGCTAAATGAAGAAAAAAATTATTTTTAATTTGCAACCTGATGGAGGTCAGTATAGATGGACTAATAGACCAAGTCCCACACACTGCTAGAAGCCCAAATATTTTTTCAGAGCTAGATGCAGAAAAAAATTATATTCAGTTTGCAACCTGATGGAGGTCAGTATAGATGGACTAATAGAATGATGCTATGCCCAAAAGATTTTACTTCACTAGGTGCAGAAAAAAATTGGTATTCTATACACAGGTGGTATATCTTGCAACACAGATAGGCTACTCCACTGACTAACACACTCTGCAATAGGCCAAAAAGGATTAGCTTTGCTAGATTCAGCCAAATGCTGTGAAAAAAACTTGCACAGCACTGGCACAGACCTGCCTGGCAAAAACTGATAGGAACTGATGTAACCTAGTCCTGAAAAGGACTCCAATTACAATTAGTCTTTACTCCCACAATCTATCTATTTAAGAGCACAGACCTGCCTGATAAAAGTCGTAGGAAATGCTGTAACCTAGTCCTTAAAAGGACTGCAATCACAACTATTCCCTACTCCCAAGCTATCTGTATATTTGTGCGAAAATTGGCTTGAAATTAACAAGGTATAGCGCACACAGCAACAGCGGTGCCGTCTAACACGCAGCTGCAGCAGTGAGAAAATGGTGGCGACGGGGAAAATGGCTTGGTCTTATAGGGCAAGGACATGTGACATACACTGCCAATCACACATGCCCTTGCTTGTGTGAAAAAAAGCACTTCGCTCCGTGTGTGCGCTGCTGATAGGCTGACAGATTGCACCTCCCCACTGCAAATGCGGGAAAGAGAAAAAAAAATGGAGATCTTCATTGTTCCTGCAGAGATCCATCCCCTGCCCCTCCCCCCGCCCCGCTGTACACTCAAACTGCGTATTAACATTAATTTTCATCATTACTGAGAAAAAATCCAGTTATGATTTTGGTGCACGAACAGTTATCGAACATAACCTCGAACAGCCGAATTTTTCTCAAATTGTTCGTGTTCGCCGACCGGCTCGAACACCGCCCAAAACAGCTCGAATTTGAGATTGGCGAACAGTTCGAGTAGAACAACGCTCATCTCTAGTCAGGATGCACTGCTTGAAAATTAAACATTCTTAATTTATTTTCATTTTTAGTACATTTTATTATCATGGTTGCTTACATCTAATGGTTTTACAGATTTCTATCTGCTCTTTGATGTAAGCAACCAGCAGCTTTCTACCACATTTTTATGAGGTTAATATTTAGCTGTAAACTGTAAAATGATGTCAAAATGTAATCAATAAGGCATAGTCCCTGAATTGTAAAGAAGTTGTCTGGAACTAGCATATTGATGAATCGGAGATGAACATTACCACTCTGCAGTGGTCATTAAACAATGCATGGAACTGCGGTGTTCCTCTCCAAATATTGCTAACATCTGTCACCAGAGCAGATATCAGCTGATCACTGGAGGTACTGGGTGTTAGACAGGGGCGGACATACCGCCTTTGCAGCTGCACCGGGGCCCGGAGGTGGAGGGGGTCCCTTGCAGGGCAGCTAATACTGGGGGCAATCTGGCCTGTTTCTCGGAGCCGGAGGCTCCAGGCAGGTCCATGGTCAGATTGCAATCATTATACGCGGTGGGCAGGGAGCGATCCCTCCAGCTACGCTGCTGACAGGAGGAAAAAGGCAGCGGAGCTGAGGAATCCGTTCTCTGCTTCCTGCCCGCTTTCTCCCTGACATAGGCACGCTAGGCTTGATGACATCAGCATGCAGTGTGGGCCTGTGTCAGGGATAAAGTTTCCAGTAGTGTCGATGCTGTGGGGAAATGGGCAGAGAGGTGAGTACTGTTTTTTTTTGTTTGTCTTTTTAGTACTACACTAGGGAAAGGTCCAGAACAATGAGGGGTGGTGGGAGAGACAATGATGAAGGTGGGGAGAAAATGATAGAGGTGGGGGAGACAATGATGGGGATGGGGGAGATGACAATGACGGGGATGAGGGAGAACAATGATGATGTAGGTGGGGGAGACAATGATGTAGGTAAGGGAGACAATGATGGAGGTGGGGGAGACAATGATGGCAGTGGGGGAGACAATGATGGGGTTGGGGATGAGGGAGACCAATGGTGATGGAGGTGGGGAAGAACAATGATGGAGGTGGGGGAGATGTCATTGATGGAGGTGGTGGAGTCAATGATGGGGATGGGGGAGATGACAATGATGGGGATGAGGGAGAACAATGATGATTGAGATGTGAGAGACAATTATGAAGCCGATAATGTCTGTAAATTGTCTGAATTGTAAAGCGCTGCGGAATATGTTGGCACTATATAAATAAAAAGATTATTATGGTGGGGAGAAGACAATGATGGAGGTGAGGAGAGCAATGATGAAGGTGGTGGAGAGAACAATGATGGGGATGAGGGAGAATATGATGGAGCTGGGGGAGAGCAATAATTGGTATGGGGAGAACAATAATGGGGTGGGGGAGAACAATGATGGAGATGGGAGAGAGCAATGATGGAGGTGAAGGAGAGCAATGATGGAGGTGGGGGAGATGGATGAACCAGTTGTGTAGGTCCATTCATACATTGGTGAAAATCATGGATCCGAGAATGAGATCTGTGAGGGTCAGAGAATTTTCTGTTTTTATCCGATTTTGAGGCTCAGAATAGGACATGCTCAATGTGTCTGTAAAAGCGGGCAGCACACCGACACTGCACATAGATGCAGGAATGTAACCTTATTATATATAGCACAGTTACTTACTATATACACTGTGTGCAGAATTATTAGGCAAGTTGTATTTTAGAGGATTATTTTTATTATTGATCAACAACTATGTTCTCAATCAACCCAAAAGACTCATAAATATCCAAGCTTAATATTTTTGGAAGTTGGAGTGGGGTTTTTTTAGATTTGGCTATCTTAGGAGGATATCTGTTTGTGCAGGTAACTATTACTGTGCAGAATTATTAGGCAACTTAATAAAAACCAAATATAATCCCATCTCACTTGTTTATTTTCACCAGGTAAACCAATATCAGTGCACAAAATTTAGAAATAAACATTTCTGACATGCAAAAACAAAACCCCCAAAAATTAGTGATCAGTATAGCCACCTTTCTTTATGATGACACTCAACAGCCTTCCATCCATAGATTCTGTCAGTTGCTTGATCTGTTTTTGATCAACATTGCGTGCAGCAGCCACCACAGCCTCCCAAACACTGTTCCGAGAGGTGTACTGTTTTCCCTCCCTGTAGATCTCACATTTTATGATGGACCACAGGTTCTCTATGGGGTTCAGATCAGGTGAACAAGGGGGCCATGTCATTATTTTTTCTTCTTTTAGACCTTTACTGGCCAGCCACGCTGTGGAGTAGTTGGAGGCATGTGATGGAGCATTGTCCTGCATGAAAATCATGTTTTTCTTGAACAATACCGACTTCTTCCTGTACCACTGCTTGAAGAAGTTGTCTTCCAGAAACTGGCAGTAGGTCTGGGAGTTGAGCTTCACTCCATCCTCAACCCGAAAAGGTCCCACAAGTTCATCTTTGATGATACCAGCCCATACCAGTGCCCCACCTCCACCTTGCTGGCGTCTGAGTCGGAGTGGAGCTCTCTGCACTTTATTGATCCAGCCTCTGGCCCATCCATCTGGCCCATCAAGAGCCACTCTCATTTCATCAGTCCATAAAAACTTTGAAAAATCAGTCTTAAGATATTTCTTGGCCCATTCTTGACGTTTTATCTTATGTTTCTTGTTCAAAGGTGGTCGTTTTTCAGCCTTCCTTACCTTGTCCATGTCCCTGAGTATCGCACACCTTGCACTTGGGGACACTTTCAAAGTTTGCCCAATTTTTCGAACTGACTGACCTTCATTTCTTAAAGTAATGATGGCCACTCGTTTTTCTTTACTTAGCTGCTTTTTTCTTGCCATAATACAAATTCTAACAGTCTATTCAGTAGGACTATCAGCTGTGTATCCACCTGACTTCTGCACAACACAACTAATGGTCCCAACCCCATTTATAAGGCAAGAAATCCCACTTATTAAACCTGTCAGGGCACACCTGTGAAGTGAAAACCATTTCCGGTGACTACTTCTTGAGCAGTCATCAAAGCAAAAGGTGGCTACTTTGAAGAACCTAGAATATAAGACATATTTTCAGTTGTTTCACACTTTTTTTGTTAAGCATATAATTCCACATGTGTTAATTCATAGTTTTGACGCCTTCAGTCTGAATGTACAATTTTCATAGTCATGAAAATACAGAAAAATCTTTAAATGAGAAGGTGTGTCCAAACTTTTGGTCTGTACTGTATATATATGTGGCTATGTATATATCTGTAGCTTTGTCACCATAAAAGGAGGGGGGGCCCAGAAAGATTTCTTGCACAGGGGCCCCAAGCTTTCAGTGTCCGCCCCTGGTGTTAGACCTACATCAATGTCATATTGATGACCTATCCAATGGATCAATACGTACATTAGTTTCTGACAACCCCTTTAACCCCTTTACCCCCGAGGGTGGTTTGCATGTTATTGGCCAGGCCAATTTTTACAAATCTGACCACTGTCACTTTATGAGGTAATACCTCTGGAACGCTTCAACGGATCCTGCAGATTCTGAGATTGTTTTTTTGCAACATATTGTACTTCATGACAGTGGTAAAATTTCTTTGATATCACTTGCGTTTATTTGTGAAAAAATCTGAAATTTGGCAAAAATTTCGCAATTTTCAAGATTTGAATTTTTATGCCCTTAAATCATAGAGATATGTCACACAAAATAGTTAATAAATAACATTTCCCACATGTCTACTTTACATCAGCACAATTTTGGAACCAAATTTTTTTTTAAGGGTTAAAAGGGTTAAAAGTTGACCAACGAGTTCTCATTTTTACAACAAAATTTGCAAAACCATTTTTTTAGGGACCACATCACATTTGAAGTGACTTTGAGGAGCCTTTATGACAGAAAATACCCAAAAGTGACACCATTCTAAAAACTGCACCCCTCAAAATCACATTCAAGAAGTTTATTAACCCTTCAGGTGCTTCACAGGAATTTTCGGAATGGGGAAGAAAACATGTTTTTTCTCAAAAATGTTACTTTAGACCCAATTTTTTTTATTTTTGCAGGGGTAACAAGAAAAAATGCACCCCAAAATTTGTTGTGCAATTTCCCCTGAGCACGCAGATACCCCATACGTTGGGAAAAAACACTGTTTGGGCACTCGGCAGGGCTCAGAAGGGAAGGAGAGCCGTTTGACTTTTTGAATGTAAAATTTGCTTAAATAATTAGCGGTTGCCATGTTGCCTTTGGAGAGCCCCTGATGTGCCTAAATAGTGGAAAGCCCCCATAAGTGGCACCATTTTGGAAAATAGACCCCTCAGGGAACTAATCTAGATGTGGGGTGAGCACCTTGAACCCCCAGGTGCTTCACAGAAGTTTACAATATGGAGCTGTGAAAATAACATTTTCACATTTTTCCCACAAAAATGTTTTTCAGCCCCCAGTTTTGCATTTTCACAAGGGTATCGGGAGAAATTGCACCATGCAACTTGTTGTGCAATCTCTCCTGAGTTAGCAGATACCCCATATGTGGGGGAAAACCACTGCTTTGGTGCACGGCAGGGTTCAGAAGGGAAGGAACACCATTTGACTTTTTGAATGTATGATTTGCTTGAATAATTAGAGGATGCCATGTTGCGTTTAGAGAGCTCCTGATGTGCTTAAACAGTGGAAAGCCCCCATAAGTGACACCATTTTGGAAACTGGACCCCTCAGGGAACTTATCTAGATGTGTGGTGAGCACCCTTAGCCCCCAGGTGCTTCACAGAAGTTTATAACATGGAGCCGTGAAAATAAAAAAATCTAACTTTTTCCACAAAAATGATCTTTTAGCCCCAAATTTTTTATTTTCACAAGGGTAAGAGGAGAAAATGGAACCTAAAAACTGCTGTTCAATTTCTCCTGAGTGCGCCAATACCCCATATGTGGGGAAAATACACTGTTTGGGTGCAAGTCAGGGTTCAGAAGGGAAGGAGAACTGTGTGACTTTTTGAACTCAAAATTAGCTGGAATCAAGAGCGGACGCCATGTTGCATTTTGGGAGCCACTGATGTGCCTAAATAGTGTAAACCCCCAACAATTGACTCCATTTTGGAAACTAGACCCCTCAAGGATTTTATCAAGGGGTATAGTGTACATTTTGAACCCAGAGGTACGACAGAATTTGGTAACATTATGTCATCATATTGAATAAGTTGTCATTAGTCTTGAGCGCAAGAGCTCGCTACTTGAGTTTGCATTGGGTACTCGGGTATGTACCATGTATCACGGGTGCTCAAGGGACATGTTCGAGTCCCCGCCCCGCATGTTTCACAGTTGTTAGACACCCAAAAAAAAACATGCGGGGAATGCTCGTGCACTGCAGGCGATCCCAGCAACGTTTTTTTTGGCCGCGAAGCATATGGGGCAGAGACTCGAGCATGTCACTCGAACACCCGCGATACTCAGTGCATACCCGAGCACCTGATGCAAACTCAAGTAGCGAGCACTTGCGCTGAACACTGGTCGCCATATCGTCAGCATTTTTTTTCTTTACTTTTGAAAAAATCCCAACCCTAACCCTAGCCCAACCCTAATCCTAGCCCAACCCTAACCCTAGCCCAACTTAACCCCAACCCTAGCCCAACCCCAACCCTAACCCAACCCTAACCCTAACTCAACCCTATGCCTAGCCCAACGCTAACCCTAGCCCAACGCTAACCCTAACACAACCCTAACTCTAGCCCAACCCTAACCCTAGCCCAACCCTAGCCCAACCCTAACCACAGCACAACCCTAACCCTAGCACAACCCTAACCCCAACCCTAATTCAACCCTAACCCTAGCACAATTCTTCGGGTCGGTGCGATTACAGCAATACCAGATTCATATCGTGTTTTTATGATTGACAGCTGTCACACTCTAAAAGACGCTTTTTTTTGCAAAGACTTATTTTGAGAGCTATAATTTTTCCATATTTTTGCTGACAGAGTCATGTGGCAGCTTGTTTTTTGCGGGACACGTTGACATTTTTATTGCTACCATTTTTGGGCATGTGGCATTTTTTGATCGCTTTCTATTCCGATATTTTTGGGAGGCAGAATAAACAAAAACCAGCAATTCCGGAATTGTTTTTTTTATTTTTTTTATGCCGCTCCACGTGTGGTAAAATTGATAAGGCACCTTTATTCATCGGGTCAGTACATTTACAGCAGTACCGCATTTATATCTCTTTTTATGTTTTGGCGCTTTTACACAATAAAAACTATTTTCTAACAAAAATAATTTTTTTGTATCGCTTTATTCTGAGAGCTATAACTTTTTTATTTTTCGGATGATGAAGCTGTATGGCGGCTTGTTTTTTGCGGGACAAGTTGACATTTTCAGTGGTACCATTTTTATTTACATTCGTCTTTTTGATCACATGTTATTCCATTTTTTGTTTGGTGGTATTATGATAAAGCATTGTTTTTTGCTTTTTATTTTTTTTACTGAGTTCACTAAAGCTGCGATCGACTTCGATCGAAGCATTGCGGGAGTTAATGTGCAGGGAGCGGTGCGGGACTGCTCCCTCCACATAGCACCGAGTGTCAGCTGTGACAATCAGCTGACACCCAGAAGCGATCTCCCCGCACAGCTTGTGTGCGGGCGCAATCGCCGCACGCGTAATAGCACATAGCTGGTCCATAACGTACTATTACTGACGTCGTCGGAAAGGGGTTAAGGAATGAAATTTACTGTTGATACTATTTTGGTTCAAATATAGGGTTGTCAATACTTTTACTGTTACTAGCCATAACACAGGATGGGTAGGGCCCGATATGACATTATTTACATGTTATAGGCTTAATTCACCAAGACCGACATGAACAACCCTGGTCTTGATGAGGAGATTACACTCATGGTTCAGATGAGTGGCGTACGCCACAAATTCTACTCCAGTCCCTGCTAGAGTAAAATTAGTAATACAATAACAGGATGCAGGAGACCCCCATGATAAAGATGGGGACAACATAACTGCTAAATACTGATGAAACAACCGCACACTAACCTACCAATTCATGGAGGGAGTGGTTGCCTAGTATTAAAAATGCATAATAATAATAATAACCTTTATTTATATAGCACCAACATATTCCGCAGCGCTTTACAATTCAGTGTTTCATATACAACAGTCATAAGTAGCAAAATTAAAGATAATACAATAATTAAAGCAAAAATAATGACGACCCTGCTCATAAGAGCTTACAATCTACAATGAGGTGGGGGTGACACAAAGTAAAAATGCTTATTTACAATGATGGTCCAGCCATCTTTAGCAAATGGGAGATAGATAAAGGCATCATGAGCTCGTCAGCAGCCAATATTTGTAGTACTTTTGGGTGCGGTGAAGTTTGATGGAGAATTATGTTCAGGGAAATAGTGAATGGGCTATATATAAAAAGGACTTTGAATGGGGAATGTGATAGGCGCTCCCTAAAAACACATCTGTCTAGGGCTGCCTAAAACTGTGTAAGTTGTGGTCCATTCTAATTTCTTGGGGTAGAGCATTCCAAAAAATAGGTGCAACTCGGGAGAAGTCTTGGAGCTGGAGTGGGAGGTACGGATTAGTGTGGATGTTAGTCAAAAGTCGCTTGCGGTGCGTAGAGAATGGGTAGGCAGATAAACAGAAATCAAGGAAGAGATATGGGGGGTGCCGCACTGTGGAGAGCTTTGTGGGTGAGAAAAAGCAACTTAAATTGGATCCTATAATCCAATGGATGGAGCTTGCATAGGGCCCCAGTCACACAGGTAGGTATGATGCACAGTGTTTGGCTTACAGCCTATTAATGACACCCATACTATTAGATCAGGTGGGCTGCCCAGCACTATATAAGTGCACCCCATAAGACAGACACCCCAACTGGACTAGTAAGTTCACTGGAGTTGATTAGGCTGTATTTTTCTGTGACTTTTCTTGAATTTATGCCCTTCTGTGAGTCATTTTTGAATTTAGTGTAGGGACTCGCAAGTATGAGGATCCTTGACATGGGTTACAAGCTTGCATATTTTGGCCAAAATATTGGTCAATACTTAATTTTTCATCTTTTTTTGCACATTTTTCATTTTTTTTTGCAGGATGTAGCCAGACCTTTCAGTATTGATTGGGTGAATTGGGGTGTCTGTCTTGTGGGGTGAACTTATATAGTGCTGGGCAGCCCACCTGATTTAATAGCATGGACATCATCATTAGGCTGAAAGACAGACACTGTGCATCACAAGTACCTTTGTGACCGGCGCCCTATGCAAGCCTCATCTGTATGCATTTTTAATACTAGGAGACCACCCCCTCCATGAATTTGTAGGTTTGTGAGTGGTCGCTTCATCAGTATTTTTCACCTGTGCTGCCCCCACCTTTATTATGGGGGTCTCCTGCATCCTGCTAGCGCATTGGTAATCTGACCTGAAGTTAATAAGGCTGTTTTTTTTCAGAGTAAGATAAGTGGCATAGTATTGCTTGTATAGGCACTTTGATATATGTGATCTTTAACATGCCACTTCATTTGCTGTGACGGATTTAATATCTATATATGAGAATTGATTTGCAGTGCCGTGCACAAACCCCATTTGTCTGCATACTATTTAGATTATATTTTTCCAGTGGGAGTTAGTCTTGTGCCTTGAGCCCTGGCTATTATGACACAGTAATCTTTCACTTTTTGCTTGCCCTTTTTAAATGTTTTTATATACTGTATATACATTTGTGTATGTATTTGGTATCAATAAAGTGTTCTATATATATATATTTACTTTTTTCGATACATTCTTGTATTTATTTTATTGGATGCTTGGTACAAGTTATACACCTCTTTCATTTTTACTTAACACATAAGAGGCATAGCAAACGCAGCTGCCTGTCATGAATTTGATGAGCTGCAGTCGCCATGCCCCTTTCCGCACCAGGTCCACTGACTTTGTCGGAGCTGGGTCAAAATAGTGTGGTATTGCCAAAAGTCACTACATTTTAGCGTAGCCTTGCTAAAATTATGCGACTTTTCGCAGCTTTTTTATCTAACGTAAAAGTTTTGTTAATTGCCCCTAATGCCGTATATAAAATGCTGCTCACCATTATTGGTACCCCTTCATTTTTTTCATAGACTGTACAATAGCTTCAGAAATAAATGGAAATGTACCAAAGTTATATCCTCAGGATTTTTTAATTAGTTGTCCAAAGCAATATAACAATAAAACATTGTTTTTCAACTTCCATGTTGCAATTTCAAAGAAGAAACAGAATAAACAGCATGTGCAGCACTAAAGGCACCCCTAATAAATACCTGGTTGCACACCCTTTGACATTGCTGAAAGCCTACAAACGTTTCTTGTAGCCATCTATAAGCTTCTTGCACTTCTCAGCTGGAATTTTTTCTCACTCTTCCTTTGAAGTTTGTTCAAGCTCTTGAATGTTTGCAGGTTTCTTTTTCCCAATGGCAGATTTCAGCTCACCCCAAAGATTTTCAATGGGATTGAGGTCAGGACTCATTGCTGACCATTTTAAAACAGTCCATTTTTTCTTTTTCAACCATTCCTGCGTACTTTTGGATGTGTGCTTTAGGTCATTGTCTTGCTGGATAACCCATGATCTTCGACTCAAACCAAGTTTTCTTACACTGGGTAGGACATTTCGATCTAAAATCTCTTGATAATTCTCTGATTTCATGATTCCTGTGATACGGTCAAGGCCTCCAGTACCAGACGCAGCAAAGCAACCCCACATCATTATGGATCCTCCACCATGCTTAACTGTTGGTAAGGTGTTCTTGTCACGTCAGGTGAGAGTGCAACACAGAGAGGAAGGGGGGTGGGGAGCCCAGACACTAGGGAAAGGGGGAAGTGGTGACCTCCTAATCTGGACTAGCATCACCCTGACTTCCCTAAATGTCCCTATACAGCATCCGCAGCTGTCGCCGATCACGTGCCTCGCCCTGCTGTCCTGGCGAAAGGCTACAACTAGGGGTGGAAGGAGATGAACACTAGTCAATCTCCGCTAGCAACTAAAGACAACAGGGAAAGACAAAACAAGGGAATAATGGCTTAGCTTTAGATGAACTCCTACAGTGCACACGGCCTCAAGACTCCAGAGAGGACGTGGTGCTGCTACAGCCAAGATCCAGGAAGGAATGAGTATAACCGGCGACGCCCACCTGGAGAGACCAGGTATATATACACCAAGGCCAGAGGGAGGTAGCTGCTGGGTCCTAAAGACAGCCTCCTATCTAGGCTGCTTTCGGCATTGCCAAACATGAAGATCTCCTGCAAACCACTGCAGGACGACTGTCTGTCACCTCTGACACACCCGTGACAGTACCCCCCCCCTCTACGAGTGGCCTCCGGACACTCAGGACCGAGTTTCTCTGGAAAAGAGATGTGAAAAGAGGAAACCAATCTGGGAGCATTCACCTCTGATGCTGAAACCCACATCCTCTCCTCTGGACCATAACCTTTCCAGTGCACCAAGTATTGTAGAGAATGATGTTGGAGATGAGAATCTGCAATCCTCAAAATCTCGAACTCCAGGTTACCATCAACCATTACTGGGGGCGGTGGTAGAGGTGAGGGCTCAAGAGGTTCTACGTACCTTTTGAGTAAGGACCTGAGGAACACATTATGGACCTTAAGGGCCCGAGGAAGTTCAAGATGAAATGCTGCTGGGTTAATGACGGTGGTTATTTTGTAGGGACCAATAAACCTAGGTCCTAGCTTCCAAGAAGGAACTTTCAATCTTATATTCTTGGTAGACAACCACACAAAGTCATTCACATTTAGGTCCGGACCTGGCAAGCGTTTTCTGTCAGCCATACGTTTATAGCTGTCACCCATGGTCTTTAAATTACACAGAACACCCTGCCATAATGAGGAGAGCGATGAAGCAAACCGTTCCTCCTCAGGAACTCCTGAGGCTCCACCCCCACTGAAGGTACCAAACTGTGTATGATAACCATATGCACCGAAGAACGGTGACCTGCCAGGGGATTCTTGACGATGATTATTGATGGCAAATTCTGCCAGCGGTAAGTAGGATGCCCAATCCTCCTGATTTTCGGAGACGAAACACTTGAGGTATATCTCCAAGTTCTGATTGACACTCTTGGTCTGACCATTTGACAGAGGGTGGAAGGCAGAGGAAAAGGACAGTTGCACCCCCAGTCGAGAACAGAATGCCTTCCAGAACTTGGAAACAAACTGGGTCCCCCGATCAGACACCACATCGGAGGGAACCCCATGAAGCTTCACAATCTCATTTATAAACACATGGGCAAGTGTCTTAGCATTGGGAAGTGCAGGTAAAGCGACAAAGTGAACCATTTTACTGAACCTATCTACTACTACCAAAACCACCGTTTCGCCTGCAGAAACCGATAGGTCAGTAATAAAATCCATGGACAAGTGTGTCCATGGCCTGCTAGGGATAGGTAGCGGAAGAAGAGTACCAGAAGGACAGGTGTGCGAAACCTTAGAACATGCGCAAATACTACAAGCAGCTACGTGATCAATCACATCCCGATGCAACCCCGCCACCAAAAACGACAAGAGAGGAGGTCTGCGGTTGCCTTATCACGTGGATGCCCAGCAAGCACAGAGTTATGATGTTCAATGATTAATTTACAGCGCAGATCAGATGGTACAAATAACTTTTCTGAAGGGCAGGAGGCAGGGGCATCCCCCTGAGACTCCAATACCTCACCCTCTAGTTCAGGATAAAGAGCCGAAATGACTACCCCTTTCTGCAATATCGGGGCAGTGTTCTCATGGTCACCACCACCTGGTAAGTTCCGTGACAAAGCATCATCCTTGACATTTTTGACCCCTGGACGAAAAGTGACAACAAATTTGAACCTAGTGAAAAACAGGGACCATCTAGCTTGCCTAGGGTTGAGACGTTTAGCTGACTGGAGATATGACAGGTTCTTATGGTCAGTAATAACAGTAATAGGATGGACAGCCCCCTCCAACCAGTGTTGCCATTCCTCGAACGCCAATTTGATCGCCAAAAGTTCCCTATTACCCACGTCATAATTTCTCTCAGCTGAAGACAATTTTTTAGAAAAGAAGGCGCATGGACGCCATTTACCAGGGGACGAACCCTGAGACAACACAGCCCCAACCCTGACATCCGAAGCATCGACCTCCACAATAAAGAGTTGAGAAACATCGGTTTGACTGAGTATAGGTGCAGTTGGAAAATGATTCTTTAAGGAAGAAAAAGCCTGGAGGGAAGCATCCGACCATTTGGAAAAATCAGACCCCTTCTTAGGGGTTTCACTACAACAGAGTAATTTTAGATGAATTTCCTGTAAAAATTAGTAAAGCCCAGAAAACGTTGTAAGGCCTTCAGGTTCTTGGGACGTTCCCAGTCAAGGACTGCACGGATCTTCTCCAGATCCATCCAAAAACCTGAAGATGACAACAAGTACCCCAAAAACTGCACCTCCTGAACAGCGAAAACACATTTCTCTAGTTTGGTATATAGTTTGTTATCCCTTAATATCTGGAGCACCTGCTTAACATGCCCCTGATGGGTCTCAAAATCAGGTGAATAAAGCAAAATACCGTCCAGATAGACCACCACAAACCTCCCTACCAAATGATGAAAAATATCATTTATGAAATGCTGGAATTGTTAGAACCCTCCTGTTTGTTTTTTCCATCTTGTGTTTTGCAGTCACGTGACCATCTGCCTTTATATTCCAGCTCCGCCTTTTTGGCTGTGCTGGACTTCAGTGTTGTTTGACTGTTTTGCTAGCCAGGTGCTTCGGTGCCTATCTCTCAGTTCGTTTGGTCCTTGGGACCTCTAGTACCTTTTTGTCAGTTTATCTTTTGTTTTCTGCAACAACTTTCTCTGTTCAGGAGGTGTCCCTTTTTGCTCCAGTCCACAGTTCTTTTAGGGACACCTTCCCTTTATTCTATAGGTCTTCGTTCAGACTAGCCTAGGACTAAGGCGGGTCTGTTCGCTAGGAACAGGCAGCCCGCTACATCGTAGGGATTCAGCTTAGTCTTACTGTAGGGAAAGCTTTCCCCTTCTTTCCTTAGTTCTTGATGCAGATCATAACAGGAATACTGCAGGTTCATTGGTCAAGCCAAAAGGCATAACCAGATTCTCGCAATGACCTTCCGGGGTATTGAATGCTGTCTTCCATTCGTCCCCTTCTCTGATTCTCACCAGATTGTAGGCTCCCCTTAAATCCAACTTCTAGAATACCTTAGCTCCCACAACCTGGATGAACAAATCACTAATCAGAAGAGGGTATGGATCACGGATGGTAATTTGATTTAATTCCCGGAAATCTAAACTGAGACGTAGATCGCCATCTTTTTTCTTCACAAAGAAGAACCCTGCCGCCACGGGCAAAGATGAGGGTCTGATATGTCCCTTGTCCAGACTTTCCACAATTAAAACCTTCATGACTTGTCTCTCAGGGCCAGAAAGATTATACAGTCTGGACTTGGGTAGTTTAGCTTCGGGGGTCAGGTTAATAGGACAGTCATAAGCATGATGAGGAGGCAAATCCTGACACCCCCTCTCAGAAAAAACGTCCTCAAAACCAGACAGAAAAGCAGACAGAATCTCCGTAGTGACAGCAGCAATTGAAACATTCAGACAGTTCTCATGGCAGTAATCTCCCCATTCAATAATCTCTCCGGTTTGCCAATCCACCAATGGATTATGTTTAACAAGCCAGGGGATACCAAAAACAATCGGAGTAGGGAGATTCTCCAAAACATAGCTAGGAATGATTTCACAATGAACTGACCCCACCCTCAGTTTCACATTATGTACAATCTGAGTAAATGCTTTCTGTGCAAGTGGCGCTGAGTCAATGGCAAAGATGGAAATAGGTTCAGCTAAAGCACAGCAAGCGAGACCATGAGTTTTCACAAACTCAGCATCAACCATGCTGACCCCGGCTCCACTGTCAACAAACACAGAATTTTTTTCTATTTTGCTCTCTAGCACCCCCTCTGCAGTCAGGACAAAGCGGGGAATTCAGTTTGGCCACAAATGCACCCCTTGTTTTTCCAACTCCAGACTACCGAGAGTTAATCGAGTCTCTTTTTGTTTAGGAATTGAAGGACAGGTCCCAACAAAGTGTCCCTTTTTCCCACAAAAAAAACATACGCCTTTTTCTTGCGACTCTCCGGGGAGATGTATGATGTAGAGACACCCCCTAACTGCATAGGTTCCTCCACCTCCCCCAGTACTGGTTCACCCCCAGACTGCTCCCTTGGCAAAGGTACACAACCCTGACCAGAAGGCCCCGGAGAAGGAGGTCTCACCCGTCTATCCCGAAGGCGCCTATCCAGACGTATGGCCAAAGACATGGCAGCCTCCAAGGACTGAGGGGTATCATATACAGCCAAGGCATCTTTCAACCTTTCCATTAGCCCCTCACAAAATTGACTTTTTGCCCATGTACGGAATTCCGAACTGTACGTTTCCACTGACCGAATCCCCTGCTGAAGGCGACGTAGCTTAGACTCAGCCAAGACGACTCGGTCAGGGTCATCATAGATGAGGGCATGACCTCCAAAAAAACCTCCACAGATTGGAGACAAACTGAATCCTGCGGTAATGAAAACTCCCACGACTGAGGATCTCCCTGCAGTAGAGAGATCACAATGCCAACCCGTTACTCCTCATTATCGGAGGAGTAGGGACGAAGCTTGAAATGCAATTTGCAATCCTCTTTAAACACAAAAAAACTGTCCCTACCTCCTGAAAACCTGTCCGGGAGGGCAACCTTGGGTTCAGGCTGAACAGGCCTACCTGCAGAGACCCACATTGGCAGCCTGTAATTGCTGATACTGCTGCTGAACCTCACAGCGGAGGTCATTCACCTCCAGAGACAGACAGTGGAACAGCTTTGCAACTGATCCCATACCAAAAGGGAAAAAAAAACAAAAAACAACAAGTTGCACGCCTTTTTTTTTAAAACGTGCTCGGCTGGTTATAATGTCACGCCAGGTGAGAGTGCAACACAGAGACGAAAGGGGAAGGGAGCCCAGACACTAGGGAAAGGGGGAAGTGGTGACCTCCTAATCTGGACTAGGGTCACCCTGACTCCCATAAATGTCCCTATACTGCCTCCATAGCTGTCGCCAATCACGTGCCTCGCCCTGCTGTCCTGGCGAAAGGCTACAACTAGGGGTGGAAGGAGATGAGCACTAGTGAATCTCCACTAGCAACTAAAGACATAGGGAAAGACAAAATAAGGGAATAACGGCTTAGCTTTAGATGAACTCTAACAGTGCACGCGGCCTCAAGACTCCAGAGAGGATGTGGTGCTGCTACAGCCAAGATCCAGGAAAGAATGAGTATAACCGGCGACGCCCACCTGGAGAGACCAGGTATATATACACCTAGGCCAGAGGGAGGTAGTCTCTGGGTCCTAAAGACAGCCTCCTATCTAGGCAGCTGTCTGCATTGCCAAACGTGGAGATCTCCTGCAAACCACTGCAGGACGACTGTCTGTCACCTCGGACACACCCGTGACAGTTCTTTTCCTTATAAGCTTCATTGCGCCATCTGTAAACAAACTGTTGCTTCGCTTTGCCAAAAAGCTCTATTGTTGTTTCATCTGCCCACAGAACATTTTCCTAGAAGGACTGTGGTTTGTCAAGGTACTCTTTGGCATGTTCAGTTAAATATATTTTTGCCGAGAGGCATTAGATCAAGTGTATGATTTTTTTGAGGTGCGGTCCATGCTCCTTTTTTTGCATTGCATATTCTTTCCCCTTTCTTGGATCAGCACTCCTCCCATTTGGCACAGGCGATTTTAATTAGCAGGAGACTGCAAAGAGGGTCTAGCCTATTTTTGCTCTCACTTGAGAGCTTGAGGAAGGTGAGTAGAAATCCTCCTTTCATGTGGTGTTGGTGCAGTGTGTCGGCCATTGTTGCTGTGGTTTTGTGCTTGTGGGGCGGCGCCACCTGGAGTCATAGGGACTCTGTCCTGCAGCATGTGTGCTGTGAGGCACCGGCCCCCCGCCCTGCTGGTGCATTGTCGCTGTGGCGGTGGTTGGCGCACGGCTCCGTTCAGGCAGGAAACTTTAGGACCCACTACGAGGTTTGCTGTGACGTGGCAGTGGGCTTCATACAGTCTGATCAGAATGTTAAACTAAGAACCTCACGGTCAGTTATATATATATTTTCCGAGAGGCATTAGATCAAGTGTATGATTTTTTGGAGGTGTGGTCCATGCTCCTTTTTTTGCATTGCATACTTTTTGGCAAGGATCAGTTGTTGCTTTTTATGTCTTTTCTTCAGCAATGGTTTCTTCCTTGGCTTTCGCCCATAAAGTTCTGCTTGCTTTAGTGTGCAGCATATGGTACTTGTTGAAACCGTGACCCCAGACTGTTCCAGGTTGGCCTTCAGGTATTTGGATGCTTGACATGGTGTTTTTTTCTACCATTCGCACCAACCTTCGAAGACATCTCTTGTCAATTTTCATCTTTCCCCCATGTCCAGGGAAGTTCTTGATGGTTCCATGCTTGGCAAACTTTTTAATAACAATGTACACTGTTGAAACTGGGAAATCAATGTCTTTGGAGATGGCCTTATAACCTTTGGAGGTCTTGTGTTTGCTAATAATAGCAGTTCTGATGTCCTCAGCCAGCTCCTTTGTCTTCACCGTTGTGACAAAGGAACAGGGCCTACCATGTGGCTTTTTAAAACACTGAAGTCATCATTCATTCATCGGCTAATTCATGTCACATGGGCACCAACAATTAATCACAGGTGAATCTTTTGTGATTTACCTCAGGCGAGTCAAAATGTGTTTCCATACTAAATTAATGTAAAAGGTGCCAATACCAGTGCCACAGCAAGCTTTAGGTTTTTCTATTGTTCCCTCCCATTATTTTTTGTTTTAAATTATTGTTTATCATTTGCTCTTTTCTATTTAACACGAATGCTCCATACAAAAAAACTGTTTCACTTGACTCATTTTTTTCAGGAAATATTCCACATTATGTACTTAAACTTCATGGGTGCCAATAACGATGAGCAGGACTGTACATAGGGGTGCTGATTGCATTTTACATGGAGATGCCCATTTTTCATTTCATATTTTTTTATAGTTTGAACAGAGGTCATTTTTATATTTCCCATATTTGTTGCTTTATAAGTTTATATTCTAGTAACCATAATGTTTTAGCTGTACAGTTTGTCTTCTGTTTTCTGGAAAAACCATAATGAGTATATAAGTTGGAATGAAAAATGTCTACCCTTGTAATAAAGATGATCAGGGCAGGGAAATCGCTGCAATATAGACATAGCATTTAGTATAGCACATTTTTATTAACCGAAAATGTACTTAATTACACTAATGTTCGCCACAGGAACATTTCCTATTCAAGGCTTGAAATTCATGAGTTTTTTTGAGCAATTTAAGTAAATGAAGAATGTTCTTTGGTTAAGAAAGGGAAAATATCTAAAAAAAACAAAACATTGATTTAGTACTTTATTTACATATTATTTAGCAATAATAAATAGTTGTTGGTCTATGATTTGAAACTTTATAAAGTTTAATGTTTCTTACCCATAAAACCCACTATTCAGGGTAAGATCCACTAGATCTCAGTTAGAAATATGCCTAGGACAATACTTATTATCGATATAAACCTCAGTATATCCTTAACACCATAATCAGATAAACACTTGATAGTGGTTATTCGACATATGGAAGGCAAAAGTGGGCGTATGCATTTTATTGGTGTTTTATAAATGCTGTAAGTATCCATGGCCCACAATAACAATTTAATAACCATGTGTAATAGAAAATAGGCACATGGTAATAATAATTGTGACCAGGAGACCAGCCTGGCAGTGTTAAGAATAAGTCTGTTTTTTTGGAGCACTCAGTTCCACTAAATCCAAATGTGATAGACCTCAGTCCAGAGCCTCTCACCTAGCCAAATTAGCTCTCATACTTTGCACTGACGAGGGCCAACAGCCCGAAACACTGTGTCTGCAAATTGAGATTCTGATTTGGCTATTATCCTAAGTCATATTGCAAGACTCGTTAAAGGGTCGATTGTGACTTGTAGGATTGCTGCTTCCAATAGGTGGCGCTATAGAGTACAAGTCCTCTTTCTCTCTGAAGAGGCACTTTGCATACTTTTTCACAGAAATGTCAAATTTTTTATTGTCTATTGTGTCTTTATTGCCTACCTTCACACGCTGCATGCTGCTGCTGCTTTCTCACAGTCCCCTGGTGCTGCCCTCAGGGTGCTGATGTTGACCGGTTAGTCCTGTAGGTAGTAGAATTGCTGCTACAGTATGGATGCAAGAAGTTTGTAGCCAAAAACATGATGTATCTCCTCTGCACACATGCAGAACAGACGCTATGTACTGTGGAACCCAGAAGGGACACAGGGGACATCTAAATCTGAGAATGCGGGACACTATGTCAGCCAATGGACAGTGCAATTGGAAACGGAATTCCAGAACAAATTTTAATGCCCATTAAAAGATGTTATACCAACAAAATTATTTATAATATCGTCTCTCTTACTAAAAGCAATGCAATTTCTTTCCATTGGATAACACGGTACCAAAAAAGACTAACAAATCGGGCAATGGTGGGTTGATACCTACCGTATCTATAATAGCATTTACCTTACTGAAGTAGAGATTATTAGAGAATAGCATAACTTCAAGATCAATTCAGTTATCAATTTAATTATTTAAAAATCATTCAATGTGATTTTCTGTTTTTTATTTTTAGATTTTGTCTCTCACAATTGATGTGTACTTACAATAAAATTAAAAACATCTCCATTCTCTGTAGGTGGGAAAACTTGCAAAATCGGCAGTGTATCAAATACATATTTTCCCCACTATATACAGGGTGGTCCAAAAATAGGTGGACAGAAAGTGTAATAAGGTTATGAAGGGGGAGATTTATCAAACACTAAATTGCAGCCGCCTGTCTGGAACATCCTCCAATAAACCATGAATTAGACGTGGACGATAAGCTTTCCACCCAATAGATTTCAGGATTCGCATGATAGAAGCTCGTGAAATTCCCAATTCCAAAGAGGCTCTTCTGGTGGACTTTTTTGGACTCTGAACAAATGTTTCAGCAACAAGATGTTTATTATCTTCTGTACAGACTGTTTTGGGTCGACCAGTTTTTGGAGCATTAAGGATTGAGCCAGTGGCATTGAATTTGTCACGAATGCGGTAAATGGTTTGTCTCTTTGGGGCTTGAGTACCAAATGTTTCAACCCAATTTGCTCTAACGGTTTCAGCATTTTGAGATTTCCAATACTCTGTTAAAATCCATTTTCTTTGATCTGTATTTAAATTATTTGCCATTATGTGTTATCTGAATTATCTGAAAAGAAAACAGATTTGGGGGAGATCTATCTGTGAAAACTAGATCTGTGAAACTGGCTCAGTTGCCCTTAGCAACCAATCAGATTCCACCTTTCATTTTCCAAAGAGTCTGTGAGGAATGAAAAGTGGAATCTGATTGGTTGCTAAGGGCAACTGAGCCAGTTTCACCTTACACCATGTTTGATAAATCTCCCCCTTCATAATCTTATTACATTTTCTGTCCACCTACTTTTTGGACCACCCTGTATATTTATGAACATTTGGAGTGGTTGTCTAAAATAGACTAATTTGAGTTGATATTGTTGTAACTTAACCTGGTCCGTAAATTCCATTTGTGCGAGCGTGTATAATATGTTCATGTCCCAGTTTTAGTTGGGATGAGTATGTCACCAAATTTATGTTGTTATTTTAAAGAGCTTTTAAAGGTGAAATTAAGAGGTCATACTCTTTAAACCAGAAGCTTAATTATCAACCAAGAGCAAAATCTTCAAAGGTTTACATGTTCCTTTTGAACCTTCTGACTTTAGGTTTGCATTTCTTTTCAATAGAAATAAATTCTTTGATAAACTGGTAACATTTTTTTTTAGAGAAACAAGTATAGAAACTTATTTATTAAGCAAAAGGCACCAGAATTCCTTTAGAAATTGCAATTTTGCACTTTACTTGACAGTTTTAAAAAGTTCCTAGAAAAAGGAGCATGATTAATGAGAACCTGTCAACATGATTTTGTAATATAAAGTAAAGCCATGGCTGTAATGGCGCTGTAATATAAATTAAATTGATATCTTTGTCAAATAGATCCGCTTTGTGATTCTCTGTTTAATCACCATTTGAACTTATCTGTTAATTAACTTTCAGTGCACAGGGGCCGGACTGTACACTGGGTCTTCTCCCGCCCTCCGCCTGTCTCCAGTCTGTGAATGACAGGTCTCTGCTGAGATTTCAAACAGAGGATGCAGGTCATTCAAAGACTAAAGGCAACAGAGGGGCCAGGAAATCACAGGAAGGGAGGAAAAAATTCAGTGCATAGTCAGGCCCCTGCACTCAGAAATCTAATTAGCAGAAAAATAGTGACTAACCCCTTCACCCCAAAGCCTGTTTTCACCTTCCTGACCAGGCCAATTTTTTTAAATTTTGACCAGTGTAATTTTATGAGGTAATAACACTGGAACGCTTCAACAGATCTCAGTGATTCTGAGACAGTTTTTTTCATGACATATTGTACTTCATAATAGTGGCAAATTTCTTTGATATGACTTGCGTTTATTTGTGAAAAAAATCGGAAATTTGGTGAAAATTTTGCAATTTTCAAACTTTTAATTTTTATCCCCTTAAATCAGAGAGAGATGTCACACAAAATAGCTAATAACATTTCCCACATGTCTACTTTACATCAGCACAATTTTTGAAACATCATTTTTTTTTATTAGGAAGTTAGAAGGGTTACAACAAAACCAATTTTTTAGGGACCACATCAAATTTGAAGTGACTTTGAGGGGTCTATATGACACAAAATACCCCAAAGTGACACCATTCTAAAAACTGCACCTCTCAAGGAGCTCAAAATCACATTCAAGAAGTTTATTAACCCTTCAGGTGCTTCACAGGAATTAATGGAATGTGGAAGGAAAAATTTAACTTTTCTCTCAAAAATTTTCCTTTAGACTCAGGTTTTTTTACTTTGACAAGGATAACAGGAGAAAATGGACCTCAAAATTTGTTGTGCCATTTCTCCTGACCACACTGATACCCCATATGTGTGGGAAAACCACTGTTTGGCACATGGCAGGGCTCGGAAGGGAACGAGCGCCATTTGACTTTTTGATTGTAAAATTTGCTGGAATAATTAGCGGGCTCCATGTCACGTTTGGAGAGACCCTGATGTGCCTAAACAGTGGGAACTGTCCACAAGTCACACCATTTTGGAAACTAGACCCCTCAGGAAGTTTATAACGTTGAGACGTGAAAATAAAGAAATCTAATTTTTTCACAAAAATGTTTTTTAGCCCCAAATTTTGCTTTTTCACTAGGGGAACGGGAGAAATTGCATCATATAATTTGTTGTGCAATTTTCCTGAGTACGCAGATACCCTATTTGAGGAGGAAAACTACTGTTTGAGCACATGGCAGGGAAAGAGTGCCATTTGACTTTTTGAATACAAAATTTGCTGGAATAATTAGCGGACACCATGTCGCGTTTGGAGAGCCCCTGATGTGTCTAAACAGTTGAAACCCCCACAAGTGACACCATTTTGGAAATTAGACCCCTCAGGAAACTTATCTATATGTGTGGCGAGCACCTTGAACCCCTAGATGCTTCAAAGAAGTTTATAACGTTGAGCCGAGAAAATAAAAAAATCACATTTTTCCCACAAAAATGTTTTTAGCCTCAAATTTAGCATTTTCACAAAGGTAACAGGAGAACATGGACCCCAAAATTTGTTGTGCAATTTCTCCTGAGTATGCAGATACTTCATATGTGGGTGAAAACTACTGTTTGGGCGCATGGCAGGGCTCAGAAAGGAATGAGTGATGTTTTGGAATGCAGATTTTGATAGAATGGAGAGCCCCTGATGTGCTTAAACAGTGGAAACCCCATCCCCACAACTGACCCCATTTTGGAAACTAGACCCCTTAAGGAATTATCTAGACATGTGGTGAGCACCTTGAACCCACAGGTGCTTCACAGAATTTTACAACGTTGATCTGTGAAAATGAAAAAAAAATTTTCCCACAAAAATGTTATTATAGGCAGTGCAGAGCATCAGAGCAGCGTCTGACAGGCAGGGAGGAGGCGTGTCAGCTATCAGGCCACCTTCCCTGAAGGACCCTGAAGGACCCTGCGGCCATCTTGAGGCCTGGAGTCAACATGGAGACCATCAGCACAACACGATTGCATCGTGTTGTGCTGATGAGAGCGGACAAGGAGCTCCCTCCCTGTGCGATGCTCCTCTATGTTGCTGTCGCTTTTTAAAGAGTCATCAGAGGGGTTAAACGCTCATGATCAATGCAGGAAACTATTATTTTTTTGTCTTAGGAAACTTAGTACATTACACCAAATGTAAATATAGTTAAAAGTATGCCATTTTTTACACATTTTGAGTACTGTGGCACCTTAGCCATATCATAAAATTATGCAATAATGATAAAAAATCTCCCATTCTGTTTTGGGAAAGATGCAAGATTTTACAAAGAGGGATTCTAACCTTAGGTTAAGATAGTCAGAGGCCGTCATCGACGAAAACTACCTTGGACAGACTTGCCTCTTGCCACTCCATATAGTAGATGCCACAGATACCTTCACCCTTTAACCCCTGTGCAGGGATCTTGACTTACAACGGGTTCCCCGGGTTGTCACCTCTCTACAATTAAGGGCGTTTGCTATGTTGGAAACGTGACAAAGGTGCAATATGGAACCATTCATGTATCTTTTCAAACAAATGCACAAAATTTTGAATGTTCTTGGAAGTGCCAGCTCTTTTCCTTCATCCTTTCCTATACAGCTCTGACAAAAATGAAGAGACCACTGCAAAATTTTCAGTTTCTCAGATTTTTCTCTTTATGGCTGCGTGCACACAGTGCGTTTTTCATGCGTTTATGCTGCGGAATTTCCGCAGCGGAAACGCATCAAAAACGCATGGTAATCCACACCCCATGGTCCCCAATGGCATTCCGCAATGTCAATGCACATGCTGCGGATTTTTCCGCAGCGTTTCTGCAGCGCAAATAAATCCGCAGCATGTTCATTAATTTTGCAGAAGCGCAGCGGAAGCGCCGCCATTGACTTGCATTGAGACGCATATAATCCGTGTCTGTACATTTGTACACGCGGATTATATGCGATTCAATGTGCGGATGGTACCCAGTTCTGGAGGAGAGAAGACTCTCATCCAGACCTGGGTACCATTGTACCTGTAAAAAAAAGAATAAAATAATAAATAAAGTTTATATTCACCTGTCCGACGACCCCAGCAGCGCTTCTCCTTCCAAGACCTGAGATGACGTCGCAGTCATGTGACCGCAGGCTGTCTCGCGAGATGCCGGCAACCCGGAAGAAGCCAGGACGAGTGCGACAGCACACTCGGCGGGGGATCGGGGGTAAGTATAGCTTTATTTTTTTATTTTTACGGTCACACTATATAAATCCATGCCTTTTGCATGGATTTATATAGTGTGACCTAGTTGTCAAGCACTTTCCAAGTGATGCTATCGCTTGGAAAGTGCTTGTCAGTCCGCTTGCGGAAACACATGCGTTAACGCATGTGGATACGCATGTGAATCCGCATGTATTCTGCAGGAAAAACGCATGCACAATCTGCATGTGTTTTTTCTGCCAGGGAAATGCAGAAATGCTGCAGAAATTTTCTGCTTCATTTCTGCATCGTGGGCACATAGCCTATAAGTATATTTTTGGGTAAAATGTACATTGTTGTTTTAGTCTATAAACTACTGACAACATGTCTATGAAATTCAAAGCTAAAAATTTTGTATTTATTTGCAGCAAATGATAAAGCATCAAAATACTAAAAAAGAAACAGTGCTTTCAGACTCAAATTACTCCTGTTTTAACTCAAGAACAGTTCAGAAATCAATATTTGGTGGACTAACCATGATTTTTAATCACAGCTTTGATGCGTCTTGGCATGCTTTCCACCAGTCTTTCCATGCTTTCTAATAGAAAACTGTTCAGTGGTCTCTTAATTTTTTGCCAGAGCTGTACACTCCCTGCTAGCAGTGGAGTGGCACCCATTCATTCAATAGTGGAGAAATCGCGGTGAGTCCAGAAGCCTTTTTCTAGTTTTCTGTGGATTATAACACAATTTACACTGCTTTCTAATTGTGTCGGTTATTGAACAAAAAAGATGTTTTCAAAAATTGGGCACTAACTGTTTTAACCTTGTAAAAGAATTCACCGTCGTGGAGCCCTCCCAATAAGAGATCAGTGTTTGGATATACTATGGTCTATAACAGGAGCTGTGACTATTGCTAAAGCTGTATTAACTAACAAATTAAAGAAGGGTTATTTTGGAGGGGAAACAAAAAGAAATCATAGAGTAAATATTTGGCCCTTAAATTAAAGCCTCACATTTGATTCAAACCAGAAATGGTAGATTTATGGACGTTTCTGTTGTTTAATTAAGCATGGCTCCAGCGAGTGAGGGTGAAGGGAACAAGCTTGTATTTTGCTTTTTAATTTGTAACCATCATTCTACAGCACCCACTGGATTCAAGTTCACTTATTAAAAGAAGCCTGTCTCCACCAGAAATCATTGCTCACAGGAGAGAGGCCAGATCTTAGCTTTCAATTATATAGCTGAGGGCGAACCAATTTGATGAAAATCAAATTTGTTTTGAAGTTTTGGAAATTCGAAGGTCATGGCAATTCAAATTGCACAACCTCAATTTTAAACATTGCAGAAGATTGCAACAGCCACAGAAAGTTTATATTAACTCAGACACAATGGCACAGGCTTCCTCATAAAACATTGCAGCTATCACATCACATGGCATAGCACAGCCAATCAGGAGGGCTTATCATAGCCCTTATAAAAGCCAAGGCAGGGAATGCAGTTATGTTATGGTGATTTAGCATAGTGAGAGGAAGACAGGACTCTCAGCTCAACAATAAAGACAGGAAGAGAAAGCCCTAAAACATTTGACAAATACTGCAGACAGTAATATGTTGTATAACTGCAGAACCGAAGATGAATATAGAAGTCTGCAAACAATATTGAGATTCAATTGATAGGGGGAGAGAGAGATAGCCGAGGCGCTAGCAACAACGCCAGACTTAATGTGATTGATCAGTGATTTGGTGAAGCTGGTATCTGTCCTGCTGCATTTGAATCACAAGTGTACATGTTTTCTTCATTCTTAATGCATTAGAAACCAGCAGCAAGCAACAGAAAAAAATCTGAAATCAGTGTCAGTCAAAGATAGTCTGCTTCCTTGTCACAAGCAGTTGTACTGAGTTTTTGTGTTTTTTGTGCAAGCCCTTTTGTGAAGGGGGGAATAATTGTTTTTTAAAAATACAAAACAAAATTTCCCCAAATTCAAACATTTAACTTTGAGTGTCACAAACAATATATATATATATTTTGCACAACTGTTTTACTAATCAAAATTTTAAAACGCACAGGCAACAACAATATAATGCCCTGTTGTAGGTGCTAGCCATCTAGTTGCTGAACCATTTCTTACCACTTCATTCTTGGGAAAGGGGTTGAATTTTGGTAGAAAACAGAATGTAAAAAATGTATACATTTAGTTTGTTTTTGCACACCTGCTTTACTAGTCCAATTTGATAACCATACACATCACACCTATACTACTGCCTCCAGTCATATTTTGCTCTCTGCTTGTGTACCTTCTTGTCTAGCATTTATTACATTCTTTTTGGTACTGGTTGAATAATTGACGTTGAAAAGATAGCCAGAAATTAATTATAGTGTTGTACAAAATGGATGGTGAACAAAAAAATGACTAAGAATAGTGTGGAAAAAAAAATGACTAAGGATAGTGTAGAAAAACTCCAGACCACTGCTAAGAATGTGGTAGCTGCTAGCAGAAGCACCACTCCCACTAGCACAAGATGTTATTGCAGTAACCACGAAACGCAGGCCACAATGGGCCTTTGTTTTCGACAAGTGCATTAGTGGAGATGAAGTGGAGGGCATTATGGAATATATAGCACATCACTCATCTTAGTCACAGCTGGGTGATGCTACCTCTGACAAAGCAAGGACCCGGACTGCTACCCCAACAGGGCTCAAGGGAGGGCCTCATGACTTACGATGTTTGCTAGGCCTGAGTTTTGGTTATGAGTGGTGTAGGGTTTTGCACTCACTCAGCTGCATTAGTGGTAGGCACAGGACACTGTCTCATTAAAATGTCCAAGGCAGGTTTATTCAGGCTTCATAAACCGCACTTTCAAAGGAAACAAAACACAGCCTTCTCCGGCACAAAGTAACAAAACAGGAAAATAAACAGTCCATATAGTACTGTGGGCTCGCCTGCTCACAGCCAGGGTCTTTTAGCACAGACACACAGGAGGTCTCCATACCTCCAGCCACAGACTATCAATGAGACACTCTGAATGGGTCCCTACTGGGCTGGGTCTCAACGGGACTTGTGGTTACGGGCAACATTCAGCTGGGATCCCCTAGCCGGTGCGGCGTGGCTGGGGGTTGGTGTGGTGGAGCTGTTTCGTTGCAGTTTAAGAATGGTTTCGGAACCTTCAATCCCCCCTCCTTTATGGTGGTCAGTATTATTATGGAAGTTATTGTTAATGTTTGTTATGTTTTAATATATTTTATTAAATAAATTGAGGCTGCTGTGGCTTTTATATCCAATGTCACGCAGTGTGTGTGTTTTATTTATTAGATAAGGGGGGGGGGTTGGCAGCTTCTGGCTGTCGAATGGTCAGTAGGGCCGGTTAGTCACAAATTCTGAAGTCATGACACTGTCAGTTAGTATTCTGTACAAAACGGTTCGCTTGATCACAAATGGATAGTTTTTAGACTGTTTATTTTTTAAATAAATAAACATTAAAAGTCAGTGTACTGTGTTATTAAATGGGCTGTGCTTGTGTGGGGTTGGATACAGTCTGTGAAGACCTCAGAGTGTTACACACATCTTTTCTGGGCAGCACATTGAATTCTTTTGAAGATTCATCGAACCTAGCTAGCGAGTTTTAATTTCAAAAAGTTCAATCATCGATAATATACCTATCTATCTATAGATACATACATAAATATATATATTCAAAAAGTTAAATAATCCATAATATACCTATCTATTTATAGATACATACATAAATATATGTATATATATATATATACAGTATATATATAGAGAAAGATAGCTATAAATACTAATAATACAAAATACAAGAACTGGTGTAAACATCATGGCTGTTTATTGAGTTTTTCTTGAGCAATGTTCACTCTGAAAATCCCTAGTAGTGGTGAGGCTGGAAATGTCACCCTGAACGTCATATTTCTTGAAAATGATAAATTGGGAATCTTAGAGTAGGAGAATCATTATGTATTCTGAGTGATGTTTAAATTTGGTTTTCATGCATTTAAAGAGCTGTGTTATAAGGCTGATGCCTGATTTCTTTATCATCTGCAGTGGCAGCACAGTCCTACAGAGCATACGGTGAATTTACACTGCACAATTATCAGGAACAAATATTCCTAGGATTGTTTATTTTCTGATAATCGTGAAGTGTAAACAGGCTTCAGTACACCCGATGAATGAGCTGAATGTTTGTTCGTCGGGTGAAATGATCTTTCGGTTTGTGGTCATTTAGTGCGGCAAATTGGGTGGTGTAAACCCATTTTTAGATAGCTCAGCATGCAAAATAGCAATTGTAAATTTATTATGATCATTTTCAATGATGCCATATAGATAAAAGGTAATTGTTAATACTGAAATACTTTCGTAGCAATAAAACATCTACAGTTCTTGTGAATGCTCATCTTTTCTTAGACTGCTCAGTATTTCATTTTTAGGACATCAGTTTGTGCTGCAGAGCTCCTTCTACAACTAGGATCCGCAATTTGAAGTTAGAGACCTTAAATATTAGGTCTCGCAGTCACAGGCTGCGAATAAACACTATACACCAATTCTTCCCCAATTGGATTAGTAGACAAGGAAAAGGCAATCCAATACTGACCCAGGAATATGAATCTGACAACTTTAAGATTTGCTATGGTATGACATGCAATTCAAACTTTAAGATAAATTTAAAGTCATCAAAAAATGATCTATTGTTTAAAAAAAAAATTTAAGTTAAATTGACTTTTTACACATTTTAGATATTTTTTTCTAGTTGTATATCAATATTAAAAAATAAAAAAAAAATGCAAAATTGAATTGAAAATTTCAATTTTCACACTGGTCACTATGCCTTATATTTGATCCCTACTTTCTGTTTTTCCTTGGACATTATAAGAAATAGACTGATTCAGACTCTATTTGTTTGAATGGAAGTGTTATCCGAGCATGCTCTCATCTGGATAAAACTCATTGTGCAGGGAGGGAGAGGAGGTGAGCTGTGACCATCACCTATTGTGTTATCTTGTGTTCTATTCTTTATGTGTGAAAAAAATTGATTTTTCGGATGATACATTCCCTTTAAAGGAGCTATTAGATAGTATGATATCAAGAGCCACATAATTGATATTGGTTATAATAAATAGACAATAAGGATGGACAACAATTACATATGAACAGTGCTGTCCAATTTTGCTTCACGAACTGAAAGCCATCCATATACAAATGTTAGACAGGCTAGATACTATGATCAATTCCATAAGGTGTCTATAAATCTGACAAATGAGGATAGGATTTTCTCTGAAATCATAACTACATAATAAACCATACCTCCCAACATTGAAAGATAATAAAGAGGCACACATACTGTTGTGCACATAGGGTGCGGTGGCAATATTTATTTCATGCTAAGCCAGTGCCCTAATTTTGCCCAGTCATTTATTTGTGCTAGATAGAAATATTTCTCCTAGTGAAGCCCATGAATGTTTGCATACAGTATAATACTCTTTCATTGCCCCCGCATTGCCCATCATACATGCTATAATGCCCTCTAAAGTGCCCTCCTTACAGTATGTTGCCTCCACATACAGTATAATGTTGCCACAGTACATTCTCCCACATACAGTATGATGTTCCCACAATAGAATCCCCCACAAACAGTATGATGACTCCTCTATACATTCCTTCACATACAGTATGGTGCCCCACAGTATATTCCCCCACATACAGTATGATACCACCAGATCACTCCCCCACACAGTATAATGCTCCCACAGACCTCGCACCGTATGATTCCCCCACTGCTCCCCACACACAATATGATGCCTCCACAGACCTCATTCACAGTATGATGCCCCATAGTACATTACTCCACACACAGTATGATGTCCACCCAGTGCAATCACCCACACACAGGATGAAACCTCTGTACCAGGGGTGCACAAACCTTTCTAGTTTGGGGGCCATGTTATCATATAAAACTACTCCCAAAGTTTACTATAATACTCATATGCAAATTGCCTCTTCAGAGAAAAAGAGGACTTGTACTCTATAGCGCCACCTATTGGAAGCAGCAATCCTACAAGTCACAATCAACCCTTTAACGAATCGTGCAATATGACTTAGGATAAAAGCCAAATCAGAATCTCAAATTGCAGACACGGTGTTTCGGGCTGTTGGCCCTCGTCAGTGCAAAGTATGAGAACAGATTTGGTTAGGTGAGAGGCTCTGGACTGAGGTCTAAGGGAAACTGTATTTCCATCACAGATGTGCAGATTCTACTTCTAGGACTTTTATCTTTAAGGCAAACAAGGTCTCATTCTCCCCTAATGGGCATTCTAGAACCTCATGTATCGGAAGCAATTTGTTTAGCTTATATACTCCTCTCTGAAGTGCCAAACAGGAGGCAATGTTCCTCATTTCCTTAATATGGGGAAATACACACATGGACAAAATTGCTGGTACCCCTCTGATATAGTAAGAAAAACTCACAATGGTTACTGAAATAACTTGAAACTGATAAAATTAATTTTTCATTTAAATTTACAGAATATTAACTAATGAAAATCAGGCATTTTTTTGGATTGTGGTTCAACAGAAACATAATAATAATAAAAAAAAACTAATGAAAATGGGCCTGGACAAAAATGATGACACCCCTAGAAAATACTGAAAATAATTTGACTGTCTACAAACATGTAATCAGTCAGTCCGCCTATTTAAAGTATGAAAAGTAGTCATTGGGCTGTTTGGTATCATGGTGTGTATCTCACTGAACATGGACCAAAGAAAGCTAAGGAGGGAGTTGTCTCATAAGATCAGAAAGAAAATTATAGGCAAACATGTTAAAGGTAAAGGCTATAAGACCATCTCCAAACGGCTCGATGTTCCTTTTACTAGAGTTACACATATTATTCAGAAGTTTAAGGTCTATGGCACTGTAGACAACCTCTCTGGACGTGGCCGAAAGAGGAAAATTGATGCCAAATTGAAAAGACGGACAATATGAATGGTAACCAAAGAGCCCACAACAACTTCCAAAAAGATTAGAGGTGAACTCCAAAGTCAAGGTAGATCAGTGTCAGATCTCATCATCCATCGCTGTCTTGGTCAAAGTGGACTTCATGGAAGATGACAGAGGAGAAAACCACTGTTGAAAGCAAATCATAAAAAAGTGAGACTGGAATTTAGCAAAATATATATTGACAAGCCACAAAGCTTCTGGAAGGATGTCCTTTGGACAAATGACACAAAGCAGCTCTATCTTCACAGATGGCAAAAAATAAGCATACAAAGAAAAGAACATTTAATAAACCAAAATCCACTAAGTACATATCAATCACAAAACTAAAGCCATATAGGGGCTAATCTATTATTTGCTTCAACTGGCCAAAAAAGCAACTCCATGACGACAACAGTAAAACACTAGCTAAGTGTCCGGTGGCTTACATCAAGCAAGGATCTAATGACACAAACCCACATAAGATGCATACCAACCATGACATCATAGTCAATCCAAAGTGAGCAAATATCTGCAGGTAAGTGTTACAAATGTACATTAGCCAGATATAACATACCAATGTTACGGCACCAGAGAATAGGCCAGCAAGAGAGAGAATAGGGGACACTGGGGATACTCTCTCTTGCTGGCCTATTCTCTGGTGCCCTAACATTGCTTGATGTAGGACACCGGCAAGTCTTTTACTGTTGTCGTCATTTTATGCTTTTTCTAATGTAAGTTTCTACTTGCAATTTTGTATATCAATAAAATGTCAAGTATCTTTTGAAGCATTTCAAGACTCCACTTTTCCTCCTTTATTTTTAAAGAAAAGAACATTGTACCTATAGGAAATATGCAGGAGGCTCAGTTATGTTTTGTAACTGCTTTGCTGCATCTGGCAGCCTTGAATCTGTGCAGGGCACAGTGAAATCTCAAGACTATCAAGGCATTTTAGAGTAAAATGTGCTGCCCAGTGTCAGAAAACTTGGTCTGAGTCGCATGTCATGGGTTCTACAACAGGATAATGACCCAAAACACACTTAAAAACATCCAAAAATGGCTAAGAACAAAGCACTGGACTTTTGAACATTTGTGGAAGGAGCAGAAGCCGGCAGTCTGGAGAAGTCACCTACACACCTGAGACAGCGGGAGCAGTTTTCTTTCAAGAATTGGGCCAAAATACCTGTAGACAGGTGCTGATGTCTCATTGAGAGTCACAGAAATCGATTACTCGCAGCGATTGTTTAAAAAGATTGTGTAGCAAAAATTAAGTTAAGGGCACCATCCAAACCATTTCATTTGTTTTTATGTTTAATTTTCTGTTGAACCAAAATTTAAAAGCAATTGATAATAAATTATTTCATTAGTTGATATTCAGTAAATTTAAATTGAAAATGACTTTTGTCAGTTTCAAGTTATTTCACTGAGCATTGTGGATTTTTACCTTTACCAGAAGGGAACCAACAATTTTGTCCACAAGTGTATGAGCCTTAGATGGCTGCACAGTGAAACATTAGTAATTTTCCAGCCGTGTTCCTGTGCATTGTCTCTCCACGTAATTCTGTGTAATCATACTTGACTGGTTTTAGGGGACGTGCATGGAAATTTTGGACTATGTATAATGGTGCAAGAGAATCAACTCTTCAAATAGAATTAAAGCATCAAATAGAAGAAAAGCAATATAAGGACCGCAGTATCACCTTTTTGCAGACGTCTTAATGTTTATAGGCTCCCTGAAACGACAGTCATGTAAAAATCAGTTATAATCACCATGAGGCACTACGTGTTACGTGCTATACAATCGTAGTTTATAGACTGAAGTGCAAGCTTCTGGCTTAGGATTTGCAGTATTTTACACTTTTTTACTCTTAGTTATAGAATGATGGTAGTGGGTGATGCGGTATTGTAAGAGTTAAAAGCCTTAGAGATACATAACACATGAAAACAGGTGGTGCTGCAGAGGCAATGAGATGGTTATATAGATGATGTCAGAAGATTTACAGTTAAGGGACTCTTGGTGATTACAGGAGTGGCCCCGGCTAAGTGCTGTATTTCTCCCCCTACATTTCTAGCACTCAGCGCTCAAGGTGTGTGACACCTTGAATCTGTCATTATATCCGGTCTTCATCTCATGTTCTGTGTCAGGTATGGGAATGTATAGTATGTATCTGTAAGATCTCCGACATTATAGCCACCTGGCTCCAGTTAACTTCCAGATTTGTTTTAAAAACGGCTATTCCACCAAACAATAGTTATATATGGGATCATAAGCCATTTATGTCATATTTGCCTGCGAGCATGTGCACACGTTGGTATCTCCAGTATTGAATCAGACGATCTACTGGGAGCACAACTTCCTACATCTTAAGGGAAAGGCGGAGCTTCTTCTACACATGCTCAGAGGCAACTGACCTGTACTACAGTGATTAACACCCTAGACAAAATTAATAGGATTTACTATTAAAAGGTTTTTAGGAATTCATTCCTGATTCCATTTTTTTTCTTTGTTTTTGTTTTATTTCTATTCCTGGAGACCCTTTTTAAGTTGAATATCAGGGTCGTAACTACAACTGGGACAGCCGGGGCACTGCCCCGGGGCCCCAACCACCCAAGGGGCCCCAAACTGATGGTAAAAAATTGTATTTTAATACTTTAATTTCTCATAAAATACCCAGCTCCTATATTCCTGTCAGACAATGTCACCCGGAGGACAGGAGAGACTATCATTTCAATAATTTCCAGGAGCTCTGCCAGCTGTCAATGAATGGACACCTGCACTGGCCTGGAGAGTCTCATAGCACAAGATTTGTAACAATATGTTAGTCTGGAGATCACAGAGAGTTGGCAAGGCAGGCACAGTGCACACTGACTGTAAGGCTATGTGCCCACGATGCAGAAATGCTCAGGATTTTTTCCTGAGCGTTTCTGCATCTCCCTGGCAGAAAAAAATACATGCGGATTGTACATGCGTTTTCCTGCCAGGGACATGCGGATGTGAAGCGTTCTTCACTTGCATTTCCACTTGCGGGTTGACAAGCGCTTTCCAAGCGATTTTAGCATCACTTGGAAAGTGCTTGACAACTTGGTTACACTATATAAATCCATGCAAATGGCATGGATTTATATAGTGTGACCCGAGAGAATGTCAAAAAATAAAAAAAAAATATAAACTTACCCTCCGATGGCCTGCGCTGTCTTCATGTCTTCCGTCCCGGCTGCCGGCAGCGGTAGAGTGAAGGACCTGCCGACATCAGCGTCGCGTGACCCGTCACATGACTCTATAATAAGTAGAGTGACAGTGTTGGTTACTGTACTTGTCATTTAGTGTTAAAATAAAGGATTTGTTAAAAAAAAATTGGCATTGGAGTCCCCCTAATTTTAGTCTCTAGCGGAGGTTAAGCAGACGGCTGGGGCAGATGTTTGAAGCCTGGTAAGGGGGTATCAGCCCCCAGCTGAATACCTAGCCATTACCAGCTATTAAGATGGTGGACCCCCCCAAAAAATGATGTGGGGTCCCCCCTATTTTAATAGCTAGCAAAGGCTAGGCAGACAGCTGGGGGCTGATATTAATAGCCCAGGAAGGGTGCCATGAATATTGGCCCCCTCCCAGGCTAGAAACACCAGCCGTCAGCCGCCCCAGAAATGGCGCCAAACATGCAGGACGGGGACCCGAGCTCCTGCCCAAGCATCTCGAAAGTACTCGGCGAGCTCCGAGCATCTCGAGTACTGAGATGCTCGGGCGAGTACCGAGCAGTGGCGAGCATGCTCGCTCATCACTAGCTACCACCCAATTGGCTACATTTAAAACTTGATAACCTCTTTACCTAAGTTCTTTCTGTTCTAAATTGTCGGGTACCGGTGTATGCCGCTGATGAATTGCCGGTCGGCTTTTTTAAAGAGACGGGTGCATGAAAATCGGAGGGCACTAGTGTGTTCCAAGTGCCCCGCTATGTTTTTCATGCACCGTCCTATATACCCTGCCTGCCTGTCTTCCTATATAT
The DNA here is from genome assembly GCF_046119375.1 of Phyllobates terribilis. Classification (NCBI taxonomy): domain Eukaryota; kingdom Metazoa; phylum Chordata; class Amphibia; order Anura; family Dendrobatidae; genus Phyllobates; species Phyllobates terribilis. Next base: position 152,587,538 of record NW_027362762.1, read on the forward strand.
TCTGCCTGCCTGACGTTTAATTGAGCACCGTTCCCATCGATTTGGGCAATTTTTGACCTTCTGCAGACCGCCGGGGGGGACCACCAGAAAAATGCTCGAGTTTCCCATAGACTTACATTGGGCTCGTTGCTCGGGTCGAGCACCCGAGTATTCCAATGTGCTCGACCCGAGCTTCGAGCACCAGAGCATTTTAGTGCTTGCTCATCACTAGTGGTAGCTATTTTTGGCTCAAATAAATAGACAAAATGTCATACACACCCATCTCCCATGCCAAGAACATTAGAGTCCTTTGTATTGGCTTTGGCTAATATAAAGATTCAAAATCCATATATCACATCCATATTTATTAACCCCTTCGCAACCTTGGGTTTTGTCGTTTTTGCTTTTTCGTTTTTTGCTCCTCTTGTTCCCAGAGCCATAGCGTTTTTATTTTTTGGACAATATGGCCATGTGAGGGCTTTTTTTTTTTTGCGGGACAAGTTGTACTTTTCAACGCCATTACTAGTTTTACCATATCGTGTACGGGAAAACGGGAAAAAAATTCCAAGTGCGGTAAAACTGCAAAAAAAGTGCAATACCACAGTTGTTTTTTTTTTTTTTTTTTACCATGTTCACTGAATGCTGAAACTGACCTGCCATTCGTATTCTCCAGGTCATTACGAGTTCGTAGACACCAAACATGTATAGGTTATTTTATATTTAAGTGGTGAAAAAAAATTCCAAAATTTGGTAAAAAAAACTTAAAAAAAAATAGCGCCATTTTCCGAGACCTGTAGCGTCTCCATTTTTCGTGATCCGGGGCTGGGTGAGGGCTTATTTTTTGTGCGCCGGGCTGACATTTTTATTGATAACATTTTGGGGTAGATCCGATGTTTTGATCACCGGTTATTGCATTTTATTGCAATTTTGCGGCGACCAAAAAACGTAATTATGGCGTTTCGAATTTTTTTCTCGTTACACCGTTTACCGATCGGATTAATTCTTTTTTTATATTGATAGATGGGGCGATTTTGAACGTGGCGATACCAAATATGTCTATGTAGGATTTTTTTTTTTATATTTTATTTTGAATGGGGCAAAAGGGGGGTGATTTAAACTTTTATATTTTTTTTATTTTTTTTATATTTTTAAAAACTTTTTTTTTTCACTTACTGCATGCTTCAATAGTCTTTATAGGAGACTAGAAGCAGCAGTTGTCTGATCATCTCTGCTACATACAGGGGACGAGCAGATCCCCTGCATATAGCAGAAATGGTCCTGTGCTATGAGCGCCGACCACTAGGTGGCGCTCATAGCGACCAGATCATGACAACCACAGGCGTCTGCTGCAGACCCTGGGTTGTCATGCCCACCCATCGGTGACCCGCGATCACATGACGGGGTCGCCGATGGGCGGGGCTTATGACGCGCAACCCGGAAGCGCGCGTTAAATGCCGCTGTCGGTGATTGATAGCGGCATTTAACATGTTAACAGCCGCGGGTGGATCGCGATTTCACCCGCAGCTCTTGCGGGCACATGTCAACATGTCAGCTGTAAGAATCAGCTGACATGTGCTCGGTTCAGTGAGGGCTCAGCGCAGCAGCCCTCACTGAACGGGGGGTACGCAAATGTGCGTACTAAGACGTCATGGGTTGGAAAGGGGTTAATACTGCATCTGGACCTAGGTATTACAGTTGACAACTCCCTTATTAGTTCTATGGTTGTCTAACAACTGCAGCTGTGTACAAAGATATGAAGGAGTTGTCCAGACATACACTCCTCAACATTTTAAGGCAACCTGTCAAGCCTGCTAACGCCATTAACCTGCAGATGTTGGGGTAATCTGCAAGTTAATAGCATTATGTAAGTGCCGGGCCACTGTACTGAAAGTGTGACACCTAGGAAATTAACTTTATTTCTCCTGGGATTCACCAGGTTTTAAGCCATGCAGGTCTGCCGATGCGGCACAGTCACCTCTCACAGCACTGACTGATGCACTGTCAAAGTGTCAAGGCATGCTTACAGTGCTGTGAGCAATGAGTGTACTTATTCTGGGGACGCCTGTATGACTGAAAGCTGGCGGCTGCTGGGAAAAGTATTGTTAATTTTTTCCCAGGTACCGCACTTTCAGTACAGCAGCCAGGAACCTTCATAATGTTCTTAACCTGCAGATTAACCCTATATCTGCAGGCTAATAGTGTTATACGACATGACAGGTTTCCTTTACATTGCAACACCAGGAAGGAAAAGTTGCAGAACAATGGAAGTCACAGAATAAATAGACGTGTGAAATAATGAAAAAATAGAAAGATTTTTACAACGTCTTCACTTATTTCAGTATTGAGTATGATCGCCATGGACATAAATATCTGCACTTATATGCCTTGGCTGCTATGAATGAGGTTATTAATGGTTGTCTGAGCAATGTTCTGCTGAATGTGTAGCACCCTGAGGATTCGGCTGCTACAGGGGTATTGCGCCTCAACCCAGAGGTGTGGTATTCCACTCCCGGGTAAGGATGGAGTGTGGAACTGGGCTCAGTAGGCTGCATGCACTACACACATCCCATTTCCGGGGGACAGACCAATGGTACTCCCACTAGAGAAATGTGCAGGTACGACAGTGTCTGTCCCTGGCTGGAGTGGGAGGGGGGGTGGAACATCCCAGTAGTGTAGGGGCAGATAGGGGGAGAAGTCTGGGTAATGCTAGGAGCTCATTGGGTGCTGGTCACCTGAGCTCACACATAGAGGGAGTATATAAGGTGGGAACCATCTTAGATCAGGGTCAGTCAGTCTGTCAGTCTTTTGTCAGAGTAGAGTCAGAGGAAGAGAGCAGAGGAGAAGAGCAGCTCCAAGGCCCAAAGAGAGAGAGGAGAAAGAAGGACCCAGAGGGGGAGAAGAGAGAACTCCAAGAACCCAAGATTAGATCAGAGGGTGAAGAGTTGGCACAAGGGTACCGGATCCCAAGCTGGTGGAGGGCACTAATCCTTAGCCAGAGACCGGAGGTCGTGGGCAGGATCTGCCACGACCACCCACTAAATCCACCCGGAAGGCAAACCAAGAATAGGGTCAGGGAACCCAGAGACAAGGGTTTACCAACAAGAGGCCCGAGGGAGCCGGACTTAGGTGGATCCCTGGTGGGGAAGGCCAGAGAGAAGGAACGTCAGAAAGGGAGCTCAGGATCACGCTCCAGAATTACTTGGGAGTTGGCCGAGTCCAGGACCTGGTGGACGCAGCACGGCTCGGGCGGTCACTCAAGGCCGGAGTGACCAGCATAACAGCAGTAAGTAATGACCCTGAACTGCACAGCCCGACTCTGAGTCTCATTACCATCCTCACTGCACCTCCACAACCACCATCCTCTACACCTGACCCCCTGAGGCTATACCCCTCCCGTTGGGAGTTATACTATCAGAGCTGCACAAACACCACCAGCCTCAGCGGACCCTGCTGCAGCGGCGGCCGTATTGACCGCAAATCAACGGGTGGCGTAGTCGACACTAAAGAACATCCAGTAACATCTGTAGGACTGCCACACACTGAGCTTGACACCCTGGGCACGGACCGGGTCACCGCCACTCGGAGACTACAACCCCCATCTGATCCGACTCCGGGTATCCCCCAAACAACACTGGCCCAGGGGGCGCGTCAACTTTGGCGTAGTCGGCAGGATTACGTGCCCGCAACAACCGGGTACTGCGTGCCTGAAGAAAAGTTCATCGTTACCTTAAAAAGAAGTCTCCCGCCGGTTCCGGAGGGTCCCCGCCAACGGACCCCATCACAGGTCGTTTCCCGCCGGTTGTCCGCCATTTGCAGCTTTTTCCCGCCATCCATGGAGTTTCCCGCCACTGGGAGACGATTCCCGCCATTTCCAAAGATTTCCCGCCTTGGAAGAGCGGACGCCATTATGGGCGTGCCAGAGGGTGGCAAGAGGCCACCTCCCATCGTGGGCCAGGTCGAAGAATGCGCCAAAAGCGGAAACCGCCCCCACCAACAGAGACTGTGATGCTGGAAGTGTCCATCAGCGTAAGAGAACTGCCCCTGGAACTGACAATCACAAAGTTGCCCCGGGACCACCCTAAATGTGGGCGGAGACAGAACAAGAGAGCAAAGATGGGTGTTGCCTGGAGCAGGCTGGAGAGAGCGCACCCGGGGACAAGAAGTCTGGAGAGTAGTCCAGAGAGAGCCTACAAGGAGATGGAGGGAGAGTCAGGCAGCACCGACCCAGTGGTCAGGAGCCTGCTGCAAGCAACGACCCCACTAGGCTTAGTGGAGGTCCTGGCACAGCTCCCCCGAGACCGGGAGTGTGCACAGACTGCGCTGGAGAGCCTCGCACGGAGGATGGCCCGGGTACAGCGAGAGACGTTGGCGGAGTGGAGCCGAGAGATGGCCCAGCAGACCGAAACCCGTCAGAGGAGCACGCCACCCGAGACGAGGAGACAGACCGCCTCTGAGGATGGTGCAGGAGGACTGAAGGCCGGAGACGGCGCCGAGAAGGGAGCTGAACGGATGGAGGCAGGTAAAGGGGACGTCTCTACCCCGAGCCGGGAAACCGTGTGCCTGCCCCAGCTCCCCGTCGCAGAGCCCGAAGTTCCCCCTGCCGTGCCCGTCGCTGCATCGTCACCGCCGCCGACTAGGCCTCAACCGGAAACCGCGGCCGCGACCCCTGTGACGTCACGCGCCTCAACCCTGAGCGCGGCGAAGCAGGAAATACCATCGGCCTGGTCGCAAGGTCTAGTAACTCCGGGCGCCGCAATTCCAACAGCGCCCCCTACCTCCGCGGAGCCACCGGCCTGGTCGCAGGGCCGAGTAACCCAGGGCGCCGCCGTTCTTACGGTGCCCTTTGCCTTTAGGGTGCCCCAAGCCTGGTCGCAAGGCCTGGTCAACCCGGGCGCCGCTACCATCAACGCGCCCTCAACATCTAGAGTGCCGCACCTGGGTGAAAATCTATTTGCCCAGCATACGTGCCCGGATGGGCAGCCCTTTGTATGGCCCCAGGAGTACATTCAGCTGGAACTCCAGAGAGCAAGGCCCATGTGCGAGCCCCTGATTCCGGCTCCGAAGCCTGTAAAGAGGACCTCACCCCCGCTGGAGGAGGCACAGTTTGAGTGGGACCCCACCGGAGAAGACCTCATGGGGTTCACTCAGGAGACTCGGGCGGCCGCAGCGGAGCGTGCAGAGTGCTGTCGGCAGCAGCTCGAGGTCTTCGAGAGGGAGCGGAGAGAGAGGCGGGTCCGGGAACAGCAGATGCAGATAAGAAGCGCGGAGCAGAAGAGCCGGACCAGGAGGAATCCCCGTGCAGCTCATGGTCCCCCTTCCACCGGGACTGTGATTAAATTCAACCTGCAGCATGGGTGGGGCTTCATTAGAGACCATCATACCCCCGGCGACGTCTTTGTGACCCGCAGAGACGTAGAAAGCCATCTGCCAGAGGGACACAGAGGTCGTGACCTGTATGTAGGGGACGAGGTCACCTTCACCCGGCACAAGTGTGCCAAAGGACCCTACGCCCTCCATGTGCATCGCCTGACGGAGGAGGAGCTACGGTGTGAGGAGGAGCAAGAGGACCCGGACGGGTCTGAAACTGAAACCAACCAACAAGAAAGAGCAGGAGGACGCCGTCGTTGAAGTACGGTAGAGAGAGACTGTATAAAGTTGCCCGTCGGGGTACCAAGAACTGTTACTTATTTAAAATATGTTCCCCGTTGGGACAAAATGTGAAATGATGCCCGTGTGTCCCTAGTTTCTAATACCTGGCCGAGGACTGAGAGCGGCCATACCTCCCCTTGTACATAGTTGCGCTTCTTAAAGCGCCCCCTACAGGTTTTATAGGAAACCATTTTCTTTAAGAGACTGTCGCACTTTACCCGGTCACAAGTTGCACCGTGGCCGGAGGAACAAGAATGTTTATAATGAAAAGTTTTTATATGAAGAGTTTATTGCTGCTGATGATATATATGATGTTTTATATGTTTATATGTTGATGTTTATGAAAAATAATTGTATGTTTTGGATGTTTTTATCTTTAACAGCCCGAGGACGTGCTGTGATTTACCAGGGGGGAATGTAGCACCCTGAGGATTCGGCTGCTACAGGGGTATTGCGCCTCAACCCAGAGGTGTGGTATTCCACTCCCGGGTAAGGATGGAGTGTGGAACTGGGCTCAGTAGGCTGCATGCACTACACACATCCCATTTCCGGGGGACAGACCAATGGTACTCCCACTAGAGAAATGTGCAGGTACGACAGTGTCTGTCCCTGGCTGGAGTGGGAGGGGGGGTGGAACATCCCAGTAGTGTAGGGGCAGATAGGGGGAGCAGTCTGGGTAATGCTAGGAGCTCATTGGGTGCTGGTCACCTGAGCTCACACATAGAGGGAGTATATAAGGTGGGAACCATCTTAGATCAGGGTCAGTCAGTCTGTCAGTCTTTTGTCAGAGTAGAGTCAGAGGAAGAGAGCAGAGGAGAAGAGCAGCTCCAAGGCCCAAAGAGAGAGAGGAGAAAGAAGGACCCAGAGGGGGAGAAGAGAGAACTCCAAGAACCCAAGATTAGATCAGAGGGTGAAGAGTTGGCACAAGGGTACCGGATCCCAAGCTGGTGGAGGGCACTAATCCTTAGCCAGAGACCGGAGGTCGTGGGCAGGATCTGCCACGACCACCCACTAAATCCACCCGGAAGGCAAACCAAGAATAGGGTCAGGGAACCCAGAGACAAGGGTTTACCAACAAGAGGCCCGAGGGAGCCGGACTTAGGTGGATCCCTGGTGGGGAAGGCCAGAGAGAAGGAACGTCAGAAAGGGAGCTCAGGATCACGCTCCAGAATTACTTGGGAGTTGGCCGAGTCTAGGACCTGGTGGACGCAGCACGGCTCGGGCGGTCACTCAAGGCCGGAGTGACCAGCATAACAGCAGTAAGTAAAGACCCTGAACTGCACAGCCCGACTCTCATTACCATCCTCACTGCACCTCCACAACCACCATCCTCTACACCTGACCCCGTGAGGCTATACCCCTCCCGTTGGGGGTTATACTATCAGAGCTGCACAAACACCACCAGCCTCAGCGGACCCTGCTGCAGCGGCGGCCGTATTGACCGCAAATCAACGGGTGGCGTAGTCGACACTAAAGAACATCCAGTAACATCTGTAGGACTGCCACACACTGAGCTTGACACCCTGGGCACGGACCGGGTCACCGCCACTCGGAGACTACAACCCCCATCTGATCCGGCTCCGGGTATCCCCCAAACAACACTGGCCCAGGGGGCGCGTCAAATGCATTTGGGCAAATCATCAAGATCCGCAGTTTACAGCTCCCTTTGCAATTGCCCACCACTTACGACCCAGATGTGCTTGACGGTGATACTGCATGCCATGGTAGCACGTTTAGATCACAGAAGCTGCTCACAGTAGCACGAGTAGAAAAATGATTCTCGGAACACTTTCATGCTCCAGACCAATGTCTGGCTATCACTTTGTCCAAGACAAAAGCAAGACTCATTGCTGAGACCTCCATTACAATCTCCATTGCACTATTATAATCTTTGAGAACGGTGATATTTGGTCAATGGAACACCTGTACCTGGATATCTGGCTCATAGTCTAATATTTTTCAAACACCTTTTGATGGTTTGTGTAGACACCGATTGACACCTTAGGCTTGGTATGTGATGTCTAATTTCACTTTAAGTACAAAGTGGATCACTACATGCCATTCTTTGATTATGATGAGACCATGTGGGAAACACTATTAAGAAGCCTTCACGAATGAACATAATACTGTCCTACTCCCGGGATTATGTTGTGAGGTATTGTAATGTACGGTAGCTATACCTCTCTAGTCTATGTGGCGCCCCTGAGGGTTCAGTCGCCACAGAGATACTGCACCTCACCCCGAGGTGTGGTGTCTTCCTTCTCTCAGGTAAGGAGGGAGTGCTGCACGGAACCCCAACCACCTACATCCAACACAACACTGCTCCAGGCCAGCCGGAGGGGGCAAGACGTAATGTAGTTTTCTGCTGAGCCCTGGCTGGAGTAGGGGGGGGAACCCAAAGGTAGGGGGAACCAATAGTGGGTGTGGGTGGAGGAAACAGATACACGGAGCACATATACAGTAAGTATATAATAGGAAGCCATATTAGGTCCAGTGCTCAGACAGTTCAGTTCAGTACAGTGGGGAGTTCTAGTGAGGGCTGTTCAGAGGAACAGTCCGGGAGCAGAGGCTCAGTCAGAGCTCTGCTCCACAGTTAGGGCCCAGGGCCCAGGATAGAGGCCCCGGAGGGTAGCAGTGAGCAGGCTCCATTCTACTTAAAGGATCCCAGGGGGTACGGCGCGTGCAGGACGGCACCCGTACGCCCCGCTCCTGCCAGGTGTCAGGAAGGATCGTTTGCTACACTCAAAACCCCAGGGGGTCAGGTTGGTCCCGAATCCGACGAACAGGAAGGACTTCAGCCTACCCGAGCGGGAATGAGAGTGGGCAGCATGAGACAACGGTGAGAAGGACCGAGTGTGAAAAAAGGTCAAGATAGGTACATATGAAAGTGGGGTTCCGCTAGGCATTCCTAAATTTGTTGAGAAAGGATTGAACCCCTGCCCGGTGAACGCAGCGCGACGAGGGAGCCCTTCACCTGCAAAGTGCATTTGTGAATTGGCTAACAACTGGAAGTAAAACCTTGGATGACTGCATCGAACAGCCTCTGTCTGTTTCTTCACCGGCACCACTGATTCTCACCGCACTACAACGCCCAGCACACCATTCCACCATCTAGCTATCTACACTGCCCTGAGGCCCGCTCCACCTGTGGGGAGCTGTACCATCTTTAGCTGCCTTGTCACCTGCCTCAGAGGACTGCTGCAGCGCTGGTGACCTTCACCAGACACCACAGGTGGCGTCACGAATTTCTCTGAACTTTATTAGTAATCGCTACCCCTTTTGGGCACTGTCCGCCCTGGGCCAGCCACCGTGATATATATATACTGTCCCCCAAACAGTAAGGCCCCCGGGGACGCGACATCTACACTGCAGGTACACTAATAGCTCAACGATATATTGATTTGGTTGTGGACCACTGGTACGGCCATTTCACCACAGTGTCCAAGAAGCCGTTTTTCAACTCGACAACACCAGGCTGCATGTTGGTCATTAACATGCCTATTGATCCTGTGATTTCCATAATTCCACAACTTTTCCTTATTGGTGTTGCATTTTGAATGCTGAGGAGTTTATTCTATTGATGATATATCCCTGATATAGGTCATCATCAATATAACATTAGTGTGGATCTGTCTGCCTTTTATTATGTTATGAATGTAACACACACTCACTCAGGGATAATGGAAAAAGGGAAGTCCTACTACAGGGAGATGCTGCACCCACACCCAACTGGTCCCTGTACAGACTAGAAAGACCCTAGCTGCACAACTCAACAACACCACCTCGGACCTGGTTCCCTAAAAGGCCATTGAGGGGTTTCTTGTACCTCCTGAGGAACCAGAGGGGAGGCCGCAACATACTACCAACTAAAGGAGAAGAAAGTGTGCAGGAAGATACAAAAACCCAGGGTGAAAAAATTAAAACACTTTTATATATAGGGTAGAGAAGGAAAGCTAAAGAGAGCCAAAAGTAAACAGAACAAGGATAACCTCCCAGAAACCTAAAGAGGTGAAAGGAAGAGGAACTGGGAAGGAGGGAAGGAACACAAACAGACTCACTGAAGGAATTCAACTGGTGTTTACCATGCAAGGTAAACCCCTTAGCTTAAGGGTTGGAACTCCTAAACCCAAGTCCATCAGTAAGTATAGCCAGCAAGGAAGTGCAGTGAAGGGTGAACATATAAAACCCAACCCAGAATGTGAAAGGGCAGACCAATAATGAAAAATGGAAAACACACTGGAGAGGAGCAAACCATGAAAGGGAGAACAAGGACAATTGAAACAATCAGCATTTGGACAGGGAAGAAAAAGCAATAGCTCAGCAGAGAGGGGCACCGAACATGCGGCAACAGGTCAGCAGATCGAATCCCCAAACGGAGTCATGACATATTAGCTGTGTTTAAAGAGAATTTTTCACCAGATTTTTGCTATGTTATCTGAGAGCAGCCTGATGTAGAGACAGAGACTCTGATTACAGTGATGTGTCACTTACTGTCATGGGTTTGTCAGATGTGACCGATAGTCGCCCTGCAGTTGGTTACAGAAGATCTCTTTGTTTGGCATTACAGACACCTTCTTGAATCTGTCTCACTCTAGAACCCAGCGGCTACCTCCCTCCTGCTAATTGACACCCAGGCCTGGGTGTTTAAATACTTTCTGCTTGCAGCAGGGTGGGGCCGATGATATTCACATGTTTCCTTGTGAAGGCTTGGAGATTCTGCAGTCTGCTTACTTCCTCCCTGGTGCTAGGGGGACGTTTGGTGCAATCTCTCTGAAGTCAGCTCAAGCTAAGTTACTTTTCCCCGTGTGTGTCTCCCTTGTTGTCTTTAGTTGCTAGTGAGGACTGACTAGTGCTCATCTCCCCCCTTCCCTATCCAGGGCCTAGCGCTAGGGAAATACAAGGCGTAGATTCCTGTGCGGCGATTGGTGAGAAACCAATATAGGGACGATAGACAAGTCAGAGTGATATCAGATCAGTCTAGGAAGTCTCCACTCCCCCTTACCCTAGCATCTGGGCTCCCTTCCCCTCTTCCCTTCGTGTTGCACTTAGTCTTTCCCACACCTTGCGTGACACTTATTGGTTTGCTTGCTGCAGGTGTGATAAAATCATAGTTTTATCTGCAGCAGATCTACCAGTTCTTTGAATGCTGAGCCCTGTATAACCCCTCCCACCCCACTGATTGTCAGCTTTCTGTGTACATTGTGCATAGGCAGAAAGCTGCTAATCAGTGGTGGAGAAGGATTGAACAGAGCAGTAGGACTAGATGACACGAGACTTGTATTCCTCTAGTGATAATCTACTGCTGACAAAACACTGATTTCATTGAAACAACAACAACAAGCAGCGCAATAAGTAACACATTTCTGGAATCAGGGTCTCTGCCCCTACATTATTCTTCTCTCAGATTCCATATATATATATAAAAAAAAACTGCTTACGTATTCTCACGCGAGCGTAAAACACAGCCGTGCAGTCTCACGGCGGTAACTCGCATGGCTCTTCAGCGCCGCCCTACTCACCATGGTCACCATGGTTCACTGCTGGGACCTCAGCATTTAAGAGAATTGGAGCATATCTCCAGTTTTTGGCAGCGTTGGTTACACATTGCATGGAGCTGTACTGTTGATCTGCATTCAATGTTTATAACTGTCATGGGGCCAATAACAGCTGATTGTATGGCTGTCAGCTGTCAGACCCCACCTATTGGATATTCATGACCTATCCTACTGATAAGTTATCCATTTTATATTCCTGAACAACCACTTTTGAACAAATGTGTTTTGTCGAGGCTAAAAAGAGAATTAACCCATTACTTGACAAATTAGCAATTTTCTTTTTTTTTTTTTTTGGACCTAATTAGAAAATCTTAGTTGCTAGAAGCGAAAAATTAGGCGTCCCAAAAAAAGGACATTGGTAGATAATGGGTTAAATGGGGAAATCGGCCAACACACTTTTATTTTTAAGTCCAATTTTATCTCCTACTAACAATCCATGTTTTGACTTACATTACCATATTACATTAAGGTTGTTAGATACCAGTGAATTATTAAGTGAACTATTGAACTATACTGTGTATATATATATGTATATATATATATATATATATATATATATATATATATATATAGAAATGTATATACACTGTGTGCAGAATTATTAGGCAAGTTGTATTTTAGAGGATTATTTTTATTATTGATCAACAACTATGTTCTCAATCAACCGAAAAGACTCATAAATATCCAAGCTTAATATTTTTGGAAGTTGGAGTGTTTTTTTTTTAGATTTGGCTATCTTAGGAGGATATCTGTTTGTGCAGGTAACTATTACTGTGCAGAATTATTAGGCAACTTAATAAAAACCAAATATAATCCCATCTCACTTGTTTATTTTCACCAGGTAAACCAATATCAGTGCACAAAATTTAGAAATAAACATTTCTGACATGCAAAAACAAAAACCAAAAAAATTAGTGATCAATATAGCCACCTTTCTTTATGATGACACTCAACAGCCTTCTATCCATAGATTCTGTCAGTTGCTTGATCAGTTTTCGATCAACATTGCGTGCAGCAGCCACCACAGACTCCCAGACACTGTTCCGAGAGGTGTACTGTTTTCCCGCCCTGTAGATCTCATATTTTATGATGGACCACAGGTTCTCTATGGGGTTCAGATCAGGTGAACAAGGGGGCCATGCCATTATTTTTTCTTCTTTTAGACCTTTACTGGTCAGCCACGCTGTGGAGTAGTTGGGTGCATGTGATGGAGCATTGTCCTGCATGAAAATCATGTTTTTCTTGAACGATACCGACTTCTTCCTGTACCACTGCTTGAACAAGTTGTCTTCCAGGAACTGGCAGTAGGTCTGGGAGTTGAGCTTCACTCCATCCTCAACCCAAAAAGGTCCTACAAGTTCATCTTTGATGATACCAGCCCATACCAGTACCCCACCTCCACCTTGCTGGCGTCTGAGTCAGAGTGGAGCTCTCTGCCCTTTATTGATCCAGCCTCTGGCCCATCCATCTGGCCCATCAAGAGTCACGCTTATTTCATCAGTCCATAAAACCTTTGAGAAATCAGTCTTAAGATATTTCTTGACCCATTCTTGACATTTTATCTTATGTTTCTTGTTCAAAGGTGGTTGTTTTTCAGCCTTCCTTACCTTGGCCATGTCCCTGAGTATCGCACACCTTGTGCTTTTTGATACCCCAGTAACGTTGCAGGTCTGAAATATGGCAAAACTGGTGGCGAATGGCATCTTGGCAGCTTCACGCTTGATTTTCCTCAATTCATGGACAGTTATATTGCGCCTTTTTTGGCCAACACGTTTCTTGCGACCCTGTTGGCTATTTGCCATGAAACGCTTGATTGTTCGGTGATCACGCTTCAAAAGTTTGGAAATTTCAAGACTGCTGCATCCCTCTGCAAGACATCTCATAATTTTGGACTTTTCAGAGCCAGTCAAATCTCTCTTCTGACCCATTTTGCCAAAGGAAAGGAAGTTGCCTAATAATTAAGCACACCTTATATAGGGTGTTGATGTGATTAGTCAACACCCCTCCTCATTACAGAGATGCACATCACCAGATTTACTTAATTGGTAGTTGGCTCTCAAGCCTATGCAGCTTGGAGTAGGACAACATGTATAAAAAGTATCAAAGTGATCAAAATACGCATTTGCCTAATAATTCTGCACACAGTGTATACTAGCTATTGAGCCCTTTCTACGCCCGGGTGGCGAGCATTTTTATTGGTATATGGTCTCCCATCCTAGTATTTGTGTTGCCCCCATCCTGGTATTTATGCTGCCCCCATCCTGGTATTTGTGCTGTCCCCATCCTGGTATTTGTGCTGCTCCCATCCTGGTATTTGTGATCCCCAATCCTGTTATGTGCTGCCCTCATCCCTATCCTGGTATGCATGGCACGCCTCATCCCTATCCTGGTATACATGGCACCCCTCACCCCCAATCCTGGTACGCATGGCACCCTTCACCCTCAATCCTGGTATGCATAGCACCCCTCACCCCCAATCCTGGTATGCATGGCACCTCTCACCACTAATACTGGTATGCATGGCACCCCTCACCTCTAATCCTGTATGCATGGCACCCCTCATCCGCAATCCTGGTATGCATTGCACCCCTCATCCCCAATCCTGGTATGCATGGCACCCCTCATCCCAATCCTGGCATGCATGGCGCCCCTCATCCTGGTATGCCTGGTTCCCTCATCCCTATCCTGGTATGCATGGCACCCCATCACTCATCCTGGTATGCATGGTACCCCTCATCCCATTCCTGGTATACATGGTACCCCTCATCCCTATTCTGGTATGCATGGCACCCCTCATCCCCAATCCTGGTATGCATGGCACCCCTCATCCCTATCCTGGTATGTATAGTACCCCTCATCCCTATCCTGGTATGCATGGCACCACATCCCTCATGCTGGTATGCATGGTACCCCTCATCCCTATCCTGGTATATATGGTACTCCTCATCCCTATCCTGGTATGCATGGCCCCTCATCCGAATGCTGGTATGCATGCCCCCCCCAAATCCCTATCCTGGTATGCATGATACCTCTCATTCCTATCCTGGCATGCATGGCACCCTCATCCCTATCCTGGTATGCATGGCACCCCTCATCCCTATCCTGGTATGCATGGCACCCCTTACCCCCAATCCTGGCATGCATGGTGCCCCTCATCCTGGTATGCATGGCTCCCTCATACCCAATCCTGGTATGCATGGTTCCCCATCCCTCATCCCTATCCTGGTATGCATGGCACCCCATCACTCATCCTGGTATGCATGGTACCCCTCATCCCTATCCTGGCATACATGGTACCCCTCATCCCTATTCTGGTATGCATGGCACCCCTTATCCCCAATCCTGGTATGCACGGCACCCCTCATTCCTATCCTGGTATGCATGGTACCCCTCATCCTGGTATGCATGGTACCCCTCATCCCTATCCTGGTATGCATGGCACCACATCCCTCATGCTGGTATGCATGGTACCCCTCATCCCTATCCTGGTATACATGGTACTCCTCATCCCTATCCTGGTATGCATGGCCCCTCATCCGAATCCTGGTATGCATGCCCCCCCCCACATCCCTATCCTGGTATGCATGGTACCCCTCATTCCTATCCTGGTATGCATGGCACCCCTCATCCCTATCCTGGTATGCATGGCACCCCTCATCCCTATCCTGGTATGCATGGCACCCCTTACCCCCAATCCTGGCATGCATGGCGCCCCTCACCCTGGTATGCATGGCTCCCTCATACCCAATCCTGGTATGCATGCTTCCCCATCCCTCATCCCAATCCTGGTATGTATGGTACCCCTCATCCTGAAATGCATAGCACCCCTCATCCCTATCCTGGTATGCATGGCACCCCATCTCTCATCCTGGTATGCATTGTACCCCTCATCCCTATCCTGGTATGCATGGCCCCTCATCCAAATCCTGGTATGCATGGCCCACCCAGATCCCTATCCTGGTATGCATGGTACCCCTCATCCCCAAATCCTGGTATGCATGGCACCCCTCACCCCCAATCCTGGTATGCATGGCACCTCTCACCACTAATCCTGGTATGCATGACACCCCTCATCCCTATCCTGGTATGCATGGCACCCCTCATCCCTATCCTGGTATGCATGGCACCCCTTACCCCCAATCCTGGCATGCATGGCGCCCCTCACCCTGGTATGCATGGCTCCCTCATAGCCAATCCTGGTATGCATGGTTCCCCATCCCTCATCCCAATCCTGGTATGTATGGTACCCCTCATCCTGGAATGCATAGCACCCCTCATCCCTATCCTGGTATGCATGGCACCCCATCTCTCATCCTGGTATGCATGGTACCCCTTACCCCCAATCCTGGCATGCATGGCGCCCCTCATCCTGGTATGCATGGCTCCCTCATACCCAATCCTGGTATGCATGGTTCCCCATCCCTCATCCCTATCCTGGTATGCATGGCACCCCATCACTCATCCTGGTATGCATGGTACCCCACATCCCTATTCTGGTATACATGGTACCCCTCATCCCTATTCTGGTATGCATGGCACCCCTCATCCCTATCCTGGTATGCATGGTACCCCTCATCCTGGTATGCATGGTACCCCTCATTCCTATCCTGGTATGCATGGCACCACATCCCTCATGCTGGTATGCATGGTACCCCTCATTCCTATCCTGGTATACATGGTACTCCTCATCCCTATCCTGGTATGCATGGCCCCTCATCCGAATCCTGGTATGCATGCCCCCCCCCCACATCCCTATCCTGGTATGCATGGTACCCCTCATTCCTATCCTGGTATGCATGGCACCCCTCATCCCTATCCTGGTATGCATGGCACCCCTCATCCCTATCCTGGTATGCATGGCACCCCTTACCCCCAATCCTGGCATGCATGGCGCCCCTCACCCTGGTATGCATGGCTCCCTCATAGCCAATCCTGGTATGCATGGTTCCCCATCCCTCATCCCAATCCTGGTATGTATGGTACCCCTCATCCTGGAATGCATAGCACCCCTCATCCCTATCCTGGTATGCATGGCACCCCATCTCTCATCCTGGTATGCATGGTACCCCTTACCCCCAATCCTGGCATGCATGGCGCCCCTCATCCTGGTATGCATGGCTCCCTCATACCCAATCCTGGTATGCATGGTTCCCCATCCCTCATCCCTATCCTGGTATGCATGGCACCCCATCACTCATCCTGGTATGCATGGTACCCCACATCCCTATTCTGGTATACATGGTACCCCTCATCCCTATTCTGGTATGCATGGCACCCCTCATCCCTATCCTGGTATGCATGGTACCCCTCATCCTGGTATGCATGGTACCCCTCATTCCTATCCTGGTATGCATGGCACCACATCCCTCATGCTGGTATGCATGGTACCCCTCATCCCTATCCTGGTATACATGGTACTCCTCATCCCTATCCTGGTATGCATGGCCCCTCATCCGAATCCTGGTATGCATGCCCCCCCCCACATCCCTATCCTGGTATGCATGGTACCCCTCATTCCTATCCTGGTATGCATGGCACCCCTCATCCCTATCCTGGTATGCATGGCACCCCATCACTCATCCTGGTATGCATGGTACCCCACATCCCTATTCTGGTATACATGGTACCCCTCATCCCTATTCTGGTATGCATGGCACCCCTCATCCCTATCCTGGTATGCATGGTACCCCTCATCCTGGTATGCATGGTACCCCTCATTCCTATCCTGGTATGCATGGCACCACATCCCTCATGCTGGTATGCATGGTACCCCTCATCCCTATCCTGGTATACATGGTACTCCTCATCCCTATCCTGGTATGCATGGCCCCTCATCCGAATCCTGGTATGCATGCCCCCCCCCACATCCCTATCCTGGTATGCATGGTACCCCTCATTCCTATCCTGGTATGCATGGCACCCCTCATCCCTATCCTGGTATGCATCGCACCCCTCATCCCTATCCTGGTATGCATGGCACCCCTCATCCCTATCCTGGTATACATGGTACTCCTCATCCCTATCCTGGTATGCATGGCCCCTCATCCGAATCCTGGTATGCATGGCCCACCCAGATCCCTATCCTGGTATGCATGGTACCCCTCATCCCCAAATCCTGGTATGCATGGCACCCCTCACCCCCAATCCTGGTATGCATGGCACCTCTCACCACTAATCCTGGTATGCATGACACCCCTCATCCCTATCCTGGTATGCATGGCACCTCTCACCACTAATCCTGGTATGCATGGCACCCCTCATCCCTATCCTGGTATGCATGGCACCCCTCATCCCTATCCTGGTATGCATGGCACCCCTTACCCCCAATCCTGGCATGCATGGCGCCCCTCACCCTGGTATGCATGGCTCCCTCATACCCAATCCTGGTATGCATGGTTCCCCATCCCTCATCCCAATCCTGGTATGTATGGTACCCCTCATCCTGGAATGCATAGCACCCCTCATCCCTATCCTGGTATGCATGGCACCCCATCTCTCATCCTGGAATGCATGGCACCCCTTACCCCCAATCCTGGCATGCATGGCGCCCCTCATCCTGGTATGCATGGCTCCCTCATACCCAATCCTGGTATGCATGGTTCCCCATCCCTCATCCCTATCCTGGTATGCATGGCACCCCATCACTCATCCTGGTATGCATGGTATCCCTCATCCCTATTCTGGTATACATGGTACCCCTCATCCCTATTCTGGTATGCATGGCACCCCTTATCCCCAATCCTGGTATGCATGGCACCCCTCATCCCTATCCTGGTATGCATGGTACCCCTCATCCTGGTATGCATGGTACCCCTCATCCCTATCCTGGTATGCATGGCACCACATCCCTCATGCTGGTATGCATGGTACCCCTCATCCATATCCTGGTATACATGGTACTCCTCATCCCTATCCTGGTATGCATGGCCCCTCATCCGAATCCTGGTATGCATGCCCCCCCCCACATCCCTATCCTGGTATGCATGGTACCCCTCATTCCTATCCTGGTATGCATGGCACCCCTCATCCCTATCCTGGTGTGCATGGCACCCCTCATCCCTATCCTGGTATGCATGGCACCCCTTACCCCCAATCCTGGCATGCATGGCGCCCCTCACCCTGGTATGCATGGCTCCCTCATACCCAATCCTGGTATGCATGGTTCCCCATCCCTCATCCCAATCCTGGTATGTATGGTACCCCTCATCCTGGAATGCATAGCACCCCTCATCCCTATCCTGGTATGCATGGCACCCCATCTCTCTTCCTGGTATGCATTGTACCCCTCATCCCTATCCTGGTATGCATGGCCCCTCATCCGAATCCTGGTATGCATGGCCCACCCAGATCCCTATCCTGGTATGCATGGTACCCCTCATCCCCAAATCCTGGTATGCATGGCACCCCTCACCCCCAATCCTGGAATGCATGGCACCTCTCACCACTAATCCTGGTATGCATGACACCCCTCATCCCTATCCTGGTTTGCATGGCACCTTTCACCACTAATCCTGGTATGCATGGCACCCCTCATCCCTATCCTGGTATGCATGGCACCCCTCATCCCTATCCTGGTATGCATGGCCCCTCATCCGAATCCTGGTATGCATGGCCCACCCAGATCCCTATCCTGGTATGCATGGTACCCCTCATCCCCCTATCCTGGTATGAATGGCACCACTCACCCCCAATCCTGGCATGCATGGTTCCCCATCCCTCATCCCTATCCTGGTATGTATGGTACCCCTCATCCTGGAATGCATAGCACCCCTCATCCCTATCCTGGTATGCATGGCACCCCATCCCTCATCCTGGTATGCATGGTACTCCTCATCCCTATCCTGGTATGCATGGCCCCTCATCCGAATCCTGGTATGCATGGCCTACTCAGATCCCTATCCCGGTATGCATGGTACCCCTCATCCCCCAATCCTGGTATGCATGGCACACTTCACCCCCAATTCTGGTACGCATGGCACCCCTCACCCTCAATCCTGGTACGCATGGCACCCCTCACCCTCAATGCTGGTATGCATGGCACCCCTCACCCCCTATCCTGGTATGCATGGCACCTCTCACCACTAGTCCTGGTATGCATGGCACCCCTCATCCCTATCCTGGTATGCATGGCACCTCTCATCACTAATCCTGGTATGCACGGTACCCCTCATCCCTATCCTGGTATGCATGGCACGCCTCATCCCTATCCTGGAATGCATGGCACCCCTCACCTCCAATCCTGGTATGCATGGTACCCCTCACCACTAATCCTGTATGCATGGCACCCCTCATTCCCCAATCCTGGTATGCATGGCACCCCTCATCCCCAATCCTTGTATGCATGGCACCCCTCATCCCCAATCCTGGTATGCATGGCACCCCCCATCCCCAATTCTTGTATGTATGGCACCCCCCATCCCCAATCCTGGTATGCATGGCACCCCTCATTTCAAATCTGGTATACTTGGCACCTCTCATCCCAATCCTGGTATGCTGGCACCCCATCACAGCACAGGCCCAGGGGGCGCGTCAACTTTGGCGTAGTCGGCAGGATACAAACCAACCCGCAACCACCGGGTACTGCGTGCCTGAAAAATGACTTTTATACTTACCTGTGGTGAAGTTTCCCGCCGTCCGGAGTCGTTTCCCGCCATCGGACGCCATCTTGGGTCGTTTCCCGCCGTCTTCTGCCGTCTTCCCGCCATCCGCAGCTGCTTCCCCCCATCGGACGCCATCTTCAGGACGCCATGCGGGAAGAAGAGGGGCGTGGACGCCGAAAGCGCGCGAGATCCGAAGCTCCGCCCCACGCTCCGACGCTGCGTAAGGTCCTGGAAGGGAGGAAGAGCGACGCTGACGTCATCGGAGCGCGACGCCAGGTCCTCAACCCCGACGATTGACTGCGGAGCCGCGGCCTACGGAAGAAGAGCATCGCAAGGTAGGCCACGGTCCACTAGGGGGAAGAAGGATGTCGGACACCGAGGGGAGCTCCACCGCCACACCGGCCGCCAGCGCAACCGCTGCAGCGGTCATGCCATTCACCATGCCCTATATCCCGGGGGCAACCTGGCTACCCCAGTACTCAGGGGAGTCACATACCCTGAGTGACTTTAGGGAAAGACTTGATAGCCTCTTCCAAGTATACCCCCTCACGGAAGAGCAAAAAGTGAGCATCCTGGTGGCCCAGTTAATCGGGGCAGCCCAAAGGGAGGTAAAGTCCTGGTCACCTGGGAAGAAGAGGACTGTCAGAGAGATACTAGCCCGGCTGAAAGACACATTTGATACCCGAACCTCAGCCGAGATAAAACTAAGATTTTACGGGTGCAAACAACGGGCACATGAAAGTATAAGAGACTATGCTCTAAACTTACAAGAGGCCCTGAGAGCCATTAAGCAGGCAGACCCTGACAGCGTGGGAAATGAAGACAAGCTGTTGACCGAACAATTTATTGAGGGTCTACTGTGCAATGCCCACCGAACCCAGTTGCGGGCAATGGCCTTACGGGACCCTGACCTGGACTTTGCACAGTTCAAGGACAGAGCCATCCGGGTGCTCCGAGAACCGGCACCAGATGGCGCTGTGACCCACAGGCGCCCTGCTATCACTTATCACCAGGACGCGGCGCCCTTGTCTGCAGGGCCTCTGGGAGCTGATGCGCAGGCTTTGAACAATGACCCAGCAACAGACCTGCACCATCAGGTACAAGAGCTGACTAAGAGCGTTGCCGCGCTAACCAGAACTGTGCAGTCTTTACTGGTCTCTTCTCCAGGAAAGATCCAGCTGGCATCCGGACCGGAGGACGTCCCATGGCGCCGACTGAGGAGGACCCCACCGGCCAGAGGAAGACCCAGCGACAGATATAACGAGGACCGACGACCCATCTGCTGCCGCTGCAATCAACCCGGACATATGGCAAGGTACTGTCATTTAAACGGGCACAACCTGGGGTAGAGGGCCAACCCCCAGGCTTAAGATCATCAGGCCCATCGAACTGGCGTGACAAATACGTAGGGGGACGTCCGGTCTTGCCTGTGGTACTGGATGGCATTCCTATGAGTGCCCTACTAGACACCGGGTCACAGGTCACCACCATCCCGTACGTGCTCTTCAAGCGGTACTTGAATGACTCGGACATAACCCGCTACCCAGATGACGACCTGAGCATTATCGCCAGCAATGGTCAGCCCGTGCCACAGATTGGATTTAAGGAAGTGACCATCAAGGTCGGTAAAGTTGAACTGCCGGCACAAGGACTTATCATTGTGGACATTGACCGTCGCGAGAGTCACCCAAAAATAACCCTAATGTAATCGAAAACTGTCTTGCAGAGGTGATTCTTATTTTGCAACAGGTTGCCAAGAACGCCAGTTCCAGCCAGCAGCGTGTCCTCCAAAAAGAGATCCGGGCACTAATGAAGCGGCAACAAGTGGAACTATCTGGTGGTAAGATAGGTAGCGTGAGAATGTGTGACCCGTTCCCTATTGCCATGCCCCCGAAAAGTGAGATGATGATTTGGTGCCGGGCAGCTATTGGTCTAAGAGGTAGAGACTACCAAGCAATGGTAGAACCCGTCTACTCAGACAGTAGGCCCACCATTTTGACAGCACGGGGGGTGGTCGATGTACGCCATGGGAGGGTGCCCGTCCGCATCATAAATATCGGGGAGAGAGAAGTATACCTGCCTCGGTATGCCACGCTAGCCAAATTGTTCACCATCAACCAGAACTCTGTACAGGCCGTGGAACCCTTGCCTCCATCTCAACCAGAGGAAGGTAACGGCTCTAAGAAACCAATGGAGGACTGGTGTCAGCAACTGCATTTGGGTACTGACTCCACTTCCTCACACCAAAAACAGGGAGTCTACCGGGTGGTTCAAGAGTACGAGAGAGTGTTTAGTAAACACCCGCTAGACTTCGGGCGAGTAGAGGGGGCAGAACATCACATCCCCACGGGAGACCATCCTCCCATAAAGGAGAGATACCGACCCGTACCCCCTGCACACTATCAACACGCCAAGGGGATGCTAAAAGACATGAAGGAGGCTGGGGTAATTAGGGACAGCTGTAGGCCCTGGGCAGCTCCACTAGTCTTAGTGAAAAAGAAAGACAACACCATGAGAATGTGTGTAGACTACAGGAAGGTCAACCGTATCACACACAAAGATGCGTACCCGTTACCAAGGATAGAAGAGTCCTTAGCTGCATTAAAATCTGCTAACTTCTTCTCTACTTTGGATCTCACTAGCGGGTACTGGCAGGTTCCTGTAGCAGAGGCGGACCGGGAGAAGACCGCATTCACCACCCCGATGGGACTCAGCGAATTTAACTGTATGCCGTTCGGGCTCTGCAACGCACCAGGAACCTTCCAACGGTTGATGGAATGCTGTCTGGGACACCGGAACTTCGAGAGGGTCCTATTATACCTGGATGACGTCATCGTCTATTCCAAGACCTATGAGGACCATCTGGAACACCTGGCAGAAGTGTTTGAAGCCCTGGCAAACTATGGCCTAAAGGTAAAACCCTCAAAGTGTCATCTACTGAAGCCAAAGGTACAGTACCTGGGACACGTGGTGAGTAGCCCCCGACCCTGACAAGATCACCGTGATTAAGGACTGGCCAAGACCATCCAGCATAAAGGAAGTGCGGCAGTTCCTCGGGTTGGTAGGCTACTACCAAAGATTCATTCCCGGTTTTACCAAGAAGGCAGCTCCTATGCAGGACCTCCTGATAGGCAAGTCCAGGAAGTCCAAAAACCAGAAGCCACCCTTCAGATGGGAAAAGCTGGAAGAGGAGTCCTTCCGCCAGCTGAAGATGGCCCTCACGGGGGATGAAATCCTGGCGTACCCTGATTACAGCCAGCCCTTTATCCTCCACACGGACGCAAGCAACATCGGGCTAGGAGCCGTACTGTCCCAGATCCAGCAGGGGAGAGAACGGGTAATTGCTTACGCCAGCCGAAAACTGCGACCCACGGAAAGAAACCCTGAGAATTACAGCTCGTTCAAGCTAGAGTTCCTGGCAGTGGTGTGGGCAGTAACCGAACGTTTCAAGCATTATCTTGCCTCTTCTAGGTTCACCGTGTACACGGACAACAACCCGTTGACACACCTTGACACTGCAAGACTGGGTGCCCTGGAGCAGAGATGGATGGCCCGCCTGTCCAATTATGAGTTCACGATCAAATACCGGGCAGGACGCTCCAATACCAACGCGGACGCCCTGTCCAGGATGCCAAACCTACCGGACGAAGGGGAGGATCCAGAAGAATTGGAAGAGATCGAACTCCCTGCGTTTCACCGTCATGGGATTACCCAGTATTCCCACCGTGTGAGGGGCCAGCGATCCGCTACGTTCAACCCCTTACCCCACTACAACTGGGTGGAGACGCAAGACAGTGACCCCGCAATCCGTCTGGTGAAGGAGATGCTGACCCAGGCTGACGCCCGCCTGGACCCAGACACTCCGGAAGAGACCAAGCAACTGTGAACGGAGAAGAGCAGACTGTTTCTCTACAAGGAGAAGTTGTGCCGCAGAATGGTCAATTCCCGGACACATGAACTGATCTGGCAGGTTGAGGTACCGAGACGGGATGCAGCTATGGTGCTGGAGGCCTACCACAATGGGGCAGGGCACTTCGGATGGAAGAAGCTGGAGTTCCTGCTGCGTGAACGGTTCTACTGGATAGGCATGAGAGGAGCCATTGAGAGGTGGTGTAGAGACTGTGGCCCGTGCAATCTAAGAAGAAGGGACCGTGCCAGCCAGAGGACTCCCCTGCAGCCCATCATCACCAGGCAGCCGCTGGAACTGGTCGCTCTGGACCATGTTAAACTGGCTCCAAGCAGAAGCGGGTATGTCTACGCCCTAACCATCGTGGATCACTACTCCCGGTTCCTGGTGGTGGTCCCTGTCAAAGACCTGAAGGCTCAGACAGCAGCCAGAGCCTTCCAGCTGCACTTCTGCCGCCCACACGGGTACCCGGACCAAGTGCTGACGGACCAAGGACCAGCCTTCGAAGCGGAGGTCTTCCAGGAGTTCTGCAACCTGTATGGCTGCAAGAAGATAAGAACAACGCCCTATCACCCCCAAACTAATGGACTCTGCGAGAAGATGAACCAGGTGGTGATAGATCTGCTAAAAACATTGTCCCTGGAAGAACGCAGTCTGTGGCCTGAGAAACTGCCCGATCTGGTGGACCTGTATAACCATATCCCGGTAGGTTCCACCAACTGTACCCCGGCTTACCTAATGCGAGCAAGACCTGGTAAGCTG
Source organism: Phyllobates terribilis (assembly GCF_046119375.1). Lineage (NCBI taxonomy): Eukaryota > Metazoa > Chordata > Amphibia > Anura > Dendrobatidae > Phyllobates > Phyllobates terribilis. The sequence goes on from NW_027362762.1 coordinate 152,611,990, forward strand.
CCTGTTGACCTGGATATGGGAGTCCTGATACCCGAGGACTCCTCGCCAGAGACAGACTGGGATACAGAACGGCAGCAGCAGTACCGGAAAGTACAGGAGAGCGTCGAGCGAAGTCTCTGTCAATCAAGAGAAAGGCAGGAGAGGACTTATAACCAACATGCTCCCGCTGTTCCCCTGGTACCTGGAGAGCAGGTCTTGAAAAGAAAAAGGCGGCTCCATAAGTTGGACGACCAGTGGGAAAAGGACCCGTACACCGTACTGCCCTCAAGCCACAATAATCCAAAGGTGTACGTCATCAGTAAGGATCGAGGAGAGACCACAGCCACTGTCTCCAGAGACCACCTGAAAAAGTGCCCCGAGAAGTTGCAAAGCATGGATGAAGATCAGGAAGACTCTCAACCCGTAGAGGAAAAGGAGGAAATGATCAGCACCGTACTCGGAGACTTTCCCCGGTCCTGGACACAAGTAAACAACGCTATCGTGGTGCCCGTCCTCACCTTTCTCCAGCCAGCCCCTCAAGTGCCTACAGAAGACCAGGTAGAGCTGGAAGAGCAGCCGGCCCAGGAGGCGGAAGAATCCATACCAGCAGCCCAGGAGAATCAACCCTCTGCTAGTAGTGAGCCTGCCGTGCCCCTAGTGAGCCAAAGAGTGCGCAGACAGCTGCCCAGCTTACCCATAACACCTCCTACACCCTGTAGTGCAGGACCAGTTAGTGAGCTCCGTAGGTCCACCAGAGTCACTAGAGGTCAGATGCCCGCTCGCTGGAAAATCTAAAGTGATGCACTGTGAATTTATCTGTTTAACTGTTTATGGTTTATGTTTGTTGCCTGTTATTAATTATGTTTCTCAGTTACCCTGCAGATTTCTTTGGACTAACAGGTTATGGACACTGGATAACCGGAACAATTTTGTAGATAGATGCACCTTGGTGCCTCTTGCGAAGACGGCCGCGGAAGAGAAAACCTGTCTGGCGTGGCCTCCTTGCGGCCCAAAGTAGCTAGCTCCAGCCTTGCAGCCACGCCCAAGGCCAACGCAAGGGGTTTGCTTTGGACAGGTCCCCTACTTCGCTTAAAACTTCACCTTGGGTGATAGGGACACCCGGTTACGGAAACGCTGTGACCTCTACAAACTAAAGCTACTTGTAAATATGTTATTGTGTTATTGTTATACCCTGCATTTATGTTTCTTTAAAAAAAAAAATGTGTTTAGTCCCGGAGTGCTAAAATTTACTAGGGGGGAATGTGGCACCCCAGGGGTCTGGTTACCACAGTAATAGAAATATTATGTCTGAGAGCAAGTGGGAGGTTTCTCTGGTCAGGAGCCCTAAGCATGCAACACGGCCCACCCAGACCTGGGAGGGGAGGAATCTGCTCTTATAAACTGAGTCTGGGGCGGGATTAGTGAGTGAAGTCCCAGACAGAGACGCAGTCAGGTCTGGAGGACAGCAGACACAGGGAAAGTGACAACAGGAGCTCTGTAGGAGCAGGAGCGAGTGCCAGAGGCTGGAAGCTAGATAGCTCGCCTTGGCTGAAGACACTAAACCCGGACACGGAGTCCGAGGCTGTGGGGACATCCAGGTCCAGCAGCAGAATCCAACCGGCAGGGGATTCAGTGTCCTCTGGCCTTAGAAACCCGAAGGCACGGTCTCAAGCAAGGGACCAGCACCGCCATCGTGAAGCGGAGGCTAACGGAAGGCCCCAAGTCACCGGCCATACGGGTGAGCACCACACGGTATACTCAGGGACGTGGGCTACTTCTACCCGCATAGAGCAAGGTAGCCAGGAAAGAGTGCAGATAGTCGGGGAGGCCTACAACTCCACCTGGCCAGGGGAGATCCTGCTTGCTCACAGACTGACCAGGCCCCTACTGCTAACCAGTACTCCCCGGAGGGTCTGCTTTATACCATCAGTAAAGACCCTGAACTGCACCACACGTCTCTGTGTTTCATCGCTGCACCAGCACCATCACTACTGGGACGCTCACACCATCACTCCCATCTTCCACACTAGCTGCCCTGAGGCAATACTTCTCCCGTGGGGAGTTATTCCATACTCGGCTGCGCAAAGTACATCAGCCTCAGCGGTCTGCAGCGCAGCGGCGGTCCCCACTGACCGCAATCCACGGGTGGCGTAGTCGGACATTGTTGTTACCTAAGACTGCCACTGGTTTGACCGCCCTGGGCACGGACCGGGTCGCCGCCACACGGAGACTACAACCCCCAGCATCTTACAGAAGGCCCGGCTCCGGGTATCCCCCTGCACAGCACAGGCCCAGGGGGCGCGTCAATGTCACCCCCCTCTTTATAATGCCCCATGCAGGATGTCACCCCCCCTCTTTATAATGCCCCATGCAGGATATCATGCCCCTCTCTTTAAGATGCCCCATGCAGGTTGTCACCCCCCCTCTTTATAATGTCCCATGCAGGATATCACCTGCCTCTCTTTAAAATGTCCCATGCAGGATGTCACGCCCCCCCTCTTTATAATGCCCCATGCAGGATGTCACCCCCCCTCTTTATAATGCCCCATGCAGGATGTTACCCCCCCTCTTTATAATGCCCCATGCAGGATGTCACCCCCCCATATAATGTCCCATGCAGGACGTCACTCCCCCCCATATAATGCCCCATACAGGATGTCTCTCCCCCCCCCCATATAATGCCCCATGCAGGATGTCACCCCCCCCATATAATGCCCCATGCCTCCATACATTAAAAAAAAAAAATCAAATACTCACCTCTTTCCTCCTCACCTGCTGCCGCTGCTCCAGACTCCAGCGTCGCCGGCGTCTTCCCGCTCTGCGCTGCCTGTGACGGCTCAGGGGAGCGGGCAGTGGAAAGACGTCACCGCACCCTCTGATCTAAGACGTCACAGGGAACGCACAGCAGGAAGGCACGGGGAGAGGTAAGTATCCGGCTGCCGGGGCCCTGAGAAAGCGGGGGAGAAGGGCGGGCGCTGGCACCGCTCTCCTATGCCCATAGCCCGGCGGGGTGCCAGACCGTGAGTGGGCCCCCTGCCTGCTCAGGGCCCCGGCACTTGCCCGGGTGCGCCGGGTGCTGATGCCGGCCCTGATGGCACCCCTCATCTCAAATTTAATGTACATGGCTCCCCTCATCCCAATCTTGGTATGTATTGCACCCTTCATCCCCCAATCCTGGTATGCATGGCACCCCCCACCCCCTAATCCTGGTATGCATGGTACCCAATCCCTCATCCTGGTATACATGGCTTTCTCATCCCCAATCCTGGTATGTATGGCCCCCTCATCCCTATCCTGGTATGCATGGCATTCCTCATCCCATAATCCTGGTATGCATGGTACCTCTCATCCCCCAATCCTGGTTTGCATGGTACCCCTCATCCCCCAATCTTGGTATGCATGGTACCCCTCATTCCCCAATCCTGGTATGTGTGGTCCCCTCACCCCCAATCTTGGTATGCCTGGCACTGCTCACCCTCCAATCCTGGTATGCATGGTAGGTACCCCTCAATCCTGGTATGTATGGTATCCCTCATCCCCCATTCCTGGTATGTGTGGTCCCCTCACCCCCAATCCTGGTATGCATGGTCCGCTCACCCCCAATCCTGGTATGTATGGTACCCCTCATCCCCCAATCCTGGTATGTGTGGCCCCCTCATCCCCTAATCCTGGTATGCATGGTCCCTCACCACCAACCCTGGTATGCATGGACCCCTCATCCCCCAATTCTGGTATGCATGGCACTCCTCACCCCCCAATCCTGGTATGCATGGTACCCCTCAATCCTGGTATGTGTGGCCCTCTCATCCCCCAATCCTGGTATGTGTGGCCCCCTCATCCCTGAATCCTGGTATGCATGGTACCCCTCATTCCCCAATCCTGGTATGTGTGTCCCACTCATCACCCAATCCTGATATGCCTGGTACCGCTCACCCTCAAATCCTGGTATGCATGGTAGGTACCCCTCAATCCTGGTATGTATGGTATCCCTCATCCCCCATTCCTGGTATGTGTGGCCCCCTCATCCCCCAATCCTGGTATGTGTGCCCCCCTCATCCCTCAATCCTGCACACATGCAAAAAAAATAAACACTTATACTCACCTTTTTTCCTGTGCTCCAGCGCTGCTGTGTCCTGTTCTGCCGGAGGCCTGGGGAGGAATGCGGAGCCGGAGTACGCGCATGCCCATACCGCGCTGTCCGGCGTCATTTTGCTGAAGACACACTGCAAATATGTCTTCAGTAAAATGGTGCCGGATAGCGTTATGCGCATGCGCAGATTTCAACGCCTTCACTCCACCCCTGGTCTCTAGCCAGAAGACAGGCGCGGCGGCAACGCTCATCCCGGTCAGGTAAGTATGTAAGTATGGGGCCGGAGATCGCTGTATGCATTCAGTGTCTACGCATACCACGATCTCCGGTGCCATACACTCCTCTTACCTGTAACAGCTCCATGCGTTCTTCTGTCTGGAGCCAGACTGCTCAGGTGTATCGCGCTTGCGCAGTCTATAGAGGCTTTAGACAGAGGGACGCTTGTACCGTTATATTATAGATATATATACAGTACAAACCAAAAGTTTGGACACACCTTCTCATTTAAAGATTTTTCTGTATTTTCATGACTATGAAAATTGTACATTCACACTGAAGGCATCAAAACTATGAATTAACACATGTGGAATTATATACTTAACAAAAAAGTGTGAAACAACTGAAAATATGTCTTATATTCTAGGTTCTTCAAAGTAGCCACCTTTTGATGACTGCTTTGCACACTCTTGGCATTCTCTTGATGAGCTTCAAGAGGTAGTCACCGGAAATGGTTTTCACTTCACAGGTGTGCCCTGTCAGGTTTAATAAGTGGGATTTCTTGCCTTATAAATGGGGTTGGGACTATCAGTTGTGTTGTGCAGAAGTCAGGTGGATACACAGCTGATAGTCTGTTACGGATCCGAGTGGTGGAACCTCTGTGCTGCGGTGCAAGGAGGGACCAGAGGGGTGTAACTAGGTATCAACTCGGACTGACCAAGGTCGCACGGCAGCTCAATAGATTCCGTGAACCAGGGAAGGACCGAGCAGAGGGACCAGGTGCTACTCTGGGCCTGTCCTTGTATGAGAGCATGTGACTCCCACGGGTAACTGGCAGGAACCTCCGGGTAGGCACGGCAGGTAACTGTTAGGAGCCTCCAGGTAGGCTGGCTGGTAGGCACGGCAGGTAATGGGTAGGAGCCTCCAGGTAGGCTGACTGCTAGGCACGGCAGGTAACTAGTATGTTCTCCGGGTAGGCAGGCAAGCCTGGCTCATAGACAGACTGGTGGGTTTGGATCGTAGGCAGACCATCGGGCAGGAGAGTACACTTGGCTGGCGGAGACAGGTAGTCAGGCTGGCCGATGCTACAGTACCCCCCCTTTACGCCCCCTCTTTTTTAGGCCTGAAAGAAAAAGAACTGAAGTGGGTCCAGATGTCTCTTGTCGGAAGTGTGGATCTAGTGTCCTCCCAGATGGTGGAAAATTCGCTGACCAGAGACTCCGTGGCAGGGTTGTCCACTGAAGCGGAGACGAGAAACGGAATCTGGGGATGTTGACCGTAGACCACAAAGAACGGGGACTTGGAAGAAGATTCGCTCTCATGGTTATTATAGGAGAACTCGGCCCATGGTAGGAGCTCTGCCCAATCGGAATGGTGAGTGTTGACGAAGTGCCAGAGGAAGCTGGTAAGGATCTGGTTGATACGTTCCACTTGGCCATTTGACTGTGGGTGGTAAGCAGAGGAGAAATCCAGGGTGACATCCAGCAGCTTACACGTAGCTCTCCAGAAGCGAGAAGTAAACTGGACTCCGCGATCAGACACAATGTGGAGCGGTAGGCCATGAAGACGGAAGATGTGATGCATGAAGTCCTTAGCCAGCACAGATGCAGACGGGAGACCAGGCAGATAGATAAAGTGGGCCAATTTAGAAAAGCGGTCAGCGACCACCCAAATGACAGTACAACCGGTAGAAAAAGGGAGATCAGTAATAAAGTCCATAGCAATGTGTTGCCACGAGGCAGCAGGTATGGGAAGAGGCAGGAGACGGCCAGCTGGAAGATGTCTGGGAACCTTGTTGCGGGCACAGGACGAACAGGCTGTGACGAAGTCTACCACATCCTTGCGTAGGATAGGCCACCAGTAATGCCGGGTAATGAGCAGGAAGGTCTTCTTCTGGCCAGCATGGCTGGCTAGTTTAGATGAATGACCCCAGTGAAGATCCTTCTTACGATCCGGGACTGCTACAAACATCTTACTGGGTGGGAGACGAGACAGGTCCAAGGGAGCCACATTCATCACTTTGGAGGGATCGATGATATGCATAGGCTCCTCCTCTTGATTGGAAGACAGGAAGGATCGGGACAGGGCATCGGCTTTAACGTTCTTGTCCGCATGGCGGTAATGTAGAGTAAAGTTGAAGCGGGCGAAGAACAAAGACCACCGGGCCTGACGCGGATTGAGTCTTTGGGCATTCTGTAGATATGCCAGGTTTTTGTGGTCAGTGTAGATGACCACCGGGTGCAGAACCCCCTCAAGCAGGTAACGCCACTCCTCCAGCGCCAATTTGATGGCTAGCAGTTCTCGTTCTCCTATGGAATAGTTGCGCTCAGACAAGGAGAAGAGCTTGGAGAAGAAGCCGCAGGTTACCATTCTCCCGGATAGAGATTTCTGGGTGAGCACCGCTTCGGCTCCGGAAGAGGAAGCATCATCCTCCAGAAAGAATTGTTTGTTGCAATCTGGACAGTGCAACACCGGGGCAGAAGAGAAGGCTTGTTTTAAGGAAAGGAAGGCCTCCTCCGCTTCAGACGTCCATTTCTTAGGATTTGCTCCCTTACGGGTGAGCGCAGAGATGGGTGCAGTCCGGGAAGAGCAATGTGGGATGAAGAGACGGTAATAGTTAGCGAAGCCCAGGAATCGCTGAATCGCCTTCAACCCCTCCGGACGGGGTCACTTGAAGATGGCAAAGACCTTCTCGGGGTCTATCCGTAGACCTGTCTTAGAGATAATATAGCCCAGGAACGGAAGAGAGGTCTGCTCGAAGAGGCATTTCTCAAATTTTGCATATAGGTGATTCTGCCTGAGCCTAAGCAGGACCTGACGAACATCCCTCCGGTGTGTAAGAAGATCCGGAGAGAAGACCAAGATGTCATCCAGGTACACCACCACGCAAGAATATAGAGGTCACGGAAGATGTCGTTGACTAGTTCTTGGAAGACGGCTGGAGCATTACAGAGGCCGAAGGGCATCACACGGTATTCATAGTGGCCGTCCCGGGTATTGAATTCCGTCTTTCACTTGTCTCCTTGGCGGATCCAAACAAAGTTATATGCCCCACAAAGATCGAGCTTGGTAAAGATCTTCGCGCCTTTAAGGCGGTCGAACTACTCAGAGATGAGTGGCAGAGGGTATTTATTTTTGATAGTAATCAGGTTGAGTCCTCTATAATCGATACAGGGGCGTAGTGAACCGTCTTTCTTTTTTACGAAGAAGAATCCAGCTCCAGCCGGGGAGGTAGATTTCTGGATGAATCCCCTAGCCAGATTTTCTTCGATGTACTCCGACATGGCCCGGGTTTCGGCCAATGACAAAGGGTAGATACACCCACTGGGTGGAGTGGCACCGGGTACCAGGTCGATAGGGCAATCATAAGGCCTATGAGGTGGCAGTGGTTCTGTGGCACCTGTGCGCAGCAGGGCGCCACAAATGCACCAAGAAGAGTCACCACTAGCATGCAGTGCAGCAGAATGGAGGGAACAGTGATCTTGACAGAAGACTGTAGAATGGAGAAAGTAGCTCCTTAAAGGGGTTTTCCAGCATTAGGCTACAAGTCTGTAGTATCTTTATATGACTGAAGACTTGTGAATCCTCACAATACACTGTGCACTGTGAGGATTCTTGTGTGCTAGAGCCGGTAGCAGGCGGTCATGTGATTTGCTTACTTCCGGCCACATTCCAACTAGACTGTATCCGGCCTCATTCAATACATTTGCATTGAGTGAGGCGGCTCCCATCTAGTCAGCACGTGACCGCATATATGCAAATCACATACTTACAGTCATGCACCTGCTGCTCCCGGCACCAGAGAATCTACACAATGCTCCGGATATGAGGATTCGCAAGTCTGCAGTCATATAAAGTAACTACAGACTTGTAGCCTAAGGCCGGACAACCAATTTAAGTGGCCATTGAGCACTTTTCAGATAATATGGCCTTGGTGGGACTGATTCCCCTATTGTTGTGAACCTGCCTTTATTTTGAATCATAAACATCAATACATTTACAGTGCTGTGCAAATTAATTGGGACAAAGCAAAAAAACTATTGAATATTTAACAATAAAATGTTATAATTTTACCAATTTTAGTAAGAAATATGTACTCATTTAGCAGATATGAGATTTTCAATGTATTTTGGCACTGATTCTACAAAGTTTTTGCATAAATTCTTCAATTCTTCATCATGGAACCACACTTGTATGGCACTGTTTATCATCCGTTCTTTGGTTGTACAGTCCATTTTGCCAAGATGTCTCTTCACAATGCTCCACAAATGTTCTATAGGATTTAAGTCTGGTGAATTGCCAGGTCAGTCCAGCACTTTTACTTTATTTTCTTCCAGGAATTTCTTCACACACTTGGAATTGTGGCATGGAGCCAAATCTTGTTGGAATGTCCCTTCAAATTTACGCATGAATGGCACAATAAAACGTTTTAAAACGACTATGTATTTGGATGAATTCATCAAACCACATTTTGTTACTCACGGTTGTACACTCACACCTGTTCAAAGCAGTTAAAACTGGTTTGAATCACTGACTGGTAACCAACTTACAATTTTACTTAAAAAATGCTTTGTCCCAATTAATTTGCACAGCACTGTAGATGTTAATTCAATTTATTGGAAATTTATTGATGTTCATGTGGTTAAATAATTGCATTTGGACATAGAAAACGAAGATATTCCCCAAATCTGTATTACTTCAGCGCTGATACCTTGGTGCCTTAGGGTCTCTTAAAAGCTCAGTGAAAAACTGAACATTACTTGTATTTTAAGATAATTTGACAATTAATGTCACAATATGTGTTTAGGTAACACTGCATACTGTACTTTATACGTGATCTATGTGTATGACAACATATTGCCAGTGCCATTATATATATACTAGCTATTGAACCCGTTCTACGCCCGGATGGCGAGCATTTTTATTGGTATATGGTCTCCCATGTTGGTATGTGCTGCCCCCCTCCTGGTATTTGTGCTGCCCCCACCATCCTACTCCGGTATGCGTGGCACCCCTCATCCCCAATCCCGGTATGCGTGGCACCCCTCATCCCCAATCCCGGTATGCGTGTCACCCCTCATCCCCAATCACTGTATGCGTGTCACCCCTCATCCCCAATCCTGGTATGCGTGTCACCCCTCATCCCTATTTTGGTATGTGTGGCACCCCTCATCCCCAATCCTGGTATGCGTGGCACCCCTCATCCCCAATCCCTGTATGCGTGTCACCCCTCATCCCCAATCCTGGTATGCGTGTCACCCCTCATCCCTATTTTGGTATGTGTGGCACCCCTCATCCCCAATCCCGGTATGCGTGTCACCCCTCATCCCCAATCCCTGTATGCGTGTCACCCCTCATCCCCAATCCTGGTATGCGTGTCACCCCTCATCCCTATTTTGGTATGTGTGGCACCCCTCATCCCCAATCCTGGCATGCGTGGCACCACTCATCCCCAATCCTGGTATGCGTGGCACCCCTCATTCCCAATCCTGGTATGCGTGACACCCCTCATCCCCAATCCTGGTATGCGTGGCACCCCTCATTCCCAATCCTGGTATGCGTGGCACCCCTCATCCCCAATCCTGGTATGCGTGGCACCCCTCATCCCTATTCTGGTATGCGTGACACCCCTCATCTCCAATCCCGGTATGCGTGGCACCCCTCATCCCCAATCCCGGTATGCGTGGCACCCCTCAACCCCAATCCCGGTATGCGTGGCACCCCTCATCCCCAATCCCGGTATGCGTGGCACCCCTCATCCCCAATCCCGGTATGCGTGGCACCCCTCATCCCCAATCCCGGTATGCGTGCCACCCTTCATCCCCAATCCTGGTATGCATGGCACCCCTCATCCCCAATCCCGGTATGCGTGGCACACCTCATCCCCAATCCCGATATGCGTGGCACCCCTCATCCCGAATCCCGGTATGCGTGGCACCCCTCATCCCTATTCCGGTATGCGTGGCACCCCTCATCCCTATTCTGGTATGCGTGGCACACCTCATCCCTATTCTGGTATGCGTGGCACCTTTCATCCCCAATCCTGGTATGCATGGCACCCATCATCCCCAATCCCGGTATGCGTGGCACCCCCCATCCCTATTCTGGTATGCATGGCACCTTTCATCCCCAATCCTGGTATGCGTGGCACCCCTCATCCCCAATCCCGGTATGCGTGGCTCCCCTCATCCCCAATGCCATTATGCGTGGCACCCATCATCCCCAATCCTGGTATGCGTGTCACCCCTCATCCCCAATCCTGGTATGCGTGTCACCCCTCATCCCCAATCTTGGTATGCGTGGCACCCCTCATCCCTATTCTGGTATGCATGGCACCCCTCATCCCTATTCGGCTATGCGTGGCACCCCTCATCCCCAATCCCGGTATGCGTGGCTCCCCTCATCCCCAATCCCATTATTCGTGGCACCCCCCCATCCCCAATCCCGGTATGCGTGGTTCCCCTCATCCCCAATCCCGGTATGCGTGTCACCCCTCATCCCCAATCCCGGTATGCGTGTCACCCCTCATCCCCAATCCCGGTAAGCGTGTCACCCCTCATCCCCAATCCCGGTATGCGTGTCACCCCTCATCCCTATTTTGGTATGCGTGGCACCCCTCATCCCCAATCCTGGTATGCGTGGCACCCCTCATCCCCAATCCTGGTATGCGTGGCACCCCTCATCCCCCATCCTGGTATGCGTGGCACCCCTCATCCCCTATCCTGGTATGCATGGCACCCCTCATCCCCAATCCTGGTATGCGTGTCACCCCTCAACCCCAATCCCGGTATGCGTGGCACCCCTCATCCCTATTCTGGTATGCATGGCTCCCCTCATCCCTATTCTGGTATGCATGGCTCCCCTAATCCCGGTATGTGTGGCCCCCTCACCCCCCCACTATACTCACATTCCCCAAAAAATAAACAGTTATACTCACCTTTAGCGCTGCTGCGTCCTCTTCTGCCGGAGGCCGGGGGAGGAATGCGGCGACAGAGCACCGCGCTGTCCGGCGCCAATTTGCTGAAGACACACTGTAAATGTGTCTTCAGTAAAATGGCGCCGGATAGCGCTATGCACACGCACCGATCCGACGTCTCACTCCGCCCCCGGTCTCTGCTGAAGAGAGGCGCCGCGGCAACGCTCTTCCCGGTCAGGTAAGTATGGCGCCGGAGATCGCAGTGTGCGTTCAGTGCCTACGCATACCGCGCGATCTCCGACGCCATACACCTCCTCTTACCTGTAACTGCTGGATGCGGTCTTCTGTCTGGAGCCAGACTGCGCGTCACGCATGCGCAGTCTATCGAGGCTTCGGACAGAGACTGGCATCCCCGGTTATATTATAGATGGTAATATGGAAACAATGGATGCTCAGAGCATTGGCCTTCACCATAAAATGCTAATATATTAGACACTAAAGAACAATATCTGCAGACTAACTTATTCTAATTTATAACGAGGGAGATGATAACTGAGAAAATGACAGTCCTCTCTTGGGATTATGTTTGTGATGCAAACAAGAGACGCCCAGATCGTTGTCAGACCAGAAGCCCACACACCACGTGAATGACATCCCGTTCATTAAGGTCAAGTAGTCAAATAGAGGTTAAATCACAGAGTTACTACGTTTAGGAGAGGAAATCAATAATCAAAATACCCTGTCAACCACTATAAACAATAGAAACCATGTGCATTAAACTAAGCAAACAAAAGAAACTAAACAGCTCAACACAGTATTAAAGGGGTTTTCCCATGAACAAAAGTATATTTTAATCAATAGATCTCAAAATAATAATAACTTCCACAACTGGATGTGTTTAAATAAAATGTTCCTGTGCTGAGATAATCTTATAAATGTTCCCCTGCTGTGTACTGTGTAATGGCTGTGTCTGACCGTGCAGGAACATGGTCTGATCATACCACATCTCCTGGGCAGGGGTGGAAGCAAAAGAGTATACAGACATTACAGCAGGGGATAACAGCTGATTCTTTCTTTGAGGTAAAACATTTTTTAAAAACAGACAGTGAAATGTTTTACCTCACAAAAAGAATCATCTGTGATCCCCTGCTGTAATGTCTGTATATTCTTTTGCTTCCTCCCCTGCCCAGGAGATGTGGTATGATCAGACCATGTTCCTGCACGGTCAGACACAGCCATTACACAGTACACAGCAGGGGCACATTTCTAAGATTATCTCAGCACAGGGACATTATTTTTAAACATATCCAATTGTGGAACTTATTATTATTGCAAAATATATTGATTAAAATATACTTTTGTTTGCAGGAAAACCCCTTTAAGATACAGCAAGAAAAAAAAATCACACATCCAATATTCCATGGGGCAGCGATTCCAACATTTTTCCAGTTGGAGAGCTACATTCAGATATAACAGGTGGTGTTGAGCCATTTTTAGGGTGTGAACGGGTACATTGCAGTCACATTGTGGCCAAAGTGCGCCAGTGATATCGGCAAAACTTACTGATCGGCACAGTTTTTAAATTGATTGCACCTACAATGAGTTTAATAGCAAATAGCTGACGGTATTGAAACAAAACATCAATTTATCTCTTCACATGACTATCAAATTGTTTTTAGATGCAATTAACAAAAAAGAAAACATGTAAATTAGCATGTCAGTGCAGTTTATACTGTGATGTGTGAACCCAGCCTTAAAGGGAACCGGTATCATTGTACATGCAGTCCAATCTGTGAACAGCCTGGTATAGAGAATGAGAAGCTGAGCAGAATAACGTAGAGGTTTATTGGAAAGATTCAGTATTTTATTCATTGAAATCCCTGGTGTTTGTATACATATGAGTCCAGTGGGCGATACATATGAGTCCAGTGGGCGGCCCTCCTAGTGAATGACAGCTATATTTGCATGCACAATCACACAGGGAAGACTGTTATTCACTAGTAGGACCACCCACTGGACTCATATGCATAAAAGTACCAGGGATTTCAATGAGTAAAATACAATTTTTACTGAATAATTTTCCACAAAAATATATGTCAATCTGATCAGCTCCTCCTGCTCTATAACATCCTGCCTGCAGATCAGGAACTATTTTCAACATGACAGGTTCCTTTTAAAAAGATTATTGAAATGTAAAATATCTAAAAAATATGATCAGCTTGAAAATAACAAATTCAAGGTTACGTCCCTTCTAAAGCCCTTCGGCTTTAGTGCTACCTGTCCATTGCTCCTCCTCCTTTGCTCACATGGCTGCAGCATTGACATAATATCTACAGTATGTGACTGCTGCAGCCATTCACTGGGCTCAGCAATGTATCTCAGCCTTGTGCATACATGACATCACCGCTGCAACTTACTGTAGTTAAAAAAGACAGACATAGAAAATCTGAAGGGTGGAGATAGAAAGACAGAGACTTCAGTAGGTAAGTAATACTGATTTTGTTATTTTCAAGAAGTTCAAGCCTTCAGGCATTTTACTTTTAAAACAAAAATCCCCTTTAAAGAGAAAAAGTCCTTGAACTATACTTATATATCACAAACATGATTTAAAGGGGTTATGCAGGACTATTTAATTTTTTTTACTATGGGGCTAAGAGCTAACAGGTAGTTGCTAACTACCTGCCTGTTGTGCCCAGCTCAGAGCGACCGCTCATGCCGGCGATTAAGCCGCTTCCGCTGACGTCACATCGATAGAGCAGCGGCTTCTCTTCTACTCTGCTCTGTCGATGTGGCATGACCGCTGACATCATGCTGATTGTCAGCTGGCTCCCTGCTGCCTAACTGCAGGGAGCCAGCTGTCAATTAATTAGTATGACGCCGGCAGTCACACCCTATCGACAGAGCAGCCCGGAAGAAGATCTGCTCTGTTGATGTAGAATAGCTGAATCGCTGATAGGAGCGGTCGCTGATGCCAGATAGAACAGGCAGGTAGTTAATTTTAGGCCCATAATAAAAAAAAAAATAGTCCTGGATAACTTCTTTAAATACTACATATGTTATATATGTTCATGTTTTATTAACAGCTTGCATCCAAATGCCGGTTAGGCTATGTTCACACATCATGTTTTTTTCTGCGTTCATTTTCTGCAGCAAAACCTGATCTCTTGCCAGGAGGTTGTTCAGGATTTTTGTTGCTGTATCTTGCTTTTTTTTTTGGTGCATTTTTTTTCACTGTCCTTTTGTCTCTGTTATGCATGTACATAAAGTTCAGTAAAAAAAAAAAAATCTCATTCTGGTTTAGGCACAAGAAGCGTTGAAAACTTGACACCTGCGTTTTTCAGCGTTTTTTTTCAACACCCATTACTTCCAATGGATAAAAAAGCGCTGAAAAAATGCTGAAAAGATCCTGAAAGAATTGACACTCTCTATTTTGCAAAAAAACATGCAAAGCACAAAATACTGAACAAAAAAAAACCAAGCTGTGTGCATGAGATTTCTGGAATCTCATAGACCTTGCTGGTACTGCAAAACGCAGCTGAAAATTAGCATAAAAAATGCATCAAAAAATGCTGAAAAAAACATGATGTCTGAACATAGCCTTAAAGTTACCCAACCAAAAAGAAAATGTAATGGTGGAGGAAAGGTAAAGTAGCGATAATACTCTTTTGTAGGATCCTGACTAACATGCTAGTGTCACTGATGATGTATGGTACAATTGATCATTGGGTCAATGGCTATTATTTCAAACCACATAGCCACAATAGTAAATTTGTCCCACTACTTGTTAAAAATTCTGCATATTTACTTTGATTTGCATGGGCCCTCCAAACCCAATGGGCCTTGGTGCCTGCCCAGGTATACCTGTTGATCCTTTGTGCCTTCCTGCAATTTTCAAGCCCAGTTGAGATTTTTTTTTTCATCACCCCACAACTAATCTTTTATGTATCTCATAAAATTATTATAAGAAAGATTTACTTTAGATTCAGAATCAATTCCCTACTACCGACATCTCAGCAGGCACTAGCAGTGATTCATGGTTATTACTGTTACTATTTACATAATTACATTCATATTAAAATTACTAAATGTAAAACTGCACAAAGTTGTTACCTACGAAGCTCTTGACACAAAATAGGGATCATGAATAAAATTAGGATATAGAACCTTCATGGAAGTAACAAAACCTGTTTATAAATGGAGGTTGTTCTCAGTAAATGTCCCGTGAAATAGATTGGAATTGATTGTTATTTACAGACAATATGCCTTCTTCCATAATATGAATGTACTTAAATATATGTCTTCATGTAGGAGCGGCAATTGTAATAAATCTGGATGCTGAACCAAGAGAAAGATAAAAGCTAAAAAGGTCGTTGTCAAAGGGCAAATACAATAAACCACTCTCCTGTCCTGTTTCCCTGATTGGAAAAAACGAGAACCTGCAAAAAACAAATAAAAATAGCAAAGGAGGAAACAGAGAGACGTATTGCTAGGGAAAGTAGATCAAATCCCAAACTGTTCTTTACGTATATAAATAGTAAAAGGATTAAATCGAATAATATTGGACCGATAAAAAGTGATGAAGGCAAAATCATAGAGAAAGATGAGGATAAAGCTAATCTATTAAATAAATTTTTTTCGTCAACTTTCACAAAGGAAAAAGAACTAACAGGCGAAATGAGAAGTGACAAGCTTAATCCTCCACTAAGTATGACAAATCTAACCCAAGCTGGGGTACAGAAACGCCTCAGTAACATTAAAATAAACAAATCACCAGGACCTGATGGCATACACCCACGGGTACTAAGGGAACTAAGTAATGTGATAGACAGACCGTTATATCTTATATTTAAGGACTCTGTTGAGACTGGGTCTGTACCACTTGATTGGCGACAGGCGAATGTAGTGCCAATATTCAAAAAGGGAGCGAAAAGTGACGCCGGAAACTATCGGCCGGTGAGTCTGACGTCCGTTGTGGGCAAAATTTTTGAAGGCTTTATTAATGAGGCAATCATGGAGCATCTTGACGCTAATAATCTATTAACCCCGAACCAACATGGATTCATGAGGAATCGCTCCTGCCAAACAAACCTGATTGACTTCTACGAGGAGGTTAGCTCTCGAGTAGATCAGGGGGAACCAGTGGATGTCGTGTATCTCGACTTCTCAAAAGCGTTCGATAGCGTGCCACATAATAGGTTGGTATACAAAATGAGAATGATGGGGCTGGGGGAAAATGTCTGCAAGTGGGTAGCTAACTGGCTAAAGGATAGAAGGCAGAGGGTGGTTATAAATGGAATATACTCAGATTGGGTAAGCGTCACTAGTGGGGTACCACAGGGGTCTGTACTAGGCCCAATGTTATTTAATATCTTTATTAACGACATAGTCAACGGGATAAATAGTAAAATATCAATATTTGCAGATGACACAAAGTTATGTAAAACAATTAATACAAAAGAGGATAGTGAAGACCTTCAGAGGGATTTGGATAAGCTGGGTAGGTGGAGCATTAAATGGCAAATGAGGTTTAACGAGGAGAAATGTAAGGTCATACATATGGGAAGGAAAAATGGAAGTCACCAGTACTCACTGAATGGGAAATCATTGGGGAATTCAGAGATGGAGAAGGACTTGGGCATCTTGATTGATAGCAAACTAAATTGGAGTGCCCAAAGTCAGGCCGCTGCTGTAAGGGCAAACAGGGTAATGGGATGTATCAGAAGAGGTATAGCTGCAAAGGATGAGAACATTGTTCTTCCACTGTACAAAGCCCTGGTCAGACCACACTTGGAATACTGTGCTCAGTTATGGGCCCCAATATATAGAAAGGATATAAATGAGCTTGAAAAGGTACAAAGGAGGGCAACAAAATTAATAAAGGGAATGGAGGGACTGCAATACCCAGAGAGGTTGGCAAAACTAGGACTATTCAGCCTGGAAAAGAGAAGGTTGAGGGGGGACATAATAAATGTGTACAAATACGTTAGGGGACAGTATAGAGACCTTGCCCGGGATTTTTTCAAAAGGAGGGATATTACGGTAACAAGAGGGCACTCACTAAGACTGGAAGAGAAAAGGTTTCAGCACCAGCATAGGAAGGGGTTCTTTACTGTAAGAGCAGTGAGAATATGGAATTCACTGAGTGAGGAGACGGTAATGTCGGATTCACTACACCAGTTCAAGCGGGGACTGGATGCATTTCTAGATACCAGGCAGATTTCTGCATATACTTAAAAATAGAATAAAATAGTAGGTTGATACAGGGATTTATTCTGACTGCTGGTTTCAGAGTCGGGAGGGAATTTTTCCTCAGGTGAAGATTGGCTAAATCATTTGGGGTTTTTGCCCTCCTCTGGATCAACTTTAGCAACTACAGAACTTACAGGTCGAACTTGATGGACGCAAGTCTTTATTCGGCTTTACAAACTATGTATGATTGTATAGCAGTCAATACTACACAAGGGGGGCCGCTGTCCTACATTGTGATTACTGCTCATGTAATGATACATTTTAGATTATTAGGACGCTGCCTATTTATACATCAGACCAGATCAGTTTTTTTACTTTCTCAGCCATCAATTAATTGTACTCTCTCATCTTATATATATTATACTGCACTCTACCTGTATTATATGTACCTGTACTTCATGTGTTGTACTGTCCTCTACTTATTCCACATATATATTTCTTCTCTATTTGTACTTCATGTCTTGTACTGCTATGTATCATTAACATATATATTGTATTGTGTTCTACCAGTGCTATATGTAATGTTTCATTATCACACATACAGGCTGGTCTCTACATGTACAATATGTACTGTATGTACTGCTCTTAGCAGCTGGTCTCTTACTTTACTACACATTTTTACTGCTTTCTACCAGTCCTATACTTTTTGTAGTTCTCTACCTGTACTATAAGTACTGTACTGTTCTCTACCTGCACTGCAACGCTGTATAAAATGACATGTGGTTTAATAGCCTCTACCTTTACTAGAAATACTGCATTGTTTTCTACCTGTACTATATTTTCTTGCAGTGCTCTCTGTCTGTACTATATGTACTGCTCTCCTCTCTACCTGCACCATATGTACTGTACTGATTGCTACCTTTATTATATGTACAGACATACTCTAAGACTGAACTATATGCACTATTGTGCTCTCTACCAGTGGTATATGCTATGCACTATCTACCTGTACTATATTGGTCTGCAATGGGCAAATGATCTTGTTTAATGCAAGTATGTACTCAGCTTAAAAACTGGAAGAAGGTTAGAAAAGCAGCGGAAAGTGTTGGATTTAATATGCAGATATTCAAATTAAGATTAATTTATGTTCTTATGGTATTGAAGTGGTGAGAACCTTGTTCATCCCTAACAATCTGCAAATTTTCCATTGCTATTTACATGTACTATTACTATTTACTTATTTACTTACTACAGGTTATATGGTCATTTTGTTCTTATCTTAGGTTTTGTCTGTTAAATGGCCACAATGAAAACATGTGTGGGAGGGTAGAAGAAGACGTTGGGTCAAGAAAAGTTTATGTGAACAGTAATGAATATGAATGTTTTTATGGTTACATGTTTTTAGAAAGTTTTGCATTTTATCCTTATGGCCAGTTCGTGTCTCGGTTTTTGTGGAGGTTTTACCACAAGGCCATCCCCGGGGAATGGGGAGAGCTGTCCACTAGGGAAACCATTACAAGGCATAGGAATTTAATTTGCATCACTCAGGGCAGTATATAGTTAACAGCTTGGGATTAGCCCACAAAATGGAGGGGTTATATCAGATTAGAAGGGGAAACACTTCCTGCTTTAGGGGAGTGAGTTTTGTCAAGTTCAGAGTCAAGTGCTAGTGGAGTTCAGACTGAGGAAGTGCTAGACAGTGACAGTGTTTGACAAGTTCCAAGGCTGTGAAGTGGTCCTGTCAGTGCCAAGTCTCAAAACAGTATGAGGACACATCTAAAGCTTTGTGCAGATCCCGAAGCAGTCTTGGGCCTAGGGCCCAGAAGAGGCATTGGGTGCCATGTCTCTGTCTCCCCTGTGAGAAAGATGCCGGCCGAGTCTCAGCGAGAGGGAAAGATAGTGGGTCTCAGAGAAACTGTTATGCCAGATAGAAGGTTCCTGGTACCAACAGAAGCTGTTGAGATGGGGGCAGGTTGGGCAGAATGGAGTCAAGGACTGATAGTACACTCGACAAAGAGAACATCATCCGGAGTGGATTCTGTCTCACTCTGTGTGCCGCAACCGCATGTATCCGAATCGCACAGTGAAACTGAACCTGTTGAGCCTGACCTACCTAAGGTCTCCTGTCATGTCTGTAGTTGTATCTGATCCCATGGACGGGAAGGTAACAGGGACTCCCGAACAACAAGTGAGTACAGACAGAATCCCACAGCACATCACACACAAGTCAGATTCCTGTTTAAAAGAGGGCTTTCAGGGCAAAGCGAACTCCATTCCAGCCCACAGCAACCGACCCTGTGCCACCCTTCACATCCACTTGCTCCTACACATTGCATGTATATCAGCTTATGTTTTGGCTCATTTCTTTGGTTTTGCTGTAGTTTCCTGTACTTTGTACAAACTGGGCGTGGCCCCTCCTTTTCGAGCTAGGCATTTAATCTGTATACAGTGGGGAAAAAAGTATTTTGTCAGCCACCAATTGTGCAAGTTCTCCCATTTAAAAGGATGAGAGAGGCCTGTACTTGACATCATAGTTAGACCTCAACTATGAGAGACAAAATGAGAAAACAAATCCTGAAAATCACATTCTCTGATTTGGAAAGAAATTTTTTACATTTTTTTGGTGGAAAAAAAGTATTTGGTCAATTAAAAAAGTTAATCTCAATACTTTGTTATATATCCTTTGTTGGCAATGACAGAGGTCAAACGTTTTTTTGGAAGTCTTCACAAGGTTGGCACACACTGTTGCTGGTATGTTAGCCTATTCCTCCATGCAGATCTCCTCTAGAGCAGTGATGTTTTGGGGTTGTTACTGGGCAACACGTACTTTCAACTCCCTCCAAAGGTTTTCTATAGGGTTTAGATCTGGAGACTGGCTAGGCCACTCCAGGACTTTGAAATATTTCTTACGAAGCCACTCCTTCGTTGCCCTGGCGGTGTGCTTGGGATCATTGTCATGCTGAAAGACCCAGCCACGTTTCATCTTCAATGCCCTTGCTGATGGAAGGAGGTTTGCACTCAAAATCTCACAATACATGGCCCCATTCATTCTTTCATGTACACGGATCAGTCATCCTGGTCCCTTGGCAGAGAAACAGCCCCAAAGCATGATGTTGCCACCCCCATGCTTCACAGTAGGTATGGCATTCTTTGCATGCAACTCAGCATTCTTTCTCCTCCAAACACGACGAGTTGTGTTTCTACCAAACAGTTCAACTTTGGTTTCATCTGACCATATGACATTCTCCCAATACTCTTCTGGATCATCCAAATGCTCTCTAACAAACTTCAGACGGGCCCGGACATGTAATGGCTTAGCAGGGGGACACGTCTGGCACTGCAGGATCTGAGTCCCTGGCGGCATAGGGCGTTACTGATGGTAGCCTGTGTAACGTTGGTCCCAGCTCTTTGCAGGTCATTCACTAGGTCCTCCTGTGTGGTTCTGGGATTTTTGCTCACCGTTCTTGAGATCATTTTGACCCCACGGGGTGAGACCTTGTGTGGAACCACAGATCAAGGGAGATTATCAGTGGTCTTTTATGTCTTCCATTTTCTAATTATTGCTCCCACAGTTGATTTGTTCACACCAAGCTGCTTGCCTATTGCAGATTCAGTCTTCTCAGCCTGGTGCAGGGCTACAATTTTGTTTCTGGTGTCCTTCGACAGCTCTTTGGTCTTCACCATAGTGGAGTTTGGAGTGTGACTGTTTGAGGTTGCGGACAGGTGTCTTTTATACTGCTAACAAGTTCAAACAGCTGCCAGTACTACAGGTAATGAGTGGAGGACAGAGGAGCCTCTTAAAGAAGAAGTTACAGGTCTGTGAGAGACAGAAATCTTGCTAGTTTGTAATTGACCGAATACTTATTTTCCACCAAAATTTGAAAAATATTTCTTTCCAAATCAGACAATGTGATTTTCAGGATTTGTTTTCTCATTGTGTCTCTCATAGTTGAGATCTACCTATGATGTAAATTACAGGCCTCTCTCATCTTTTTAAGTGGGAGAACTTGCACAATTGGTGGCTGACTAAATTCTTTTTTTCCCTACTGTAGCTTTCCATGGGTAGGTGTCTGAACTTTCGGACCTGGGTCCTGCTTCTATATTAAGGTTGTCTAATACAAGGTGAGGTTTTAATAACAGAGACAGGACCGTCCCGATTGGGTACACCTTGTCATAGTGGGATGGCTTTTACGTTTTTTTGATCAAAATAGTGTTAACTAAGTACCTTATGTTATTTACATATATTATTACTAGTTATTCATTTACGTACTACAGGGTATATGCTCATTTTGTTTTTATCTTCGGTTTTGTCTGTTAAATTTTACAACATGTTTACATGTATAGTTTTTGTCATTTATTTCATGTAAAATTAGTAGTCAAAAAGTGCCGAAAAAAAAGTTTGCATTGATACCACTTTGTGAACAATACAACACTGAATGCAAGTATTTAATATAATCATATTGCACAGTGGCAGCATCGTCCTCACTTCTCTTTTCCCCTTTTAAAATGTTAGGTGGTATATGTCTGGTTTCTGACAGGATTCTCCCACCCCCAAAAGATGGGGTACTTCTGTCATGTCTTTCACATTTCACACCAGCTATGGTTTAAAACCAGAAAAAAATGTCAGTTCATAATGGCAGCGAAGTAAGGGAAAATTTATAGCTGACGGTTAGAGAAAGAGAGAGAGGAGAGAAACTGGAGCACTGAAAATTGAGATCAGAGTATAATTCTGAGCTAATTACAAGTAGGGGTAAATCTATAGCGGTACGCTATAAATTCACAAGTCTATGTGTGGGGAGAGCCAACCTGGTCTGCTGCAGCAGAAAAAAATGGCTGTCACTATAAGACATATTTGGCTTTTAATTCCTGGAATTTTCAGCATGCACATTTGACTTACTTTAACTCTTTAAAAATGGATGCATTGCAGTA
Source organism: Phyllobates terribilis (assembly GCF_046119375.1). Taxonomy (NCBI): domain Eukaryota; kingdom Metazoa; phylum Chordata; class Amphibia; order Anura; family Dendrobatidae; genus Phyllobates; species Phyllobates terribilis. The sequence goes on from NW_027362762.1 coordinate 152,634,309, forward strand.
GCATTTGCAGGGAAAAGGCAACACTGAAGTCAAGAGCAAAAATAACAGTTGGATGTTCAGCATGCAAAAGTATGACTGTTATAGGATAAGGATAATTGCATATGATAAATATGGCTATGACATTGAGAATACAGTTTTCCTTTTAACTGCATATGGATGGAAATATATAAAGATTTTTTGATACATGTTCCAAATATGGTCCATTCAGTCATCACATACAGTGATGAAAATAAGTGTTTGATACATTGACGATTTTGCAAGTTTTCCCACCTACAAAGAATGTAATTTTTATTGTAGCTTCACTTCAACTGTGAGAGACAGGATCTAAAAGGAAAAAAAACAGAAAATCACATTGTATGATTTTTAAATAATTAAATTGCATTTTCTTGCATGAAATATGTAGTTGATCACCTACCAACCCGCAATAATTCTTTTTCTCATGGATCTGTTAGTTTTTCTTTAAGAAGTCCTCCTACTCTGTACTCATTACCTGTGTTAATTGCACCTGTTTGAAATCATTACCTGTATAAAAGACACCTGTCCACACACTCAATCAATCACACTCCAACCTCTACACCATGGCCAAGACCAAAGAGCTGTCTAAGGACACCAGGGACAAAATTGTAGACCTGCACAAGGCTGGGATGGGCTACAGGACAATAGACAATCAGCTTGGTGAGACGGAAACAACTGTTGGCACAATTATTAGAAAATGGAAGAAACACTAGACGACTGTCAATCTTCTTTGGTCTGGGGCTCCATGCAAGATCTCGCCTCGTGGGGTAAGGATGATTCTGAGAAAGGTCAGGAATCAGCCTGGAACTTCACGGATGGAAGGGCCTGGTCAATGACCTGAAGAGAGCTGGGACCACAGTCTCAAACATTACCGATAGTAACACATTAAGCCGTCATGGATTAAAATCCTGCAGGGCACACAAGGCCCACCTGCTCATGTCAGCGCCCCAGCACATGTCCAGGCCCACTTGAAGTTCACCAATAACCATTTGGATGATCCAGATGAGGCATGAGAGATGGTCATGTGGTCAGATGAGGCCAAAATAAAACTTTTTGGTATCAACTCCACTTGCTGTGTTTGAAGGTAGAAGGATGAGTACAACCCCAAGAACACCATCCCAGACATGAAGCAAGGTGGGGGAAGCATCATACTTTAGGGGTGCTTTTCTGCAAAGGGGACATGACGATGGCTCGGTATTGAAGGGTGGCTGGATGGGGTCATATATCGCGAGATTTTGGCTAACAACTTCCTTCCCTCAGTAAGAGAATTGAAGATGGGTTATGGTTGGGTCTTCCAGCATGACAATGACCTGAAACACACAGCAAGAACAACTAAGGAGTGACCTCTGTAATTGCAAACAAAGGTTTCTGTACCAAATATTAAATTCTGTTTTTCTATTGTATCAAATACTTATTTCATGCAATAAAATGCAAATTAATTCTGTAAAACTCATACAATGTGATTTTCTGTTTTGTATTTTTAAGGTTCTGTCTCTCACAGTTGAAGTGTACCACAATAAAAATTACAGGCCTCTCCATTCTTTGTAGGTGGGAAAACTTGCAACCAATGTACTGTACAGACTCAGCACACACAACTACTGTCTGCATGCAGATGCCATTTAACAGCCTATGTATGTATTTGATTTTGAAGGTAAAAAGCAAAAAAAGTGGAATAATCCAAAGCAGCTGATGAAGGTCTGTGAGCAGTGAGAAATAGAATGAAATGTAAGAATTAAATTATTATTTGCTCCTAAGGAGAAAGATTGCGAAAGTAATTTTTTTGGTTTCTTTCAGGCTGGGTTCATACAAACGTATAAAATATCGTCAGGGTTTCATCGAGAAAACGCAAACGATTTTTGTCTCACTTGTCATCCATGTGCAAGCCTTTTTATTTTACACTACCAGTTATTAATAATTTACAAGACCATTTACATTTTCCTATGAATTGCAATGTATCTGTAAAAAACATGCTATACTGTGGCTCCATATGTGGTTCCATGTACTGTGGCTTTATATGTAGCTCCATATACTGTGGCTCCATATGGCACTGTTTTTTTTTTTTGAATACCCTTAGACTTCAATGGGTGAGTCTCATTCGACGCTTGGAAGAAACTAGTGCATGCTGGGATTTTTTTCACACGCAGATTCGACTATTGAAAAACATGGCTCATCTGCACTGCCCCACTGGATAACTTTGGTTCGTATGCTGGTTGTTTTTTCACAGACAGCATTCAGACCGAAATTACACTCCTGTGAAAATAACCTTATTGGGCTAAATAAATGGTGTCTAACCTAACTTGTAGGCCATGTTCAAAGGTTCGGTATGTGGTCAGTATTTTACATCTGTATTTGTAAGCCAAAATTAGGAGTTGAGCAATGAGAGGAAAAGTATAATAGAAACATGTCACCACTTCTGTATTTATCACACACTCCTGGTTTTGGGTTACAAACAATGAGCTAAAAACTCACCAAATACTCAACGTGTGCACGTGGCCTAAGTGATAACTCAGCACTCGTTAATCCTGCCGGTACATTGGGGTTTTATTGTAATATTATTGGCCTGTTTCAGTTTCAGAATTAGGTCCCCTTCACATTTCCGTATTTGCAGTACATGTGGCATCCGTTTTTTTCAAGGATGCCACACGTACCCATTATAAACTATGCTGATGCATATACAGTACAGACCAAAAGTTTGGACACACCTTCTCATTTAAAGATTTTTCTGTATTTTCATGACTATGAAAATTGTACATTCACACTGAAGGCATCAAAACTATGAATTAACACATGTGGAATTATATACTGAACAAAAAAGTGTGAAACAACTGAAAATATGTCTTATATTCTAGGCTCTTCAAAGTAGCCACCTTTTGCTTTGATGACTGCTTTGCACACTCTTGGCATTCTCTTGATGAGCTTCAAGAGGTAGTCACCGGAAATGGTTTTCACTTCACAGGTGTGCCCTGTCAGGTTTAATAAGTGGGATTTCTTGCCTTATAAATGGGGTTGGGACCATCAGTTGTGTTGTGCAGAAGTCTGGTGGATACACAGCTGATAGTCCTACTGAATAGACTGTTAGAATTTGTATTATGACAAGAAAAAAGCAGCTAAGTAAAGAAAAACGAGTGGCCATCATTACTTTAAGAAATGAAGGCAAGTCAGTCCGAAAAATTGGGCAAACTTTGAAGCATCCCCAAGTGCAGCTGCAAAGACCATCAAGCACTACAAAGAAGAAACTGGCTCACATGAGGACCGCCCCAGGAAAGGAAGACCAAGAGTTACCTCTGCTTCTGAGAATAAGTTTATCCGAGTCACCAGTCTCAGAAATCGCAGGTTAACAGCTGCTCAGATTAGAGACCAGGTCAATGCCACACAGAGTTCTAGCAGCAGACACATCTGTACAACAACTGTTAAGAGGAGACTTTGTGCAGCAGGCCTTCATGGTAAAATATCTGATAGGAAACCACTGCTAATGACAGGCAACAAGCAGAAGAGACTTGTTTGGGCTAAAGAACACAAGGAATGGACATTAGACCAGTGGAAATCTGTGCTTTGGTCTGATGAGTCCAAATTTGAGATCTTTGGTTCCAACCACCATGTCTTTGTGCGACGCAGAAAAGGTGAACGGATGGACTCTACATGCCTGGTTCCCACCGTGAAGCATGGAGGAGGAGGTGTGATGGTGTGGGGGTGCTTTGCTGGTGACACTGTTGGGGATTTATTCAAAATTGAAGGCATACTGAACCATCATGGCTACCACAGCATCTTGCAGCGGCATGCTATTCCATCCAGTTTGCGTTTAGCTGGACCATCATTTATTTTTCAGCAGGAAAATGACCCCAAACACACCTCCACGCTGTGTAAGGGCTATTTGACCAAGAAGAAGAGTGATGGGTGCTACGCCAGATGACCTGGCCTCCACAGTCACCAGACCTGAAACCAATCGAGATGGTTTGGGGTGAGCTGGACCGCAGAGTGAAGGCAAAAGGGCCAACAAGTGCTAAGCATCTCTGGGAACTCGTTCAAGATTGTTGGAAGACCATTTCCGGTGACTACCTCTTGAAGCTCATCAAGAGAATGCCAATAGTGTGCAAAGCAGTCATCAAAGCAAAAGGTGGCTACTTTGAAGAACCTAGAATATAAGACATATTTTCAGTTGTTTCACAGTTTTTTGTTAAGTGTATAATTCCACATGTGTTAATTCATAGCTTTGATGCCTTCAGTGTGAATGTACAATTTTCATAGTCATGAAAATACAGAAAAATCTTTAAATGAGAAGGTGTGTCAAACTTTTGGTCTGTACTGTATGTCCATTTTTACCATCAGCACGGATGACAAGGCCACTGCAAGTCTATGGGTCTATGTGAAACACACAGCACACGGATCAGTGTGACATACGTGTGTCGTCCGTGTGCTGTATGTGTTTAACATTGCAAAGTATAGGAGAAGCTTTGGAATTGATTTTTCTTAAGACATTCCGGGGAAAAAATGGATGACACCAATGGCTCACTGATGGCACACTGATGACACACTGGTGACACACTGATCCAAAACACTAATGACACCGGTACCATTTTTACCAGTACTAGTATTATATGAACATGTGAAGGAGGCCTTTTCTTGAGATTTTATAGTAAGTGAAGCTTGAGGTGAGTGGAATGCTAGTAGAGCTGGGTGAATTTAAATAAATTTAATAGCCTTTCATACAAACCTAAGAAAATCTTTAGAAAAGGGCTGATATTTCAGTTCATTTAGATTTAAATGACTACTGACTTGTAAGAAAGTTTATAGACTGTTTTGTTATATTGGAAATTTACTTTTCAATACATGGGTGGTTTGCACTGTTGATTTATAGTACTGTGACCGTGGGTGGAGATGAGAAGGATAATAATGAATAATAAAGGGTATTTAGTTGACATAATTTTGATCAAAATAATGTAAAAGCTATCCCGCCGCGTCAAGGCAACCCTCATGGGACAGTCCTAACTTTAATATTAAAAACCTTACCATTTGTCAAGTGACATACATATGGACAAGGGCAGAGAGACTGGATCCCTATTATAAGCAAAGATTTTACATTATTTTGATCAAAATTATGTTAACTAAATACCCTTTATTATTCATTATTTATTGTTATTTTTGCACTGTGCGATCTATCCATTTACTTCCAGTTATTTGGGTATTTTTATTTGTCTAGTCTTTGGTTTATCTCTGTCTAATCGCCTTATGTGAACATGCATTTACATTTTGCATGCACGTCAATTTACGTTTCAGTTCAGACCTTCAGGTTTTTTTCTTTGCACCTCAGTGTGCTTTAGTGCATATAAAAGGGAGTGACCGCCCTCTGTCTGAGCTGAAGAGCTCATTCTGACCTGGGTCTATGCTTATAATAGGTATCCAGTCTCTCTGCCCTTGTCCATATGTATGTCACTTGACAAATGGTAAGATTTTTAATATTAGAGTTAGGACTGTCCCATGAGGGTTGCCTTGATGCGGCGGGATAGCTTTTACATTATTTTGATCAAAATTATGTTAACTAAATACCCTTTATTATTCATTATTTATTATTATTATTTTTGCACTGTGCGATCTATCCATTTACTTACAATTTCAAGATACCTGAAGGTGCCACATTCATCTGTACAAACAATTTTATGCAAGTATAAACAAGATGGGAATATCCATCCATCATACCGCTCAGGATGGAGACGGGTTCTGTGTTCCAGAGATTAACGTGCTTTGGTCCGACATGTGCATATCAACCCAAGGACAAAAGCAAAAGACCTTGTGAGGCTGATGGTGGAAGCTGGTAAGATTGTGTCAATATCCACAGTGAAACGAGTACTGTATCAATGTAGGCTGAAAGGCCACTCTGCCAGGAAGAAGCCATTACTCCAAAAGAAACATAAAAAAGCCAGATTAATGTTTGCAAATGCACACAGAAACAAAGACCTTAGTTTTTGGAGACATGTCCTGTGGTCTGATGAAGCTACAATTGAACTTTTTGGGCATAATGACCATCATTACATTTGGAGGAAAAAGGGAGAAGCTTGGAAGCCTAAGAACACCATCCCAACTGTGAAACATCATGAGAAAATAAGATTATGTGGCAATACTGAAGCAAAATCTCAAGACATCAGCCAGGAAGTTAAAGCCTGGGCGGAAATGGGTCTTCCAAATGGACAAAGACCCGAAGCATACTGTCAAAATGGTAACAAAGTGGGTTAAGGATAACAAAGGCAATGTTTCAGAGTGTTCAGAGTGGCCATCACAAAATTCTGATCTCAATCCTATTGAAAATTTATGGGCCAAGCTGAAAAGGCAGGTGTGAGCAAGGCGACCTACATACCTGGATCAGTTACACCAGTTTTGTCAGGAGGAATGGGCCCAAATTCCGACCAACTATTGTGAGAAGCTTGTGGAAGGATATCCCAAATGTTTGACCTAAGTCATTCAGTTTAAGTGCTATGGTACCAAATACTAATGAAATGTATGTAAACTTTTCACTTTGTAGTAAGTAATAAAAATTCCTTAAAACATTCTCTCTCTCTCATTATTCTGGCATTTGGCAAATATTAAAAATTATGGTAATTGACCTAAAATGGGAAAGGTTTATTCTAATTTCATGTCAGATATTGAGAAAAACATGCATATGTGTCTTTTTATATAGTGTATGTAAACTTCTGGTTTCAACTGTATTTATGTTACACAAATTATAGTTTTAATTATTTACAGAAGTGGACAGTTGCGTGGCATTAGAGCAGGTCCATGAATCCCTGGTATTATAGTGTCATGCAATTATTTTTCAAGGGGTTGATTAGTGGAGGACAAAAGGTTAAAATGAGCTGTCATGGAAATGACACCAAGAATGTGCATTCTAATTCTGCGCCATAAATCTCTTCTTTCCAAATACTCTACATTCAAGCATAGGTTGTCCATGACCAAGAGAAGACATTACACACTATTTCTAGACCAACTCAATAACTCAACACTGTTCTTAGTAGACATATGATCATGCAAAATACATTACTCCATGATATAGCAATATAGGACGTTTTCTCTTAAAGTCAGTCTGTGACAGAATACTCAGGGGAGCAGCAAGGATAAAATAAGAGAAAAAATTTACCACTTTTGAGAAGGTGACAGGTCCTCTTTAAATAGATCTCTATATAGCCTGGTCTCAAATAATCTACATAAAAAGACAAGTATTTTTGTGAATACGTTGCTTCACTCCTCACACACTGATCCAATGGTATAGCCGCCGGTTTAGAGTCCAGAGCTGCATTCTTAATTCTACTGGTAGCTGTTGCTGACACTGCAAGAAAATTGTTCACAGCTGATCTCCTATAAACGTGGACAGTTAGTTCCTCCTACATCAGACCTACTGTATATTACCTCTTTAGAAGACTACATTTCCCAAAATGCAAATCACCAGAGCAAGTTCTGTACAGACACTGAGCAATGAGTGCTGAGGCATTTTAGCTCTGAACTCTGCAGGACTGTGAATGCAGCTCTGGTATAATATAGCCTGTAAATCATGAGCAGCATTAACTATAACAGTGTATACTTTCTTACTATTCCAGAAATATCTGTTTTCTCTAAGGCTAGATTCACACATCCATTTGTCAGGGTTCAAGCACAGACTGATGCCGCCCATGCATCGCGTTTCTTGACCTGACCGTTACACACAGATGTGTGAATCTAGCCTGATTGAGATGGCATAAAGATCTGAAGTAGGTTATCCAAATATACTAAAAGGATGGACATACACATGTGGTTGTCCTGAGGAAGGAGTCGATTTTGACTCTGAAACACGTTGACAATAAACCACTTTATATTCATTTTTCTTCAGATCCATCCTTTAAATCAGCAGCGCACTTGAAGTCTACGTATCCTGACTCTTTATACATAATAATGAAAAATGACACAGGGAAAATGTATTGAACACATGAAGAAAGAGAGGTGCAAAAAGCCAAGGAAAGTTATGACACCAGCTAAAATCTATCAGTAATTAGAAAGTAATCCTGCCAGTTAGTGAAAAATAATATCAGCTAGTTCAAATGTTGGCCTATAAAAAGGTATCTCATTACCAAGGTGCCACACAAGAAACATTTCTTGATGGGTAAAATCAGTGAGCTGTCTCAAGACCTTCTAAACCTTATTGTTGCAAAACATACTGATGGCATTGGTTACAGAAGTAATGGAGTCTTATGTGGTGTAAGACTCCATTTTTAAACAAAAAGCATGTTCAAGCACTTTTAGAGTTTGCTCAATAACATTTAGACAAGCATGCGAAATATTGGGAGAATATAGTCTGGTCAGATGAGACCAAAATTGAACTCTTGGGATGCCATAATACACAACATTTTTGTAGGTCAAAAGTCACTGCATATAACCCCCAAAACATCATACCAACAGTGAAGTTTGGAGGTGGGAATATCATGGTGTGGGGCTGTTTTTCAGCGTACCACACTTGCAACCTTCATGCGATTGAAGGAAGGATGAATGGAAAAATGTACCAAAACATTCTTGATAAAAATCTGCTGCCATTAACCAGGATGATGAAGATGAAATGAGGGTGGACATTTCAGCAAGACAATGATCCCAAACACACAGCCAAGGAAACACTCAATTGGTTTCAGAGAAAGAAAATAAAGCTGCTAGAATGGCCCAACCAATCACCTGAATCCAATAGAACATTTATTGAAGGAACTGAAGCTCAGAGTTCATAGAAGAAGCCCTCAGAAGCTTCAGGATTTGAAGAGTGTTTGTGTGGAAGATTGGAACAAAATCACACTTGAGCAATGCATGTGACTAGTTTCTCCATACAGGAGGCGTCTTTAAGCTGTCATCACCCACAAAGGCTTTTCTACGAAGTATTAAATAAATTTCAGTAAGCATAATCAATACTTTTTCCCTGTGTCATTTCTCATTATTACACATCACTTAATTTGTGGATATCTATGGTTTGGTTTCTCTGCCTGTGTGGATTGGATGGGTTGTTACCGATGTCTGGTGAGAAGTTCATGTCAATAGCATAAATATATTTACTTACAAAATTACTTTGTAAGTAATTAAGTAATATCCTTTTTTCACCTACTGTATATAAGTATTAAAGGTTCTTTTCCTGCAAATGTCAGTTTCGCCTTCCTCACATACTGCACAGCTCTACTGTTCTCAATACGTCAGCTGATGGAAGAAGATGTGACCAGATCTGCCCCTCAGTCTTCTCAAATTATAAAACACTGCACATGGGAAAGCGGCTTTCTATTGGAGGAGGCTGATGGACCGATATGGTCACATGCCCCTCCATCAGCTGCCATTTTGGATAAAGTAGGCTGCACTAAGAAGTGCAGAAGAACCTGTAATACTTATATATTAATAAGTGCCACAGAACTTCAACAGATCCGCTAAAATAAGCATAAAATGACCATGCCCTTGTAATTTATTTTTAAACTATGTATTATTTTATCTACAATGTTTTTGCCTTCCTTTTTTAGAGGAACATCCCCCTAGATAATCATGGTGGGAAAAAAGTTCTTGAGTGTGACTCTGGTAAAGAGTAAAGATGTTATCTTTATAAAGGCCATTTGTTCCAGTTTAATTGTGTCCTTCTTGTCTTGCTAGTCCATTCTCTTTAAAGTGCAAAAACATGTAGAAAAAAAATTGACTTGCCTTGAAAGTTTCGCAATTAATAGGGAAATGAAGTTTTCTTGGAGATTTCTTTAATTTTGTCCAAATCATACATGACTACTTGCAACTAGTGTCATTCAGCAAACCTGTCAAACTGGGAATATCCATGTTCTTCCAATTAATCTATTATATTTAACTTCATAGCAGACATGTAAACTTGACTTGGTATAAAGTCAACAGCTCAAGACAGAGAAGGTCTCACTTTATTCCTCCCTTCACCTTACAATATCACCATTTCTTGATCATTGGGCATTGCTGTGCCAATAAATCCACAGCTTGTCTAAAGGTCAAAGCTCCTACACTTTCTGGAATATTGTGCAGCAGATGGCCCACTAAAAGTCCTCTCTCAGGATCCATTTCTATGGCCTGATTTACACAAGACAACCAGAAGATACCACGTCGATCTATTTTCCTCAATGATTGAAGATTCGTAGAATATTACAAATTTACAAAATTATTATTCCTTCAGTTTATAGCATTGTAGATAAAACTCTTCCATGTTTGGTCACTTTTTTCGCACTTTTCATTACTTTTTATGGTCTATAACTAAGCCTACAGTAAAAAGCATATCAGAAATGCCATACCTAGAGAATACTTTTGGAAGAAAAATGACAAAAAAATCTAATAATACAACAATGTACAGTACAGACCAAAAGTTTGGACACATCTTCTCATTTAATGATTTTTCTGTATTTTCATTACTATGAAAATTGTACATTCACACTGAAGGAATCAAAACTATGAATTAACACACGTGGAATTAGATACTTAACAAAAAAGTGTGAAACAACTGAAAATATGTCTTATATTCTAGGTTCTTCAAAGTAGCCACCTTTTGCTTTGATGACTGTTTTGCACACTCTTGGCCTTCTCTTGATGTGTTAATTCATAGTTTTGATGCCTTCAGTGTGAAGGTACAATATTCATGAAAATACAGAAAAATCTTTAAATGAGAAGGTGTGTCCAAACTTTTGGTCTGTACTGTATGTTTTTAAAGTTCCCTGTTAACTTCAAGCTAAAGTCTGGTGCAAGAAACTGTGTAAAAAATGCCCAAAAAATATAAAAAACTGCCATTTTTTGTATTTTATTTGTTATAAATGCTGTGTATATGAAATCAATGAGGCTTGACTTACATATTACATGGAGCAGAGTCAGCTCCTTTCACCATTAAAAATTACCTTAGAACAATGGGCCCAAAATAATCTCTCCTGGTCCCCCTTTAAAAGCCATAGACGTAGACACGTCAGATAAAGTATAGGTGTATACTTATAAAAATTATAAAAATTAGACAAATTTCACCAAAGAAGCAAAAATTTCACCAAAGAAGAATAGAATAAACTGTTTTGAAATTATGACTGTATTAATATGTAACGTATTCAGCATTCTCCTTCTTCATAAAGTCAATGACTGTTGTATGATCTTAAAGTTTACCACTAAATCCCATAATGGGTTAATGGAAACAATGCTACAATTGGTTCACATTCCTACTCTTGTGACAGGACCATAAAATCTGTCTCTGTTTCTTTGCTGGGCTCCTGATCCCTTTCTTCTTTTTTTTTTTAATGAGGGCCAGAAATCTTGGCCATTTATGAAAAGCCCTGAAATGACAAAAGCAGCAGTGCGGAATGCAGAGCGCAGTCACATTTAATCAGCTCGTTCTTCACCAGAAAGCAGCAGGCGTCTTTTCAGAATCAAAAGTTCATCAAAAATGAATCAAACCCTTAATTAAAACCTGACTCCGGTATTCTAAGATGTTTATTTTGGCCTGCCAGAGGACGGTGGGTGAATTGAAACATGCATGGGTGGAAGGAAAAAATGGGAGCAAGACCAGAATGAGGCAGGATTAAGAGACGCAACAATAGAGAACGCGAGAAATAGACATAGAATAGCGGGGTGATAACTAAGGAACTTTAAAATGGTGCACAATAAAATATTTAATAACGTGTCTGAATTAGTTTGATCTGAATGTGCTAAGCTCAGACCCTCATCTTCCAGATGAATTCTTCCAATGCTTCTTGTTTCCATTAAGTCTTTCACTGTCTCCATTGTCTCACATCTTTATGGGTTGCCAGCATTCAAACCATCACTGTTTACCTTAAGGCAATGTTCACACATGTTGGGTTTTTCATTGTTTTTTTGCTGCAGATTTTTATGCAAATTTTCAGCTGCGTTTTGCAGTAATCAGCAAAGTGTATGAGAACCCAGAATTCTCTGTTCACACATCTTGTTTTTTTTGTTTTGCTGCGGATTTTGTGCCTTGGTTGGGCTTTTGGAAAATAGAGAATGTCACTTCTGTCAGCATTTTTTCACCCATAGGAAGTAATGGGTGGTGAAAAAAATGCTGAAAAAACGCATCAAAAAATGCAGCAGTGTTTTTTTCAGCATTTTTGATGGCAAAATAGAATGTGGTTCTTTTTTTTTCACAGAACTTTCTGTACAGGCATAAATAGAGACAGAAGGACAGTGAAAAAAACGCTGAAAAAACTCACCAAAATGCAGCAAAACCTGCTTGATGCAGCTTTTTTCTTGCCAGAGATAAGTTTTGTTGCAGATTTGTGACGTAAAAAAAACCCAACATGTGTGAACACAGCCTTATGCCAGGAAGGACTATACTGGTGTTCTCTACATAAAGAAACAGTATACTCTAGACATCAATGCTCCACCTAAATGACTACTAAGCATTATAATCTGAATTTGTTCTATAATTGACGAAAACCCAATAAAATGGTAAATGCTCTAGCTTAAAATGGAGAGGAGAGGAGGGGTGGTGCCACTGCACAGAACAACTCCAAACCATGAGGATAAAAAACTGGTTTATTCTTGCAACACGTTTTGAAGTAGGACTTACTCCTTCTTATCTGCCTTAAGAAGGAGTAAGACATTCTCCGAAACGCGTTGCAAGTATAAACCAATTTTTCATCCTCACGGTTTGGAGGTGGACTCTCCAGTGACAGAGCCCGGGATCCACCACATCTCTTCTCCTTTCCATCTATTATGTCTAACATGTGAGTTCAGCGGCCGGAGAAGTAGCCCTATATTGGAATCAAATCCACCTTCTCATGGAGTTGTGCCGCACACAACCCGCCCAGATGAGCCACTAATTGTTTAGTCTATACTTACATAAAGGTAGCGATATCACACAGGGAGCGCCTCTTTTTCTCCTTTAATAGCTTAGAATGGGGAAATAATATCACTCAAAATACAGTATACAAAAGCAAATCAAGTTATTTCAGAAAGACATACACTACCGTTCAAAAGTTTGGGGTCACCCAGACAATTTTGTGTTTTCCATGAAAACTCATACTTTTATTTATCAAATGAGTTGCAAAATGATTAGAAAATATAGTCCAGACATTGACAAGGTTAGAAATAATGAGTTTTATTAGAAAGAATAACTTTTTCCTTCAAGCTTTGCTTTCGTCAAAGAATGCTCTCTTTGCAGCAATTCCAGCATTGCAGACCTTTGGCATTCTAGCTGTTGATTTGCTGAGGTAATCTTGAGAAATTTCCCCCCATGCTTCCTGAAGCTCCTCCCAAAAGTTGGATTGGCTTGATGGGCACTTTTTGGGTACCACACAGTCAAGCTGCTCCCACAACAGCTCAATGGGGTTGAGATCTGGTGACTGCACTGGCCACTCCATTACAGGTAGAATACCAGCTGCCTGCTTCTTCCCTAAATAGTTCATGCATAATTAGGAGGTGTGCTTTGGGTCATTGTCCTGTTGTAGAATGAAATTGGCTCCAATCAAGCGCTGTCTACACGTTATGGCATGGTGTTGCAAAATGGAGTGATAGCCTTCCTTATTCAAAATTCCATTTACCTTGTACAAATCTCCCACTTTACCAGCACCAAAGCAATCCCAGACCATCACATTACCTCCACCATGCTTGACAGATGGCGTCAGGCACTCTTCCTGCATCTTGTCAGTTGTTCTGCGTCTCACAAATGTTCTTCTGTGTGATCCAAACACCTCAAACTTTGATTTGTCTGTCCATAAAACTTTTTTCCAATCTTCCTCTGTCCAATGTCTGTGTTCTTTTGCCCATACTAATATTTTCCTTTTATTAGCCAGTGTCAGATATGGCTTTTTCTTTGCCACTTTGCCCTGAAGACCAGCATCCCAGAGTCGCCTCTTCACTGTAGACGTTGACACTGGCGTTTTGCGTGTACTATTTAATGAAGCTGCCAGTTGAGGAGCTGTGAGGCGTCGATTTCTCAAACTAGAGACCCTAATGTATTTGTCTTGTTGCTCAGTTGTGCAGCGGGCCCTCCCACTTCTCTTTCTACTCTGGTTAGAGCCTGTTTGTCTTCTCTGAAGGGAGTAGTACACACCGTTGTAGGAAATCTTCAGTTTCTTGGCCACTTCTTGCATGGAATAGCCTTAATTTCTAAGAACAAGAATAGACTGTCGAGTTTCACATGAAAGTTCTCTTTTTCTGGCCATTTTGAGAGTTTCATAGAACAAACAAATGTAATGCTCCAGATTCTCAACTAGCTCAAAGGAAGGTCAATTTTGTAGCTTCTCAAATAAGCCAAACCGTTATCAGCTGGGCTAACATACTTGTGCAAGGGTTTTCTAGGGTTTTCTAAACATCCATTAGCCTTCTTACACAGTTAGCAAACAGAATGTACCATTAAAACACTGGAGTGGTGGTTGTTGGAAATGGGCCTCTATACACCTATGTAGATATTGCAATAAAAACAAGACGTTTGGGGCTAGAATAGTCATTTACCATATTAACAATGTATAGAGTATATTTCTGATTCATTTAATGTTAGCTTCATTGAAAAAAAAAGTGCTTTTCTTTCAAAAATAATGAAATTTCTAAATGATCCCAAACTTTTGAACGGTAGTGTATATACAAAACTGACAAAACATCAATGAGTATAAAAGTGGGTGGATGGGGAAATCTGCCAATCTAACAAGCCATCCTAACAGGGGTCTTATTCCTAAATGTTCAATGTATCCCCCTCAAGCAAGGAGTGGGGAAAAAAGGGATTACGTGATGAAAGATACAGTAATTACAGTGGATTGATCCTTAGATTTCACAATAAAAAATTATATACATAATTTAATAGATCACTTAGACCGGATGAGGCTTCTATAGTTCATTGCAAAATCCACATTAAAATTTTCCCTGCCTAATATGAAAATTTTGATTTAATTTTCAGGATGATCCAGCCATTTTGATATGGATTTACAAAGTATGTACACAAGCTTCATCAGATATAAGAGATCTGTTTAACAATATATGCAGCTTGTATTGTGAAATCTGGTGACAGATGCACTTTAAACTCAATCAATGCCTGGTAGATTATTATCACAAATCAGAAAAATGGCATATATAAAAAACTATATCGTTGTTCAAACTCATCTCATATCTCCTGACAGTTATTTTTAGTTTATTAGGAAAATATACAAGGCCTGACCAAAGATAGTAGAACTTCTTGGAAAAATTATTTGATGGGGCCTCTTCTCCTATGTAGCTAATTTATAGGAATTTTCAATATACTTTCAAATATATTTACTTATTAAATATATCTTTCTTATGGCACTGCCAGTGCCCTCTATTCTTTGCCTTTTTCCTCCTGGTTTACAGCAATTGCAGATGACATATTGTCTATAGCACTTCAACTTAATGGGATTTTTACCAAAATCACAAATTATCTCCTATCCACAAAATTGGAAATAACTTGATGATTGCAGGGGGTCCATTTGCTAGGACCCCCAGGATGGGTTTTTAAAACCCTGAAAAGGGGTTCTGCAGAGGTCGATTTTGAATGATGGAGAGGTACATATGTACTCGTCTTTCTCTAGTAGTCACATAGATCAATGAATAAAGTGGAGGTGAAGCATGGGCACCTTTCAGGTTTCCAGAGCCCTATTCACAGGATTATTTGGTCTCATTGGATGGACTGAAAGGATGTGGACTGTCTTACCCTGTTCCTGCCCCTGATGGCAAAAGATGCATTATGTGAATACTGTCGTGTGGTTTTATATGTGAAAGTAACCTGTGTCTAATGTAATGTATTATGGTAATGTACAGTATATAAGATGTTAATGCATCATGTGAGTATAGCATAAGGTTAAGCTTAGGACAGTATTGTATATAGAATAAGGATAAGTAGCTTCAGCATGTAAGATAGGAAATGGTTAAGGATAGGATTAGCCCAGTGGGTGGGCACTAGTGCTGATAAGAAGGGGGGCACTTCCTGGTTAGAGGGAGTTCAGTGTCAGTTAGTGAAGTGCCTAGTGAAGACCAAGTTCAGGTGGGGTTGTGGGTTGCTAGGGGCAGCATGGGCCTAACGATCAGGGCAGTGGGAGGCCGAATGGAGATCCGTGATGGACATTCCTACAACATATGGAACCTAGAGCTCGGGCCAGGTACCTTGGAGCGGGCCTGGTCATCTGACATCACGAGGTTGGTGAACGTGGAACTACGTGGGGGGGCAAGTGGTCGGTCCCGGGTGCACTGCCGGAGTGGACAACAAGTCCCTAAGGCTGATGGGGTCAGCAGGCTTGGGGGTAGTCAAGAATGATTGGGTGGCAAGACAGAAGAGGATTTTCCTAAGGAGGAAGGAAGGGTGAATTACTGTGCCCTATCCCACTTGTGAACTTGGACTGGTTAGTAAAGTTTGTTGTAAAGAACCTGGTGTCCCATGCATTGTGTGCGGCGGCTCCTGAGGACGGAAGCCTGGAGGCAGCGGAGGCCTGCGGCCTACAAATGAGTGTGATGGACCCCACAATTTACAGCACACTGGGACTGGGACATCCCTTTGTATGTAAAGTGCCGGAACGCAACCGGACAACAGCTCGGCCACGACAACCGCTCTTGGACACTCTGTAATTAGCGAGTTATAACATGCAGTTTTGAGAAAAACATTTAATGGTTAATTACTAGACATATTAGTGCTTGGCCATCAGATTCTTTTAAAATAAGGAAAATCATATTTTTTAAAATAAGTAGAATAACGTGCCACCCTTCTACACACTTAGGGGCTGGTTCATCAAAGCTTTTAGGCTACAAATGTGGTGTAAAAGCTTAGAAAAGTCGCAACATTTTTATGCAACGAGGAGTTGAGCAAAAATGTTGCGACTTTAGGTGTTTTCACGCTACTTTGGATCAGCTCCACCGAAATGGGAATGCTGGAGAGAAGCCGGGACATGACGAGGGTATGGCCACACCGCTGTCATATTTTTAAAATGTGCCAGCATCTTCTATACCAGGAATACTACTCTGTGAAGCACTGAAGAAAACTAGAAGGTGGGGGTCCTTAGCTAGTGGAGGCCCTTAGGCAATTGCCATATTTGCCTTGTAGTAGGCATCCTATCGTTGGAGCACCAGTGGTGTCTGATACAATATGTGCACAGATTAGCAAGTATGTCCAGATTCGGAAATTGTGTAGCCATAGTACAACAATGGCCTTATTATTGTCATGGTGCTGTTTTTAATTACAAACATAAATTGCATGTTGGGACAGTAGAATATCTGATTGACATTTTCTTCAGCAGTTAAAGCAGAAATATATGAATATGAAGGATGTGGGAGCACTCATGGGATGGAGAAAAATGAAAGAAAAACATAGAAAATGCTGAAGATTAAATATAAATAAGAGAAAATCTCTCCCCCAATGTGAAACAGGTGATTTTCATTTTTAGAAGAATGTCTGAAACGTTGCCACATATTGCTGGAACTATTCTTCCATAATGTGGTAATTGTCAGCCAATTTCCAAATCAAGTTTGTTCTCCAACAAAAGTATTTTTGTAGCAATGTTTGAGTTATACTTTTATATATTGGTTATGGTATTAACAGGAAATTACTGCCATTCATTCTGCAATATAAATCACATTGAGCATTTGTAGTGAAACATAAAGGAGTGTCATTGGACTTAAAAAAAAACAAAAAAAAACCCCTAAAGAATAAAATATGAATGGAGGATGGTGAATAAGGAAAATGTGAAAATCTGCATAGTGGTCCATTGGCAGAAACGTATATACAAGCCTTATGTGATGAGGATTTCCTGGTATCTTGTGCTCTGACTACATTAGTATTGGTTCTGGAGACAATCTTGATCAGTCAGAAATGCAATGACATGATTTCATTAGAGAAAATGTCCTTATAGCCCCAGGTATTGTAGAGTAATCTAATGGAAAAAGCTGTTAGGGGGTTTCTAATGACAAGATTGATTACTGTTTCTAAAAAGAGCAGAAAAATGTAGCAGGGTTGAGTGGGTGGTGGAGGCCCCTGGCACTATTTATATAGGGTAATGGGTGCTCGAATTACCAAACTATGGTACCTAGAATCGGTCAGAGATCCCCTATTGAGTCATATTCAGGAGAGATAGCTGTGCATGCACTTGGCCCTTTTTACCAAAATGTTTGGGAGCAACAAGTATAGCAACCTCTCTCTGCCAAAATAGGATTGCCAAGCAGCCAAGAGTGGATCGCTGTTTTCCCAAGAGGTAAAGTTCCAGAGGTTATCACGAAAAAGGGTCAGGTTTGGGTATGACCCATCACCCTTAATATAGGATCCGACTGGCACAGTGAATCACACAGAACAGCAGGTTTTAACTGAAAAAAGGCATTTGGCAAAGTATTACAGTCTGTCTATGAGTGTAGACTTGACATTACACATAGTGCAAATAATGGTGGGTACACAACAGAATAATGGTTCAAGGCTTAGTGGTTATGACTCACCCCCTGGGCCGTGGGGTACTCGGAACCGGGCTTCTGTACGATGCTGGGGGTAGTAGTGGCAACCCGATCCTGTGGCTCAGGGTGGTCAGACCAAATTGTGGCAGTCTGTTTATCAGTGTTTTGAATGTCCGACTACGCCACCCATGGATTGCGGTCAGGGGTAACCGCTGCTCCAAGGCAGACCGCTGAGGCTGGTGTTGGTGTGCAGCACAGGGGTAGGATAACTCCCCACGGGAAGAGTGTAGCCTCAGGGCAGTGTAGGTAGATGCTGGGGGTGATAGTGCAGGCCGCAATAGTAAGAGTTCAAAGTCCGCTTCAAACAGTCCAGGGTCTTTATTGTAGGAATTATTAATGACCCAACAGTAGTACCGGTTAGGAATGGGCCTGGGTGTCTGAGAGCATTCGGGCGAGCCCCACTGGTCAGGGTGAGTGTGTAGGCCTACCGTTCTCTCTATGCTCTTTCTGACTATCCCCCTCTTCGTGGTGTAATAGCCCACGTCCCTGAGCTGGCCGTGTACTTCTCGCCTGTATGGCTTGCGACTCGGGCCTTGTGTACCTTTTGCTTTCTCTTTGCTGTACTGGTCCCTCTGTGTGGCGGAGCCTCCAGGCTTCTTAGGCCAAGGGACCTGAAATCCCTCGCGGGTTGGTTCTCTGCTGCTGGGCTTATAACCCGGGCAGCCTCGGACCCCAATGTCCGGTTAGATTCGTTCTCTGCCAGGACCGGCTCTCGTCGCCTCTGTCCCTGGCTTGCAGTTTCTCCTCTGCCTCACGGACTCCTCAGCTGCTGCTGACCTGTCCCTCTTCTCTGAGAACTCTTCTGGTCACTTCAGAAGTGGGTTCTGGTCTCCCTAACCCTGCCCCAGCTCCAGCTTTTATAGGGGCAGCCAGCTCCCCCTACTGGCCTGGGACAGGAGGTGCTGCATGCTAATGGTCCCTAACCAGGGAACCTCCCTCCTGCTCTCAGACACAGCCTTTAATATTTGTGGCATCCAGGCCTGGGGTGACACATTCCCTCCTAGTAAAATTTAGTACTCCGGACTAAACAGGAAACACAAATACAGGGTATAAATGATAACATAACATATATACAGATACATTTTGTCCTTAAGGCCACGGCGCTTCCGTGACCGGGTGTCCATGTCACCCAACAAGGTGAAGTTTTCCACGGTGTGGTGACCTGTCCCTACAAACCCCAAGTTCCTGGCCTTGGGCGTGGCGGCAAGGTAAAAGCTAACTACTTTGGACCACAAGGAGGCCACGCCGGACAGGTTTTTCTTCCGTGGCCATCTTCAGTGTAACGGTCAGTGGGCCTCCCTCTGAACGATGGGATCCTCCTCTGTCGACGCCACGGGACATCCTCCGGACTGGAAGCCAGCTTGATTGGTCCTGACGAGTCCATCTGTAACGACTGTACGGTCCTGGTCAATGCAGCAACACTCTTTGTTAGTTCTTGGACCTGATGGTACAGGTTGGCAGGCGGGGATGGATTTAGGGCCTGCGCATCAGCCCCCACAAGGTCTGCGGGATAGTGCGCTGCCCCCTGGTGGTAAGTGATGGCAGGGCGCCGGGAAGCTACAGCGCCACCTGGTGCGGGTTCTCGGAGCACCCGGATGGCCCTATCTTTGAACTGTGCAAAAGTCAAATCGGGGTTCTGTAGGGCCATGAGGCGCAGCTGAGTTCTGTGGGCGCTGGACAGCAGACCTTCTATAAACTGATCAGTCAATAGTTTATCTGTATCCTGCACGCTGCCAGGGTCAGCTTGCTTAAATGCCCCCAAGGCTTCCTGTAAATTTAGGGCATAATCTCTGATGCTATCTTGGGCTCGCTGCTTACATCCATAGAACCGCATTTTGATTTCTGCTGAGGTACGGGTATCAAAGGTGTCCCGTAGACGGGTCAGAACCCCCCTTACAGTCCTTTTCTCCTCAGCTGTCTAAGACTTTACCTCCCGCTGGGCCGCACCAGTTAACTGCCCTGTCAGTATGCTTACTTTCTGTTCTTCTGTCAGGGGATAAACTTTGAACAGGCTATACAGCCTTTCTTTAAAGTCGCCCAAGGTATGCAACTCGCCGGCATACTGTGGCAGCCAGGCCGCTCTGGGGATATAGGGCATGGAAAACGGCATCACAGCTGCAGCGGCTACGCTGGTGGTAGAGGGTCCCTCCGCGTCCGACATCTTCCTCCCCCCTAGTTAACCATGGCCTACCTTCCGGTGATCCTCTTCTGTAGGCCGCGGCTCCGCTCGCGATGCTCTGGGCGAGGACCTTGCGTCGCTCGGTGATGACGTCGGCGTCCGCTGGATCTCCTTCCAGGACCTTGCGCAGCGTCTCAGCGTAGGGCGGAGCTTCAGGTCTCACGCGTTTTTGACGTCCACGCCCCTCTTCTTCCCGCGTGGCGTCCCGAAGATGGCGCCCGATGGCGGGAAACGGCTCCAATTGGAGGGAAATGGCCCCGAATGGCGGGAAACTTCACTCAGGTAAGTATAAAGTCTTTTTCAGGCACGCAATACCCGTTTGTGGTGGGTTGGTCACAATCCTGCCGACTACGCCAAAACTGACTCACCCCCTGGGCCGTGGGGTACTCGGAACCGGGCTTCTGTATGATGCTGGGGGTAGTAGTGGCAACCCGATCCCGTGGCTCAGGGTGGTCAGACCAAATTGTGGCAGTCTGTTTATCAGTGTTTTGAATGTCAGACTACACCACCCGTGGATTGCGGTCAGGGGTAACCGCCGCAGCGAGGCAGACCGCTGAGGCTGGTGTTGGTGTGCAGCACAGGGGTAGGATAACTCCCCATGGGAAGAGTGTAGCCTCAGGGCAGTGTAGGTGGATGCTGGGGGTGAAAGTGCAGGCCGCAATAGTAAGAGTTCAAAGTCCGCTTCAAACAGTCCAGGGTCTTTATTGTAGGAATTATTAATGACCCAACAGTAGTACCGGTTAGGAATGGGCCTGGGTGTCTGAGAGCATTCGGGCGAGCCCCACTGGTCAGGGTGAGTGTGTAGGCCTACCGTTCTCTCTATGCTCTTTCTGACTATCCCCCTCTTCGTGGTGTAATAGCCCACGTCCCTGAGCTGGCCGTGTACTTCTCGCCTATATGGCTGCGACTTGGGCCTTGTGTACCTTTTGCATTCTCTTTGCTGTACTGGTCCCTCTGTGTGGCGGAGCCTCCAGGCTTCTTAGGGCAAGGGACCTGAAATCCCTCGCGGGTTGGTTCTCTGCTGCTGGGCTTATAACCCGGGCAGCCTCGGACCCCAATGTCCGGTTAGATTCGTTCTCTGCCAGGACCGGCTCTCGTCGCCTCTGTCCCCGGCTTGCAGTTTCTCCTCTGCCTCACAGACTCCTCAGCTGCTGCTGACCTGTCCCTCTTCTCTGAGAACCCTTCTGGTCACTTCAGAAGTGGGTTCTGGTCTCCCTAACCCTGCCCCAGCTCCAGCTTTTATAGGGGCAGCCAGCTCCCCCTACTGGCCTGGGACAGGAGGTGCTGCATGCTAATGGTCCCTAACCAGGGTTACCTCCCTCCTGCTCTCAGACACAGCCTTTAATATTTGTGGCATCCAGGCCTGGGGTGACACAGTTACACTTCAGTGTTGATACATGGGGCTTGGCATACTAGCAGTAACAGGAAAAGTCTTTTAAAGAAACACACCCTTCAAAACTTTTATCCTCTTGTTTTTTTTCAGTGCTGGAGTGGCGCTTTAAATGTAAGCCCCCTGCCCAGGTCATAAGACGCGCCCCCTGGGCCCTGCGTACACGTGTAGTGGGTTACCCGGAACCAGGTCTCTGGGGGATGCTGGGGTTTGTAGTCTCCGTGGCGGCGACCCGGTCCATTGGCTCAGGGTGGTCAAACCAGTGGCAGTCTATTTGTAAGGTTTTAAGTTAATTGTCCGACTACACCACCCGTGGATTGCGGTCAGTGCGGACCGCCGCTGCAAGGCAGACCGCTGGGGCTGATGGGGTATGCAGCTGAGGTAGTGTGACTCTCCACGGGAAGAGTGCAGCCCCAGGGCAGAGAATGTGGATGATGGGAGTGATGGTGCGGGCGTCCCAGTACTAATAGTGCTGACGCGGTGAGAAAGCACAGAGACAAGGTGTTGCAGTTCAAATGCTTTACTCACAGTTCTCATCCAGGTCATTTGTGCGCAGGTAGGACCGCCCGAGCCGTGCTGCGTCCACCAGGCAAGGGGCTCGGTCAACCCCCTGGTAATTCCGGAGTGTGGCCCAGAACTCCCTTCTATTCCTTTCTCTGGCCATGCCCCACCAGTGACACTACTTTTGTCCAGCTGCCTCGGGCCTTCTCTTGGGAGGGCTTCGTGCTCACTGCCCTGGCCCTATGTGGTATGCCTTCCTAGTAGGTGTAGTGAGGGGTCGCACCAAGATATGATCGCGACCGCCGGTCCTTGGCTGAGGATTAGTCGCCTCCACCAACTTGGGATCCGGTACCCTGTTCTGCCAACCCGTCACCCGCAATCTCCTGGGCCTTTGGGATTCCTTCTGCCCTCGTGTCTCTGGGCCTCTCTGGGTGTTCTGTTCCTTTCTTCCTTTCCTTTCTGTTCCTATCTTTACTTGCTGTTACTGTCCTTCTCCTCTGGCTCTGGCCTTCAATCTAGGCCTGCCTCGTGGAGCTGGGCCCTGGCTGAGCCACAGCTCCCTGTCAGCCCTCCTGGCTGAACTGTACTGAACTCTCCTTCTTCTGCCTGTCCTAAGATGGTGCCCACCTTATATACCTCCCTCTCTGTGTATGAGCCCAGGTGACTTGCAACCAATGGGCTCCTACCTATGCCCAGAGACCGTCCCCTCCTGCTCCTACATCACTGGGTGCGCTTCCCCCTCCCCACCCCAGCCAGGGACAGATGCTGTCGTGCCTGCACTTCTGTCTCGTGGGAGCACCGTTGAGCTGTCCCCCGGAAATGGGGTGTGTGTGATGCATGCAGGTAAACGAGCCCTGGTCCACACTCCCTCCTTACCTGGGAGTGGAATACCACACCTCTGGGTGAGGTGCAATACCTCTGTAGCGGCCGAACCCTCGGGGCGCTACATTCCCCCCCGGTAAATCACAGCACGTCCTCGGGCTGGAAAAGAATAAAAACAATTTAAAACATACAAAATTTTAGAGTGCACTCGCATATAAGACATTAACCATTAACTCATCCCTTTATGGGAGGTATTCTTCTCTTTTTAACGTTACCGGTAACACTTTCATACAACATCTTGCTAATGCCACTGGAACTCTTTTATAAAACACTATGTAAAACTTTCGCATTACTATTTTAGCAGCATATTAAACTTCTTCACATGAGATATTTTCAAGTAAAACATTTTTTCAAAAACACATTCTTGAGGTCTGGCCGCGGTGCAACTTGCGACCAGGTATTCACTCTTCTTACAGGTGCAACAGTCCAATTAATTTTTTCTGAGGTAGACGTTGCAGTCTTTTTATAAAACCAGTAGGGGGCGCTTTAAGAAGCGCAACTATTTACAGGGGATTGGCCGTTCCCAGTCCTCGGCCAGGTAGAAAAGGGGGAATGGCTGTTCTCAGTCCCCAGCCAGATAACTTAGGAATATAGAGGGCAACTTTTATCAGGAAACAATCTCATCAACAATCCTCATACCCTGACGGGTAACTATTTACAGTTCCACTTTACCGTTCACTGGTAACGGTGTCCTCCTGATGCTCCTTGCTCTTCCGGGTAGTCTTCAGGTCCGTCCGGACCCTCTGGGTACTCAGTGTCTGGGCGGTACTGCAGTTCCTCCTCAGTCAAGCGGTGGACATGGAGGGCGTATAGTACTTTGGCGCCCTTGTGCCGGGTGTAAGTGACCACGTCACCAGGGTACAGGTCACGTCTGTGATGTCCCTCTGGCAGGTGACTCTCAACGTCTCTCCTGGTCACGAAGACGTCGGTTGCGGCCTCCGGGTCTCTAATGAAGCCCCAGCCATGCGCCAGCTGGAACTTTACCACAGTCCCGGTGGCTCGAGGACCGCGTATGGCTTGGGAGTCCTGGCGGGCCCTTCGC
Organism: Phyllobates terribilis; assembly: GCF_046119375.1. Taxonomy (NCBI): domain Eukaryota; kingdom Metazoa; phylum Chordata; class Amphibia; order Anura; family Dendrobatidae; genus Phyllobates; species Phyllobates terribilis. The sequence goes on from NW_027362762.1 coordinate 152,658,726, forward strand.
TTTTGTTCTGCGCTCCGGGCTTGGAGTCGCTCCTCCCTGATGCGTCTCTGCCGCCGCTCTCTCTCGAAGATGGCCAGCTGCTGACGGCAGGACTCCAGGCGACGGGCTGCGTCCACCCGGGTTTCTTGGGGGAACCCCATTAGATTTTCGCCAGTGGGGTCCCACTCAAATTGTGCGTCTTCCAGCGGGAGCGGGGTGTTCTCTGCGGGCTCCGGAGCCGGTATCAGAGGCTCGCGCGGGGGCTGGGTTTTCCAGGGCTGACCGCTGGTCAGTTCAGCCGGCCATTCCAGCGGCAGTCCATCCGGACCAGTATGGTGGGCAAACAGGTCCACGCCCAGCGGTGGTATGGCAGGGGACCCCAGTCGGGGAGCAGCGCCCGGGGGCACTCGGCCTTGCGACCAGGCCGGTGGTCGTCTGCTGGTCGTGCCCGGGAGTGGCGCAGTCAAGGTAGGGGGAGCTGGTGAGGCAGTTGCGCCCGGGTGCACTAGACCTTGCGTCCCGGCCTGTGACGTCTCTCTCTTTACTGCGCCCAGGTTCAAAGGGCACAGCGTGGGGCGGGGCGTGACAGTGACGCTTGCAGCCTGAGGCCTAGCTGGCGGCGGTGGAGGCGTGGTGTCAGGTACGGTCCCCGGGGCTTCGGGTCCCGCAACGGAAAGTGGGGGCAGGCTGGTGGCCTCAGAGTTTGGGGTGATGACGTCCCTGTTACCTGCCTCAGTCTCTGTGGCCTCCTCCGCGGCGTCGTCCGCAGCTGCCGGTCCACCTTCACCGCCCTCGGAGGCAGGCGTGTGGCTCGGCCCTGGTGTTGTCTCCTGCTGGCGGTTTACGTGCTGCTGGGCCAACTCCTCCTTCCATCCGGCAAACACATCTCGCTGCGCCCGGACCATCCTCCGATTTAGATCTTCTAGCGCTACTCGCGCACACTCCGGGTCTCTGGGCAGCTGCGCCAGCAACTCCGTCAGGCTGCACGGTGGTTCGGCCTGCAGCAGGCTGCGGGCCAGGGTGCTGGTGGGGTTTGCGGCTTCCATCTTCGGGTGCGGTGTGTCCAGACTGATCCAGACCGCACCCTGCCCCACAGTTTTCTTTCCTGTCCGCCCCCATGGGGGGTGGTCTTGGGACCACCTGCTGACAATCACCTTCAGGGGCAGCCCCCCCACGTTGATGGACATTTCCACAGCCGCACTCATGGCTGTTGGGGGTGGGCTCCTTCTTTGGCGCCATTCTGGGACCTGGCCCACGATGGGAGGTGGTTTCCTGTTGTCTTTTGGTGCGCACATTATGGCGCTCATTCTTCTGGGGCGGGCGCCATCTTTAATACAATAAAACAGTCTCTTTTCAGGCGCGCAATACCCATTTGTGGCGGGCTGGTAACGATTCTGCCGACTACGCCAAAAGTTGACGCGCCCCCTGGGCCCTGCATACACGTGTAGTGGGTTACCCGGAACCAGGTCTCTGGGGGATGCTGGGGTTTGTAGTCTCCGTGGCGGCGACCCGGTCCCGTGGCTCAGGGTGGTCAAACCAGTGGCAGTCTATTTGTAAGGTTTTAAGTTAATTGTCCGACTACGCCACCCGTGGATTGCGGTCAGTGCGGACTGCCGCCGCAAGGCAGACCGCTGGGGCTGATGGGGTATGCAGCTGAGGTAGTGTAACTCCCCACGGGAAGAGTGCAGCCCCAGGGCAGAGAATGTGGATGATGGGAGTGATGGTGCGGGCGTCCCAGTACTAATAGTGCTGACGCGGTGAGAAAGCACAGAGACAAGGTGTTACAGTTCAAATGCTTTACTCACAGTTCTCATCCAGGTCACTTGTGCGCAGGTAGGACCGCCCGAGCCGTGCTGCGTCCACCAGGCAAGGGGCTCGGTCAACCCCCAGGTAATTCCGGAGTGTGGCCCAGAACTCCCTTCTATTTCTTTCTCTGGCCGTGCCCCACCAGTGACACTACTTTTGTCCAGCTGCCTCAGGCCTTCTCTTGGGAGGGCTTCGTGCTCACTGCCCTGGCCCTATGTGGTATGCCTTCCTAGTAGGTGTAGTGAGGGGTCGCACCAAGATATGATCGCGACCGCCGGTCCTTGGCTGAGGATTAGTCGCCTCCACCAACCTGGGATCCGGTACCCTGTTCTGCCAACCCGTCACCCGCAATCTCCTGGGCCTTTGGGGTTCCTTCTGCCCTCGTGTCTCTGGGCCTCTCTGGGTGTTCTGTTCCTTTCTTCCTTTCCTTTCTGTTCCTGTCTTTTCTTGCTGTTACTGTCCTTCTCCTCTGGCTCTGGCCTTCACTCTAGGCCTGCCTCGTGGAGCTGGGCCCTGGCTGAGCAACAGCTCCCTGTCAGCCCTCCTGGCTGAACTGTACTGAACTCTCCTTCTTCTGCCTGTCCTAAGATGGTGCCCACCTTATATACCCCCCTCTCTGTGTATGAGCCCAGGTGACTTGCAACCAATGGGCTCCTACCTATGCCCAGAGACCGTCCCCTCCTGCTCCTACATCACTGGGTGTGCTTCCCCCACCCCACTCCAGTCAGGGACAGATGCTGTCGTGCCTGCACTTCTGTCTCGTGGGAGCACGTTGAGCTGTCCCCCGGAAATGGTGTGTGTGTGATGCATGCAGCTAAACGAGCCCTGGTCCACACTCCCTCCTTACCTGGGAGTGGAATACCACACCTCTGGGTGAGGTGCAATACCCCTGTAGCGGCCGAACCCTCGGGGCGCTACACATATACTCACCTTCCGGCGGCTTCACCTCTTACCGACGTCGCTTCTGTCCTGCAGTGCCATCCTGTGAGAGTAGCTTTTGATTGGCCGGAAGTTAGAAGCTATGTCACAATCTCTCTGCAAGTCTATGAGAGTCAGAACAAGGCCAGAACGAGGCTCTTATAGACTTGCATGGAAAAGTGACCTCCGACGCGCCCCAGCAGACACTGGAGCGCGCTGGCAGGTCACTTTTCACCAGAGATGAACCAGAGCAACTCTGGAAAAGAATTAATGGGACGGCAGGTAAGTATGAGACAGGGGACTTACATTTAAAGCACCACTCCAACGGTGCAATAAAAAAACACTGGAGTGGTGCTTTAATATATTGCAAGTATGAATAGAACACGGCACTCCTGATGGTTCGGTGCTCAAATAGGGGTCCAACCCGTAAAATGGTATATGAAGAACTTGTCACTCAAATAACAAATGAAGAAGTTATTTAATTGCAACCCACAGCAAACATATGACATTTCGGTCTAACATAGACCTTTTTTAGATATACGGATTGTCCAAGGAATAAATGACACAGAGAAGTGCTGGAGATTAGCGTAATTTTCAGTGTGGAGAAATTGTGGAATTACCACAGCTGGTACACACAGGCGCCATACTGATAAGTCAATCAGTAATCATTAGAACTATAATTTCACTTCACTGAAAAGCACCTGGTGGGGGGGGGAGAGGGAAGGAGCTGCTGGCTCAGGAGTTGAAGATGGGGATGACTCATGTAGGGAAAAGAGACTTCCCGTTTCTACATAGAGCTTGGAAAGATTCAGATAGCCAGTTTTTAATCACGTGATGTCATAGACCTAATGGAAACAAGAAAAATTAACTGAGTAGAAAGGTAAATTGTGCAATTGTAAGTACACTGTGCTGTATATTATGATGATTGCAGTATATTAAGAGGATAAAAAACTTTGATTGGAGTGTTTCTTTAACACAGTTGTGGTTGCAAGGCTTAGCTGGCTGGCATGCTAGATTTCATTCTTAAAACCAAAGCATTTCAACTTAGACTCATCCGAAAAACAGAATTTAGGCTAGTAGTGGTCTGTAACTAATTGCAAAATCCAGAACCACTTCACTCGCAGGTCAATCACTCCAGAATGCTCAGTTTTAGTAGCAGGCAAGACCAGATCCATGCTTTATGCAGTTGTTCTTATTCGGACGTTGGCTCTCAGGGTCATTATCTTTCTTCAGCAGGGCCAACTCAATCACTAATCCTTTCACTGTTCTACCTTAAATCAGATGAACAATGGCTGAGTTGTACTCTGCCAGGAATACTGTTAAGGGACTTACTTGATGAGGCAGATTATCTAAGCGGTAGGTCAGGGTGAGCAGCACAGCAGCATGGACAGAGGTGAAGGAGCAGCAGAGCAGGTGTTGCCAGATGACATGTAGATCACCCAGGACTAGTACAGCGGGGTAAGCAGCATGGTAGAAGGACAAGCGGTGCATGAGGCACCGGATGAAACTGAGCCAGATGTGAAGATACACACGGGAGTAGTAGGTGTATAGGCAATCTGGAACAAGCAGCAGGCAAGTGGTTAATAGCAGGATAGCAGTAATGTAAGTGTAACTGATTTGTGCTTGCAGAGGTATGGTTACTCAAAGATGTAATAGATTGCGTAATCTGTGTAGTATACACTCACCCCCATATAGGTGTTGCTTATATTTATAATTGTGTGTATTTGTATCTCTATCATTGACATATATGCATCTATTGATATGATATCCTTATGTTATGCAGCCCCTTCATAACATCATGGTAGCCTCAAGTTGGATATTATTTATTTCTATAATATTGTCATAATATGAATTTACTAGCATTTATACTCATATCATATATCCTCCTCTCTTGACTATCATAATTGTTGATGCTGTTGCTTACTAATTCAGAAATGATGCATAATGTACATGCTCTTTTTATATATATACTGTATGTCTCCTGGCTATAATGTCTGTGTTTTGTGACTCATCACAATATGTGGGGACCATCTGTTGTTAAACCCATATTATCCCGACATTATGAAGCCCTGATTCTCCTCCTGTTGGTTGATGACCTGTATGCATGCTCACCATGATCCCGATGCGTACCCCGGCTTTTGGCATCTCTGTGTGAGGACCAGTGTCTTGTCACGTGCACCCCACGTGGAGCGGGCGTCGCTCTCCACATGATGCCGACGCCATGGGTCGCCCTAGTTACCAAGACGAGGCATATGTCACTTCTGGTCTTCAACCTGACTTAATTGGTGGACAGCTTCTTAAATAGACCACTCCTCTACTTATGCACAGCCCCCTGATGAAGGCTCTGCCGAAACGTGCGTTGGGGTGGATATGCGCCCACTCAGGAAATCCATTACCCTTGTGGTCATTGTGTATCAGGTATATATCCACTTTATTATACTATGAGTACCTTCTTGCTATAAGTGCCTGATTTACATAGGCTATATGTTTCTTCTACGATATACATTCCATTGTAGACCTGTAGGGGGAATGGTAAAAGGATTCCAATATAACACTAACACTTTAATGTTTACAATTATTTGTACTGTATAAAGATATCCTATATTGCCCTGGGTGTTACGTACGTCCTGTCTTCTTATGCATGTTAAGCATCCTGCCGCCAACTCTATTTACCTAAAAAAGGTATATTTTTTAAAAATGCTTTAATAAAGATTCTACATTTTATATGATATTTATGATTCTGAGATTTTTTGATAATTGTTTTTTGGTTGTTGTTTTAGAGATATAATAGACAAGTAGACGATCTGGTAACTGACTTGCAGAGTTATGATTTATAGCACAGATATATGAAAACACGGCAAGAAAATGGTTTCAGGATAGCAGTGAAGTAATGGCGAATGGTTCTAACTTGCAGAAATAAGGTTTACAAATACCGTAAACAACAGAAATATATAGGCAAACTGGAAACTATCTTACTGGGATGCATAACCTTGATTGCAGTGACTAAGGTATGAAGAGTAACCCAGCATGGAGTAGCACAAATAGGATCGGCCATAAGGGAAGGAAACAAGGCCCGGCGCCTGAGCCAGGACCAGTAAATAATAGATACTAGCTCATTGTTTCACTCACTGGCAATGTACAGTCTGATCATAAATATATTCTTTAGCTTTTCTATGCCTTTATACCAGAAAACCATTGTAAATACATTAATAAATTTACCCACACTTTGGAAATCTAAACCATTGCACTATATTGTACAAAGTGATAAACCATTCTGCTTTAATTTACTCGAATATAACAACTCTTCTGGTTCTTCAGAAATATATTAAGAAGCATCTTGCTGCTATATTTATGTACAAATCCATAGAACTGTACATCTCAAATCACCGGTTTTGATCATAATATAAATCGCCCTATTAGCAGCAATGTGCTCTCTAACCAAAATCTTTAACTGTTTACCTATCATTCCTCAACAAATTGAAACGCTGAAATGCATTTTCATTATTATAGTTCCCAGTCAGCAAAAGCTGAGATTATAGAACGGTTATGAGTCCATATAAAATTTCAATATATCATTTTCTCATATAAGAATAAATGGAGTTTTCATTTTTGAGTTTAGTTCCACTTTAATATCATTGACATTGTAGAAAATCGAATTCGTCGTATTCTCTCTGAGCCATTGTAAAAGTAACCGACGGAGAAAGGGTTTCTTTATCTGTCACTTTTGCTCTCAACATATTCTACAATCCAATGACAAAAGATTACAGTGGCAAAAGATTTAGTGTTTGAGTCCGAAATAGATTGAGACAGATCTGCCAATATGTGATCTGCAAGTGATTTAATTTGTGCAAGGTCCTCATGGTTCACTAATGAATATGCTGCAATAAAGTAAGCATGTACAAACACTGCCAAGTGTCTAAATCTTCTTGGTTTAGAGATATAAGTACTTTAGCAGGTCAAGAGACTTCCCAAAGCGAGCTGTCTGCAAAGAGAATCTATTACAGAGTTGTAGTGATATTTTATACAAGTATAATATAATAATACATTAAAAATGTAAGGCGCTTTCTTACATGAATTTGTTTTTTTTGTAATAGTGGGATTATTAGAGCAGGAAAAACTTTAAGAAATTGTACTATGTGTTTTACCTGACAAAAGGCAGCCTCTGTTATGACAACATGATTCTGCAGTTCCAGTGATAGAATGCAGACTGCTGTAAATGGCAGCTTGCATTCTGCTAACAGATATATGAGGAAACTACAAATAAGTTGATTTTTCTGTCATTGCTCTGTGTCAAGATTATCGCAGCCTGGGAAGGTCACGCTGAACCACCCGCTGTAACCTCTTGAGCGAACAGCTCTCTGCTGCCAATTATTGGAAAACTAACAGTGAGCATATAGTATATACATCTCTGGATTCCAATACATGGAATAAATGTACAGGTGCTTCTCCCAAAATTAGAATATCATCAAAAGTTAATTTATTTCAGTTCTTCAATACAAAAAGTGAAAAAATATTATATAGAGTCATTACAAACAGAGTGATCTATTTCAAATGTTTATTTCTGTTAATGTTGATGATTATGGCTTACAGCCAATGAAAACACAAAAGTCATTATCTCAGTAAATTAGAATAATTAACAAAAAACACCTGCAAAGGCTTCCTAAGCGTTTAAAAAGGTCCCTTAGTCTGTTTCAGTTGCTCCACAATCATGGGGAAGACTGCTGACTTGACAGATGTCCAGAAGGCAGTCATTGACACACTCCACAAGGAGGGTAAGCCACAAAAGGTCATTGCTAAAGAAACTGGCTGTTCACAGAGTGCTGTATCCAAGCATATTAATGGAAAGTTGAGTGGAAGGAAAAAGTGTGGTAGAAAAAGGTGCACAAGCAACCGGGATAACCGCAGCCTTGAAAGGATTGCTAAGAAAAGGCCATTCAAAAATTTTGGGGAGATTCACAAGGAGTGGACTGCTGCTGGAGTCATTGATTCAAGAGCCACCACACACAGACGTATCCAGGACATGGGCTACAAGTGTTGCATTCCTTGTGTCAAGCGACTCATGACCAATAGACAATGCTAGAAGTGTCTTACCTGGGCCAAGGAGAAAAAGACCTGGACTGTTGCTCAGTGGTCCAAGGTGTTGTTTTCAGATTAAGTAAATTTTGCATTTCATTTGGAAATCAAGGTCCCAGAGTCTGGAGGAAGAGTGGAGAGGCCAATTATTGGAAAACTAACAGTGAGCATATAGTATATACATCTCTGGATTCCAATACATGGAATAAATGTACAGGTGCTTCTCCCAAAATTAGAATATCATCAAAAGTTAATTTATTTCAGTTCTTCAATACAAAAAGTGAAAAAATATTATATAGAGTCATTACAAACAGAGTGATCTATTTCAAATGTTTATTTCTGTTAATGTTGATGATTATGGCTTACAGCCAATGAAAACACAAAAGTCATTATCTCAGTAAATTAGAATAATTAACAAAAAACACCTGCAAAGGCTTCCTAAGCGTTTAAAAAGGTCCCTTAGTCTGTTTCAGTTGCTCCACAATCATGGGGAAGACTGCTGACTTGACAGATGTCCAGAAGGCAGTCATTGACACACTCCACAAGGAGGGTAAGCCACAAAAGGTCATTGCTAAAGAAACTGGCTGTTCACAGAGTGCTGTATCCAAGCATATTAATGGAAAGTTGAGTGGAAGGAAAAAGTGTGGTAGAAAAAGGTGCACAAGCAACCGGGATAACCGCAGCCTTGAAAGGATTGCTAAGAAAAGGCCATTCAAAAATTTTGGGGAGATTCACAAGGAGTGGACTGCTGCTGGAGTCATTGATTCAAGAGCCACCACACACAGACGTATCCAGGACATGGGCTACAAGTGTTGCATTCCTTGTGTCAAGCGACTCATGACCAATAGACAATGCTAGAAGTGTCTTACCTGGGCCAAGGAGAAAAAGACCTGGACTGTTGCTCAGTGGTCCAAGGTGTTGTTTTCAGATTAAGTAAATTTTGCATTTCATTTGGAAATCAAGGTCCCAGAGTCTGGAGGAAGAGTGGAGAGGCCAATTATTGGAAAACTAACAGTGAGCATATAGTATATACATCTCTGGATTCCAATACATGGAATAAATGTACAGGTGCTTCTCCCAAAATTAGAATATCATCAAAAGTTAATTTATTTCAGTTCTTCAATACAAAAAGTGAAAAAATATTATATAGAGTCATTACAAACAGAGTGATCTATTTCAAATGTTTATTTCTGTTAATGTTGATGATTATGGCTTACAGCCAATGAAAACACAAAAGTCATTATCTCAGTAAATTAGAATAATTAACAAAAAACACCTGCAAAGGCTTCCTAAGCGTTTAAAAAGGTCCCTTAGTCTGTTTCAGTTGCTCCACAATCATGGGGAAGACTGCTGACTTGACAGATGTCCAGAAGGCAGTCATTGACACACTCCACAAGGAGGGTAAGCCACAAAAGGTCATTGCTAAAGAAACTGGCTGTTCACAGAGTGCTGTATCCAAGCATATTAATGGAAAGTTGAGTGGAAGGAAAAAGTGTGGTAGAAAAAGGTGCACAAGCAACCGGGATAACCGCAGCCTTGAAAGGATTGCTAAGAAAAGGCCATTCAAAAATTTTGGGGAGATTCACAAGGAGTGGACTGCTGCTGGAGTCATTGATTCAAGAGCCACCACACACAGACGTATCCAGGACATGGGCTACAAGTGTTGCATTCCTTGTGTCAAGCGACTCATGACCAATAGACAATGCTAGAAGTGTCTTACCTGGGCCAAGGAGAAAAAGACCTGGACTGTTGCTCAGTGGTCCAAGGTGTTGTTTTCAGATTAAGTAAATTTTGCATTTCATTTGGAAATCAAGGTCCCAGAGTCTGGAGGAAGAGTGGAGAGGCCACAATCCAAGCTGCTTCAGGTCTAGTGTGAAGTTTCCACAATCAGTGATGGTTTGGGGAGCCATGTCATCTGCTGGTGTAGGTCCACTGTATTTTATCAAGACCAAAGTCAGTGCAGCCATCTACCAGAAAATTTTAGAGCACTTCATGCTTCCCTCTGCCGACAAGCTTTTTGGAGATGGAAATTTAATTCTCTAGCAGGACTTGCCACCTGTCCACACTGCCAAAAGTACCAATACTTGGTTTAAAAACAACAGTATCACTGTGCTTGATTGGTGGGGTATTGTCAAGAGGAAGATGAGAGACACCAGACCCAACAATGCAAACGAGCTGAAGGCTGCTATCAAAGCAACCTGGGCTTTCATAACACCTCAGCAGTGCCACAGGCTGATTGCCTCCATGCCACACCGCATTGATGTAGTAGTTGATGCAAAAAGAGCCCCGAGCAAGTATTGAGTTCATTTACTGAACATGCATTTCAGTAGGCCAACACTTTGGATTTTAAAATCATTTTTCAAGCTGTTGTTATAAAGTATTCTAATTTACTGAGATGATTACTTTTGTGTTTTCATTGGCTGTAAGCCATAATCATCAACATTAACAGAAATAAACACTAGAAATAGATCATTCTGTTTGTAATTACTCTATATAATATATGAGTTTCACTTTTTGTATAGAAGAACTGAAATAAATTAACTTTTTGATGATATTCTAATACTGAGAAAAGCACCTGTGTAGCATCGGCGTCTCTGCCCCCTGCCAGGCAGAGACGCCGTCCCTCTCACCTCCCCGCTCCCCGCGCAGCGTCCTCCTGCTCTCCTCCACCTGCTGCGGCCAGCGCGCGCAGCTTCCCGGGCACTGTGCTTAGGGCGCGCTCGCTCCCTCTCTCTTAACGGGGCCGCGCGCGCCGTCCTAAGGAGTCCCCGGCCAATAGCCGGAGGACCTCCCATATATAAGGCACCTCCTCCAAAATGGAGGTGCCCAAGCAATAGTTGATGTACAGTATACTTACCTCTGCTTCAGCCCTCAGGTCCAGTTGCCAGCCTGACTACTGTTCCAGTCCGCCAGCCTGACTACTCTCCAGCCCGACAGTCTGTCTTCCGCACAACCCGCCAGTCTGTCTATGGGCAAGTCCGCCTGCTTACCAGGAAGCACCTGCCAGTTACCTGCCTGCTACCTGCCGTGCCTGCTAGCCCGCTCACCTGGGAGCACTCGCCTGTTACCTGGTTGTTACCTGCTAGCCTACCTGGAGGCTCAGCCGTCACTTGCTGTGACCACCTGATAGCCTACCTGGAGGCTCAGCCGTCACTTGCCATGACCACCTGATAGCCTACCTGGAGGCTCCTGCTGTCACTTGCCGTGACCACCTGATAGCCTACCTGGAGGCTCCTGCTGTCACTTGCCGTGACCACCTGTCTGCTAACCTAGAGACTTCAGCCTGCTCTGCCGTCACGTGCCGTGACCACCTGTTAGCTAACCCAGAGACTTCTGCCTGCTTGCTGTGCCCATCCGCTATACCGGTCAGTCCCAGTCATTTGACCCGTGGGAGCCACCTGCTCTCTTACAAGGTCGTCCCCAGAGTAGCACCTGGTCCCTCTGCTCGGTCCCTCCCTGGTCACGGAGTCGTTTGCCACCGTACGACCAGGGTCGGTCTGAGTTGATATTTAGTTACGCCCCTCTGGGTCCCTCCTTGCACCGTGGCACAGAGGTTCCACCACCTGGATCCATAACAACCTGTATATATACCCCGTACGATCACTGCTAACTTCACGATAACCCAAGAAAGATTATTAGCTGCCACCACCAGTCGGGTTTCATACAGACTGACTGGACACCTGGTTCTGGTTTTGGTAGCATATGGCTTTGGGGTGCAGTTTACAGAACAAAAGGAACAGAACTATTACATTTTATATTTAATACAGAACAATAGGCAGTGTTTATAAAAACATACAATAGATTTACAAAGGGGACAAAACAATACCGAATATACGGTTGCATAAAATAAAAGGATAAACCAAGAAACTTACTAGACCTGTCGTCACAGCAATGGCTTAAGATCTAGGGAGGGAGGCGCTCCAAGGAAAAAACGGACAGCACCTACAGTGAACTGTGCCTCCACGTACTGACAAGCCTAAAAGTTGGCAGTTGCCTTTTATTAGCTCCTAAGTTACACCCACACCCCTTCCTATCATTACTCCGACAGGGTTGGACTTTTCAGTTTCAGAAAATTATGAGATTCCCTAATTAGACTATATCTTTGCTTCGGAGAGTCGCATGTGCTCGATATCGACATCATATTTTGTATCATGATTTTATCTTTACATAGAGACCAAATTTGCAAGGTGTAGCCTCACCTATCAGGATTCTGGTCATTGTGCATTGACTTGAAACTATGCTTTGCATTCGCCACTTGATCACGTTTCCGGAAATATAATTTTCCTATCTAGTGGATTGATGCAGTTCATGCAAACCTCCCTACTTACTTTTCTAATAAGCAGACAAAGGAGAATCCTAGATCTTTGCCGCTTCTAAATCTCTTATCTCGATCGTAAATTTGCTCCACATTCCTGAAACAGGACCTCACATCTGTTTAGCCATTGGCATATCTATGGTTACCTAATTCCAAAGGAGGGGGTCAACTGCACAGAGGAGAGTGCAAGCTCATCTCTCATCTCTGTAAGCATTTTACTTTTCTCCATGACACTTTCGAATTGTTAATGCTCATAAAGGAAATAAAGCAGGGCAGGCCTGAAAGAAAGTCAAGCCCCCTTCAATATAATGGCTTGGACATCTAGAACTTGCAGCTCTAAACTTATAATTGATGTCTGAAACATTCCCTAATTTATTGATTGTATAGTGTCGACATAGCACAGAAATGTTATTTGACAACTAGATTGTAAACCAGAGTGGCCAGCACAGCAGGAGGGCCCAGGGGTGATGACATAGACGGTATTAAAAAAGTTTGCTATGGCGCCTTGACTCATCTACGTACGCTTCTGAGGATCACAATGAGGTACAAATGATTTTAATACTAGAGATGTTTGTTTATGTGCAGTCACTACCTATTATACCGTATTATTAGAGAGAAAAAAAATAAAATAGAAATCTTACAATTTTCACACTGACCACTGGGGCTTTTTTAGACTCTAACTTTCTAATGTTTCAGGAAACAACACATGTACATAGTCACAATGATAAGACCCAGAACCTATTTTTTGTATTAACCAATTCACCCAGAAGGCTGTTTTCACCTTCCTGACCAGGCCAATTTTTTTAAATTCAGACCAGTGTCACTTTATGAGGTAATAACTCTGGAACGCTTAAACGGATCCCAGTGATTCTGAGATTATTTTTTGTGACATATTGTACTTCATGATAGTGGTAAAATTTCTTTAATATGACTTACGTTTATTTGTGAAAAAAATTGGAAATTTGGTGAAAATGTAGAAAATTTTGCATTTTTCAAACTTTCATCTTTTAAGCCCCCAAAAATGTCTACTTTACATCAGCGCAATTTTCAAAAAAAAAATATTTTTTTGTTAGGAATTTAGAAGGGTTAAAAGTAGTGATTCACGGACATGGTTGGATAAGGAGTTATCCGAGCATTCTCGAGTCCTAACAGAGTATCTTCGGCGTCCTCATAAAATAGGTTTGTGTCACTGCTGCATAATTCACAGCTTTTTGACAGCTGCGAGACATGCAGGGATTGCCTGACAAAAACCTTATCAAGTTTATAACGTTGAGCCGTGAAAATAAAATATTTTTGGGGGTGGGGAATCATAGCCCTATACCAGGGCCTTTGAGCTACCAGTAACGTGGAAGCCCCCTATATTTCCAATAGCAGATGACGGACCTGAGTGGGGTTTTTTTGTGGATTGAGTCAAAGCTTTTTTTGGAACATTTTACATGACATTTTGGATCACATTTATCCTGTGCTCTACGCTGAGCACTTATATCAGGGTTTCCATCTAAATCTCCGTCCGAGTGACATTACAGATGAACCCCCCCCCCCGATGGACCCATTCACTATAATTAGGCAGCAAAGTTACTCTGGACTCCATCTAGCCTCTGTTCAGCATTGTCCTTCTTTTCAGAAGTGTACAAAACTGTGGCTGACAGCGCTTTTATGTATGCCTAAAAAGATGGACATCGCCGGATCACAGGTCAGACGACGTCCACAGTGCCTCCATCTGCCTCATTATAGGAAATTTTCCACCGGGGGTTCCATCTAAATCATGTATTTCAGAGATTTACACAGTAACCCCGGTGTAAGCGCTCAGAGCAGAATAAATGTGCGCCGAGCCATACAATGATCTTTGGGCTCATATAGAGCTGACACCTGCACTCAGTCGCGGCGGCGCTCAGCATGAGCCCACGAGATCACACGCCGTATATATACTGCTGTTTGCAGGAACTCAGCTCCCACAGGGCTGTATATATATGACGCATGTCAGGTAGAGGTTAAAGTATCTAATAAGCCTGGGCAAAAGTAATTGTGAAAGGAGGGGGAGCAGGGTCAGGTGTGACATAGGCTATTGTGATACTTGCATTCTGTGTTATAAGCTGTGTATAGACGTGTGATCCGTCATTGCAATCCTGCCACTGATGACAAAAAGCAGGGAGGTAACGATCGCGTTCAAGGAGGGTGCAGCCACAAGTGGGCCCATGATGGAGGACTCGCCAGGTCCTTACACTGCAATACACGCTGCTGAACAATCAGAGGCTGGCAGGTGTGCCAGTAACAGGAGACACATAGCAGTGACATCATGAATCGCCCATAGCAGGGACGCCATAGTCAGCTGCGGGCTTCTATAGAACAGAGCGCAGCTCATTGTGGGAGCGGGGGAAGGTGAAAAGAATCATTTTTTTTTAAAAATGTGTTAGAGAAGAGCAGAAGAATAGGGCACATTATTACACGATGGGCCCAGGATGGGGGACCTTATTACCAGGAAGGTGCCCAGAATGGGAGACATTATACCAGGATGGGGGACATTATACCAGTAAGAGGCCCAGAATGAAGAACATTATTACTAGAAGGGGCCCAGGATGGGTGACATTTTACCAGGAAGGGGCCAGGATGGGGACATTATTACTGGATGGAGCTCAGGATGAGGGACATTATAGCAGGAAGGGCCGCAGGATGTTGGATATTATTACTGGAAGGGGCCCAGGATGGAGAACATTCTTAGAAGAGGCACATGATATTTGACACTATTTACTGTACGGGGCTTAGGATGAGGGACATTACTAGCGGAAGAAGCACAGGATGGGGGGCATTATTCCCAGGATGGGGGACATTAATACTGGTAGGGAACCAGGATGGGGGACATTATTACTGGAAGGGGTCCAGGATGGGAGACTTTATACTAGAAAGTGGCCAGAATGCGGACATTATTGCAGGGAGAGGCACAGGATGGGGGACATTATAGCAGAAAGTGGCCCAGAATGTTGGACGTTATTAGTGGAAGGGGCACAGGATATTGGACATTATTATTGCACTATTGCACAGAGTCCAGGATGGGTGACGTTATTATCAGAAGGGGCACAGGATGGAGGATATTATTACTGGAAGGGGCCCAGGATGGAGACACTATACCAGGAAGAGGCCAGGATGGGTGACATTAGTACAGGATGGGAGACATTATTACGTTATGTGGAGGGCAACACAAATGTCTTTATAGGATTTAGAATGCTACAAGGGCCCATATAGCTGACCAACATGCAGGTAGGGACCCAGGTCCAAATTTTGCATCGGGGCCCATGAGACTCTAGTTACCCCGCTGATGAAAAGTTTTGCTGAAAACTCTTCCTGATAGGACAGGAAGTATGAGTCTAAAAAACCCAAGTGGCCCCAGTTTTCTTTTTGGAAAGTTTGCAATATAAAAAAAATTGACATGTAATAAAAACCTGATTTGAACAATAGGTCATTTTCTGATGATAGCCTCCCTTTAAAACAAGATTGCAATACTAATAATACATTTTTGCATAAGAAACCACTGCATTTTTCGATAATGTTTTAATGATTTGCCCATCATCACAAAAATCTGAGTATATTTTTAATATCCTGTTCATTCCAGCATTTATATAGGTAACATTTCTAAAAAACAGACCTGTAAACACAAGAGCCGCTCAGGACAATGTTTTTGGAAACCATCCTAATGGAGGAAGACAATTAGAATGAATGTTACGGCTTTACAGTGACAGTGTCATGGCTTATAAAACCGGGCAAATTATGTAAGAGTAAAAGCTTTCAGGGTCATACAACCAAAGCTGGAGCTCAGAACGTCAGCTGGAACAGATAGAAGAGAAGCAATAAATACAAAGGAACAGAGAAATGACTGCAAGTTAAAAGAGACCTTCAGTTGTCTGCTGTTACTGGTTATGTGCCTGTAACTTGTATTTGTTACATGTGTGTCTAAAGCTGAACAAAGGTTGTACACCGGGTGGGTAAAGAGCATTCCGGGAGGTGTTGTAACTAAAGTTTGCAAAATTTTACCTCCATATTAGATTGGCACCATCTTTTCACCGAATGGTATATTACATGTCACCAAACCTATCGTAGAAAATTTGTAATAGTGAAAGTCATAGCAAGAGTTATCACTCCTATGTTTGTAAATGTATCGGAAGTTCTCAGACCTAGGCATAAAAGAAAGAAAGTAACTATTATCAGAAAATGACCTATTGTTTAAATCAGGTTTTTGTGTTTCAACGTATGTATTTTTTTTTAAATGTTGGCAATTTTTTTTCTTACATATGATGCTCTTTATGTTCTTTTTTATTTAAAAAAATATTAATAATCTTGCTAGTTTCACACTGGCCACAGGATTATTTTTTACCCTCATATCTCCTATTCCTTCAGGAAGAGTTTTAAGCAAGGCTCCGTATTATCAGAGGCAGAATTATAATTACAGGTAACCCCTCTATACATAGCTGATAACACAGGATCCACCATTCACCATTGTACACGTTCATTAGATGTTTCAATACAAAAGAGAGGAAAGGACTCATTGCGGCTATGCACATGTGTTGTTTCCTGAAACATTAGGAAATTAGAATATAAAAAGCCCCAGTGGCCAGTGTGAATATTGTAATATTTCTATTTTTATTTTTAACGCAGCTTGTGACATAGGGCAAACAAAATTGCCAAAATTATATAAAAATTGATTTCACACAATAGGTCATTTTCTGATAGCTTCCCTATAATGGATAGTATGCCAGCCTGTAAACTTAGTGTAGCATGTGCTATATTCTTCCACATACTGCATGATGTTTAATCAATAAAGTCTAGCTATTGAGCTATTGAAGGTTGTACTTGGTACTTGATAGATAAGTCCCATTGAGTGGAGCAACATCCTGGTCTTTTTTCATGTACCACGGGTAGCTTTATGTTAGCCTGTGTGCCGTATAGAGAATGCAGATGGTATTTGACGACACATTGTCAGGGCATTGGTGGAGGATTTGACTTCTATCACAGCTGTTCTCTTTATTAGCTGGTGACTTCTATACGTTTTGCAATTGCAGAGGAATATTTAGGAATTGTGGCACATCTATTATTAGACTCTGCAGCAATGTCCTTACCAACGGTGAGCTCAAAGAACAAAGGGGATTTTCATGTGCATGAAAAATATAGTCAAGGGAACAATTAGTAAAGGAAAAATTGGATAAAATAATGACCCCAGCATCTTAGTTTATGATATCTTAAATAATATTACAAATGAACCACCATAAGATTGTTTTAATCCAAGGAGACACCATTTAAGGTGGCAATAGATATGAAAACTATCATTAAAGGGTTTTCCATGTTTTTCCTCTTTTAGGACAAAGCTTCCTCTATCAAAAAACAGCAAAATCAACCCTACTTGACCCGTGAAGCTCACTACTGATTTTCCACTGCTGCAAGTGACCACAGTAGCCAATCACTGGGCTCAGTGGTCATATCAAGGTAACCAGCCCAAGACCTTTGAGTCGAATGAATGGCTGCAGCGGTCACGTGCTTCAGCATTGTCAACAATGACCTAGAGCAGTGGCGGAGAGACAGAGATGAGTTTGGTATTTTTAGATGGAGCAAGCCTGTGCCCTAAAAATCTTTAACATGTCTGTTTTACTGATAACTTGTATCCCCATTGTAATGCCAAACTCTACACTTAGTTATTCCTCTCGAAAAAGTATAAGTAAAAGAGCATCTACTGGTATATTATATTTATGACCTATCCTTAGAATAAGTCATTAGTGTCAGATTGATGGGTGTCCCAAACCCCCACTGATAAGCTATTATTACTTTGGCAGTGGCCAGATGTAAACAATGAATAGAAATTCACTGTTGCAGCTCCTTACAACGGGTAGCGGTCATTGCTGAACAGGAGCTGATCTTCAGCACTCAGCAGTGGTCACTACTCATTGAATAGAGCTGCTCAGTGTATCCATTCAACCTTTGCATCTAGCTGAAACCTAAGCCGCTAGCAGCTGATCAGTGGGAATCCTGAGTTTTGGACCCCGACTGATCTGATAATCATGACCTATGCTATGGATAGGTCATCATCATCATACGCCCGGAGAACCCCTTTAGTAACTGTGTGAACTTTTTTCCTTGTCGGTAGGGTGTATCTCTAAACAGTTTGACACTATCATGTGCCACATTATCTGGGATTTAGGTCATTCTGACTCAATTGTTATTTATATCTTTCCTGGAGGAATAACAGCGGAATAGTAATCAATTATAAACTGTAGAGAAATCTGGAAACATATGTTCAATCCACTACAGTACCACCATGTGGGAAATGAAGCATTAGCCATTACCCATTGACTTCAGAGAACTGTCCATGTAAAACTTGTCTCAGGTAACATAAAGGCATAATGAAAGAGCGAGCTATCTACTGTAACTACAATTTTCTAATGTTCTCATATAGAAAATCTAGTCACTAACTCATCCTCTATCAATCAAAAAAAATGTAATGGCCATTGTTAGAGCTAATGAGCCTTGTAGTCACGGACTAATCATGCAATTCTTGTACTGCATGTGTCAATTCAACTTGCAATGGTAGACTGATCATGAATAGTAGATTAGCTGCTCGGCCAGTTACTACATATATAATATCTTTAGGAGACCTTAAATCATGGATCTCTTATATATTACATTGCTTTCCCTGCGCAGCTATGTAGTGTATTTATTTAATATTTAGTTTAAATGTAACCTATCAATAAGATTTACCCCACCCAATCCCCCACAAACCGCATTTATGGGCATGCTATTCCTTGAAATGTAAATTCATTGACTCTTTTATATCCTCTATCTGTTGCTGTATTCCCAAATAATTTGTGTTTTCATTCATATGCAAATAAGGTATGAAATGTTTTGAGTGTGACAGAGAACTTAAGGAGACACTGCCTCTAAAGGTTGTTTTCCCACCCTGCACGGACCTCTTTAGCTTCGTTAATAGCTCACTACCTGTACAAAGTCAGGTGCCAGACAAAGAAATCACACAGTGAGCTATCAATAAAGGTAAAGAGGCTGGTTATGTGCAGGAAAACAAGCTCTGTAGGCAGAGGCTCCTTACAGAGGACTTGTCACTTGCTAAAAGAAATGGCGCTACATATCTTGTAACATTCGCTGAGCTCCCCTGATTCTGCTGCTTTTTTCCGTTTTGTGATGCATCACCCCATTGCAAAGATAATCACATTTGTAACTTTTGGAGCACAATGTGTGAAATCTCTGCTTGTAGCGCAACTGGGCGTTTCTTCAGAGTCTTCTCTGGGGGCATGCACTTTCAATCCTCCTTCCCAGATGCTGCCAATCACAGCAAAGGAGCTGATACAACAGTTTAGCAATTTCACATGCTGCCAAACTGTGATAAGCAGTGTCTGAGAGGAAAGCGTGAGAAGTTACGCCCTTAGGTAAGACTCTGAAGATATGCCCAATTGCAGTATAAGCAGTGATTTCACATACTGCTCTCCAGAACCAACAAATTTGACTATGTTCACAGTGGAGCAACGCAGCACAAAACAGAAACAAGTGGCAGAATTGGGGTAGCTTAGGTATTTTTTTTATAAAGTATTTAACTCAGTTTTATTCAGCAAGTGACAGGTCCTATTTAAATGCTCTTGCCACACCCAGAGAACTTAATGCCTCATTTGAATGAAAAAAAAAATTATTCTGGAATACAGCAACAGATAGAAGATATAAAGGTGTCAATGTATTAGCATTTCAAAGATCTGCCCGCTCATATGTGCAGATAGATTTTCTTTAATACAGAAATTAGAATACACCAATAACAAAACTATCTTACTGTTGCTTGTTCTTACTTAGAGGAGAAGACTACCTGCACCATACATCTTCCTACTTCAGAGTTTGTGATCATTATTCCTTTAGACTCGGTTGCTCACAATCTGACAACTCCAGATGATAAATAATGAGCCTTAGCTAATTAAGGCCCATGAAGATTAATTAGCAGCACTTCAACGTGCAGAATTCCAGATTTCACCTTCCTTTTGCAGGAAGGTGAAATACTTGGTAGAGATACCAGAAGCATAGGTGCCCCTGGTGTTTACCTTTAACCCTTAGAATGCTAGAATAGAGATCACTTTCTTTTTTTGTTACCTGCAAGATGTTAAACATTTATCACAAATGTAAATGTAACAAGAATCTAATTGATGTGTGCCATATGCTTCATGGAACATTTTATAAAATTGGGGGTAGAAATTCTCACATTGTAGGAATGGGGCCGTCATTCTTATACTACTCCTTGCATTTTGGTTATTTTAGAGAATTATTGCTATGTCTAGTGTTAAGGACTTACATAAGAGAGGGGCTACATAGCAAAGATTAAAATTGCCAAATTGCCCCCCATTATGGTGCCAGGTTTTGTTAGCTAGGACAGAGCTTGTAACTTTTTCTCCTATTCATTTCAGATGACATTTGCGCCAGTTCCTTCTTCTAAATTGCTTAATGATGGTGACTGCAATTCTGGTTTTTGACCCAATAGTAAAGGGGGTGGACAAACCCTGCATGGGTCCATTCTCTCTAAAGCCCAATAGCCACCACATGGCCTGTTCCCATGTTATGTACATCTTAGTCTAGTCTTCAGTGTCAGACTGGATCTCTTCGAGTCCACCAAAAATGATGATGCGCGAGACCCACTTTTCACCTACATAGGAGAAATATGCTTCCTCTTAAAATAATTCCAAATTTCGATTTTATATTTCAACACAATAAATTAGCATAGAAATCCCTACATTCTGTATGGCTCAGAGACTTATGCAAAAATGGTGCCAATTCTTAAAAAGAACTTGTCATGTTCCCAAATTAATCCGCTATTAACCTGCAGATGTAGTGTTAATTTGCAGATTAATAGCGTACTGAAGCCATGCGGGCGCCAAACCGAAGGCCCAGCTACTGGGAGGAAATTAACTTTATTCCTCCCGACACCATCTGGCTTTTAGTCATAGAGACACGGCTTCAGTCATCGCTCAGTACATAGTGAGTGGCAGCTGTAATCCTGCCCTGGCATTGACTGACAGCTAGGGCAGCAGTGCATCAGTCCAGAGCTGGCAAAATATGTCAAATTATTTGTTAATTCTTCCTTACCAACCCATTGTTTAAGGACCTACTTTATTTTTTAGTAGAAAATGTCAACAATATATAAAGTTCCTTTTACACCGGTAGGTATCCAGGGATAAATCAGGAGAAAAGCTGGGTCAAAGTACTGAATAGTAATCCAAAGCAAAAACTAGAATAGCTGGCACAGGGCACAAAGCTCGAGAATATAAACAGTGTGAAGGAAACACTGACTGCTTGCCAAACCTGTACATCAAAGGGGTTGTCCGCCTTTATGGACAATTTTTTTCCTTTAATGCATTTATTTTTGCTATAAATCATTTTCCCTCAGGTAAAATAATAACAACTGTGGTGTAGGCACTGGCTCTCCTGGGGCTCGCATGACATTGTTATGCTATGTGAACCCTGTTGCCAATCAGCGGCCACTTCACTCTCCCTTCGTTCGGACAAATCAAATCGGACATTTGGAGGAAGTGAGAGAGCAGCTGCTGCTCTGACCTACTCTGGAAGCCAGCTATGTCAAAAGGACAGGAGAGTGAAGTGGCCGCTGATTGGCAGCAGGGCTTACATAGCACAGCAATGTCATAGGAGCCCCAGGAGAGCAAGTGCCTACACCGCTGGAACGGTGCTGGCACCGGAGGTGAGTATATCTGTCATTATGTTACTTGGGGGAAACAAAGTGATTTAGAAAGGGTTGTCCACTACTTTAAGTAAAAAAAAGTGTCCCTTTTAATAGGTTCACTTCTGTCTTTTCTGCCCAGTCAGCGAGACTTTCTAATTAGTCAGTCTCTGGCTCTCGTCTCTGCCAGGTCCTGCTTAGAAGACCCAGGGCTTGTCAGAGAGGTTCGGTGCTGGAGTGGGGCAAGGTTTGTGAAAGCTGTGCTGCTAACAATAACTTTTATGCCTGCAATAAAATTGAGATCAAAAGCAGACAAGTGTTTTTTCATTTACCGTTTGATTCCTGGGCAATGAACTGGAATGAAGTTTTGCATGAACGATCGTTCTGCCGATCATTTCCCGGTGTAAAAAGCCCTAAACATATAATTCGTATTGTCTGTTATCTGCTTTGTACAGGGCTGATGCAGATCTCATAGGCAGTGCTGAATATAATAACACAGAGACAGCATGAGCACTTCAATTAACAGCAAAGAGAGAGAACGACATTATTACATGGCTCTGCCTCGGGTCATCAGATTACCTGGTAACATTACAACTACTGAGCCTCTTATTACCATTTGCAGTGACATTGCCTAAAGGTATTTTTTCCACACTTACATCCTGTATGCAATGCTTCCCCAGTGGAACATGTCATGTAACACAGCTTTTTAATTTTATTTTTATCTTTATTGTTGTTACTGTTTGTTGACACTGTATGGAATTACAACTCATCATCGGTGAATTGCACGCAGGTTTAACAATCTAAAATTGCAATTGCTTATGAAAAGTTATTTGGGAAGCCGCATGAAAACAAAGAACGCCAGATAGACGCCCAGCATTCATCGTGATTTCATACCCCGTAATAAGCAAAATACACAGCAAATCCATTACTTGTATAAGAAAATGCCAAGTTACTCGCTGCAGGGATGAAGAACACAAACACTTGATGTCCATATAAACATGATATGACGATAATGTGGCTTTTATGGATAATTTGCCGTGAATTATACAATGTTCCTTCTCACTAAATACATTATTTTTTTATCTTGAAAGTAACTTTTTATTTAGTGTTTCTATTATGTGAAATTTTCTAAACAATTCACATTACCGTATTTTTCGGACTATAAGATGCACCGGACCATAAGACGCGCCTAGGTTTTAGAGGAGGAAAATAAAAAAATAAAAATGTAAGCAAAAAATGTGGTCATGATGCACTTTTAAGGGGGAGGGGGTCTTCTGATGACACTGGTATAGGGGTAATGTCCCCCAATTCTGACAATATCCCCCATCCTGGTATATATGCCGCCCCCCTTTCTTTTATATGTGGTCCCCATCCCCATCCTGGTATGCCTGGCATCCCTCCATCCTGATATGCATGGCACCCCTCATCCTTATCCTGGTATGCATGGCACCCCTCATACCTACCCTGATATGCATGGCACCCATCATCCCTGTCCTGGTATGCATGGCACCCCTCATCCCTGTCCTGGTATGCATGGCACCCCTAATCCCTGTCCTGGTATGCATGGCACCCCTAATCCCTGTCCTAGTATGCATGGTCCCCCTAATCCCCATCAGGCTGCACATTAAAAAAATAAACACTCATACTCACCTCTCTTCTCTCCTCCAGTGCTGCGTCCGGTCTGCCTGCACTGATCTCTCCCTGTGAGCCACGCATGACGTCACTGCCATGCGCGGCTCACATGGAGAGATCAGCTGCCGGAAGTCACTGCTCCCCATGCTGGGTCTGTGTGCGCGGGGAGCAGTGACTTCACTGTCCTTCATAGTCGGCACACAGTGTAGCCGCGCTGCAGCTGCTGCTGCTGCCGGCTATCTCCTGTGCCCGCTCATTAAAGGGCTTGGATATTCACCCTCTCCCCACGCCCATGGGCGTGGAGAGAGGTTGAATATTCATGTCCTTTAACAGCGGGCACAGGAGATAGCCAGAAGCAGCAGCAGCCGCAGCGCGGCTACACTGTATACTGCTATTAAGGAGCATGAATATTCAGTGCTCCCCACGCCCCAGTGGCGTGGGGAGCAGTGAATATTCATTTTCTTTAGCAGCGGGGACAGTGTAGGCTGCAGTAGGCGGCTGCTGCCTCCTGTGCCCCGCTCCTCCACCGATACCGCTCTCCCCACACCACACATCAATATACCCCCCCCCAACATTCGGACCATAAGACACCCCCCCCATTTTCCTCCAAAATTTTGGAGGAAAAAAGTGCGTCTTATGGTCCGAAAAATACGATAATTACAACAATATCGCAAAAAGTTAGTCCTGAGCATATACAGAAAACAATTAGAAATGTAGCAAAATAAGATAATAGGAAACTCAGATGTGTCCAAATACATGGCCGGTGTTAGAAATGCTGCATATTTTTTTCGCTTCTCCCTGGCAGGAAAAACATATGCGGATTTTACATGCGTTTTTCCCGCCAGGCAGAAGCGTTTGTGAAGCGTTTTTGCATGCATTTCTGCATGCGGGTTATCAAGCGCTTTTCCAAGCGATTTTAGCATCACTTGGAAAAGTGCTTGACAACTTGGTCACACAATATAAATCCATGCAACCGGCATGGATTTATATAGTGTGACCAAGTAATAGTTAAATAAAAAGAATAAGAATGGTAAAAAATAAAAAATAAAGATTATACTTACCTTCCGATGTCCCCCGGCCTCCTCAGCGATGCGCCTGGTCTCTTGTACGGCTTGCGGTGGTGTGAAGGACATACGATGACGTCATTGAGTCATGTTATAGGTCACGCGACCGCCGACGTCAGCAGTCTGGGTTTTGCGAGTTTGCGAGTTTGTTAGTTTTAACTGGTACAATAAAAGTTATATTTTAGGGGTCCATTTTTCTCATGTTTTTTTGCTGTAAAAATAACCTGGAAACATACTGTAATTGTCTAGGTGAGTGTGATTCAGTGTGATTATGGCTATAGCAAATTTGATCTGAAATTCAGAATTTTGTAAAAAAATATTTTGCTTTGTGTTGCCATTTTCATAGACCAGTAATATTTTTTATTTTTTTGTGTTTATAGAGTTTTTTGAGAGCTTGTTTTATGTGCGGTGATGTGATATTTTATTAATACCAATTTGTGGTTCAAACAACATTTTGATCACTTTTTACTCCATATTTTTAAGGCGGTGAAGTGAGCACAAATGCAATTTTGGCATTTTAATTTTATCTTTATGGTATTTAACATAAGCGTAAATGAATTCTATATTTTGATAGATTGGACTTTTGGTGGCACAGCGATAGCAAAAATGTTAATTTTTCTAAAATGATTTTTCTTTATTTTTATTGGGACAAAGGGGTATGAATTTCATTTTTATATATTTTTTTAATTCTTTTTTACATTATTTTTTAGTCCCCTTAGGGGACTTGATCTCTTATACGCTTATATTATGTGATGCAATACTAAAGTAAGAATCATGGTCTCATATGGACCTCTGCCTGTGGCTCGGCTTCATAGGAATACCAAGATGGCAGCGATGGGGGGGGGGCCTTCAGTAGGCCTCCTGCTGCCACAGTAACCCGTCAGTTCCCCACGATCGCAAAATTGACAGCAGCATCTAAATGGTTAACAGCTGTGGCCAGAGCTTGGAAAACCTGTGTAATAACATTTTCGAATAATTATTAAAGAGTAGAATAGAATTTGAATATCTTGATAGGACAATATACTGAAAAAATGTTTGGTTTTTGAAAGTAGAATCAGTAAACTGAAAAAGAACTTTTGTGTCATCTAGAGAAAAAATATCCAGGATAAAATATTATATGGTCATATCATTTATAAGAATGACAAGATGGAGTGTGTAGGTTTACGTCTATAGGAAGAGAGGAATTAGCAATAGCTAGACATCTTTGATGGCAACTTATTTTCTGTGGGAACACAAACGTGGGTATTTTAAACACCATCATGGGAGAGTTGAGCTCTGATACACTTTAGATTGCTGTCAAACAATGGTTTGGCTGGCAGCTATCTCTCCCAAATCTTTTATTCACATGAGCACCAAATCTGCTCTCTATGAGAGTGTCACTGCCAGACATCTCCAAAAGTTGACATGCTGGATCCTTATCTCCTCCAACATCATCTGTTTGGGGAGAATCGAGGGCCTCATACACATTACATTTTCGATTGAACCCATTGATATCGGTAGCTATAGCTGAAGTTACACTAATGTGTAAGGAGGCCCCCCAAATAAATAAGCCTGGCAGACAGTTCCTTTGCAATCAGTGAGCTCGGATTACTATTTTCCATGTGTATGACCGGCTTCACAGTTTGCATTGACATTTCCATTTTGATTTTTGCTCAGCGGTAAAACATTTCATACTTCGAAAGGGCATGATAGGAGTTGTAGTTTTCTAGCAACTGGAATAACACAGACTGGAGATCATTGGTCTAGGATGATATTCATTTGCTACTTATTTGTTGGTAGAGTTTTAGATTGCTGATCTGCTCCAAATGGCTTTTGAACATCCTAGATAGTGAGGGTAGAGTGCGCGGGAACAGCAGACTTGCCACACGATTACTCATTTTATGTATGTTCTGTAATAATGGCCCAGGGCAGGACAGATCCAACATTATTCTCTATAATTCAGTTCTGTGAACTGTAATTTGCTTCCAATTTGTACCAAACGTAACAAGCTTGTCAGTCTGATTTCTTATAGTTGACTCTACGCATTAATCAGGAAACTACAGAGAGTCCTGCTTGGCAAAGTCAGATACTAAAGATGCAGACATTTGTGTAGGTCCCTAGTGTAGAATTTGGAACATTCCATAATGATATGCGAGTTACTTTTCTCCTGCTCCTCCAACATGAACTTGATTCAAAGTCAGACACACCGAAGACAGATAGAGTCTCTGTGGATTTCAGAGATTCTAACTGGCGCATACTTTCCAAAGGAAAAACCATAGGTGAATTTTACCTTGGCAGCATGAAGCATCTGTATGCACGCTGCTGCAAGGCTTTTCATGTATCCCAAGCAAGTTATCAGTCATTCTTAGACTTCTGCTCATTTCCCTTCGCAACGGGTTCTTCTTCAATGCTAAAATCATCCTCTTTGTTTCCATACAGTTAGTTTTCCAACAAAACTTTGAAACTTGCACTAGGAAAACGTCAGCTTTTTTTTACTTTGCCGAAGCAATTTAAAACCACATTGGTTAAATACGTACTTAAAGGGAAGATATCATGAGAAAATGATCTTTTCTTAAATCAGGTTTTTGTGTTAAAAGTGTTTTTTTTTTATTTCTGTTTTTTTCTGTTTGTTTTGTTTTGATTTTTGCAAAGAACAATCTGTGTTTAAATTAAAAAATACAAATCATACAATTTTTCACACTGGTTAGAGGGGCTTTTTTAGACTCCAACTTCCTTTTGTTTCAGGAAACAACACATGTACATAGCCACAATAGTTGGATCCCAACCCTATCTTTTGTACTGAAAAGGTTAATGAGTCTGTGCAATTGCTCATTGAGAAGAAAGGGGGTTTGTGAATGTTGAATCCTGTGTTATCAGCTGTGTATAGCTGTGGTACCTGTCACTGTAATCTTGTCTCTACTGATAAGAAACTCCTGTAAACTCTTCCTGAGAGGACAGGAAGTAATAGTCTAAAAAAGTCCCAGTGGCCAGTGTGAAAACTGCAAGAATGTCATTTTTTATTAAATCATTTATTTTTTTTTAATAAAAATCATGTTATGAAAAAACAAATGGCCCAAAACAGTAATCCATGTAGCATGAAAACCAGATTTCACAATAGGTCATTTTCTGATGTTAGTTTCCCTTTAAAGAAAATAACTAACTGGGAAATGCTGGAAAAGTGTTTTTTTGTATTTTTTTAAATATCTTTACAAATCTGTACACACAAAGTAATAGTGGCTGCATAGCAGAATAATATAAATAGACATACAGTACAGACCAAAAGTTTGAACACACCTTCTTATTTAAAGATTTTTCTGTATTTTCATGACTATGAAAATTGTACATTCACACTGAAGGCATCAAAACTATGAATTAACACATGTGGAATTATATACTTAACAAAAAAGTGTGAAACAACTGAAAATATGTCTTATATTCTAGGTTCTTCAAAGTAGCCACCTTTTGCTTTGATGACTGCTTTGCACACTCTTGGCATTCTCTTGATGAGCTTCAAGAGGTAGTCACCGGAAATTCCAACAATCTTGAAGGAGTTCCCAGAGATGCTTAGCACTTGTTGGCCCTTTTGCCTTCACTCTGCGGTCCAGCTCACCCCAAACCATCTCGATTGGGTTCAGGTCTGGTGACTGTGGAGGCCAGGTCATCTGGCATAGCACCCCATCACTCTCCATCTTGGTCAAATAGCCCTTACACGGCCTGGAGGAGTGTTTGGGGTCATTGTCCTGTTGAAAAATAAATGATGGTCCCCACCCAGAAAGCCTCCAATCAACGACAAGTGCGTGGTTGGACTACCTGGCAGCAGACCAAATAGTGCTCTAATGATAATCTCCTCCTGATATAACAGGTATTTTATAAAAAAAATAAACACCCATCACTAAGCAGCCCAGTAAGTGACAAAACGCTGGACTCATGGTGTTAGAACCTTGCTGTTAGGTTTTTTTTCCTTTGCTGGTCACATGACCTTGTTGGCCTATTTAATCCTGCTCCGCCCTTCTGGCTTTGCTGGACTTCATTGTATATCTACTTTCTAGCTAGCCTGTGCTCTGTGTCTTGCTCTGTTAGTTTGCTTGGTCTACGGACCTCTATGTTCTTTATATTTTGTTTGTTCGTCTGTCTGCTACTATTTCTGTTAGGAGGTGTCCCATATTCCTCCCAGTCCTTAGTACTTGTAGGGATTCCTCCCCCACATCTATAGGTCTTCGTACAGACTAGCTTAGGACTTTAGCAGGTCTGATCGCAGGATCAGGTTCCCTGTTACATCGTAGGGATTCAGCTGAGTCTTATAGTAGGGACAGATCTCCTCTCTTTCCTTAGCTTTGGTAGCAGAACATAACAGTAAGTCCAGCCAGCAAATTCTCTAAGGAAAGATTTTTTTTTGTTCCATCATGGTGTCGGTTCAGGATTTGGCTAAACACCTGCAGGGACTCTCTCTGGAAGTGGCCGAGCTCCGTCAGCACGTGAGTAACTGTTCTGGAGCACATTTCTTGGAGCCTAAGGTATGTTTGCCGGATTTATTTTTTGGTGAACATCGAGAATTTTTTTCATTTAAGAATGCTTGCTTATTGTATTTTCGTTTGAGACCCAAGTCCTCTGGGGATGAATCCCAGCGCGTAGGGTTCATAATGTCACTTTTGCGCAAAGAGCCTCAGGAGTGGGCCTTTTCTTTGCAACCTAGTGATACATGCTTCAGATCAGTGGATAGTTTTTTTTCTGCTTTAGGACTATTATATGATGATCCTGACCGTGTCGCATCAGCTGAGACTGAGTTGAGACGTTTAAAACAAGGATCAGGTAATGTCGAAAAATATTGTACACATTTTCGTCGTTGGTCCACTCAAACAGGGTGGAACGATTCTGCTCTGAAAAGTCTATTTCTTGCTGGGCTCAGTGAAAGGGTTAAAGACCTGCTAATTGCTTATCCTACACCTGAGGATTTGCAACAGGCTATGCAATTAGCTATACGGGTGGATAGAAGACTGCGTGCTAGGGTTAATGAGAGCAAATCCTCTGCTATGTCAGTTTCTGGTTATGAGAATGTGTGTACTAACAGTGGTGAACCGATGGAGATTGGATCGGTGGCACCTCGCTCTCAAGAAAAAGACCGTCGTTTTTCGAAAGGCTTGTGTTTCTATTGCGGAAAATCTGGTCATTTGATTAAAGGCTGTGAGCTTCGTATGAAGAAAGAAAAAAAAATGGTCAGTCACGCCCGTATTGCCTGTTTAAATTCCAAGGGTGTATTTTTAGCTGCTTCCACGATTGCTAAGGAAAAATTAATGGAATTTCGGGTGTTTGTTGATTGCGGGTCTACACTGAATGTAATTGATGGGGGATTCGTGGAAAAACTCAATTTAAAACCTGAACCTTTATCATCCCCCATTGCTGTGGTTTCTGTGGATGGTTCCCCTTTGAAGAATATTACTCTCAAGGTCTGTGAATTTCCTCTCACTATTAATGGTGTTCACCATGAGAAATTGGATTTGGTAGTGTTGAATAACTTGCCTTCTCCAGTAATATTGGGTTTGCCCTGGTTAAAATTTCACAATCCTGTACTGGATTGGTCTACCAGTGAAATTAAATCCTGGAGCCATAAATGTTATGACAAGTGTTGTAACGGGCGTATTGCAGCTTTGGATAGGGGAGAATTACCTGTTCCTATTCAGGATTTTTGGAGAGTTTTTTCTGAGAAAGATTCGCAGGTTTTGCCTCCCCATAGAGACTATGATTGTTCTATTGAATTTGTCCCTGGAGCGACTCTTCCTAAAAGTCGTTTATTTAACCTTACTATTCCTGAGAGGAAGGCTTTGGAGGAATACATACAGACAAGTTTGGCCGCCGGTCACATTAGGCCCTCTAAGTCTCCTGTGGCGGTTGGATTTTTTTTTGTAAAAAAAAAGGACGGCGGTTTACGTCCTTGTCTGGATTTTCGTGAGATTAACAAAATTACGGTACGCAATCCTTACCCACTGCCATTGATTCCTGATCTGTTTAACCAGTTATTGGGGGCCAAGTGGTTCTCTAAAATTGACCTTAAGGGGGCATACAATCTGTTGCGCATGAAGGAGGGTGATGAATGGAAGACTGCTTTTAACACTCCTGTGGGTCATTTTGAGAATCTGGTTATGCCTTTTGGTCTTACTAATGCTCCTGCATTTTTTCAGAATCTGATTAATGACATCCTTAGACCTTTGATCGGTAAAAATGTGGTTGTGTATTTGGATGACATTTTGATTTATTCGCCAGAACTGGAGTCTCATTGGCGGAGCGTGCGTGAGGTATTACAGTTATTAATGGACAATTCGCTTTTTGCTAAGCTGGAGAAATGTGAGTTCGCTGTACAGAGAATTAGTTTTTTGGGCTACATTATCTCCAGCAAAGGTTTTGAGATGGATCCGGTTAAGGTTCAGGCTGTGCAGGAATGGCCTAGGCCTATTGGTTTGAAATCGATACAGAGGTTTTTGGGTTTCGCCAATTACTATAGAAAATTCATAAAAAATTTTTCTAGTATTGTCAAACCTCTGACTGATCTCACCAGGAAAGGTGCTGATGCGGTTCAGTGGTCTTCTGAGGCCATTGAAGCTTTTGTGTATCTCAAGGAGAGGTTCACCTCTGCTCCCATCCTTATGCAGCCTGATGTTACTAGGCCGTTTTTGGTTGAGGTTGATGCTTCCTCTGTGGGGGTTGGCGCAGTATTGTCTCAGGATAACGGGGATGGATTACATCCCTGTGCCTTTTTTTCAAAAAAAATTTCGGAGACTGAATTGAATTACGATATTGGTAATCGGGAATTATTGGCTATTAAACTCGCATTTGAACACTGGCGCCACTTCTTGGAAGGTGCGGAATTTCCCGTTCAGGTTCTTACGGATCATAAAAATCTGATATATCTTGACGCTGCCAAGCGCCTGAATGCCCGTCAGGCTAGGTGGGCACTGTTTTTCTCGCGGTTTAATTTCTCCGTTACTTACATCCCTGGTACTAAGAATGTTAAGGCGGATGCCTTGTCTCGCAGTTTTTCTCCCATAGTCGGTGCTGAGAAAGAGGAAAACATTTTACAAGAAGGTGTTGTGATAGCTGCTTTAGACTCCGTTTTGGAAGATGAGATTCTTAAAGCTCAGGAGAATGCCCCATCTAACACTCCTCATGGGAGGTTGTTTGTGCCTGGGACCTTTAGGAGAGATTTGTTTGTTGAGTGTCACGAATCTCGGTTGGCAGGTCATCCCGGAATCTCTGAGACCAAGAGACTGGTGGGTCGCAGTTTTTGGTGGCCTGGATGGCAGAAGGAAGTCATTAAGTGGGTACGCCAATGTACTGTATGTGCTAGATCTAAGTCCTCACATACTCCTGCTGCGGGGTTGCTTTGTCCTTTGGAGGTCCCCAGTGCTCCTTGGACACATTTGGCTATGGACTTTATAACTGACCTTCCCCCCTCTGAGGGTTTTACTGTCATCTGGGTGGTCGTGGACCGTTTTAGCAAGATGTGTCACTTGGTTCCCTTCATCAAACTGCCCTGCGCTAAAACTCTCGCTAAGGCCTTTGTCAAGGAAATTGTCAGACTTCATGGCGTTCCTACTGACATTGTTTCTGATAGGGGTCCTCAGTTCGTGGCTCGTTTTTGGCGTGCCTTTTGTGACAGGTTGGGAATTCATTTGTCGTTTTCGTCCGGATATCATCCTGAATCTAATGGCCAGACAGAAAGGAAAAACCAGGATGTTGAGCAGTTCTTGCGTTGTTTTGTGGCAGACAATCAAGAGGGGTGGTCTGAGTTTCTGCCACTTGCCGAATTTGCTCTGAACAATCATACATCTTCTTCTGCTGGTTGTTCGCCTTTTTTTTGTTGTTCTGGGAGACATCCGTCGTTTGGGTCGTTCTCCAAGTTGGGATCTGCCGTGCCTGAGGAGGAGAATTTTTCCGGTGATTTGGAAAGAGTTTGGACGGATGCGCGTGGTAATCTTCAGGAGGCCAACAGAAAATCTAAAGACTACTTTGATAGGAAACGACAGGAGGTTTTGTTCGCTGTTGGTGACATGGTTTGGTTGTCCTCTAGGAATCTGCGGTTGAGGATTCCTTCTAAGAAATTGGGTCCCAAGTTTGTAGGGCCCTTTAAGGTGCTTCAGGTTGTCAACCAATCTGCTGTTAGGTTGGAGGTTCCTACCTCCTGGAGAATTAATCCGGTCTTTCATGTCTCTCTGTTAAAAAAAGCTGTTGTGTCGGATGGTGACGCCTCTGCCTCTGTTCCTCCGGTGGTGGAGGACGGGGAATATGAAATTTCTCGCATCCTTGACTCTAGACGGTATAGAGGTAGTTTGCAGTATCTTGTGGCCTGGAAAGGTTTCGGACCCGAGGATAACTCTTGGGTGAGGTCAGATGATGTTTCCGCGTCCAGACTTATCAGAGCGTTTCACAGGAGATTTCCTGATAAGCCTGGTCCTAGGGGATCCGGAGGATCCTCTTAGAAGGGGGGGTACTGTTAGAACCTTGCTGTTAGGTTTTTTTTCCTTTGCTGGTCACATGACCTTGTTGGCCTATTTAATCCTGCTCCGCCCTTCTGGCTTTGCTGGACTTCATTGTATATCTACTTTCTAGCTAGCCTGTGCTCTGTGTCTTGCTCTGTTAGTTTGCTTGGTCTACGGACCTCTATGTTCTTTATATTTTGTTTGTTCGTCTGTCTGCTACTATTTCTGTTAGGAGGTGTCCCATATTCCTCCCAGTCCTTAGTACTTGTAGGGATTCCTCCCCCACATCTATAGGTCTTCGTACAGACTAGCTTAGGACTTTAGCAGGTCTGATCGCAGGATCAGGTTCCCTGTTACATCGTAGGGATTCAGCTGAGTCTTATAGTAGGGACAGATCTCCTCTCTTTCCTTAGCTTTGGTAGCAGAACATAACACATGGTCTCTGCCCCTATGTTATGCTGCTGTCAGATTAGGTAGTAAAAACCTGGTGACAAATTCCCTTTAATAATAACTTTGTATGCAAAAGCTCTCAAGCTCCCTCTAGTGGTGACTGCAGGCAGCCAGAATATTTTATTTTAGATTGTTATTTATGCGGCAGACTTAGATCTCTGTATTACAAAAAAAAAAAGAGGTCTGACCGCTGTAAAGATTTTGTTTAAAGAAATTCACCAGCACATCATTTTTGGATTAACATTGCACAGTGATATAAGTAACAAAATTTATGATTTTTTTTAAGAAAATATAATATAAATGTGAACACTTTTGTGTCAATGGTGAATTCAGTTTTAAGGTAAAATTCCAAAAGCCATTTTATTATGTAACTGTATAATGGTTAATCCCCTGATGTTCTTGTATTCAACAAACAGCTTCCTTTATCTAGTGTCTGTATTCTGCGATTTTTTCTGCTGTTGCTTTCTTTTATTACTGGAATGTCTCTCCCTCCTAGAAAGAATAACACTCTTCAATAGTAAATTATTGTAGACATTAAAAGTCACTTTGGACTTGTAAAACATTCAGTCAATGGCCTTGTGTCTTTATGAGGTTACCAAATCTCTTGGTGCCTTTTATCATCCATATAATAAGACAACACCACTTAATTGTCAATAATACTATAATAGAGATACTGTCTGCCCCTTGTCACTCCAGTATATTATCTCACCATTAGCATTATATTTACAGATTATCTAATTCATATGCAGAATAATATTTCAGTTTTCTTGATTAGTTGTAAGTTATAGGATCGCAATTTTATAGTGACATCATACAATTTATTAATGTACAAGCAAGAAAATAAACACAATATTTAAAACAATATAAAGCAGAACAAGAAGTGAAACAATAGAAACCAGTAAAGAAAAGATCCATTGCCATGACCCTCAGCTGGAATATTTTAATATAACATCTATATTTGAGGAAAGCCTACCGGTTATCAGAGAAATGCGAAGAGTGACAGTAGATGGAATAATTATAAGACTTTTCTGAAATACATGTCATTGATTACCCTCAGTATAAGGATAACGTATCTCTTAGCAAGAAAAGCGCAGCGTAAAATCTGCTCATTTTTGCCGTGTTTATTACTTGCGTTTTTCCCATGTATTGGAATAGGTGAAAAACGCTGCAAAAACGCTGAAAGAATTGACGTGCTGCGGATATGAAACTCCTTCAAATCTGCAAGGAAAAAATAAGCAAAGAGACTTCAGGAATCTCATTGTCTTTGCCGGTAGTAGGAAATGCATTCGTTTTGTGACGAAATTGCGGGGATAAAATTGCAGCACAGATCTGTTAGGATTTGGCCAGTTTCGCTTATTATTGAGTCACCTAGAATATAATAGTACACCTGACTTGTCGATTTTTAATTATTTGAATTTGAATTAATTCACCAAAATGTTCCAATGTCCAGCGAATCAGCAAGATGCAAATCAGGTACAGTTTTTGTCTCACCCCCAACCTGCAGCTTGAACTTTCCTTCACACTGAATATTGTTATTTTTCGGCCTTGTAATAACATATAATCATGAATTATACATATAAAGGGGCGGATACATCTGCTTGTAAAGGGTTAATCAACTAAAAGCTCTTTAACATAAGTGAAGTAATGTCAGAGTGATCTCAACATATATGGCTATACAGTGGTGGCCAAAAGTATTGGCACCCCTGCAATTCTGTCAGATAATACTCAGTTTCTTCCTGAAAATGATTGCAATCACAAATTCTTTGGTATTATTATCTTCATTTAATTTACTTGCAAGGAAAAAACACAAAAGAGAATGAAGCAAAAATCAAATCATGGATCATTTCACACAAAACTCCAAAAATGGGCCAGACAAAAGTATTGGCACCCTCAGCCTAATACTTGGTTGCACAACCTTTAGCCAAAATAACTGCGAACAACCGCTTCCGGTAACCATCAATGAGTTTCTTACAATGCTCTGCTGGAATTGTAAACCATTCTTCTTTGGCAAACTGCTCCAGGTCCCTGATATTTGAAGGGTGCCTTCTCCAAACTGCCATTTTGAGATCTCTCCACAGGTGTTCTATGGGATTCAGGTCTGGACTCATTGCTGGCCACCTTAGAAGTCTCCAGTGCTTTCTCTCAAACCATTTTATAGTGCTTTTGGACGTGTGTTTTGGGTCATTGTCCTGCTGGAAGACCCTTGACCTCTGAGGGAGACCCAGCTTTCTCACACTGGGCCCTACATTATGCTGCAAAATTTGTTGGTAGTCTTCAGACTTCATAATGCCATGCACACGGTCAAGCAGTCCAGTGCCAGAGGCAGCAAAGCAACCCCAAAACATCAGGGAACCTCCGCCATGTTTGACTGTAGGGACCGTGTTCTTCTCTTTGAATGCCTCTTTTTTTTTCCTGTACACTCTATGTTGATGCTTTTTCCCAAAAAGCTCTACTTTTGTCTCATCTGACCAGAGAACATTCTTCCAAAACGTTTTAGGCTTTCTCAGGTAAGTTTTGGCAAATTCCAGCCTGGCTTTTTTATGTCTCGGAGTAAGAAGTGGGGTCTTCCTGGGTATCCTACCATACAGTCCCTTTTCATTCAGACGCCAACGGATAGTACGGGTTGACACTGTTGTACCCTCGGACTGCAGGGCAGCTTGAACTTGTTTGGATGTTAGTCGAGGTTCTTTATCCACCATCCACACAATCTTGCGTTGAAAACTCTCGTCAATTCTTCTTTTCCGTCCACATCTAGGGAGGTTAGCCACAGTGCTATGGGCTTTAAACTTCTTGATGACACTGCGCACGGAAGACACAGGAACATTCAGGTCTATGGAGATGGACTTGTAGCCTTGAGATTGCTCATGCTTCCTCACAATTTGGTTTCTCAAGTCCTCAGACAGTTCTTTGGTCTTCTTTCTTTTCTCCATGCTCAATGTGGTACACACAAGGACACAGGACAGAGGTTGAGTCAACTTTAATCCATGTTAACTGGCTGCAAGTGTGATTTAGTTATTGCCAACACCTGTTAGGTGCCACAGGTAAGTTACAGGTGCTGTTAATTACACCAATTAGAGAAGCATCACATGATTGTTCAAACAGTGCCAATACTTTTGTCCACCCCCTTTTTTAGGTTTGGTGTGGAATTGTATCCAATTTGGCTTTAGGACAAATCTTTTTGTGTTTTTTTCATTGAAGACAAATTAAATGACGATAATAATACCAAAGAATTTGTGATTGCAATCATTTTCGGGAAGAAACTGAGTATTATCTGACAGAATTGCAGGGGTGCCAATACTTTTGGCCACCACTGTAGATGGTGACCGTTCTTCACTTTTATGCTGTCACACACTATCTGTAATGTTTATTTACAGTTTTGTGGCTTTCTCTACCTGTCTCTATTGCTGAGCTCTGACGATCTCTCACTAAGCAGATTCACCCAAAAATGGCTGCTGCATTCCCTATCTCTTCTTTTATACAGGCTATGATAGTCCCTCCTGATTGGTTTGGCTAAATCATATGATAGTTGCAAGACATTATGGGGGAGCCCTCCCATCTGTGCTCAAGGCTATAAGAGCCTTCTCTAGTTGATGCAATCTTCTGCAATATGTTAAATGGCAGTGTCTATTTTTTGGTAATTCTCACAAATCGAATAGCAATTTTTTTTCATTTTTTGAGTCCAGTAATTTATTAAAAATGTGACACAAATTCAGTTTACAACGAATCAATTTGCTTTTCTCTAGTCAATATGTCATGGGCAGCACGGTGGCTCAGTGGTTAGCACTGCAGCCTTGAAGTGATGAGGTCCTGGGTTAAAATTCCACAAAGTCCCCTAATGGGGACAGAGATGACGATTTCTGTAAAGCGCTGTGGAATTAATGGTGCTATATAAGTGAGTAAAATGAAATAATAATAATAAATGTTCACAGAAATCACACCTTTTCAGATGGCTAATGTTGCTGTCTGCCTTGCTTAGTTTAATGGATGGTCTATTGGTGTCAGCCTCTCCCCAGCACATCCACTACACTTCCCCTAAACAGGATTTAACCAATGTTGAGGTGGATTGAAATGTTTGTCTTATAAAGACCAGGCTCCCCTGGACATGAGATGCTGACTTTTGTATACTATTAAAGGGAATCTATCAGCAGGTTTTTGCTACCTCATCTGAGAGTAGCCTGGTATAGGCAAAGAGAAGCTGAATCCAATGATGTATCACTTAGATTACTGGGTGCAGCCATTCTCACACAATTAGAATTTTTATATTTAGCAGTGAAGCAGAGCTGAAAAGCTAACCCTGCTCTGTACATATAATGTCCATAGACAGTGAGCTGCTTATCACAGGAGGGGGCGTGTGGGACCCCCGGGCTCACAACCAGCTAGTCATAGCAATCATAAGCCACTGGTGCTAAAACAATCATTGTAAGCAAACAAAACCTCAGAGCTTGATAAGAGAAGCATCACTGGAATCTGTGTTTTAACCCCTACCTCATGCTGTCTTCAGATTGCTTAGCAAAACCCTGCTGACAGATTCCCTTTAAGGAGAAAGGTATGATAGGGCTTTGCTGCATCTTTCAGGCTTTTCCTCCTACTGTTGTATATTACACAGGAATCCATCTTATATTGCTGCTTTTATAACTAAATCCATCATAGAGTCAGCGACACATACTGTATCTCCCTTCTGTTGCCATGTTGCACACAGAAAGTTACCCCTCCACACACACGCACACATGCGCACGCACACATACTCACGCACACATACGCACGCACACATACGCACGCACACACACAGAGCTGTCTCTCAGCTCAGAGCAGGAAGTCTCACTCAGCTGTCAAGATAGTGAACCAATGGAGAACTCCTCTTTGATGACTTCAGTCGCCATTTCTTAAAGGGCCAGAGCTTTATTTCCCGCTAAACTAGACATTATTTAATTTAGTTTTCCACAGTTTTTTCAAAGGTCCCTCAGAATCTCTTCTGCCAGAGACAGGTTACACTGGATAGACTTGTTTAGTCATCACAATTTCCATTAGATCACTTTATTGAAATAGCAGTGACCATTTATTCTAAACTACATCTACCTTACAGGTCACTTTTTGTAAAAATAAAATCAGTTGGAGATTGTTCCATCCAGATAAACGGTGGTGATCTACTAGGTAATTTTGCAGAAGGAAAGTCCTATTACTTGGTAACTCCCTGTACTTATTTTAGATTCTAGTAGTTTCAGTAACTTTTTTTTCCTCTGGGTCATTGTTATAATAACATGTCTGAACTGTCTAAGGTTTGCCTTACTGGAGAGATTTTTTCTGATGCTTTCACAAAGTATTATATATTCTTCACAGAATGAAAAAATATGGCTTCTGAGCTTGAATTTTACAGTAATTCATTTGTGTCACAGTCATTCCTTGGGAAGAACACTAATAAATGTCCATGGCGAGTGCTCCTGAGCTAATAGAGAGGGGTCAGAAGGGTAGTTAAAAAGCTTTAACTTTTTGGTACTATATTACAGCATAAAAATGATTATTTTCATATAACATCGCAATGTTGAACCTTATATTGATAGTCGTTCACTAGTAGATGATATATGCTTGTGCCAATATATTCGTTTATTTGAAATTCCTTAAAGCTTTTCAGACATGTAGAACCTGATTAAAGCCACATGCAGACAGTCCGGATGACCTTGGAGCTTCTGATTTAGGTCATACCCACAGGTGTAGATCCACTAATAAAAAAACAATTCTCAAGTAATATAGACTCCTACACATTTGTCTTTCTGATCCTTCAGTACATTTAATCTTTAAGCAGATGCTTACCTTGGTTTGCCCTCTTCAAATTCTCTCCCAAACGTGATGATCATTTCAATGGATATTACTCAGAAGAGGTGAGCTGGCCACACTTCAGAGCTATATACCTGTGTCGGTGGGAAGAATATATTACTTTAATGTGTAATTACTCACTATAAGTGTTGTGTAAACAACTTTCATCATCATCATAGATAACAGTTTTCCTTTCTATTTTCAGGATAGGTATTTTAATTTCATGATGACATCACACTGCTATATAGGGACCTTAGCCATCAAAGAGGATATAGTGAGAACCCAATGCAAACAGCCTGTATCAAGAGTTAATACTTCGATAACACAGCATCCAACAGATACGGCTACGGCATGCCCCTTGTATATGCTTCTGTATGAAATGATAAATATACAGAATTACAGCAGGGCTCAATAAAAGTCCAGTGGGGCTAAGATTTCCCTCAATACAACTCAAAGCCGTAAGGGCAGGAGTGGACATACCATTATCGCAAACTTTGCAGCTGCATAGGGGCCAGTAGCATAGTTACGGGGGGACAGAGGTTGCGTTCCCCCTGGCCCCATGCTCAGAGGGGTCCACCAGAAGCTACGCTACACTTAATCTATTGGAGTGCCCTGCATGCCAATACAGTTAAGCTCTGCAGTAGAGCAGGGAGAGACGATCTTTCTGCACTACCGCTCTGAGCCACGGCATGATGATGCAATGGCCAAGGCGCTGCACATGTACAAGAACCTGGGTCATAGCCCTGGTGCGGTGACGTCACTGCACCGCGTTGGGACTCTGACGTTCTGTGAGTGCACCGGCACCTTGGCCATTGCATCATCTTGCCGTCGCTGAAAGCAGTAGTGCAGGGTCATCAACACGTTGGTCTGCCCAGTGGACTCCTCAGGATCCTGGATTAGGTGTATATATGACGTTTTTTATTTTAAAACTGTTTCTGTGACTGTGAGGGCTCTCATACATTTGAAGGGCTACTGTGAAGAGGCATCAAAGTGTGGGGGCTATTATACAGCATGAGAACTAATGTGGGGGCCATCATACTGTATGGGGGATTATTTGGGGGCCATCATATAGTGTAGGGACTATTGTGGGGGCCCTCATACAGTATGGGGGGGGACAAAATTCAACTTAGGGACTAATGTGGGGGCCATCATATAGTGTGGGGACTATTGTGAGGGCCCTCATACAATATGGGAGCTAATGTGGAGGCCCTTAATTTATGGACTAATGGGAGGGCCATAATAAAGAGTGGGGACTACTGTGAGGGCCATGATAAAGTGTGGGGACTACTGTGAGGGCAATCATAAAGTGTGGGGACTACAGAGGGGGCCATCATACAGTGTGAGGGCCTTTATACAGTTTGGGGGCCATCATACAGTGTGAGGACTACTGTGAGTGGAATTATACTCTGTTTTGTGGGGAGCAGAGAATACATCATACTACATTTAGGGGAGCTGTGGGGCATTATAACGTATATAGGGGAGCTGTAGGCCCATCATACTGTGTATCAGGGACCTGTACATGGGGGGACTCAAGGAAAATTCTAAAAAAGATTTTCCACTACTAGCTTCCCCCCCTTTCATTAAATTATTAAAGAGATTTTCCACTACTAGCTTCACCCCCTTTCATTAGTCTTAACTCTTCTTAACTAGCACTTTATATATCCCTCAGTTTGCTACATCCGATCTGTGGCCGGAATTAAATGAACAGAGCAGGGCACGTTGCTGTTGGAGGCAGGGCTACACCTCGGTGAGTGACAGCAGTCTGAGTACACATGTGTGGCACCCCTGAGGGTTCAGTCGCCACAGGGGTACAGCACCTCCGAACGACGTGTGGTATCTCCTCTCCAAAGTAAGAATGGAGCACCACACAGGACCCCAACCACACACTCAACACTACACCACTCCAGTTCTGAAGGGGGCCTATAGCACCACAGTGCTGCCCCGGGCCTGAATGGAGGAGTTGGGGGGAACCAAAGTTAGGGGGAACCATGTAGTGAGTGAGGGTGGAGGAAGCACTTTACTTAGGCACTTATTAGAATCATATATAACTGGAGGCCATCTTTATAACCGGGTCTTTGGTCGTGGGTCTTTGGGACGGCAGGTCAGCACAAGGCTGCAGCCGCCTCAGGGTCCACGGTTCCCGGTCTCAGGCCTCGAGACGGGGGATTGGGGCAGAGTTGTAACCGGCTCTGTCCCCGGTCGGAGTCCAACCAAGAAGGCCCAGGAGGGGAGCGGAGGAGATAGGCTCCACAGACGAAAGGATCTCAGGGGGTGCGGACGGAGCGGAGTCGCCACCTGCATACCTTATTCTGGCCCCGCCAGAGAGACCCTGCCACAAGAGGGGGTACCGGTCCCCGATTATCTGACTTTGCACTTCACGTCTCTGTCGGAAAAGCCCGGAGGCTTATGTGGATCCCAGGGGGATACGGACGGAGCGGAGTCGCCACCTGTATGCCCTAATCTGAGTTTATCCAGAGGGACCTGGCCTTATGCCACGTTCTCACCACCAGTCACCAAGAAGGGCACCCAGTCGGTCCAGGAGCTACACGCTACCCATCACGGACATCGTAGTACCCATACGGGACTCACTGGGGGACACAAGGTGAGAGAAGTTCAACAGGAGAGGAACACTTTAGAGCGGGGGGTCCTGTCAAGTGCTCCTGAACTACCTGGAGTATGCTGAACCCCACCCTGGTGGCCGCAGCTTGCCGTGTGACAGCAGAGAGAAGCTCTGGGCTGAGAAAACGCTACAGTGAGTAAAGACTTGGATAACTTCAACTACTGCCTCTGTCTGTTCTTTCCTCCGCAGCTCTGCACCCGCCAACGCTCTATTCTGCAACCCTCTCTCCTTTTTACGCTGCCCTGAGACCTCGCTCCACCTGTGGGGATCCGCACCCACTAAGCTGCCTGAACACCGGCCTCAGAGGACTGTCGCAGTGCTGGTGATCCTCACCAGACACCACGGGTGGCGTCACAAACAATTTCCCCTTTCCCATACACCTTTCCCCCATTCCTTGCTTTTAAGAGTGACCCCAGGGTACGGGCCCGGGAGCCGGCCACCGCGGCATCCCCCAAACCAAGAGCAAGGCCCGGGCGCTGAGTAGTCGTCCCCATCCCCTGGGCGCGTCACATGCTCAGATCAGACTTCCCTCTCCTCTCTGCTTGGATGCTGCTTTGAAGTTCCGTACATTCAGTTGACAAGCCCTGCGATGTGCTGATCATTAAAAAGTATATCCCAGGGCTTGTCATCTGAAGAGACGGCATTTGTGAACTCGGTCATGCATGGCCACTGCATTAGATCCCATGCTGTATAATGGCCACCACATTGGCCCGCAAACTGTATGATGGCCACTGTATTAGCCCCCAAATGATTTAATGCCCCCCACACTTTATAAGGGCCACCACAGTAGTCCCTATAATATATGAGTGCCCCCCCCCACTGTTTCAAGGTCCCCTATTGATTATGATGCCCCCACAAGCTTTAATCAAAAGAAAAAACATATTATACTCACCTAATCCAGGATCCTGACAAGTCCTCCATGTGGACCAATGTCCTTTCATAGCGCCGATGCACGCACAGGACATCAGAGTCCTTGCACGGCATGATGACGTCACCACACTGGGACACTGATGTCCTGCCTATGTGTTGGCAACTCGGCCGTTCTATATACCCCAGGCTTAAAGTGACCTGTGCCTTACAGAACGGAGAGCAGTACTGCAAGGAGAGTGTCTCCCTGCTGTACCGTGGGGCTGTGCATGCCAATACAGTTAAGGGTAGCATAGCTACGGGTGGGCCCCTATGAACACGGGGCCTAGGGTGACTGTACCCTTTGCCCTCCCAGTAGCTATGCTACTGATAGGAGGTGTAACATGACACATGACATGGCAGACTGTTTTGCTTTGGTCAAGAATAATTTCAGCTGTTTTTTTTAGAGTGGATGGTGAGTTCAGGAGGTAAGGGGGGTGGAGAAGTGGTTCATAAGTGGAGAAAGAAATTGATTTCTCTGATAAGATATATTACAGAGTTATTATACTATTGATATATGGAAAGTTTATTGATATGATAATGGCCATTTAATATCTTCTCAAAGTACTTCATGTCTAACAGGAAGACAGCTCTAATTTCTTAACTGGAAGAGCAAACACCTGTAATATCCATGCATCAGGAGAGGACAGAGAAAGACAATGACCCAGAAAGACAGAGCAAAACGCGCCTCTGCCGGTCTATGCTACAACTGTGCAGGAGCATGATTTACATTGTTGTGTGGGTAATGTAGGTTGCATCTACAGTACAGACCAAAAGTTTGGACACACCTTCTCATTTGAAGATTTTTCTGTATTTTCATGACTATGAAAATTGTACATTCACACTGAAGGCATCAAAACTATGAATTAACACATGTGGAATTATATACTTAACAAAACAGTGTGAAACAACTGAAAATATGTCTTATATTTTAGGTTCTTCAAAGTAGCCACCTTTTGCTTTGATGACTGCTTTGCGCACTCTTGGCATTCTCTTGATGAGCTTCAAGAGGTAGTCACCGGAAATGGTTTTCACTTCACAGGTGTGCCCTGTCAGGTTTAATATGTGGGATTTCTTGCCTTATAAATGGGGTTGGAACCATCAGTTGTGTTGTGCTGAAGTCTGGTGGATACACAGCTGATAGTCCT
This sequence comes from Phyllobates terribilis, assembly GCF_046119375.1. Classification (NCBI taxonomy): domain Eukaryota; kingdom Metazoa; phylum Chordata; class Amphibia; order Anura; family Dendrobatidae; genus Phyllobates; species Phyllobates terribilis. The sequence goes on from NW_027362762.1 coordinate 152,702,598, forward strand.
ACTGAATAGACTGTTAGAATTTGACTTATGGCAAGAAAAAAGCAGCTAAGTAAAGAAAAACGAGTGGCCATCATTACTTTAAGAAATGAATGTCAGTCAGTGCGAAAAATTGGGAAAACTTTGAAAGTGTCCCCAAGTGCAGTTGCAAAAACCATCAAGCGCTACAAAGAAACTGGCTCACATGAGGACCGCCCCAGGAAAGGAAGACCAAGAGTCACCTCTGCTTCTGAGGATAAGTTTATTCGAGTTACCAGCCTCAGAAATCGCAGGTTAACAGCAAATCAGATTAGAGACTAGGTCAATGCCACACAGAGTTCTAGCAGCTGACACATCTCTACGGCAACTGTTAAGAGGAGACTTTGTGCAGCATGCCTTCATGGTAAAATAGCTGATAGGAAACCACTGCTAAGGACAGGCAACAAGCAGAAGAGACTTGTTTGGGCTAAAGAACACAAGGAATAGACATTAGACCAGTGGAAATATGTGCTTTGGACTGATGAGTCCAAATTTGAGATCTTTGGTTCCAACCACCGTGTCTTTATGCAACGCAGAAAAGGTGAACGGATGGACTCTACATGCCTGGTTCCCACCGTGAAGCATGGAGGAGGAGGTGTGATGGTGTGGGGGTGCTTTGCTGGTGACACTGTTGGGGATTTATTCAAAATTGAAGGCATACTGAACCAGCATGGCTACCACAGCATCTTGCAGCGGCATGCTATTCCATCCAATTTGCGTTTAGTTGGACCATCATTTATTTTTCAACAGGACAATGACCCCAAACATACCTCCAGGCTGTGTAAGGGCTATTTGACCAAGAAGGAGAGTGATGGGGTGCTACGCCAGATGACCTGGCCTCCACAGTCACCAGACCTGAACCCAATCAAGATGGTTTGGGGTGAGCTGGACCGCAGAGTGAAGGCAAAAGGGCCAACAAGTGCTAAGCATCTCTGGGAACTCCTTCAAGATTGTTGGAAGACCATTTTGCGGTGACTACCTCTTGAAGCTCATCAAGAGAATGCCAAGAGTGTGCAAAGCAGTCATCAAAGCAAAAGGTGGCTACTTTGAAGAACCTAGAATATAAGACATATTTTCAGTTGTTTCACACTTTTTTGTTAAGTATATAATTCCACATGTGTTAATTCATAGTTTTGATGCCTTCAGTGTGAATGTACAATTTTCATAGTCATGAAATTACAGAAAAATCTTTAAATGAAAAGGTGTGTCCAAACGTTTGGTCTGTACTGTATATAAATCAATGCAGGAGGACGACAATTGCGGGTATAGAGGAGACACCGAGCACTTCCAGCGACTCCCATCAGACCGGACCATGCTGGATTGTGCAGGTATAAAAGATATTTTTTTGGATATGCAGAGGGAGTTGGAGGTTTAGGTATAAGTTGCTGGACTGCAGTAAAAGAGGTATTAAAGGTGGTGGCTTTAATTCATATTGAAAAAACCTGGTGACAGGTTCTCTTTAAGGCCTCTATAGGAATTAGACTTAAGTCAGATGGACCTTCCAAAATTAGTGGGATCGTACAACAGTCTAATGTGTTTCGGAACTTCCTGACTCTCCCGCTACAGATGATGCTGGAGGAAATAAGGGTCAGATAGTTTGAACTTTAAGGCCTACCCTTCTGTTCTTCAGGAGATGAGCAACTGCCAGAACTGTCAGGCAGCAGATTTCTTCACTTCCCCAATTGATAGCACATGAGCATTCGGCTGAGCCGAGCATTTGATTGCATAGGGAAGTTGGGAAAGAAAGCTGTTGACCGATAGATCATTTGGCTGACTCTATGCATGGTACCCTTCACATGGGTGTTTCTGCGTCGATAGAAGTTTTATTGTTCTCAGTAAGAGAAACAAAAAAGTTTAATCTTGTAGATGTGATATCTTTAATATCTAAACATATATAAAAGAAGTGTTACAAAGCAAGCTTTTGAGATAACTTAGGTTTCCTCATTTCTTTAATTTTTGATAGACATTAAAGGTATCATACTTACAAGATTATACTTTTTATTTCTTTTAAGGAGAGCAATAAAACTTCTTTCAACTAGCTTAAGAGGAACCAAATTCCTTTTTCTCTTTTGTGTTTGATTGGGCATGCTTATTTAGTTCTTCACTTTGACTTAAATGGGGGATGACAGCTCATGAATGGTAATTTTTCTGCTGAGTACAAAGACTGGACATAGACACTTTTAACCTAGAGGTTGGGAGCCAAATAATCAGACTTTTATGCCATATCTAGTGTGTATTTCAGAGGCCGCTATCATGAAAGTGATGTAAAGACTGATTGAGATCAGAATGGCCGAGAGAAAACTTACTTGAGACATCTTACAAAAACTGCTGCTGGCACTTGTATACTAGGTTCACACAGAAAAACAACCCAAGATACAGCATGGTGGCTCAGTGGTTAGCATTGCAGCCTTGCAGCGCTGGGGTCCTGGGTTCAAATCCCACTCAAGGACAACATCTGCAAGGAGTTTGTATGTTCTCCCTGTGTTTGCGTGGGCTTCCTCTGGGTTCTCTGGTTTCCTCCCACACTCCAAAGACATAATGATAGGGAAAATAGATTGTGAGCCCCAATGGGGACAGTGCCAATAATGTCTGTGAATTGTAAAGTGCTGCAGAATATGTTGGCGCTATATAAATAAAGATTATTATTATTATTTGCCATAAAAGATTTGTGTGTCAAAAACTCTTTAATTTCAAATCTATAGTCAATCAAATAGCTAAATGGTATTTCTGCATGGTACTCTTGTAGATATATGCCCCCTTAGATTTACAGGCTCAGTGATTAGCACTGTTGCTTTGTAGCGCTGGGGTCCTGGGATCAAATCCCACCAAGGACAACATCTGTAAGGAGTTTGTATGTTCTCCCTGAGTTTGCGTGGGTTTCCTCCAAGTTCTCTGGTTTCTTCCCACACTCCAAAGACATACTGATAGGGAATCTAGATTGTGAGCCCCAATGGGCACAGTGATGACTATGTATGTAAAGTGCTGTATTAATGGTGTTTTAAAAGCAAAGGAAAATAGTCATTGATATAGTTAACATATCCTTGATGATGCTGAACTACTTGCTATTCTTTAGTCATGGTCGTGTGTCCATTAAATGGACCAATTATAATGATCTCAATGGTTCTAGATCTGTTACTAAACATGCCAAAAAAAGTTGTGCAACCTTGACCTATGAGCATCCATTGCTGTATCTCTAACCCTATTCTTTTGCTTTGTTGAGTCAATTCGAGATCTATCTTGTATTATTTATTCTCAAGCACATACTTTTAATTTTAAAAGATGGTTTAGTGCTTTTATTAACACTCTAAGTAAATATATGTCATGAGAGGAGCACTGCGCTCACATACATCTTCATGTTTTAATAATTTAACTGTAATATATTCCTTCTAGTACTGCTTGTATATTTTTATTGGGAGTCACTATATATACAATGAGCAACATGCTTGATATATTGAGATCTTGGCTTCCAAGCAAGAGTGGCAACAAAGGGATCATAAATTTAAATAGCATTTAAATGTTGTCAGTGATTTTCCTGAATTACTATACTTGGATCTACGTTTCTCCAACTGGCTCAGGTTTCCGTTGGATGTTTTCTATCTAGAATACTCCTTGGGAGTTTTCAGCGCTGACAGTGACAAACTGCTCTGGGATGAAATTTTCCTTACATCTTGTAATGCATTGTTAAGTGATCTTGTGACTGTCTGTGTTGTATCTATATGAACAGAGCCGTGCCTACATATTTACTGGCTATTTCCTTTTAAAGAAAAATTACATACTATTGACCAGAATATTATTTTAGTTCCTATATTTATTAGTGCTACCACTTTTTACTAGCAATTCGCTGGACCCTAGTCCAGGGGCCAGGTCAGTATTCCGTGTCTGCTGGACTGGAGCCTTATGGCCGTGCTGGCATCCATGGCTCCACATGGCCGGCCTGTTGCGATATCATCATTCCGGCATGATGCACACATGATGTCACGCCAGGCTGGCTAATCAAAAGTGGATGCTGACAGGTAGGAGGTGATTGGTAAGGCTTCTTGCGTGTCAAGTGGCCGTGGAATACTGACCTGCTAGCTGCACTACTGTCATAAAAAAATTATTCATTCATCTCTAATAGAGATGAGCGAACCTAAACTTAAAAATTCAGTGTTCGTACCGGACAGTAAGTGTCCGGTGCTAAACGTCAAACATAAACTTCTCCCGGAAGTCCGTTGCAATGTTCGGAGTTCCGGGGGACGTCTGGAGAGAGAGACAGAGAGAGAAGTTTTTCAGCTCAAAAGTTCAGGTCTCCATTGTTGTCAATCGGGTTCACGTTCTGGTTCAAGTTGGGCTACAGTTCTGGTACTCTAAACGAACTCTGGAATAAAGTTCTGTTCGGGTACCATAACCTGTGCTTCCACAGGCCCGCTCATTCCTAATCTCTACTTTTCACTTATGTTGATGGTGGCCATCAGGATAACAGAATTATTAGCCTCTTTGTACACCAAGTTTATGGGCAGTATCAAAAGAATACATTTGTTTAGGAAAAATTGTGAAAAAGTACTGTAATACACTATATAATACAGCATAAAAATATACACTGCTCAAAAAAATAAAGGGAACACTCAAATAACACATCCTAGATCTGAATGAAAGAAATATTCTTA